>NC_057875.1:15276944-15901666 GCF_019740435.1 Gambusia affinis | reverse complement strand
CTTCCAGCACAAAGAACACCCAATACCCCTGGGAAGAGAGAAAGGGCATTCAGATGACATTCTCCATCTCAATCATTGGTGGACCCAAAGCATTCTCAGGTTAGAAGAGGTTTACTTTATAATTCACCCAGTTGAGTTCAAGATCTGTCTCAGGGGCTCCTCATTGCATCCTAATAAGATGCCTAAACTCCGTTCGATGCAGAGGAGCTGAGGCTTCACTCTAAGCTTCACCAAGATCTGGAGCTCAGCCCAATCACTTTATGGAAGAACATATTAACATTTTTCTGGTTGCAAAGCTCATTATTTGGTGCATATTTCATGACTACTGGTAAAGGGTTGACCAATGAAACATTAACGAGCAAGCTTTGCTACTTTGCTCATCTTTTTCTTCACCTTGACAACCAAAGCAATGACTACATCAATGCAGACGAAACCCCAATCTGTATCCATTTCCTGCTTCACCTTGGGACCACTCGAAGACAAAACACCAGGACATCTGAACTCCTTTGCTAGAACCAAATGTTGACGTAACGCACAGTGTACAGTTCACCTTTTTCTGGCTCCCCTCTACAGAATCCACCTTAACATTATGGTTAGGTTTGAGTTCCTCATGGGCATGTTGTTCAAGGCTTGTCCTGGTAGGTCTACTGATGCCACTGGTCTTATTGAAGCAGTCAGACAATGAGCAACCTGAAGACCTTTATTATTGACGCACCATAGGAAACCAAAAACTTTGAATGAAGTAGGGACAATACTGGACAGGAGCAAAAACCTGGTGATGGAGTCATGGCTCTTGGGACTCAATCCCAAAAAACCCACAGGAACGCTTAACCATGTGAGCCCAACACCTGACCAGGAGGGAGGAGTGATTTGGCAGCTGGATGGCAGGCGAGGGTGAGAACTATAGACTAGACCAAACTCTTCTATGATGGTGTTGCAGTATCAGTAAATACATTCCAGTTGATGGCTGTTCCTAGCTGCTGATAGAAATCGCCATTTCAATGCATTTTAGTTGTATCAAAGACTGTATTGTGGTACTTCTCCCCTTTTCTTCACATTAATCAGACATGAGGTACATAAAAAAGATATAGAAAGATGGAATGCAACACCACAGAAGTACAGCATGTAAAATACATGTGACAAAACGAATCAATCTTTCATTAAATACCACTGTTACACATCAGAACAAAGTTGTAATTTATTTAAGAAAAATATATATTATTTGATATACATACTGTGACTTGAGAGCTGATGAACAGTGCAGCCCAGCACTGAAGCTCCACAAACAACGCATACACTTTGTGGATAAACACTTCCTCTCCCTCCTGGCTTTGGCCTCCATCTTTGCAGTCAGACACGCCATCCTTTTTAGCGGCTCCATCGCCTATCTTTTCCACTTTTGTGGGTTCATCCAACCAGACGGGGTCTTCATCGGGCCTCAAGAAGATGGAGTCTTCAGTGTGGGAACGAGTGGAGCTGCTCAGCCGGCGGGTCATGATCCCCCTGTAGGAAGAGATATGATTGTTCTTTTAGCGATAAAAAGAAAGAACTTCTTTAGGACTTCATCTAGATGATTGTGCAGTAGAGACAGTAAAAAAAGAATCTTCAGCTTTCTGTTTGAACATTTTGATGGTTCAGTGTCTTGGAACATTGTCTGAGATGTTTAGAAGAAATACATCCTTGGTGTGTAGAAAATGTTGTTTATTTTTCCTTTCCATCTGACCAACAAGATGTACATATTTTAAAATGTCCCAGCTCTATTGTTTTTACTGTTTATCTACGTGCTTACTGTATTTATGAAGTTGCGAACATTTGGTTTTAAATGAGCTCGTGTATGGCAGAAAATATTGCCCTTTTTCCACAGGCCTATTCATATGTACAGCGAAGCGACTCAGAGTGGGTCTCATCTCCGGATCCTCTGGTCTCCTTTAGATGGGACTGTATTGTGTGAAAATGTGTGTGCGTGTGTGCGTGTGTGTGTATGTGTGTATTGTAGAGAGATGAGTCAGGGGTAGCTTGTTTACAGCCCTGTCCGTCACCTTGGCAACAGAGTGGCACTCATCCCTCTCATCCGACCCGAGCATTATCATGTACTGAAGGCACACACAGTCACACACACCTTTGTAACAGTCAGCAGTGTATTCAGAGGCTCTTTCTGCCCTCCACTTTTATCCTTCAGCCATTAATGAAGATGTTTTGTACATTTGGCGGATTACCACCATGTGATTTGTGTGAATGTGTGAAAGTGGAGGCCTTTGAGAGCAGTGATGTGCTGGGTTTTTTTTTTTAATTCTGAATGTGTTGCTGATGGCTAAATTTGTCATGTGAGAGATCATTTTTTATCAATGACAAACAGCTAACAATGAATGTTCCCTCATATTAAAAGCACAAAACAGCGATGGAGATGACTTACGGGGAGGTGAGTTAACTATGTTTCCACATGAAAACATAGTCTCTAAGTATAGCCTGTCAACAGAACTAAAGTCAATATTTTTTATTTTATTATTCACCTCCAATGCTGGAATCAAAGTACTAATTCATGGGTTTATTGCTGAAATTTAAAAATACTATGCTGTGTTTTTTTTTTTCACAACACATAATATCCACTTTTCAGTTACTACTGTGTTATATGCATGGCAGCCATATTGGATTGTTAGATCGGGATCTGTGAATAGCCTTTCACTTGAAAGTTACTGGGACTGTCATGTTGGTTTTTACAAATTGAAACTTTAAGCTTTCAACTTCTGAGTAAAAATGATCTGAAAAACTGAACCCTATTTTTCAACTAATCGTGGAACACGATTTGTTTTCTTTGTGCGACGTTGAATATGTTGCTGTCATGACACAAGAAAACAGATTGAAAATGTCTGAATCAGTTAGATATCTCAGTATGGCATTGTCTAAAAAAGAGAGAAAAACTTAACTACCACTTCTTAGCATTTTGAGCATCTCCCAATCTGAAAGAGATATAACATCCCTTGCTGTTAGGTGTGTGCAGTTCTAGCTGTTCCTATGCTACCTCTCCTCCAGTCACCACAAGGGGTGCTAATGCACTTACCTACAAGAGATGGCAGGGAACTGGTGAAAGAGGCGGATCACATTATCGGTTCGAATCCTGTATCCTGTGGCAACTGGTTGTTGTCAGCCATTGTGAGGCAGAGTTGGTTCTGAAGGACACAAGACAACAGCCGTGGGTTGCATCGCTGGATTTCAGATTGAATAAACTAGAAAGTACATTAGAATGACGATCACAGCTGAATTCAAAATAAAATAAAATCACTGTGCCCTAATAAGCTGGTCACACTGAGGGTTGCTTCAGATGTGGATCAAGGTAGCCCATTTGTCACCTTCCAGTTGAGGATGATGATGTAAGGTGACACAATAAACTGTCTGTATCTCGCTCCTTCTCCTTCCGCTCCTTGTCTTTTCTTTCCTGAGAGGCAGGGGAATGATTCAAGCCAGACTTTGCCGACACCCTCACAAACACATTCAGATAGCTCCAGTCACATCAGTATGCATGAAGTGAAGCCTTCCCCACGCTACTCCTCTCTCCTTTCCACCATCTCCCCTCCTCTCCTTCTGTGCCACTGGACTCCAATGGCCGGAGTGGATGAGCTCAGCGGAATATGAGACCACACCAGGAGCTGAAGTAGCTTTTCTGTGCGTTAGTTTGAGAAGGAGAGAGTGCAGGTGATGAACAGAAGGGAGCTGCTTTGAGTCCTTTTCTTTCTCTCTTTTGCTCCCTGTGAAGGTGGTTTTGAAGTGATGACGCCAGCTAGCGCTGCTCGTAGCCATGGCAATGTGCATACAGGCAATGTATATGAAGCATGCTCACAAACACACACATCCGAGGATCTTGTCGGATAAGAGAAAGTTCAGCTTCCTTCCGTTTTTAAGCGACAGGTGAACAGCTAGATGAGTGGAAGGAGGGATGAATGGGAGGATATTTTCTGTATGAAGGTTGTCTCAAGCAATGACGCAGTGAGGTTGGCGTTTTGGTAACTGTGGCAACCAATACTCTATGTTATGCGCACATACACGCATGCGAGCGGGCAAATACACCACACACACCCCCCCCCCCCCCCCCCCACACCCACACCCACGCACACACACACACGCACGCACCCGAGCATGCATGCATGTGTTTGAAAAAAAGAAAAACATACATCAGCAGTACAAGAATAGCTATGTTTGTACAAAAATGCTTTAGTTGCTCAGTGAGTTGTTTGGAACATTTATTGTCTGGAAATGTTCTGATAATTACATTTTAGTCAGAAATTACAAACACAAGCAAAAAATACATTTATTTAATTTTTGTTTTGTTTACTGAAACTTAAATTCAATGCATATGGATAAAAAAGCTCTAGCATTGTTCAGCCATTTTTTAAATTGAAAATAATGTATGTTTTTTTCTTTTTTGCAATGAAAAACTATGTGGGCCAACTTGTTTAAAGTAAATTGAGGAAACAGTCCCTCCTACAGTATACAGTGGTCAGAAATGGGTGCCTTTGTGTGAATATTAAAAAACAAACCAGATTTTTACTTTTCTTTGCCACTAGTTTTGTCAAAAGTGCCGTTCCCGTGACAAAATGAAAGATGGACAAAATTTGAATTTAATATTTTGTATTTTAAATGAAAATCAATGTTTTTGGGGGGCTGTTTTTCATTGCATCATTGCACTTATCCAGAAATGTAGTGAGGATTTAGAAAAGAGAAAGCAGGTTTATCTTTGAAAAATCTATTTCTGTATTTCAATCTTAATCGTTTTCTGTTGAAACATTTCAATCCCCTGGAATGACAACAAATGTTTTCTTTGGAATTTCAGAATTAACAGACTGAAATAATTATGTTATGTATTCACAGTGATGTTTCTTTTTCAAATGCGTTTATGAACCCAAAAACATAAATCATTAGATAAGTTCATTAAAGTTTTATTTATATATGACATTTACATCCCCTTCGTTTTTTTACTTATTAATTAAAACTTATTAGGTAAAAGCATACTTAGCACTGATCACAGACCAAATGAAATTAAGCAAAATAAGTCAACCTGGCTGCTGATTCAGCTTAAATTCTGTTTGAAGGTCTTCTTCCGTAGAGTCCTTACAAACATCACCTTCTACCTCCTCAAATGTGTTTCCTTTAAGGAACCTAGAGTCCATCTGAGTCGAAACAGAATTATACAACAACCCTGTGACATCTGTTTGGGAAGTACCGCCGTACCAGGACTGACCGAGAGCTGCCAGATGTGTAAAAGCTCTTTCTGAAAATCAGGAACAAGGGGAGTTAATGCGGTGACAGCTGGCTCGTGCTTTAATGGCTATTTCTGATTCTTTGGAATTATATCTGGAGATGTATCCAAATAAGCTGATCCGTCCTATTTTTCAGTGTTTTATTTGATTTGTCTTCCATTAATAAAATAACCTTTTTGGACAGTGGGAATATTTACGGTTTCCAGGCGAATAAAGAGTGAGTATTGCAGTGCTTGTGTAGCACAGAGAGATGAGGTAGGAGGACGCGCTTACAGAAAGTGATGATGGGATGGTAACATGAGATAAAGTCATGAGACCTGTCTCATCAATACACACAAACACACACCGATACAAGCTTGATATTAAAACACGGGGAAAAAATCACAGTGACCTTAAAATGAAACATCCTGCAAGTCTGCAGCTTTCCCCTGGTCATCCAGAAAATAATCAATCAATCCAGTCTACAATTTCTGGCAGTGACTCAAACAGTCATTGCAAAGACAAATCTCAAAAATATTTACTTAAGGCCACAACTAATAACTAGCTAAACTGTGTGAATAATTAGGTTGTGCTGCATGGCAAAGTGATTTCGCTGGAGATAAATCTGGATTCCTGTTGTGTTACATGACTGCGCTGCATCAAAGCTCCAGTGCCGGAATGGCATCCTCTGGCAGTCATTCTTACTAAGACAAAACACCATTCATATCACGTACATGCTACGGTGAGTTAGAGCGACCACACAGTGCAGAGCTGGATGGATTAGTAATGAATCATCCGGGGAGGTGGACTGTTGCATGTCTCCATTTGGCAACTCCCACATAATCACATGGAAATTTTACAGAAAATCTGCATTTTGCTCATGTTCAGAAGATAAAATATTTATGTCACGGCAACAATGAGGAGCCAACCTGTTGGCAAGTGGTCTGCTTCGTCAGTGTGGGAATGAACGGAGCAGGAAAACTGTGACACATCCCTACCTCTTTTCCAGTCAGGACAGTAAAAAACCATGGGGGCTTTTGGTGAGGAATTGGTATTCACCTCATGTCGCACAGCCACAGAGTGGGGAAAAGACGAGAGAGACAGGGGAGGGGCGGAGGGGGGTTGATATGCTGGAACACTCATAGCCTGGAGTCTGGTTTGGATGAGTCTTCTTACCTGGCTGAGCTCGTCTTCACATCACCATCTGCTGCTCTGCTCCCCTCCGAGTCAAAGACCAGGAGCCAAACACCAACTAGCACAGCAATCCCTTTACTGCTCCTCTGTCTGGGAAAAGAGGGAGCGTGTTTGCATGTGAGAAGGAGACAGACTGACAATGAGAGGCAAGGAGGGATAGAGAGAGAGAGAGAGTCAGAGGGTGTGCATGAGGTTTGGAAAGGTGAAGAACACAAACATAGCTGTTTGTCCGGCTGTGAAGATGAGACGGAGGAGCCGAAGTGTGATGGGCTCTCTTTTGTTTGTATCCTGGAGGAGAGCAAGATCCACAGGCAGCGGCTTCGTCTAGGTATATGCAGCAAGAGGCTGTGTGGTAGCCTTGGCAACAGAGCTAGAATGAGGGAGAGTCAGTGAGTGAGAGAGCGAGAGAGAAAGAGCGATAGAGGGAGCGACTGAACGTGTGTCTATGGGTGTGTGTGTATGTTTATTGGCAATTCCAAGAGGACACAAAACTGGCCCTACACACCTCTAAAGCAAGGCTGACACAACGTAAACCAGTACAGTCTCAGAATAAAACAGAGTTATTAGATTCATCCTCAAAGTGGCTACATCACAGCATTTTGTTTTTACCTGGGGCAGAATATAGACCCTAATTGGTGTCCAACTTTATTAAACTAACATGAATAAACTATGTTAGTTTATTCATAGTTTATGAATAAACTAACATAGTTTATTCATGTTAGTTTATTCATAAACTAACATGAATAAACAGCAGCCCAAGCTTGGGCTGGGCGGCAGTAAATGTCATATGCCATCTTGGTTCCATCAGCACTCACCTCTAGACCGATTGTGAATCACACTTCACATTACAGATCAGAGCAACATGTGCAGGTGATCTGCCTTTGCCCCATGCGCCCACCTTTTTGGGGAGAAAACAAGCCTTCACCTTTTCCTGGCAGTGATGTTGTATTCAGTTTAATCTGAACTTGGAACTGGGAATGATATCACAACCAAAAAGGTAATGGTGTCCATGTAGCAAGTCTGAAAACCAGCGGCATTTGTAAATGTTGCACCTAGTGGCCAATATATGAACTTTAGGAATATGAGCAAAGTCATTTTCTGTCTGTGTTAGTCAAACATATTCTCTGATAGAGGTTGTTTTGTCATATGTTTGAAAAAAAAAAAATTCAAAGAGATTAAAATTTTAGAGGGAATTGAACAGCAACTACTACTTAGCAAACGCCATATATTATTTTTAGGTTGAGGTAGGTAAAAAGCTCTGACCTTTTAAGTAGTAATAAATCAGAAAATGTTTCTTAAAGTACAATTAAATAAAACAAGCATTTTTTTTTAGCGAGAGAGATTCTTGTCAATTTGCATAAAGTCATTCTCAAATCCTTAATGGGGAAGATCAAAATCCTGAGATCCAAGTTTTCAAAATCAGTTGTCATGCCTCCAACCTTATAATCTGACACAGCTGTGTTCCTCACAGAACCTAATAATAATCCATTAATAATTGATTTAATTAAATCAATTCCACGCAAACAGGAAATTCAGAGAAAGATGTTGAGATCACCTTGTGCAAGCAAAACCTAACTCACAGAAAAAAAAAGCGAAAATCCCACGAGATTCAAAACAAAGGACAATTTAATTATTTCCACTGCTGTCTAATCTGTGATAAATTGTGAATTTATGTGGATATTGATTGGTTATTGTCTGAGCAATGTGCATTCCTTGATCCATTTGGAATCAAACGGAATGCAGCTCAAATCCACAGAAGTTTTAGCAAAGTAACCAATTATAATTTACCTTATTTAGCTCAATAACTAGAACAGTTCATGATGAGTTATCCATTGACAGAGCAACCAGATAAGTTATCAACGTAAAAACTGGTTAAAATTCCCTCCAGCTATGTGAAAGCAGCAACCTTCCTCTGTTTCAAGAACCAATGATGTCTGATGTATATATAGCAAAAGTACCAAAACACTCCCTGCTATGTAAATAGATGTCTTCCAATGTTTCCTTTTTAATATTTTACAACATAGCTTAATTAATAAATGACAGAGTCACTGTCCTCCTAAGTGACAAAGACGTGAGTGTGTGTGTAAAGAGGAGAGCGTCACATCATAACACATCACTGAGCAGTGAACACCCCCGACTGTCGCCTCCTCTGCTCCAAGCTGCAGGCTCTGCCCACCCACCTTATCTCAACCACCCCTCCTGCCCCCTGATCACCACTACCCAGCTCTGTTCTCTCCATCATCTTCATCATTTCCTGATACCTACTCTCTCTGATTTTCTTTTTCTCCTCTAAGACTGATTGTCATTTCTTGTCTCTCCCTCTTTTAGTGAATCGTGCTCTCTCTCTCTTTCTCTCTCTCTCTCTCTCTTTCCTCTCCCTCCTTCCTGCCTGGCCATATGGTATCCTTTCCCCTGTCATCTCTCTGAACTCACCCGCAGAAAACAGCAACTATAGGATCAAAACAAATGCTGGGGCAGGAAATACAAGCACTGGATCTCACTTTTTGAAATAGTTCTCCTTTTCTTTTGCAAAAAATACTTACACTGATCTGAAGCATGGGAGAAATACAAAGATTTTTTTTTAATGTGCAAGTTAATGCAAGTGGGTGATGTAATATTAGAATATTTTTTAAAAAATGTTGGTATCATGCAAAATATACTTCCATTTTGAAAATAAAACATGTTGTCCAGTCCTTGATTCTACATACTAAACATTATACAAATCATAATGCTGCTTAAAGACTCAGAAATCTGTACTGCATTAGTTCACACCTTGCTTAAAATCTATAAATTATGGATTTGTCAAACATAACTTGGATTACTGATTACTCTGCACTCACAGGAGATGCTTTGAAACTGTTTGAGAATAATGAAACCTTTAATCTTTTTCATAAGTGTGTTTGTGATCATTAAACAACCTTTTTAAATCATCAAACAATGTTAAAGCAGTATCAATTAAAACAAACAGCATAAAAAAGCATCTTAAAGTAGCATGCTTACATGTTTCTAAATGTTCAATGGAGAAACCATTTATGTACAAAACAGAACCTTTTATAACTGCTGACCAGCATATTGAATGTTTCCTCTGGTATTTGACAGTTTATGGTTTTGTTGATGGGCTTCATGTGTTTGCAAGGTCTTCTTGTCAACATCCCAACAATGAGCTTTCTCCAGAGATTTTCTGTCTGATTGAAGTTAGAACTTTAGCTGGACCTCTCTCCAGAATTTTATTATCTACAGTCAGGGGAAGACCACTGATAAAAGCATTTAGGAATCTGTCAGCGTCCCACTTTGTGACTAAGTAATATTTGCTCTTTTAACCTTGGAAAAATTTCTCAAATTCCTGAGATTGTGAGGACAGCTTTTGTTCACAAAGCAGATATTTATTTTAGTCACAATCAGCTCTGAGGTTTGACTCAGGTCATTTCAAAACATATTTGCTTTGATTCTCTTTCGTTGAGTCGACTGTACGCTTGGACCAGGTCTGGAGAGTAATAAGTTAAGGAAAAGAGTAATGTGAATTACAAAGCAACAGTAATTGCAATATGTTACAGTTGCAGAAAAAAACATGGAATTAAATGAAGTGTTTTATTTATAAAGTTGCACATGATTAAACGTTCTGTTTCATCTAATTAAATCATCTAAAAATGTAAGGCAATATGTCCATGAACATTTTATTTTTACATGTATATACGTAGATTTGGCAGTCAAGGATGGTGATAATCTGTGTTAATGTGAGATTACTGCTCAGTGATTATGTTAAATAGCATCTGATGACTATTGTAAAAGTCAAATGAACAGGCGTTTATATGAGTGAAGACTGTTGATAGTGAATATAGAGTGTAAAGTACGTCTGAAAGCTAAAGTTGTGAGATACTTGAAGTGAGATCCCACTGTGTCGAGATGAGCCAAGTGTAAAGACGCCAGCTGTGGTTTTAAAACCCAAAGATTTCCTTTCTGATTATAATTCAGCACACAAACGAGATGGTGATATATGTTGGGAATTTGCATTTTTTTATGAAGCCAAGTCACTACAATTTTTTTAAGTCAAAAAAACCCCTTTATTATTCACTTCACAGTAATCTCTCAGTCTCTATATATCTCTCCCACGGGTCCTTGTCTTTGCCCCGCTCCAATCAGCTAAATGACCTCCAGTGGCCTTCCTTATCTCTCTTTTGTTTTTTCCACAAGGACAAAAGTATTATCTGACCTAATTAAAGAAAAGAGAAAGAGAAGCTGCGTTCCTGTGGCCGTGACCAGTCCTGAATGAAAATCTTAACGTGACTTTCCAATTCCCTGAGCCATTTCACCGACTTTATTTACTATTTTTATTTCACTAGCAGATGCTGCAATTGTGGTTGTGGAAGTGAATGAGACCCTGCACACAATTAAGCCAATAAATATAATTCCACACAATAAAAACATTTCAGCGTTTGTCAAAGAGACAATAGTGCAGAAATTCCTGTGGTAACAAGTAGAGACATCTAGTGGTCTTACAGACTCACTGCAGGTATTTTCACAAATGAAGGAAATACCCACATGGGTGTCATTGTTGCATATCTGTGGAACATTTAGCCAAATGATATTTTATGTCACAAATTCTAACAAGTTAATTAGGCTGATAGTCTTCCCGACTCTTACTAAACTGATGCCAATCTCAGATTTGACTGTGACTCATCATGTCACATCCAAGGCAGCTCGTCTATCTGCAGCCGAACTGCACAGTCTAACGCAGACAGACAGTCTAATCTCGATGCATATTTGCATCAGAGGGAATTAGGGAGCTGTCCTGAGATCTGTGGGGGCATGCTATCTTTGTTCGTACTGCTGAACAAAATGCAGTTCCTACCCGTAAGTTCATTATGACCACATCTAACACAAATTTGGCATCAAAACAAACAAAAAAAAAATACATTTGTCTGTGGTGACATGATACCACCTCACAGAAGGTTATATATACCTCCATATTTGCAAGTTAAAACAATAAATGCAAATTAGAGGTATTTGACACAGGATATCGTGTGATTTTATTCGGACAGATCTGCTAACTAAAACTCTGTTCACGGTTAAAACAACTCTGCAGTTTCATTCTCTACTGCCTGGACGCACTGAGAAACAGTAATGCCTTGTGATTTCTAAATTCGCAAAAGACGGACGCATGTTTTTGGGGGATTTTGAAACTGAAGCCTATAAATAATTATGCTCGTGACAGTCAGTAAGCATCTAACAAAGGTGCCGTATTTCCTGGAAATGTGCAAAACCATAACCATGTTGAATTTTCCTCTCGCACTTTGTGAGTTTTCTAACCAGGGGTTGACTTTTCGTTTCATGTTCTGATGAAATCTGCTAGAGATTCCAGATAAATTTTACAGGTTTTATTGTGCAAATATAAGTAACTAATCTTTACAACATGGCAACATGTTAGAGGCTAAAAGATGGAGGACATGATGCAAAATGCCCTTTGAGATGATTTGTAACACTTAAAATACAGCAATTCTTCTATACCCACTTTGTCTTATTTTGGAAAAGGCATATTTTGGTAATGGGAAAATTCTGAAATATTCTATTACGGCAAACAGACATGGTCCTCTACAACTACAACTATTTGCAGTCCTCGTAAAGGTTTTTTACCAGGACTTTTTAATGACTTTTTAAGGCATTTTTTAAAAACATGCCTTAAAAATCCTTTGCAGTGGTTTAGAGTTGATAGCAGGATGAAGACAGAAATATCTCCGTACATATGCTCATGTCATATTTTCTAGGCTTTCAGTTTTCTGGTTTCCTAGTCTTTACTGATGTCCTGCAGAGCATCCTAGACTTACTTATTCTAGAAATCGACCCTCCGGCACTGAAGCCTGCCTTTTACATTACTCCTTTGTCAGATTCTCTTGTTTTTTCCTGCCAAATATTCAACCTGTTACATCCTGGATTTATTCCAATGGTTCCTCACCTCCAGTAAATTTGCCTGTTTGTAAATTCTGTAAATTCTGTCTACTTCCTGCTTGTTGTTTCCGGCACCATTCGTTGTGACACATCACCTAGAAACATTTACTTTGTCCACATGAAAATAATGAAACTTTTGAGCAACAAATTCTCCAGATACTATCCAGAGGATGTATTCCCAGGATCTCTATACAAAGTAGAGAGACACTGGATGCGGGGGGACTTTGTCCCGTCAACCGGTCTCTAAACTTAACTCACTTAAACAATGGTTGAAATGCAGAAGAATCAAAATGTTTGGAAAGAAGCCAGCGTTGCTTCAAAGGCAGTTTTTATTTTCTCTTTATTTTGCTTTTTTATCTGGCTACACAAGTGTAGTAGCTAGCACTTGCTGGTACCAACGTATCTGGGCCTATCTTGCCAAGTTCTCAAAAATATTGATTCATCAATGATTTGCAGTTAAATCTTTCAAATAGAAAACAATTTGGAAAGGCCTCTGAATGAAACAAGTCTCCTGTTGCACCATGGTGAGCAACACTGTTGTGAGCGGCTCACACTGAAACTATATCTAGTGACACTACATCTAACCAGCTCTTCGCCTTGAATTAGCCAACAACTATTGGTGGCCATTAAATCCTACGTTAATAATTTAATTATTAAATTAGCTGATCACATACAAAATCACACTTTATCTCTCTTGTTTGTCTGAAACTAATACGGTCTTGTGAGCTGTTTTAATTTCAATAGTTTGATGTCATTTGTGATCAGTACCATACCAGGGCCCATATTTTCAAAAAAAGCATCTCCTATTGGCGTCATTGTAGAAAAATTCTCAGACTTTCTCAAATTCTTTAATTCTTTTTTTTTTTTTTTGAATTTTACAAGTTATTCACAAATCACTTTAGACCTTTCACAGATCCCAAAGTGACAAAATGCTAAGAATAGTGAGGAGGATTTTTACTGAGCCTAAGAGCCTCTTAAGCAGGGAAGAAGGCAGGAAGACCGTTACAGAGACATTGTCCATAAAATGGATGTCGTTGTTCCAGCAGCAGGCATTACTCCTCTGTCTTGTTTGGTTTCCATGTCTTTAGCTGTCCCATTTTATGTCAGTCTTTTCACAAGATCAAACAACTTTCTGCAAGCAGGCAATCACAGCAAGCTGCTGACAGCTGAGGATCTAGATTAATATCAAATAGATGACAAAGTAAAACAACCAGCATGGCGGGAAGCAAGAAGAAATCAAAGTAATGACGAGGTAAATAAGGTGAGATCAAACATGTTAATGCTGTGGTGCAGTGAGTTCAGTTTTGCAAAGTTTCATCATCGTGACACTTTTCTTAATCCAGTCTGGATTCAATGAATGGTTAATTTTGAGTAGGGTCAGGGGTTATCCTGATCTTTACTCATGATTAGTCCTTGATTTCAAGGCATTTAGTAATTTTGACTCATAGTGCATCATTCATTTCTAATTTATTTCTGTCCTGCTTCTTTCATCGCCACTATGCTCTTTTTTTTTTAAAGTATTTTTGTTTATGGTGATCTTCAGCAGAAAAGCCTCTACTTAGTTCCTTTTTAATGTAATATAATGCAAAACAGAGTACTTTCACACATTTATATCACAAAATTTCCATAACAAATCATCATGGATTTTGTACAGTGCCTTTTCACATAACCTAAATACCGTATTTCTACTTGAATCAAGATTCAATGTTTTGTTTTAGTTTAAGAGGTTTTATTAGCTTAAAATATGCATTTCTCTAAACAAGATCGTTTCAAAAAGAAAAAAATAAGTACTGTGCTTTAAATAATGTTTAAGTTTATTCTCAAAACGAATGACTTCACATGAAACTGATTTCTTTTCAAATTACTTGTCTAGTTTTTGTGTTTGTGACTTCAAGAGAAGGGCCAAACGACCCACATCTGGGGATTTCAATGCCTTTTCCGGTTGAAGCTGCAAACAGAACATCTCCACCCTCACTGCAGGGCTCTGTCACAAATGATCTCACCACATCAGCAAAGGCATCGTTTCAACGTTGTGTACTTTAAAATTCTAAGATAAGGAGTCCTGTTTACGCCAGCATTCAGACATAAACAACAAGCCCTAATGGCAGCAACGTAAACTCTCAGGCTCAAAACTCAAAAGAGTGAGTATGAGCATTTACGCAATGTGAACGCACAAATGAGAACCATGCCGATAGAAAAATGGAGTTAAGTTTCGCGCTTTGAATAAAACAAACAGCAGTCAAACAGAGGGGCTTTGATCCTTGACTCTGGATTTCTGTGGAACTACAAATTACAGGAAATATGTCGTGTTTGTTCCTGTGAATCGTGGAGACAAACACTGGGAGGTTATAACTGGGGCATTGTTTTTTTGGGGGTTTTTTACAGCTTAGCATTTTAACAGCAGTGTGGCCTTTAGAGGCACACTGCTGTTTACTGTTCTTATTAATATGTAATGAAGTCATTTCTGCCAACACATTGAATTGTCCAAAAAAAATTCAGTCTTCATATTTCATCAATTTAAATCCAGGACTTTAAAGTCACGTCCCAGTTTTTCACTGAGATATGATCTCTCATCCAACTAGAGAACATTAGTGTCTATATTAATGAAATGGAAAATAAATATAAGTTCTGGCTTCCTTTTAGGATAACTCAAACACAGCTTATTTTGAGTCTGTTATTTAACTCTTGATCATGTTTGTTAGAATATGTTTACGTGAAAATTATAAATGTGCAATTTTTTATCATTTGTGTGCCATACAAATGATGGCACACAAATGATAAATAGTAATAGTAATAGTAAGATCCATTACTATCGTGGATCTTAAATCAAAGTGCCTTTAAAAGACAATTTGACTTCTAAATAGCTAAATATACCAAAGGTTTTTGTAATTTAACCATTTAAATATTTTTCTAGTTCACTCACTGTGGAACTACAATAAAGTTCATGAAGGATTTGTGAATAGTTAATCATATCATAATTAATTGAGTTGTAAAAACTTCACTCACAATTTAATTAATGCTTTTCTGAAATAAAAGTGTTTCTCTTCCAAACTAGGTTTATTCATTCATTCATTCACTCACAGAATGACTAACTGGTATGACTATTAAAAGAGGGTCATTGTGAAGTGACAACCTAAATCTTTTTGTTCATGAAACACTAAAGTCATTTCAAATTTGTTTACAGATTTTCAGGCAGCATGATGACCGATCTTCATCCAGTTTCTTTCATGCTGTGTTAGGAAACTCCAAGCATGTCAATTGTGTTTTTGTGGCTAATTATTGAGTAATGTAGTTGTTGTTAAGTGCTATAAATTACAATACTACGGATACACACTCCAGTAGCTTGACAAGCTGTACACTGGCAGAAAAAAAAAAAAAAGAGAAGTGGAGCTGAGTTTTTATACACATTCTGCACAGGGTGGTTTCAGTCTCTATGGGAGCTCCCTGGAGGCTCTGTGTAAACCTCACAGTGTGGATCCCATCTCACTGAGTAATGACCTACAGAGGGCAGCTCCTCCCTCATTCCAAGGCTACTTAAACCCTGTCAGGAAGCGGGGAGAGAGGGAGAGCTGAGATGTGGTTCGGTCAAAGGAAAATGTTATCAGATGAAAACAAAATTTCACACCGAAACTGAAAATAAGAGCTCAGAAGAAGTCTTTAATTAAGCCTACTTTGATTTCCAAAAAATGTGGAGTTCTTGAAAGGTAAAAAGATGAATGGGTTAAAGAAAAGGAGATGTATAATGATTTATGGTTAAAAAGTAAAAAACATAAGAGCATATCTGACGGTGTTTTTCTTTTTATGTGTGTATCCTAACAGTGAGGTTTTTGCAGGGTGGATCTTACCACATAACAGTGCTGCTGATAGACGTCCCGGCCCATCACACTCTGCTGTGGTGACTCATCAATGCTGGCTTCTCCATTCTCTGTACCAATACCAGTAACCGGTTGCATTTCAAAAAGTTCAGTTTTTTTCCCTTTTTATAAATACCATGGCTTAGCACCTGTTGTTAAAAATTTTAACAAACGTGTAAAAAGATTTAGAAGAGGAGCCGCCTCTGGACTGCTTCCCAGGCTGTGAAGGAGACACGTTATCTGAGCTGGATGCAGATTGAGAGGAGCTTCAAACACTGGCGTTTTGTTGTTTTTTTTTTCTTTTTTTTCCTATTCTGGAAAGACAGACGCTGATAATCTATTTCAGAGAAGGAACGTTTTATCACACAAATGATTGAGGAATAGGTGGGGAATGCTGTCTGGAAACATCATCCCTTTTTATCCTCAATCGTGAACAAAATGCTTTCATCTTTACACTTCCTCCTACAATTCTGATAGCGAAGCACCACTTCTAAATATCGCCCGCTTGCATCTGTCATCGCTGATAAACACTTTGGCTTACATTTTTGGCTGTCAGGCTACAAGCTCCACCGAACTTGGCTGAATTAGGAAGTTCTCCATTATATATATTTTTAGACCTGAAAGTTTGAATGTTTTGGTTCGCTCGCTGATGATATCTTCTTTAAAGCAAATACAGCAAACATTTAACTTAGCAGCTTTTTCAGGTCTGGTTGGAGAACTGGAGCAGGGTCACTCTGTGTTTGTTTGTGCTGGACTTTGAAGATCTTCCAAACCTCCCAGATAGAAACCGTTTCATCCAGCTGCCACACTTATTAACATTTCAATGATGTTCTTTTATTGGTTAAACAAAATTCAGAATTTATGTTTTTAATTGAAAGGGCCTGTCAAAGTACAATAAATCACTTATTAATGACTTTTAGTTTCCCTGCATCATAAATATGATGCCACACTGAAACCCGTCTCTGAAACTGAAATGACCTAGCCAGCTAAACCTGCTCATGACTGCAGTTCATTGTGTTTATTACTGCACTTTGACAAACATGGGTTTCTCTTGCAAGCAAATACAGTAAAGAGGACAATAGTGGATAGGAAGAAAATATCAAAAGGTTACTGTTAGATTTCAATGTGAGTATTATACTTCTGCTATTTCACGGACTATAACACAAACAATACAAGATCATAGTAAACCTGACATAACAGACTGACAGTCCGACAGACAAACAAGGCAGAGTCAGAATCAACAATCCTGTATTCACCTGACCCCGGCTAAAGTTTTGCGATTACACCTGCTCAGAAATGGCGGAAATGTCCTAGAAATGGACCAACTTTGGCAAACTGTTAGCAAAACGCTGTGATGAGAAACAATCCTTGATTGCATTTAACAGATCCCCAAAATCTCCCTTAAAATGGAAGTCTGAATTAACTATTCCTTCATTGTCATCTAGCAGCACAACTGTGATGAAACAGAAGAGTTTATCCCGACATACAAATGTGATAATGTCTCTTCACCCGAAGTCAGCATTGACAGACAGGTTTATGCTCCCAAGCTTGGTGTAGTCTAAAGAAGAGCAGCATCAACAAGAGCACTGACATGCATTGTCTTTGAGTTACAGTAGTTTATGACACTGCTGATATGTCGGGGTTTGTGCGTCACAATTTGGCTTTGTGAAAGAGTGAAACACAAACACAACTGTGTTGTGCATTTACATCTATTCAAAGTAGAAAGGGTCATGCAATGCTTTAGCCTGAAACATGCTAAAGCTCAAAGGAGCAAGCATAGACTAACAAAATGTCTTAACAATTTTTTGTTCTTTGGTCTTAGTAAGTGAAGGTCTGCTAAACTAAAGACCTGTGATTAAAAGTGATAACGCACCACGTCATTAGCATTGTGGTGAGACATCACCACTACAGTGCAACTTCCAACCCAACTGGTTTGACTGAGGTTTGAAACTCAGCACATTGTGTTTGACAATGTAAGCAAATTTAAAGGAAAAGACATACTTCTCAGAGGTTTTTTTGATACAATAACCATCTTTTTACAGAGAAAAGAATATAAACGTTTCAGTATTATTGCCATTATTATGAGAGCATTTTAAAAGCTCAATTTCTTCCGTTTTGTTGTTGTCTCATTGTGTACTGAACCCTCCAGCATTAAAAACTGAACATTTAGCAACTGGTTGAATGTGTTCTTTATCTTAGATTTATAGTTTTCCGGTCTGATTATATTCCTTCATGTTTCTTTTAAATGGAAACTTTCCATTTTACATGTTTATGGTCACAAGAGGCAGTTCCAACAGTCCTTTGTGAGAAACAGGGTGGCCAGCACCCTTGATAGGTTGACCATCCATCAACGTGCCAACTTCTGCTTTGCAAACGTTTTCACACGGCTTTAATCGTTCCAGATTATATAACCAGCACAAAGAAGTGCATAGTTGTGAAGAGGGAAAATGATTTATGGTTTTGATCTACGCTTTTTTGCCACTTTTTTTTTTTTTAAAAGCCTTCAATTAAAGCCAAATGGATCAAAGTGGGTCCTAGAGGGCCGGCAACCTGCGTGTTTTAGTTCCCTCCCTGTTTTAACGCACCTGGATCGAATGATGGCTCATTAGGGATCTAAGAAGAACATTGACATGCTGAAGAGATTGTTACTACCACCGCCGAATTAAAGGAAACCAAGCCAATTGGATTGAAGCTCGGACTTTGCAGCAATCCCTCCTCCAGATGAAGAAGACAGTTGACTCCTTTTAGTTGTTAGCTTCGCACCTATCCCACGTTACAAGCATGTGGCGACACTGGAAAGAAAAACTTCTCTTTACCAGGAAGAAATCTTCAGTTGAATCTGCATCAGATGAGCGTCCAACTTGCTGAAACTGATCTGGGATTTGAGAATACAGCACAGACACACAGTGCATTCACATTGAAAAGCACTCCTGGATCTATAGGAGCTTAGCTTTATGTCTGGAAAATATGTTACAATTTAACATGCTGATATTTTAACAGCAATTACATAACTATTATTTAGAGAAAATAAAACTACAAAATTTAAAAAAATAAAAAAACTGCCGAAAATTAAACTAATTTTAGGACACTGTGTTCAAATTATTGACAACGTTGACTTAAACGTGATGAAATCACTTGTTAAGATTAAATAATAAACGCCTGTGGGACACGAAAAAGCTGAGGATTACATTTCTAGGTACGACCTCCAAGCAGTTTAATCAAACTGTGAGGTTTACGCCACAAATTTAATGACTGTGCACATGTTTACAAATCCATCCAGATAGCATCGCATTCCTTCTGTCCCTGAGCATCTTCTCTCACACGAAAATACTCCACTCTTGATCACATGACAGAGCACACTCAGCGCAAACATTTCAAAAACACATGCCTAAAACCTGCAGCTTCCAACAAATGTGCCAAAGGAAAGAGAAACTTACAGAAGAAAAAAAGGCATTGTGAGTTGCAACAATCCCAGGAGGGTTACATAACATTTCCTTGGGAATGGTGGTCACAGCGACCAGTTCATCTCATCTCGGTCTCCATTAGATACCATCGGCAGGCCTCCTTTAGCAGCCATTATGAAACTATCTGTCACAAAGCACTGGCAGCTCCGGCATCCAGCGAACTATTTAAAGGTCGGCAAATCACCCACTCAACACCACACATCTTTAGCGGCACAAGAATTAAGAAGTGTTAATTTTGCAAAAGGAACATTAGAAAGATTCTCAGCCAGAAAAGCACCCTTCCTATTTTCAAGTTATGCGAACTGCGAAGTCATTTTGATTCTCCAGATATTTCCTTCCAAAACTTCCCCTTCAGTATCTAAGCGTTGCATGTAATAAAACCCGCACTCTAAATAGTTTTTGCAGTGTTGCGAAAGAGAAAAGCTTGTTCTGCAGCAAGATCCATTCATCCTTTCTTGCTTTGGCTGTTTTGTTTTGTTTTTTCCATTTTATGCCCAGAAAGTAAAACTGAAAAGGATTTCAAAGCAAAAAATAGAGACTTTATGAAAGATTTAAATAACTGATCACATTCCATTTTTTGAGATTCGGCCTGCAGCATACAACGGTCAGCAGTTTATAACATCACAGAGTGACTGTTGGTATTACAAAATAAATGTTTTATAGCTTGTAATTTCCTGAAAAAATGTGTATAAACAGCTGTGTTTTGTTCTGCACTCTGTGTTTCGATGCAACGTTGCATTTAATCGTAGCGCATAATAGCACATAATAGCACACGTATTATTTTTATTTAAATTTCAGGAGAGCTGCTGCAGTGTGGGGTGAGAGGCACGTCAAAGGGAGCTGCAGTGTTTTGGGTAGGAGGAGCAGCTTTAATCATCATCACAACAAATTTGACAGAAATGGACAGGTTGTTCCATATCTTCTATTGAATATTTAAATGAAAGGTTTGGCGTAGTCACAGAAAGAAAATAAATGCATGGCTTTCTTTAAAAATTTTACAGTTTTATTTAGAAATTAAGATTTAAGTTCTTGGGTTCGCAACATTTCTCATCACGGATTTAGACCTGATGGAAAATCGGGTCAGATGATGCATGCAGCAATTACAATATGTTAAAGTTAGCAATTCCCTTCCCCTCCATGCAGCTCTGCTCTGTCCATTTCTCTCTTGCATCGTCTGCTTTGAGCGACGCTCCTACTGGAAAGTATTCACATTTTGTGTGTATGCATGGCCATAAATGATACAGTTTGACAACATGTGTGTAAATAAATATTTCTACTTGTTAAATGCCCAAATAATGATAGACTGTTTTTTAGAAATTCACTTTTACTTCTTTAAAATTCAGAACCTTATAAACGTTTCTTTAGTAGCTGATAGTCCTCCAATATGGCCTGCTGTGCTGTTAAGTTTTTAAAGTCAACTTGATGTTTTTTTTCTCGTTGTAAATCTGTTTATGATACCAGAAGACAAACCGATGTGCCTTACTGTTTGAGGACTGTTCCTTTCTTTTGCCATAATGTGACAAATTTGGCCACTTATACCGGCAGTAATGAACATTTACTGGTTGACCTTTTAACACTGTGCTACAAACACAATATGAGGAAACAACCATAGCTGCTTTGATAAATGTTTCTTCTGATGCTCATCTTAATTTCTCAGGACTTGTTGGCCTTCTGCTCCCTTCTGGAGCTTGCATGTTCTCCCAGTGTAAGCGTGAGTTCATACAGGGCACTCTGGCTTTCTCCCACAGTTGAAGAACATTAGATTAATGAGTTGCTCTAAATTCCCCTTAAGTGTCAGTGTGTGTCCATGGTTTTCTGTCCCGAGTGTCTCTGTGTTGCCCTGTGATCACCGTCTCGAGACAAATGCCATAAAGTGTGATTTATCCCCTGTGAACTATAGATTTGTTGTGATTGTCTCCATCTTTACTCATAGGACACATAAATTGCCTGGCAATAAATCAACAAGTTGGATACATTTGACTAATTAAAATACAGAGTGAACCTCCATGTCCTTCATAGATAGAATGTTTCATAATAATAATAATAATAATTTTTAAAAAATGTGACGACTTTCTCAGGCTACTGTTTAAAAGCTTGATGACAGGAACTAAAATGTAACTCAATTAATGCTCATAATAATCCATAAATTCTCCGTCTTTCTGGACTTGTGTTTTCTGGTGTAATGGGACAGTTAGTCCTCACCTGCTGCCAAAAGAGAAGCTGTTGCTCTTCCTGGTTTTTTTCATCTCTTCCTCACAATTTGCATGCCATCATTATCTAAAGCTGCTGTTGGCATGCAATCTGTGGCCAGTGCATCACTAACAAGAGTGGGATTCAAAACCTCAATAATATTTAGGTTTCCTTTCAAAGATGTTCCTGTTGAACTCAGGTGCTCTCTCTGCGTGTTGTTTGTCCTCTTCTGAATTCATACTTGAAATCAGCTTTGAAGATCCGAGTCTGGAAAGATATTCAGAAAAAACAAAAAGCAAAACAAAAAAGGAAGAAAACTTTTTTTAAAAGGCAAGAAGGACTGCCCTATTTAGTGTATTTACACGCATTAAACTTTTACACATTTTTGTCACAATCACAATGACTGGGCTTTATTGAGTTTGTATGGTATTGGACCAAAAAATACATATATTCATGCCTTCTTTATGTGTAGAACTGATGGACTTCTCAGATCTACTGTATAAAAAAAATATCTGATGATCCATCACATAAAATACACTGAAGCCTGTTCAAGAGGGATGAACGTGTTTGCAAACACAAGGAGGAGTTGTGTAAACTTCTGTAAATTGTGCTGCAGAGGTGTGTTGTGCTGCTGTCTCCATAAATTAATTAGTGAAGAAAACACTAAATTAAGTGGCTGTTTTTCAGACACTGAATTACAAGCAAATGTACCCTCAACTCAGATGAAATGTATTTATGTTTTTTTGTATTTTTTTTTTTTGTTGTTGTTGTCTTGAATAAGACCGACCCCTCGCTGGGAATCACATGAGGAGCCCCATGACACGCATTTGTCCCGCACTGACTCAAGTCTGAAAAACCCACCAATTCTTTCCACGCACTCGTGGTCGTGTGCTCGTGTGAAGCCCAAAGTAGCGGCAGCATCACCTGTCAGGAGCCGAGCCGCCTCTAGCAGAAACAGCCTGAATTCATCCGCTCTGCAGGCCGAAAGGTCTCCAGGCCGCATTCCTTCACTTGAGGCTATAGCGAGCATGCGGGGTGACTCGTTGTGCCTTCTCGGTTGAAACGCGTGTACACGAAGAGGCCTTCCCTCGAAGGCTTACGGAATCGAGCATTTCCCCTCAAGACGCCTGAATAACGCTGATAAAAACTGCTGCTGCTGATGATGAGAGGAGTGGCACAGTCATGACGCTCCGCCCCTCCGTTAACCAGCGAGGAGGAAAAACTTTCTCTACTCTCACTTTTAACTTTACTGATGTCGCTGGCGTCCGTGCGAAAGAGAAGAGTAGGGACCAGGAGGGCGAGCGTTTTCAAGCCAGGAAGTTTGAGCATGAAGACCCTCAGCGAGTAGAAGGAAGCAAAGGCACCAAGAATCTTTTTTGCTTTTGTTTTTGAGCCCATCCAGAGTGCGGCATCATGAAGCCGCTCCGGCGCTTCAGCTTCACTCTGTGGACTCTTCTGGTTTTCAGCGCTCTCCTCCCGGTAGGAAAACTTCTTTTATTTCAACATTTTACCCAAACTTAAACAAGATGGTAAGCTTTTAGAAATCATTCCACCAAAAAGTATAGGAGTAACAGATTGTTTTGTTGTTGTTGCTGTTGTTGTTGTTTTAAGAGTCAAGTCAGGTTTAATCTGACAGGTGTGACTGCACCTGTTGCGCAGGTAGAACTCCACACAGACAGTAAAACTAGGACCTTTATTTGGGAAGTTCAACAGAAGATAATATGAGAACAAATATGAGCTTTTGTTCCTATGTTGGTTTTATCAGGGAAGTGTTGAATTGAAGAAACTATTTATTGGACAGAAATAGTAACTACTTCTTTACAACCAGAAACTGTACATACATTTCAAAAGCCAAAATAAAAGAAAAAAAAAGAAAAAGAAAAAAGTTTAGGGTTAGAACTGAATTTTTTTTCAGTTCTAGCTTTTCTAGGAAAAGCAGATGATATGTGAGAAAAAAAATACACTTAATTATGGTTGGAAACATTTAGATCAAGACAGGAAAGAGTCTTTGTTCCGTATATTGCTTTGTTCTGAGGTATTGGTGGGTGTGAACGATATAGAGATTACTTGTAGGTCACTAATAAAGCCTGGTTGGATTAGAAATGTTTCATCATCAGCGGAATATATATACGAAGTCATGAGAAATATATACTTTTGACAGGATTTTATTTAATAAAGGGAACATATATGGGCTAACATATTTATAGCTACATACATTGCAAAAAAAAAGTGTCTCCTTCCCAGTAGTAGGTAAGGAAGTAGGTAAGTTACATAAATTTTAGATATAGAACAAACCAAATTTAGGACACTAGAGTTTTAGTTTTAAATTATGGAGAGTTGTGGTGTTTTTTTATAATTTAACAGACTTCTAGATACAAAAATGCACAAACATTGATTAAGAAGGTTTTGCTTAGCTCACAATAGCTTAAAGTAGGTATAATTGTAGAGCTCTTGCTACTTTCAGATTGACGAAAATAATTAATAAATCTGGAGAAAATTGAAGTTGGTAAGCCGTTCGTGGGTGCTGACAAGGCAAATAAACTGTGGCGTTATTGTTTCTTACATTTTAGTCTCAAATATGCTTAGAAGTGTCAAAAATGTTTCTGTTGTTGAAATATTATAAGGATGTAAACTGGCATCAAACAAATCAAGGCAGCACATAAAACTGCAGTTAGCCGTCTTGAACTATTTACCAGAAGTCAGAGAAAATACTAATCTATTGTAATTTGACGTCCTTTCAGTTTAAAAAGGTTCTTTGATTCATAACAGCTAGTGGCTGAGTTTTGCTTGAACCAAAAATCTGTTTGGACTCAATGAACTTATTATGGTCGACTGTTTATTTGGTGTCGTAAAGAATGTACAGTAGTTGGACATGTATTGAAATATCTACATGCACTTGAAAAAAGTTTGATTATTTTAGACTGTAAAAGACTGAAGCGGGTAACTTTACAGCTGGACTCAGATCGATGCATGTAACTAAAATACTAGCTAGACCCGGTTTGACATGATTACTGTGAAGAATATGTACAAAAAGTGTAAAAAAATATATATATATCTGTGGTGAGATGAAGAGATGTAAAGTTTTAACTGATTAAGATGGAAAGATTTAACTGTGATAAACTATTGAGACTCAAACAGAAAATATACTAATCAAGTTATATTTACATTTGTGACAAAAAAAAGGAAGACAACCTGTGTGAATACCTTTTTTAAAATCAGTTAATTCTGGCAAATTCACGTTAGCAGCAGAACTAAAAAATATATAATTATCTTCTAAACATGTAAATAACCAAAATCCAATTTCTGTTCAGGAATATATTAGGACACCTCCCTATGTATTTCCACTAGAATCAATGCACAAGGTGCATGATGAGAACATCATTACTTTGCAGTTTTAAGGAGGGTTTGTCATGTTTAAACCTCAGACATTTGATTCGATGTGTTCCTAAATGTTGAAGTTAGCGTGAACGCCATGATGAGATCAATCATCTGTCTGATGCCTCCAGAAAGAAGACAGTAGCTTCACAGTAGTTTAAGAGGTCTGAAAATAAAGATAATTTAAAAATGGAGAAACGATTCAAAGTAAAATCCACAACATGACCAGAACCGGCTGTCCAGCAAGTTCACCCTGAGAACAGACTGCAAGATGTCAGCATATACAGACAGTATTTAGTGGACATTGGTAAGTTATATAACCTATTTCAGTTGGAGGTGTCTGGAGTTAACATTAATGAGAATTAATTGAGAAAAATATGTCACATTGAGGGCTGCACAGTGGTGCAGTTGGTAGAGCTGTTGCCTTGCAGCAAGAAGGTCCTGGGTTCGATTCCCGGCCCGGGGTCTTTCTGCATGGAGTTTGTATGTTCTCCCTGTGCATGCGTGGTTTCTCTCCAGGTTCTCTGGCTTCCTCCCACAGTCCAAAAACATGACTGTCAGGTTAATTGGTTTCTCTAAATTCTCCCTGGGTGTGAGTGTGTGTGTGAATGTTTGTTTGTCTTGTATGTCTTTGTGTTGCCCTGCGACAGACTGGCGACCTGTTCAGGGTGTATACCGCCTCTCGCCCGGGACGCAGCTGGAGATAGACACCAGCAACCCTCCCGACCCCATTAGGGAAGAAGGGTGTATAGAAAATGGATGGATGGATGGATGTCACATTGAGCTGCTTTTAAACGCACGTAGATGCAACTACACTCTGCAGTTGAGTAAATTTCTTATCATTATTATTTTTTACCTATGAAGATAAGATAATTAACTTGATATTTTTTTTTTTGGACTCATCTTGATTCAGGTGGAAAATTCAAAAACTGTACTGATTTATTACAGTTTACAGTCAAAAAAACTCATCCAATTTTTTTTTGAAAACTTCCCTCTAAGCACAAAATATAGACAAATGAGACAATTTTGTTTTTTTGTTTTTTTTTCTTTTTTTAGAAGTTTCTAGGGTGAAATAATTTTAAAAATGCTGTCCTCCCAGCCAGGGAACTATCATAACAAAGAGTCAGTGGCATCCAAGCAGCCTCCCTGAGATCCACCTGTCCTCGTCCCACTGTTCTGTCTGGTGAGGGACGGATGGAGGAGTGACAGAGGTTGAGAATGGCATGTGAGGAGACGTGTGGCCAACACAAAGGGGGTCAGGAACGGAATGAGGTCCTGCTCAGACCCCCTTTTTCAGCCAAGTCTGGTCCAGAGCCAGTAGAATGGTCGAACCAATGCTTTGAGGTTTTGGCTAAAGAATTACTCAGGAATCTGTTTTTACTGGAAGATGTGCTCCTTTTATGTCCAGGGCTGGTCTAGTTTAGTTTGTGCTGGTCTAGTTTAGTTTGTGCAATCAGAGAAAGAGCATCTAGAAGCAGAACTTCAGCAATACTAAATGTGAAAGCTGGGCAGGGTTTTCTGAATTTTGTAGCCGAACAATATATGTTTTTTTTCCCCTTTGAACATGGAAGAATAAACCAAACACCAACACTTAAAAAAGGGGGAAAAAACTACATCAAGTCTTTTCAAAGTCCTGTAAAGTTAAATGTGTTGACAGAGAAGTTTTCTCCAGCTATCTAGAACAGAGTACCTCAGTGCAGTCCCTCCCCTACCTCTTGCTGGGCACTGCTGTTCAGCTGAATGAAAAAATAACTGCTAAACTGCTTTTTTTATTGCTTACCAAAAAAAAACTATTATGCCTTTTGGAAATGTTTCTGACCTCAGAAACACAAACAGTTACGTTGTAGAAGCTAAGAACATAACTTTCTAAACCAGCTAATATTTCTAACCAGCTGCCGATCAAAAATCTAAATTACAATAACTATGTCGCAGTGGGTCACAGTGGTAGGAATAATATTTTCTTTTCTGGTTTGAATAAAGTCAATTCAGATTGGGAACTAACTAGGAACTGGGAACTAGTATTTTTTCTCAAGGCTATTATGTTGAGAAAATCTCAAAGAGAACTCATGCAAGATTTGCAGTAACAAAAACTTCGGTTCCCTGTTCAAATGTATATTTTTAGTTCTGCACAAACGGACCAATTCACTCTGTGACTCTGTAAAGCCGCTCTGTTCTCTCTCTCTCTTTTTTTTCCCCCCACTGCGTCAATGAACACCTGTTTGTTCATCAGCACGGAACATCTCATGATATCAACATAGGTAACATGAGCAAATGTGGAACTGACTCGACTCAAACACGGTTACCCAGAAACAAATAAACGGAACAAACATTTTTATTAACAAAGGTTGTTTTTGTCACAAGATACATAACGTGATAAGATTTAGGTGGAATATCTGAAATAAATGGAAACTGATCATTAATTACTAACTGTAAAACTTGACTTCTGTGTTCAATTCATGTCCACGTTATAATTAAAGTCCCTGTGTAATGCAGGTTCCAAGCTAGTTACTCATTGTTTCTTGGTAAATTCTGGAAATCATTCATTTACGCAGAGACAACTGGTTTGTTTGTCTAAATGGCCAGCTTTTTATGTCTTCCCATCTCTTGAAATTCTCCAACCAACCCAGAAGTTACTGGATGAAGGACCTTCCCAGAGCACGCACCTCTTGACCTCTCTGGATCTCAGCTTTAGATTATGACGATGTCCAACTCTCAGTAGCTCTTTTTGTTGGAACACTGACTATTTCTCTCACTGTGGCGTGCAAAAGTCTGATCAGACGATACGATACCTGTTTTATTTTTGAAGGGGAAGTGAAAGTTCATTGTACCATTGATTAAATTAGCTTCTATGAAGACCAAACCCTCTGGGCAGAGATGATAGGCTCACGCATGCAAATGAGAGTTTGACAGCGACACTGCTGGTTTTTAGTGCTGTTAAAAGATGAACAAACTTTCAGACTTGCATAACGGTCTACTTTGATGTTCAGTCACATAGAATCTCTATCTCTTAAAGTTTATCCTCCCAAAATGGAGATCCATAAATTGATTTAACAAACTCTGCCAATCCTCGCCGTTTTCATCTCAGATTACAGAAACACATGATGACGACAAAATGAGCAAATATTTTAACAACTGTGGGAAGAAAAGCCGGATCAGATGAAATTCATTCAAATTGCATCAGCAACTATTGTTTGCAGATTCGAGAGTCAGAAATTTAATTTAGTTGTATGTTGCATAAGATGCTAATTTGGATGCAAAAACTCTAAGCGCTTAAAAGAGTAGAACTAGAAAAGGGGAAATATTTAGCTTCCTTCTTTGGAATTTGTTTTACGTATTTTCCATACACACAGTTCTAGCATTTTCCACTTTCAAAAAACAAGAAATGTCCGCTTACATCAGCATACAAAAATCTTGTCTATGAAATGACTACTTGCCGTTTTTCAACCATATAACTCTGCAGTGGTGTTTGCTTCAGTCTGTTCAATTAATACAGATTAAGTCAACATTTTGCCAAGCCGGAATTAATTCAGTTTTTACCCTCTTTTGTATATGACTTTTTATAACGTACTCGTAGTCTGAAGTGTGAAAATGTGATGATGCGACTAGAAAACATATAATCTCATTGTACAAGGTTACAGTGACAATAAAGGGCTTCTATTTTTTCTGCCACCTAGAGACCACTTTTTGGCAGTTTTTATCTGATCCCTGGTCATGATTGGTGATATAAGTGCAAACTAGTTCAAATAAAGAAAATAAAAACAACAGGATCCATGCCCCAAGATCCATTATTTTAAATTCTGAGGTCTGGATGAAATAGTATTAGTTTGTTGGTAACCATGAGTAAAAATTGACCAAGAAGCGAAATGACCTGAACCTGAATCAAAATTATCTAAATATTTTTTTCTTTGTTATTAAAACATTACATGAAATCTGGAAGTGTGTATAATCTAGTTGTTTTTCATTATTATTATTTTCTTCAGGTTGAATTACCTCTTTACATATTTCTTATGGTTTTACTTGTTTGTCACACTTCCATGTTAAAGATTATCAGACAAATTTCAATATCAACTAAAGATTAAATAAGTAACTGCTAAAAGCAATTTTCACTTGATAATTGCATTTAGTAAGGGAAGAAAGCCATCCAATACAATCTGTACCTTTATGTAAATAAGTTATTGCCTCCTAACACTCAGAAAATTCAACATAGTTTTCATAGCAGACAGACTGAATCTGAATTAGTTTTAATTGGAGAGTTTCAAGCCTAAACTGTCTAGCATCTTCATTTGATCCAAATCTATGCTTTAACTAGGCCATTGTTGTTGGTGGATGTGCTGATACAAAACAAAGTATGAGGGGGGGCAAAATATAACTTCAAGGATCCTAACTTTCATCCTTCAGCAAGTATGATGAAAGTTTGAGGTGTATGTCTTCTGTTGAGTAGGTTGAGTAGGGTATAAGTAATATAAGTAAACTAGATACTATGTATATGCCCCAGTATGTTATATAGTAGGCTGCCCCTGTCATTGTTGACTCATGGTTGCTAAAAACTTTACAAGATCGACTAATTTTAGTGACATAGTGGATGTAAAATATTGACTAAAATGTTCTGCCACAAGACTGGCTTTAATTTCACTCTTACATTTAACTTTATGACACACAAAACTACAAGTGGATCGTCCATATTGTCTCCAAGTGTATTCTGGGTAAAGCTTGTCACCAGCTGTCCACCAATGTCATCAACAGTCACTTGGCAAACTAGCTAGAGCGTTTTTACGGACTAAGTTAACATGCGTGGAGCTTATGTTAACAGAGAGCAAGGACAAGCTAAAAAATGGACACATATTTTGTTTCTCGTCTTAGAGACGAACCGGACTTTTTTGTTGCAAGATTCAGACCCGCCAAAACTGCCAGCCCAGCGAAGGAGCCGGACTAGGTACAGGTAGCAACTCTGACATTATTCACAAAGTTTGAGTTAGTTGTAGACTGATTGTAAATTGTATCAGCCCAACCGCCTAGCTTACACCCCCTTTTCTGTCTGTCTGTGGTACAGCGGTGATGTCACGGGCTGAAGGCTGAGTTATGGTTGCTTTTAACAGCTCGGGTTGAGCGCGGTTTTGAGCCAAGACAGCAGTATGGCGTTTATAGTTAAGGTTTACATTGGAGCCTCCTGGAAGAGCATCTTCCAGATCGTCCAGTTTGTGTGAACGACGGCGCGCGCGTTCCGCCCTGAGTTACAAACATCCAGAGGTGCAGGAAATGCTGCGACACGCTGCGCGTGCAGCACGTGCCTCTGCGTACCCGCTTCAACGCGCGCTGTTGCGTGCAGGTTCAACGAGTCAACCAGGCTTCAGGCTCTTGAGTTGAAATTGATAAAGTGTCAAAATGATCCGATCACTATCCGCGGTTTTGAACTGATTTGAATTTGTGTTGTTTCGTCATTAGTGACCAGTAACCTGATGTTTCTGTTGTTCTCTTGGTTTGTTGTAGCCTACTTCATGTGAGAATGATTTCAGAATGACATGGTCGCTCTCTGTGGTGGTGAAACTTGTGAGCTCCGTTGTTGCGGGCATGTCTATGTTGTAAAGTTGAATTATCATGAGCTTTATTATTTGGGTATAAAGGGCCCGGTCATTACCCCCGCCCCCGGCCGACTCTGACTTGTTCCGCTAGTGTATATTTACATCAGTGTGCATGCATTATCATAGCTTAAACCCCAACCTATTAATGAGCAGGAAAAGTATAACACTTTGCATAAGTTTATCATGCCGTGCAGCTTTTCCCTGTTCCGACTAATTCTGTCGCTTCCTCTCTCATTCCATCGCAGCTTGTAGAAACTAGAGAGTAGTGACATTTCTGTAAGCGTCTTGGACCAAAAGGAATGTGAGATTTTTCTACTACTAAAAGAATTGATGCTGTGTGAGGAACAAATTTAATGCAACTGAATTAATTTCGTGCAGTTGTTTAAAACAGGAATGGTGCGGAATGACGCACATTTTAATCTGTGACATCAGATCCACTTCTCTTTCTCAGTGCACTCATATTGCTATTATTTAAATTGCAAGGCACACTTCTGCTGGCCTCGCATTGTTGCGTTCAAGTGGATGAGTCAAAAATCAAGCCCTCCTTTGTGGGACGTCCCACCCACTCTTGGCCGCCCTCTCATCTTCTTCAGGGTGGCTCAGTTTCAGATTACCATCCGTAAAAGATGCTGCTTTTTGACCAGGAATGTAACTGGAAGCCATACATGTTCAGTGCAAAATGAATTACAAAGAGTCACAGTTCCCCATTCATGTAAATGAGACACAGGCTTCTCTGGCAGCCTGAAAGACTGTATTGTCCAGGAGATGGTTATCATTTTATCAGTGGCCTCTGAATAAGTTAATGAGAAAACGCTGTGAGTGTTATATAAGAAATTATTTTTCTCTCCTTTTGAATGATTTACCATAATCTGGTTTATACTTTCACACCAGGTTAACTGATTTAAATGCTTTGAAATTAAAACGACCCATTTGGAAATACAGCACATAAAAGAGGGTAAATAACATTTTCTGTTTTCTTTTTTATAGTGTATATCATGGGGCTGCACAGTGGCGCAGTTGGTAGAGCTGTTGCCTTGCAGCAAGAAGGTCCTGGGTTCGATTCCCGGCCCGGGGTTTTTCTGCATGGAGTTTGCATGTTTGCATGTTCTCCCTGTGCATGGTGGGTTCCCTCCGGGTTCTCCAGCTTCCTCCCACAGTCCAAAAACATGATTGTCAGGTTAATTGGTCTCTCTAAATTCTCCCTAGGTGTGAGTGTGTGTGTGAATGGTTGTTTGTCTTGTATGTCTTTGTGTTGCCCTGCGACAGACTGGCGACCTGTCCAGGGTGTACCCCGCCTCTCGCCCGGGACGCAGCTGGAGATAGACACCAGCAACCCTCCCAACCCCATTAGGGAAGAAGAGTGTTCAGATAATGGATGGATAGTGTATATCACTAGATGTCCATACCTTCTCACATGCTCTTCAAGTATATAAAGTTCCTTTAAAATAGTTGTCATTTCATTCCCAAACTTTAACTACTTGGGACAAGTCTAAGGTTACTCAAATACAAACGTACATTTTTCTGAGAATCACCAAAAATAATAAGCAGGTTTGGTTATTATGGTGCATCAATCCTTACGCCGTAACACAGTTATACCTGCTGTTTATTTTTGACTCTCAACTTCGCTTCTGACGATGTGATGTATCTAAAACATAAGCCATAATATTATATGTATATATATATAGCATCTATGAAAAGTTATTAGATGCCCTTCCAATGCCAGTTTATTCTACTATTGATTTGTTTGCCATTGTTTATCAAATAAAATGATTGCCGTCTTTAGAAACAGAACATATTGAAGCTTCATCCCTGCCCTATAGGATTTCTTGTTAAGAAGCATTGTTACAACAGAGAAATAATCTACCAAGCACAAATTATATCACTTTTTTCTGAAGATATAATACTTTTTTTTTCTTACACAAATAGCAGATATAAATTGAAGTATCTTTTAAAAAAAATTTAATTTATTGAGATGCAGCTTTAGATCCAAGCCATTTCAATAAGTAGCAGGAGTGTTGTTCACGTCACCAATTGTTGGTAATAATGTTGTGCCTGATTAGTGTACATCGCATGACAGATACAGTCAGGGTCTCAGGAAACAAGTTAGCTAGATTTATTTATCTGCTGTTTTTTTTTTGTTTGTTTTTTTACCTTTTTTTACAATCACTGAACTGTGCCTTTGATCCATGTTGCAGCCTTTTTTCTTAAACTTTGTATCTTAGCCGCATTAAGAAATATCTGAGCAGTTGACCCTTTAAGAATGTGCTCTGCACTGAAACTTCAGTTTTGACTGGAAAGACGTAACATTTACAGTAGCTGTTGAAACTAAATAGGTCAAAACCTTCTGTAAAAACAAAAGTAGAGTTCCTGTTTCAAGTAGAGAAGAGGACATAGATTGTTGAAGCCGTGAAGAAGGTGAAGCAGATAAAATCCACTTTGGGCCTGAAGTCTAATTTTAAACTGAGAATAATTTCTTAATACTTGCACTGAACATCAAACTTCCTTTTAACATATTAAGACTGTAATTACATGGTGAGAAAAGCAGAAAGAAGCCAGTCAGTAATAGCACATATTCTTCATTGTGGTTGTTCTCTTCAGTCACACATTTATACTCCTCTTTTCTCTTTCACACCGCTCACCCTGATCACGCTTCAGCGTGTCTGCTACAGTGGCTTGAGCCCATGGGTGTGGGTGTGTGCTCGGTGAACCGCGATTTCCACCAGCATCATGAGGAAGCTCTGACTGCAGGCACAGAGTACAGCGATGGGTATCTGCTGCCAGCAGCTGTGCGGCTCTGCAGCGCAGTGAGAGTCGGTCAGTAAATACCACGTGACTCATTTTCATAGACTGATGTGGCGTGGGATAGCAGCGGCAGGACGGCGCTGTGGGAGGCTGATACCTGGAGACAAACGCGCTCATAGCTAAAGCTACCTTGCTGAAGACTATTTTGTTTTTTTTTGTTGAAGGCAGTCGGTGTATTTTTAGACTCAGCTCATTTTCATGAATCATGTGTCTGCATGTGTTTGGCTTCTGTGTAATTTCGATTGGCCAGTTTTACTGAGAGAGAAAAGATGTGTGTTAAAGGTGTGAATACACCACGTGCTTAAGTGGTACGCGATTCAAAAATGGAACCAGCCAGACACTTTGTGCTGTAAAAGTTAAAACTAATGAAATTTACTTTTTAAAAATGATTTAAATAATATATTTATCTATTATTTTCTGATATTCCATATGGCAAGAAAAAGTAGAATGACATTAAAGTTAAAAGTTTTTCAGAATCATTGAGGATAACATGAGGAAAATTTGAGATGTTTATTTGATCATAGTTAAAACTAATTTGTAAATTATTCCATGAAGGTGAAAAGTTGCCAAAAAACCTAAATAATGGATAAATTAGAAGCCCTAATTTTACATTACCCCATTAATAATGACTGATGATAATATGTAATGATGTCTGTCAAGTTTAAAACTTATAAAGATGCTGTGATCAGTTTCTCAACACTGAAGTAGCCGTCTACGAAAATACATCTTGCATAATTTCTGAGATGGTTATTTTGTACTCGTGAGTATATTTCTGAGTACTCCATTCGCCCCTGAGCATGACCCAAACTGCCAATTATATCTCCATTGAACCTCACCTGAAAAAGACAAAGATGTTCCAGGGACGCTTTGAATTTCTTTTAAAAGTATGTTTCTGTGGAGTTTTTATCAGTAGTGAGTTGAAATAACTTCATCCATCCATCTATCCATTTTCTGTTAACCCTTGTCCCTAATGGGGTCGGGAGGGCTGCTGGTGCCCATCTCCAGCTATCGTTCCGGGCGAGAAGCGGGGTTCACCCTGGACAGGTTGACAGGTTTGACTATTAGGGAGGTATTCACAAAGAAGTCTGTGATTATTTAATCAAACGTGTTGACATATGTTTACGAATCAGGTAACGCTTTATTTGACGGGTTATGAATAAGACTGTCATGACACCGTCATAAACATGACATAACACCCGTCATGAACATGAGAAAGTCTTCAGGAATATTTATGACTGTTGTCAACTTGACATTAACCAAGAAATCATGATCTGACATAAATTTGTTATAAAAGTGTTACTGATTAAATTTTAAAAAATTATGTAGCTTTATGTTATTAAACAGATTCTACTCAACGCTTTCTGTTTCTATTGTAATACCTTTTCATTGTAATGGCTGTTTTTATCAAATTTTTAGCCCTCTGACTAGTTGCGAACCTAAGTGTGTGAGCAGAATTTGTAATCGTTCCTCCAAACTGAGTTGACTATAAATTCCATGTTTTGTAGATGAAGTACTGAAGCCAGAAACTCCACGTTTTAAATAAGCGGCAAAGATCTTAAAGGGATCATTTGGATTTGTTTTCTGTACTTCTGGGGAATTGTTCTCAGCAGTCAGTGCCATATATTTAGTACCCTGAGTTCCCTCAGCTTAAAAATAACAGCAATTCTGACCAGAAAACTGTTATTTACATTGAGGTTTAGAGGTATTTACAACAAAGACTGAGTTGGTCTATATGTAAGAATATTACATTTGCAAGAGCTGCTGGGAGAACATAGAGGTGCAACTTGACAAGGGGAGAAAATAATGCCATGGTAATATTGTGTATTATTGAATTTTACAAGGCACTTGCTTTCCATCAGCTGTATTGTGTCCACGTCATGCAAAGCACTTTGTGTTACAACACCTTGTATGTAATGGATCGTTGTTCTTCAACACATGTCCTCAGTGAAAATAACCATAGACCTTGATTTAAAGAAGCGTGTAATGTGAAATGATGATGGTGTAAACATCACGTTGAAGTTGTTATGGGATCCGCTTTAGAATACTCTCCAGGTTGATTTGCCAATGATTCGACTGTTTCTGCTCAAAACTGAAATGATTTAGAACAGTTCTGCTGTCTACTAATTGTAAAATACTCACTTCTAATATGAACACCAAATGACCCCACTTACAAACACTATTACTTTCATATTTTAGGCCTAATATGTTAGCTGTCTGTGGAAGTAAATATCTTACTTGTTAAAGGTTGTTAAATTGACTGATTCAAGCTGATGTAGAGTGTAGCTTTGGCAAAAGTAAAATCTGTCTCATCAATAAAAAACAAAAAAACAAGCTGAATAACACAACAAACAGCTCATAACCTGTGAAAGCGAGGCCTAAATTGCTTTTTGAGCCGTTGTCGTGTGGTTCTCATTTTTCGCTGTTTGACCTTAATTAGGCAGAGGTCCGAAGCAAGACACGTCGCTTAACTTAAGCATCCTTGATGCTGTCTCGGTGCATTGTCAAAGGTCTCTGGGTGAGCACAGGAAGTACAGGAAGTTTTCTTAGAACAACACACAATAAGTAGGTACCAAGTGCTATGGGAAATGAACTTTTAGATGGAGAACAAACCTGCCACTGTGTTGGAAAAGAGAAGCAGGGAGAAGAATGGCATCTTTGGTGTTGCAACGTTTTGAATTTTAACTAGAAGACCAGCTTCCTCATTTTAAAGAGGAAAGTTAGCAGAGAGGATCTAGCTGTTAATCTTTACTCAGTCTGTCTACAGAGCTGAATGCAGAAATTACTGTATTTTACTGAAAAATATTTGCATGTTTTATAAAGCAACGTAACATATTAGGTGGTCATGAACAGAAAACTGAAACTTTCAGGTTACTCTTGTCAGGCTGAGTTTAAGGATTTATATAGATAATTACCTAGTAACAATATATATTATAAGTCAATTGCCAGGTGTAATCAGGTGTAATTACTTGTGTCTGTGAAGCCAGAACTTTTCCTCCCTTTATGTTTTTCTCACTATCAGAGCCAGTTTTGTTGATGCTTTTAGTGCAACGCAGATCCATCATCATGATCAATGGCTTTCCACCTTTTCAACATATAGATTGTCTACATAGGGATTCATTTTTATAAAACTCTTCTATTTGCACCTCAACCTGCCGTACATTCATCACTGAACTCCAGGGTGAGCTTTGTTCATTCAGCTTTTGGTCTAAAGATGCATAACAAGGGAAGATGTTAACAACTGGGTCTGAAGTTTTGTTTTTATCTTGGAAGTTGGAGATTGGATCTGTGAATGACATCTCTCCGAGTTAATCTCAAAAGTATGTACAAAGTAGGTAAAAAGAAAATTACATTTCAAGTGGATTTTGTTTCTTTGACTATTTATTTTTCTTTATTAGATGCCAAATGAATGATTGCAGGTTCACCCTTCTAGGTCATACTTTTTAGTCTTGTTCCAATCACTGTACTCGAAACATGATAAAAATACCCACAGCTGAAGTCCTTGCCAATTTTCTGTCTCAATACACATCTGATGATTCTTTTTATTTCTATGAAAATCTTGTAATGATCTTGAAAACCTCAAGCCAGTTTTTTCCCCAACTTTTACCTCATACCATTTTTAAAAAGCTTTTTCAGCTTTTCTTCTTCTTTGCTCTCTTTGTAAGGAGCACCTGTCCAAAGTTATCCACACTTAGTTAAGACAGAAACATGTCTATTGCAGAATGTACCCAGAATGTTTTGTAGATTTTTCTTTTGTTCAACATTATCAGATCGAGTCTGTGTTTAAGGGTTGAACCCAGAACAAACAGCCTTTAAGGTGAGTTCCCGACTGTTATTATTCAGGAAGGAATCTGGGTGTTATCGAGAGGCTGACTTCGGAATCTGAGGGAATCAGAGAAAGGCAGGCGGCCTGTAAGGATGATGTAATGTTTACGTAGTGGTCAGTAGAGCCATTTTCTCCTCCTCCTCCTCCTCCCACTCCCGCAGACAGGCACAGTCAAAGGGGATTGATACCGTACAGATCGACAGGGGCATTGGCTGAGTCCCAGTACTGCGTGTTTTTCCCAAAAAATTCCCAGCTAATGTTGCTAATGCTAAAATCTAAGAGTTCTAAGACATGTACACAAATATTAATGGTAGAAGAAGCTGGAACAAACAGAGCATTTACCTTGTTTTCACAAAAAAGACGGAATAAGACCATAAAGGATCAAGAGGATTTTATCAAAACTCTATAAACAGGAAAGAGCAGAGAAATAAAACGCTGCTTATTTAAACTAATATTTGTATGCCATTATTTCCAAAAGTGACTGTAGTTTTGTATTATTCTTGGTGTCTGATACAGCGCCAAAGCATGATAGTTTTAGATATTTTGTTTATTTAGCAAGTGGAAAAAAAAAGTGACTCCAAGGAAAAGGGCCAGGAAAAATAAAACTTTTGGGAGTTGTAAGTTAAAGTGCTTTTGATTCCAAAGAGTTCATTTTAACATGACTATTGGTTTGAAAATATGAGAATGATTAAAATATGGTGTTGAAATTTTAATGTTAGCTGTTGGTAGGTGATATTTTGTATGTCCAACGTAGAGTTTTAGCCTGGAATTTGTCCAACTGAAATGAAACATCTATTTCATCTTATGAAATAGATGTTTAGCTTTTTTAATCCATGATTTCTTAAAAAATGTAATCTGACTTGAAAGGTTTAGTTGTGCCTAGTACTTGTGAGAGGAAAAAGGCCCCCGCCTATCCTTGCAGACTTTTAGACTACCTCCAGTGGTCATTGGACGAAAAGTGGTGTATGTTCTAACTCCCAAATAACTCAAAAATGTAATTCCCACTCAATCCAATTACAGATAGTTCAGTTCTGTCTAATAAATGTTGCAATACAGCCAAATTCAATTATTCATAAAATTCTAATTGGAAAATGTCACCATTAGTCGGTTTTACAAAACATTCACATCATTAACATGCCTCAGTTCTCTTTCAGAAATGAAGCTGGGAGTGCAGCATTACAGAAAGCGTGGTACTGTATTAACAATGTCTCTCAGAGGTCTGCCAGTGCCATTCTTTTCAACACTGTAAATGTCAGTGTAACAATCCCAATGTTTGTCAAGTAAATGCTGTAAATTTGAATTATACCCACTTGCTCTCCATGCATATGTTCTTAGTCTTGTTTTACCGTTTTAGATTCTGTGATCACGTCATCGGTACTTCAGCTTCTAATATGGATTTGGTCCAACATATTTTAGCTGATGCGGGACCCTGACTACTTTATTTGTGCGACTCAGGAACCATAGAGTTTTCAGCAATCTCTTAGCCAAAGCATAATAGTGTAATATAAAATAACAACTCCATTTTAGCAAAAGGAAACTTCCAAGGGAGCCAGGCTCAGAATGATTTTGTGCCCATCTGCTGTGACTCCTTTCTTTGCATTCTTTGTTTGGGGGAGAATGATTCAGGTTTTAGTGGTGATGCCATGTGTTTAATGTTCAGCAGAGAAGCAAACAGTCTGGAAGGCTTGTTTGAATTTTAGCTAATAGTTAATATGTAATCAGCACCATGTGCTATTCTCTAATACCAGAGCAAATCTGAAGGTAAGGTGCACACAGGACCGTGTGAAGTTGCACTTCTGAGGTTGTTGCATGAGATACCCAACATACATCAAGCTTTGGAAGCTTGATGTATGTTGGTAGTATTTCTATTAAACTTTTAGCATTTCTTCTTTATTGTTTTTTGTTTTTGTTTTTTTGATTATCCAAAATTAAAAGTATTATTCAATAAATGTAGTTGATGAATCAAAATCAATTTACCCGGGAACAATTTTTAAACATAAAACTAATTGTTACTTCTATGTCAAAAATTCAAGTCAAAAAAAGTTTTCTGGTTCAGTCTAGTTAATGTTTGATTATTCAATGCGTAACTGATTACCACCATGTTATAATACTTTTCTCATTATTGTTATTAATCAAATTATTCACCAGAAATATGCATAAAGATAAAATATAGTTACATACATTACATAAATAACAGATGAAAAGTTAACGTGGTTGGCAGTAATGATTTTAAAGTATTTTTTTCCTCTCATAAATTTTTGTTGCCCTTACTAAACCCCTCTCAGTTGTTTGACAAGATGACATAAATTAAATTAAAATAGATTATTTTACTCTACAAATTAGCCTATATGCTGATAATATACTGTTCTTCTATATTTTATAACTAATGTTTAAGAATAAAATTTGCTGAATTTCAAAATGTGTAAAGTGTTACTTCTGTGTTAATAATAGTTATTTCCCCCTATTATATACTTGGTCATGTTTGATGGCAGAATAGGTAACTGTTTTCCAGATCAAAACTAAAGAAGCAGGCTGACAAGCTATGTGAAGCCAGCCTGCTTCACAGAGCTTCCTCTTGATTAAAATAATCAAATTATATACCAGAAATATGCAGGGAGGACTGGCACCTAACTTCTTAAACAATGTCTACACTTGAATCACAAAAGATAATTAAGGGAGGTTATTTTTTTGTTCTGCATTTGGTCAACATGATGAAAAATGCCATATTCATATTTAAATGGAAGATCTCCAGTTGCAAATATATAATCTAGAGGAAACTGATTAAATATATGTAATTCAGTTTTTTTGTATTTGTTGTTTTTAGGCAGCAGTTGTAAAGTCATTCAGCTCACTGTAACATTGAACAAGTGGCTTGATTTAAAGTTGATGGTCTCTGTTTTTTTAAAACGAAATGCTGCCCCCTCGTGGTACAAGTTGCTTCACTGTGTTTTTTTTGTTTGTCTTTTATTGCAGAACATTGAGGCTCAGGATTGTAAGTACAACTTTTTCTCCTGTTTTGGTTTCAACTGCTTGCTTTTTTTCTTTCTATTTATTGTCATGAAATTTCATATGTAGCACATTATTGGGGTTTAATTTGCTATCTTTATTAATAGCAAATTAAACCTATTTTCTATTAATAGGTTTAATTAATACAATTACCACAACAGTTAACAACAGTTAACACCCAAGGTCTTAAAATGCTCTTAAAACACATTTTCACTGCTTGAGTTGTGCTTTTATTTACTGTTGCTTTCCTTCTTGTGCTCATCTTTTTTGCTTTATCAATTGGACAAATATAGCTACACCAGCTCCAATAGAAACCGCAACTACATCTGCAGCTACAACCACAGAAACACTTCTTCCTACAACTGCAATAGTTGTTGGTGCATCTGTTAGCACAGCAACAACTGCACCAACAACTTTAACTGCTCCAACAACTTCAACCGCTGCACCAACAACTTTAACCTCTGCATCAACGACTTTAACCTCTGCACCAACAACTTTAACCTCTGCACCAACAACTTTAACCGCTGCACCAACAACTTTAACTGCTCCAACAACTTCAACCTCTGCACCAACAACTTTAACCTCTGCACCAACAACTTTAACTGCTCCAACAACTTCAACCGCTGCATCAACAACTTTAACCGCAACTACATCTGCAGCTACAACCACAGAAACACTTGTTCCTACAACTGCAATAGTTGTTGGTGCATCTGTTAGCACAGCAACAACTGCACCAACAACTTTAACTGCTCCAACAACTTTAACTACTCCAACAACTTCAACAACTGCACCAACAACTTTAACTGCTCCAACAACTTCAACCGCTGCACCAACAACTTTAACCTCTGCATCAACGACTTTAACCTCTGCACCAACAACTTTAACTGCTCCAACAACTTCAACCGCTGCATCAACAACTTTAACCGCAACTACATCTGCAGCTACAACCACAGAAACACTTGTTCCTACAACTGCAACAGTTGTTGGTGCAGCTGTTAGCACAGCAACAACTGCACCAACAACTTTAACCTCTGCATCAACGACTTTAACCTCTGCACCAACAACTTTAACCTCTGCACCAACAACTTTAACCGCTGCACCAACAACTTTAACCTCTGCATCAACGACTTTAACCTCTGCACCAACAACTTTAACCGCTGCACCAACAACTTTAACCGCTGCACCAACAACTTTAAATCCAACAACTTCAACCGCTGCATCAACAACTTTAACCGCTGCACCAACAACTTTAACCTCTGCATCAACGACTTTAACCTCTCCATCAACAACTTCATCCGCTGCACCAACAACTTTAACTGCTCCAACAACTTCAACCGCTGCATCAACAACTTTACCCGCTGCACCAAGAACTTCAACAGATGCACCTACAATCACAGAAACCACAATAACAGCTGCCTCAACAAATAGAGAAACCACAATAACTGCTACCCTTTCAACCACAGCAACCCCAATAACTGCTACCCCTACAACAACGACGGCTCAACCAACAACGACGGCTCAACCAACAACGACGGCTCAACCAACAACGACGGCTCAACCAACAACGACGGCTCAACCAACAACGACGGCTCAACCAACAACGACGGCTCAACCAACAACGACGGCTCAACCAACAACGACCGCTCAACCAACAACGACGGCTCAACCAACAACGACGGCTCAACCAACAACGACGGCTCAACCAACAACGGCCGCTCAACCAACAACGACGGCTCAACCAACAACGACGGCTCAACCAACAATGACGGCTCAACCAACAACGACCGCTCAACCAACAACGACCGCTCAACCAACAACGACCGCTCAACCAACAACGACGGCTCAACCAACAACGACGGCTCAACCAACAACGACGGCTCAACCAACAACCACGGCTCAACCAACAACCACGGCTCAACCAACAACCACGGCTCAACCAACAACCACGGCTCAACCAACAACCACGGCTCAACCAACAACCACGGCTCAACCAACTACTACAATTAAGGGTGTGTTAACGTCTAATGGTAACTAGCATGAACCCCTAAACTGACATCTGTCCACATGACGCAGTACAAAGTAACTGTAACCTGGTTACATTGTACTGTGTCATGCCCTGAAGAAGGCAAAGGACTATACTTTTCCATTTTTTTCTTCTAACAGTTATATTTTTGAATGTACAGTCCTGATTAAATAATTGCTATTATGTTAAGATAGACAATAATATGAACTGTTATTGTGACTTGTCTTTGGTTCACAGTACCTGGAAATGTGTCGAATCTCCATGTGGAAAGTATCACAACATCCTCTGTGAAAGTGATCTGGACCAAAACGGATGAATCAACCTACCGAGTATACTGGACAAATGGAAAAAATACCAGCAGTGACACAGTAACACAAAATTTCAAAATCATCACAGGACTAGATCCTGGGGTTCAGTACATTATAAATGTTACTGCTGTTGCATATAATAATATCACTGAAGGACATCCTGACATGGTGACTGTCTACACAAGTAAGTCCACCTATAAATTTGTCTTTAACTGTGTGCAAAAAGTGTGATTTTCTTTGTGATTGATTATAAATGTTGTTAAAGTTACCAATTGATTAATAATATTGAATAATAACTGACCTTTGGTATGCTTTACACTGCTCTCTGTCATGAATAGAGCCTGAAGCAGTCAACAGTCTTACTGTCACTGAGGTAACAACAACCTCGTTGTCTCTGAATTGGACTGAACCTGATGGGGAAAGACAGTTTTATACAGTAAAGTGGGAAAATGAAAACAAACATTTGAATACAAGTGAGACTCAGGTGAAAGTGACTGAGCTGACTCCTGGAAAGAACTACTGTTTTAATGTCACAGCTGTGGCTAGAGACAACAAAACAGAGAGTGATGAGAGAAAAATTTGTCAATATACAAGTAAGATTATGAGCCTGCTTTTAATTGTCACACTTTGACAAGTTTTTCATCCTTTTGGTTTTAAAATGTTTGCAACATATTGATTTCTGCTCACAGAGCCTGAAGCAGTCAACAGTCTTACTGTCACTGAGGTAACAACGTCATCTCTATTTGTGAACTGGACAAAACCAAAGGGAAGCAGCTCTTTCTATAGAGTTCAGTGGAAAGGTGGGGAAATAAATGACCAAAGAAATGTATCTGAGACATCTCTGACCATTTCTAATCTGACTGCTGGTGAGCAGTATACAATAACTGTAACTGCTGTAGCTGCTGATAAACTCACTGAAGGAAAGAGTGAGATTGCTTTGAAATACACAAGTAAGTAATTCTCAATCATATGGATGGATGGATGCAACATTTTGCAGTTACAACAAGAATTAATGTCAGAAACTTTTTTCATCCTTTTGTCTTTCTGGAAGATATATCATTTATCACAAATCCTCAGGTGTTCCACATCTTTATGTCACTGAAATACCAAATGCCATCACATTATTGGGAAAAACTTCCTTACAGTGGACAGATGGAAATATGACCTGGAGGTCAAATGTAAATGTCTCTCCTGTAGCTTCTGCACAATATCCCACAAGTTTATTGTCACTTTCATATTACTGTATACAATATGCATAAAAAAAGACTGCCTGGATTTCAAGAAAATACTTAATTATTTAAGTCTTTTAGGCTTTGCTTGCTTGCAATGTATTTGGGGATAGTTTGGTGTTTCTTAATGCAGCATAAAAGTGTTTTTAGAAAAAAATGAGGCAGTAAGGTGTAGAAGTCATTAACTGAATACAATAAGAAAATATTGCCTACAAACAACTTTTCAGTAAAACTTTGTTGAGATGGAAATAATGAATTTATTCTTTTACTTGTAGCTGGATCGATTATTCATTATTTAGGATTTTCCACAAGTAACATTGTTCTACAATTTGTGGAGACAAATGACATGTACAAAAACAGATAGTGCAGTGATGCTTTTAACTTCAAATTTCTTTAGGCATTTTGGTTTTTATATATTTGTACTTGAATAATATTGCAATTTACTTTTCCGATTTCTTTAGTTTCCTGTCATTTTCATCCCACAGTTTTGTGCAATTTGTGTTGAGGGCCAAGGCCTCCATATGTGGGTTGCGCTTTACCCCTGCACCACCACAGCATCCCTGTTTCTCCTGATTTTCTTAGCATGTTCTTTTATTCATAGATATGGTTTGCACCTTAGTTTTTCCCTTTGTGTCTGTTGCTATTTGTAGAATGTCCCATTATTAAATATCCCTCATTATTATTGTACCTGCATACAAGCCTTCATGTTTTGGATGCGTAATATGTTCAACAACACACCTGACTCAAATTATTGATTTACCGCATTAAGGGTTTCAGAAATCAGTCAGTCACTCATTCATTTCAGTCAGGTGTGTGGCAGGACAGTGGGTCCCGAGGACCAGGGTTGAGAATTATTGATTATTGATTTGACTCCTTTTTAAATACTGACATTGGTTAGTTAATTGACTTGAGCTGAACAGGTGAACAGGTTTCTGTAATGGGAAATTGTGAAATATCCTGGCCCAACCAAGTAGGGATCCCAAATTATGATTCCAAAATGGCTTCTAAGCCTTTGGTAACTATAAAAAATAATGAGATTCTGGTTGCTGTTTTTAGATGCTCTTGTATATCCTCAGAGACAAATTGTTTTAACAAACGCTTGCATCTGTCCTGTTATTAATCAGGACTGTTAAGAATATCATTCACTAATTTATTTACCGTACTTTGCTGAACATTTTAGGTAAAATCTTAAGTAAAAAAATGTATATATTTAAAATTATATATATATACATAAATATAGGTATCTATATAATTATAGCACCAAGGAGTGATTATTCTGATTAATTGATTGACAGTACTGATACTAAACTTTTTTTCCTAAAGTATGATCTTGTGTTAGTTTTTCTACAATTGTTCCTCCTGTGTGATCGAACCTAAAAAGACTTTAATAAACATTTCTACTCTGATCACTTTTATCCTGTTTTTTAGGACCAAATTCGGTGACGGGTCTGACAAAGACGGAAATCACCACTAGTTCAGTAACCCTGAAGTGGAATCAGACAAACAGCAAACCACCATACCTTTATGAAGTGCAGCTTGAAAGTGAATCACAGCCAAAAGTGGTAAACACTACAACGTTTACATTTGATAGTCTTAAGTCTGGGAGCAAATACACTTTTACCGTCACTACAATGACAGAAGATTACACTCGAGCAGAGTCTGTGACGGTTTTCTACTATACAAGTAAGTGCATCGTAGCTTGTAAGAGCATGCTACAATGACTTGTGCAAATAAGTTCGGGGGGTTTTTTCTCCAAAAACAAAACAGTTTATCGTCTTGCTTTCAGGGCCTTATAATATCACAGTTTTAAATGCTTTTACCTTAAGCACAACTGCTATTTACCTAAACTGGACAAGACCATACGAGTACAAGGATGACTTCAAATATTGGGTGGAGACAACGGGCTGTCACAACCAAAATACCAGCTCAAAAGGAGAAAGTGTGACCTTCTCAGGTCTCACCTCTGGAACCAACTGCAGCTTCTGTGTTACTGTCATGGCAGAGGATGGCACTGAAGGGAAAGAGACCTGCACCACTCAGTACACACGTAGGGCTTTACTGTCTTCCCTTATTTTTTCTTTGACTTGTATCATTGTTGAATTATTTGAATTTTTTATGGCTGCACATCAACAGAACCCCAGGTGGCTTTGCTCAATATCGCCAATGAGGGATCCAATAATTCAGTCCTGGTATCATGGACCAACCTTCCTGGAAATGTGGAGAAATATGACCTTCATCTAAACTGCTCCTCCAGTCCAAATCAAACAGCAACTCCAATAGAAAAGCGCAGTTTTAACAACACTTACAGGTTTTATAACCTGCATGCTGCAGAGCTCTGCAGTGCTGTGATGATTTCTAACAGTGGAACATTCAAAGTACCATCTGAAATTGTTACAACTGCAACTTGTGAGTATTAAAAATAACCTATATGTATTTCTTATGTATTTCTTACTGGTCTCCCCTGTAAATATTACTACAACAAATAATAGAAATAATAATGACAGAAATAATAGTAATAGCAATACAAATTGCCTCTCTATGTCTTATCAGCTCTCCACTATTGGGCAATATTTTAGCTGTCTTATCTACTTGACCCTCAGACACTCCGTAAATATGTTGTTAAACTCAGTGTGCCATAAAAAGTATCAACCAGCCCCCAATATGTTTGCGATAATGCATACATGATTAATTGTACTTGTAATGAATTCTGTCCTTGCAGACCCAAATCCTCCTGGGAATATTGACATCCAGAAGCAGACAACCAGTTCTATTGAACTGCAATGGGGAAAAGCACCTGATATGGAATATGCATTCAACTACAGCTACAAGCTGACCTACAATCGTTCTCTGAACGATATAAAAATCCCTTCTATCAAGACAAATTACAATTTTTCCCAACTTCTGTCTGGGACCTCCTACAACATTTCTGTGACAACTGTGGGACCAATGAATTTTGAGAGTAAATCTGTTTACATATACGTGACCACAAGTAAGAATCTTATTTTATTTATCATTAATCTCCTATATCAATTACTCTCACATCTTGTTAAAAAAAAAAAAAAACTTTCCAAAATCTGTTGAACTCAGTACACACATAGGGCTTTACTGTCTTCCCTTATTTTTTCTTTGACTTGTATCATTGTTGAATTATTTGAATTTTTTATGGCTGGACTGCAATGTCTGGATTACCGAACACTGCGGACACTAACGTTTTTCATTTGTTTATTAAACCATCAGGACCTCACAATGTGAAGTCTGTCACACTTGATCCTGGCGAGGAACATATCAATTTAAATTGGATCCTACCTGATGAGTATAAGGAAACCTATCGTTTTTTTGTCGCCTGGCAAAGCCATGATGGGGCTTATCCTACGAACACCACAAGTAATAAAACTTCATATAACATCACTGGACTGACGCCTGGTACTAACTACAACATCTTCATCATCACCAAGACCTCTGATGGAACAGAATCTGCCACAGAGAAGATGTCCGGCTGCACAAGTATGTTCACAACATTCCATCTTTTATACAGTCTTATATGCATGACATTGGGTCTTGTGTGAATTTATCTGTTTTTTATGTTTTGAATACAAAATCAAAAATATAGGAAATAAAAATTTTGTTGCAAACGTTTAACCAATAACTTTTTTTTACTAATATTTATATCTACATCGTATATTAAAATATACGATATGAAAAAATATTTACATCCTTTTAAACTGTGTGATTGTGATCATGAGTGGGAATAAAAATAGCAATAGGTATTTTGTTCCATATAAGACAGTAGAAGTGAAACCGGTAAACCTTTTATGGATGCAAACTCGACTAAAAACCAACCTGTTTAGGATGTATTTAAAACGTAATCAATTACAAATTTATTGATGGAACTTGACTTATTTTGTTGATTCTATGTTGCATTGTGTTTCTGTGTACTCAGTACACACGTAGGGCTTTACTGTCTTCCCTTATTTTTTCTTTGACTTGTATCATTGTTGAATTATTTGAATTTTTTATGGCTGCACATCAACAGAACCCCAGGTGGCTTTGCTCAATATCTCCAATGAGGGATCCAATAATTCAGTCCTGGTATCATGGACCAACCCTCGTGGAAATGTGGAGAAATATGACCTTCATCTAAACTGCTCCTCCAGTCCAAATCAAACAGCAACTCCAATAGAAAAGCGCAGTTTTAACAACACTTACAGGTTTTATAACCTGCATGCTGCAGAGCTCTGCAGTGCTGTGATGATTTCTAACAGTGGAACATTCAAAGTACCATCTGAAATTGTTACAACTGCAACTTGTGAGTATTAAAAATAACCTTTATGTATTTCTTATGTATTTCTTACTAGTCTCCCCAGTAAATATTACTACAACAAATAATAGAAATAATAATGACAGAAATAATAGTAATAGCAATACAAATTGCCTCTCTATGTCTTATCAACTCTCCACTATTGGGGAATATTTTAGCTGTCTTATCTACTTGACCCTCAGACACTCCGTAAATATGTTGTTAAACTCAGTGTGCCATAAAAAGTATCAACCAGCCCCCAATATGTTTGCGATAATGCATACATGATTAATTGTACTTGTGATGAATTCTGTCCTTGCAGACCCAAATCCTCCTGGGAATATTGACATCCAGAAGCAGACAACCAGTTCTATTGAACTGCAATGGGGAAAAGCACCTGATATGGAATATGCATTCAACTACAGCTACAAGCTGACCTTCAATCGTTCTCTGGACGATATAAAAATCCCTTCTGACAAGACAAATTACAGTTTGTCCCAACTTCCTTCTGGGACCTCCTACAACATTTCTGTGACAACTGTGGGACCAATGTATTTTGAGAGTAAATCTGTTTACATATACGTGACCACAAGTAAGAATCTTATTTTATTTATCATTAATCTCCTATATCAATTACTCTCACAACATCTTGTTAAAAAAAAAAAAAACTTTCCAAAATCTTTTGCAACCACAAACTTCAGTGTATTTCAATTTATGCTACAGACCAACACAGTGTAGCACAAGATTTAAATTTGTATTTACCATGTCCCTAAATAGAATTTTGTTCATTGGGTTGCCATTACAGATTACCTGTTTAGTGAGTAAAGATTATATTTTGGAATATAATCTGGGTAAAAAAAAAAAGAGCTCTTATGTGCTCAAAGGTTTAATAGCGTGAATCAGTTACCAAAAAGCATCATATGGACCAAGAAACACAGCAGAGAGGTTCAGGGATAAAAGTGTGAAGACATTTGTTGTGGATTTAGTGTGGATAAAACAATGCTCTGAGCTGTAAGGATCTCAAACACCACTGTTTGATTCTCCATCCAAGGATGGAAAGAGTGGCCCAACTGCAAACCTAGTGAAATAGTGCTGTAAAACTTAACTGTAAACCTAAAAGCGCATTAATCAGAGAAGCAGCCATGACGTGCATGGTAACTTTGGAAGAGCTCCACAAATTCAAAGCTGAAGTGGGAGGATTGTTTGACACAACAGCTATTTGTTAAGGGCAAAAATATGTCCTTTGTGGACAAGGAGGGGATATAGAAAACATGTGAAAGATGACTCTGGCCAAATGTGACTAAAATTACAGTTTTTGACATGCATAAACTGTAAACACTGGCATTGCACATTTCCAGCAGGAACAGGGAATTTACTGAGTTGATTAGAAGATAAAGTGGGCTAAATACATGGCAATCATACATTATATGTTTTTGAGTCTGCAGTTGACTTGAGATTGGATTGTAGGTCCAACCTATTGACTGGAAAACAACTTTAAGAAAAAGCCATTGAATGGTTCAGATCAAACCACATTTGTTTATCCACTACTTTGAAAAAATTCACATAAAACATATTGTTTGTTGACAGGCACTGCAATGTCTGGATTACCGGACACTGCGGACACTAACATTTCTCATTTGTTTATTAAACCATCAGGACCTCACAATGTGAAGTCTGTCACACTTGATCCTGGCGAGGAACATATCAATTTAAATTGGACCCAACCTGATGAGTATAAGGAAACCTATCGTTTTTTTGTCGCCTGGCAAAGCCGTGATTGGGCTTATCCTACGAACACCACAAGTAATAAAACTTTATATAACATCACTGGACTGACGCCTGGTACTAACTACAACATCTTCATCATCACCAAGACCTCTGATGGAACAGAATCTGCCACAGAGAAGATGTCCGGCTGCACAAGTATGCTCACAACATTCCATCTTTTATAGTCTTATATGCATGACATTGGGTCTTGTGTGAATTTATCTGTTTTTTATGTTTTGAATACAAAATCAAAAATATAGGAAATAAAAATTTTGTTGCAAACGTTTAACCAATAACTTTTTTTTTACTAATATTTATATCTACATCGTATATTAAAATATACGATATGAAAAAATATTTACATCCTTTTAAACTGTGTGATTGTGAGCGTGAGTGGGAATAAAAATAGCAATAGGTATTTTGTTCCATATAAGACAGTAGAAGTGAAACCGGTAAACCTTTTATGGATGCAAACTCGACTAAAAACCAACCTGTTTAGGATGTATTTAAAACGTAATCAATTACAAATTTATTGATGGAACTTGACTTATTTTGTTGATTCTATGTTGCATTGTGTTTCTGTGTTTGATTTGATGTAAAGAACTTTGAAATGCCTTGCTGCTGAAATGTACTATACAAATAAAATTTGATTGATTAATTGATCTACTTCATTCGACAGATGCAAGTCCTGTGAATAACTTAAGATGTGATGGACCAAACTCTGGAGATGCAAAACTTATTCTGAATTGGAACGAGCCCAAAGGAAAATACTATAATTTCAAGTTTACTGTAACCAACACTTCCACCCTTTCTTATACGAATAGTTTTGAACACATTATTTCTAATCTTACTTACCATTCTACTTATAGTATTACAGTAGAGACTCAGAGTTGTGGAAATTCTAGCCCTCCTCAGTGGATAACATGTCAGACAGGTGTCACAAGTAAGTTTGTTTCCTTTTTTACCGAATATTTGAATAATTATTGCATGTAAATAATATGTAGAAAATGTTAAGATTTTAGGTCAGTGAAGCAGGATCCATTATTAGCTCCATTTATATATATTTTTTCAATGATTGTTTTTCATCATTAGCTAATATTACTCACTATAAGTTTGATACATTGGTTTTTGATTCCTCTCTTAATTTTATACAGAGCCCCCCATTCCATCAGACTTTGCGAAGCAGGTGTCTAAAACTCACACTACATTCACCCTTCAAGTTAAAACTGACCTGATAAGCAACTCTAAAGGACCAGTGACTCATGTTGGGATTCTGGTAACAAGCGATGACAGTGGTAGGTTTATTTCTTTTTTCTTAACATCAAGATGTGCTCCTGTAACCCTGCAAGAAATAGATTTGAAAAATATTACAATGCTGTAATATCTGTTTTGTTTTCTTTAAGCCAAAATTCCTGATATTGAAAATTTCCTGGCGAAAACATACAGTGAATGGAAATCAAAGTCTGCAATAGCATATCTTGCAACAGTAATGAACTATACCCAAACGTTCCTTAGAAGTTCTACTCCCTTAGACTTTGAGATAGGAAAAGGATCAACATGGGAAGGCTATGCTAATGATCCTCTGGATCCATCTGGAAGTTATAGGTAAGAAAACCACACTTAAATAAAAAAAGATTTCCTTTTACATGAAAATCTTTGGCAACTTTACTGGCTGATGGTGTATTTTGTGAAATTGCAATGTATTTTAGTTTGCTTTATTTACCATTTGATTCCAGCAATTTTTACAGGATTGTTTTGTAGAGTTTATGCAATCTTGATCATTTTAGATTAATATATTTTTTTAATTTTCTCTGAGCCAAGATACGTATTGAAACAGAAAAGTGAGTATAGAAAATGTTTATTTTATGCTTAATCTTTTTTCATAACCAAAAACAAAAATCTTAATTACTAAAAATAAATTATAGACTGAAAATACACTTTATTTCTACCAATGTATTTGATCTCTCTAGTTTGTAAGATACAATGATGAAAGTACTCAAAGTAAAAATAATCAAACTAAAATGTACACTCTAGTAAAAGTAAACGTACCATATTAACATTTAAAGTACTTTTCAGTTGAGTATAAACTTAACTTACAAGTAACTTTTCAGCAAGACATAGGGGCTAGTTTTAAGTCAATAGTTGCTTAATATTTATGAAAAAGTATTAGTTACATTGGCAGATTTTTTTTCATTTATAACAAGAGATTTTTTAACCTGCCATTAGATTCAGAACTTTTTCATCAATATTAAGGAATCATTGACTCTAACCTAGCTCAATGTTGTGGAAAATTGTGTCCGTTCGTATATATCGTCTTGAAATAAGACATAATGAGTCTTATTTCAGGTGTACTAAGATATTTGAACTAGAAAGTTGGGTACATTAATTGTGTTCTCGTTATACTTAAATTTTTGTGTCCTTCAATTGTTTTAATGAAGACTGATAATGAAGATGAGAACGAAATGGATAAAAACTCTATAAACTCCAAAAGTTATACCAGTATGAGATCAAAGTTTAAACTAAGAGCATACTGTAAAAGAAAAATACACTGCAAATATGGCATTTTGAAATGTAGAAATTTATTAAGAATATATAAACTATGTTTCTTGTTTTTGTCCTACAGATATGCTGTTGTGGTTTGTACCTATTTGGTTGTGGATTCAAGAAGAATTGACACCAGCAAATCAGTTTGTTCTATATCAGATTTGTCTACTGTGATTATTCTCGACAAAGATCCAGGTATTATGGAAAGAACCAAAATTCGATTTTATGTGCTTATTTTAATACTGATGTAATTTAATTGTTTTTTTCTCAAGATTGACTCTATAATCTTTGGTTTTATAAAATTATAGCTATCACCTATATTGCTGTTGGAGTAACGTTGGGAATTTTTGGATTTCTCTTTGTCATCCTTATTGGTTTCATCATCTATTGGAGAAGGTTTTTATTCTTCGTACCAATGAAAATAAAACAATGTTATTGAATGAGATGTTCAATATTATTCATATATTGTATTCTGCAGGTTATCCCGTAAGGAGTCTCCTGACATCCAGATTCAGTCGATGGGGTGAGTATTTAAGATTTTTGCCAAATGATTATTATTTCAAACTCAAAGTCCACAATTGTTTATGTAATTGTTACATTTTCTTTATTTTCTTAGGGGGAAAGTGTAAGTATAAGACATTTAAATTAATACATATGTGTATATTGCATCTTTCTGGAGAATATTTTTTCTCCCCTCTGAACAATGTTGCATATATGAGCAGAAGTGTGGCTGTGAGAGTGGAGGACTTTGAAGCTTACTACAGGAAGCAGAAAGCTGACTCCAGCTGTGGCTTTGCTGAAGAATTTGAGGTAAAGCATCACAAACATTTTTAGGCATTCCTAATCTGTTAATTACTTTCTGTATATTGGTACCTGACAGTTCCTTGACATCAGGAAAAGTGTATTTTATTTCTCACAAAAATTTGTAAATCATAATGTTATATGTTTATTGTTCTGAATTGTTTCTAAATTACCTTACTCCACACACACTATACACACACACACGGACAGATAGACGGACCGACGGACGGACCAATAGATAGATAGTGAGATGTAGTGTTACAGAAAATTGCAACACTACATCTCACCTGCTAGAATGACTGACAAGGGAACATCACTGATTTTGGGAAAACTGACTTTTTATTTTTTTCGTGGAGCTGATAATGTCCTGGTTTCTGCCTTATTTTTCATTTTAGTATAATTTTTATCATTAAAGCTGACAAGAGACAGCTATTCTGATTTGTGCAGTAATGCCTTTATATATAACATACAACAGATTGATGAAAAACAGTGGAACATGCATCAAAGACAGCAAAACACACCAGTTGTTGGAATAAACAAGAGAAGAATGAACTGTTTTCAACTCACCAAGTTAATGTATAATTGTTGGGCTAGAATAGATCAATAATCTGTTTGTTTTCCATTAATACTTGTCTATAAATACATTTGACACTGGACCCACATACATAAAGACATCTCAACAGGATTTACAAACAATTAAACTTCATAAAGTCACACATATGAAGCAATTTATAGTTTTAAAGTAACTGTTTTTTTATTTCTTTTGTACCCACAAGTTAATCTTCCAAACTGTTTTTTAAAGGACCTGAAGCCTGTTGGTACAGCTCAGGCAAAACTGCATGCACTGGCTCTTGAAAACAAGCCTAAAAATCGCTACAACAACGTGCTTCCTTGTAAGTCACCTTAACTTTTCCTGTCATTCAAAAAAATTAATCCTTGTTCTTCAAACAATAATATTTTAGCTATAACACATGGAACGCCCCACTGTTTCTGCTTGTAATGAGCATTTTTACCATCTAACACTTTAATTTTAACTCATAAATGAATCATCCATACTTCATTTACATACTTATTCATCTCCTAGATGACTCCTCGAGAGTGAAACTCTCTGTTGTCCATGGAAGTCCAAACGAAGATTACATCAATGCTAACTACATGCCGGTGCGTACTGACACCATTTACAGCTGCTTTTGGTCATTACTTCACCTTACAGCATCTTATGATCCCATTATAACTCACTTCATTTGTTTCTTGGGTTCACTTTGAATCAAATCTACATTCATTCCCCATTTGAGAATCTTTGTGAAAACTTAACTTTATGGATGTTTTATACTGATTTTTTTTGTTTGTTTGTTGTTGGGTTTTTTTGCACGTTAGGGTTACCTTTCCAGGAAGGAGTACATCGCAGCTCAGGGACCTTTGCCTGCAACAGTCAACGAGTTCTGGAGGATGGTCTGGGAGAAGAACGTCCAAACTCTGGTCATGCTAACACGCTGTAATGAACAAGGAAGGGTGAGTTTGAACATAAAGAAATACTTTGTATCGTAACTGTTTCTGTAGCAGAAAGACCTTCAGTATTCAAGATGTCGCATGAACTGACTAGTACATTACAGCGAGAGAATGCAAAATATATTGTGGGAAACCATACTGGAATCCAAAACTTGTTGCATGTGAATGCAAAAATTTTGCAAGATAACGCAAAAGTACTGCATGGAAATGCAATAATTTTGCGAGGGAGTCTAATAGAAAAAAAATTTCCCCCACGTCCCATCAGAGGCTCCATAAAAGCAAAATTTGCGCTAAGAAAAATGAATACCTTTATCCACATAATTAACCTGAATAACAACCAGTGTTAAAAATCTATATTTTCTCACACTGGAGTTTCCATTCTTAATAAAGGATGAATCTAAATAAATATGAATAGGCATTTAAAAAAAATTGTTGAAGCAGAAGAGGAATATTTTTTGTTTCAGTGTGTTTGCCAAAGTAAACTTACCTAGATGCAGCATATATACCGGTAAGTCCAGGGACATCTGTGGGAAAAAAAATCAGCTGCAATATAATATAGCAAAGATAAAAGTTTCTATATAAGACATAAACTAAATGCAAATGAACTATCTTTCAGGTTAAATGTGAGCAGTACTGGAGTTCTGGCACCAAACACTGTGAAGACATCATTGTGACAACAACCTCTGAAATCCAACTTGAAGACTGGACCATCAGGGATTTTGACATAAAAAATGTAACTTTATGTTGAAACCCACCCTTCCCCAAAACACCCACACACACACACACACATGCACACAGAATCTCAGTAATCATATGGTTGTTTTGCTAACATTATGCAACAAAAGGAATGCATAAAGTGTTCTTTGCAGATGATTTGTAATTCGAAGTTCTAAGTCAAGGGTTTTTGATGTGCCCCGTCTTGATTATTCGTCTTCTTGTAACTGCTGTTTCAACGCTGACCTCCTTTTGCCTCAGGTGAAAACAACAGAGGTCCGCTCAGTCCGCCACTTCCATTTCACAGCCTGGCCTGATCACGGCGTTCCAGAAACCACAGAGCTTCTGATCAGTTTCAGACATCTGGTCAGAGAGCACATGAACCAGTATTCCAGAAACTCCCCCACAGTGGTTCACTGCAGGTTGGACACAACAGCCCACATTTACAAATGTTTTCATTTAGTTGGAAGTGTACAAAATAACCTGCCGTCTCCTGTCATTTTCCGCCTTTCTGTTTTGATATTTGCGCTCAGTGCTGGAGTCGGGCGCACAGGCACCTTCATAGCCATCGATCGCTTGATCTTCCAGATCGAGAGGGAAAACACTGTAGATGTGTACGGCATTGTACATGATCTGCGAATGCACCGGCCCCTTATGGTGCAGACTGAAGTAGGAATACCACACATATACTCTGCTTTGTTTTTTTTACATTGTTTCACATCACAAACACTTTCTGATTTTTATTTTTGTTTTATTGCTGCAGGACCAGTATGTCTTCCTAAACCAGTGTGCCTTGGACATCATCCGGGCGAGAACTGGGAACAATGTGGATCTAATCTACCAGAACACAGCTGCCATCTCAATTTATGAAAACGTAGAACCCAAAAGGGGATATTAGTCTGCTTTTTCATTTCTTTACAGCTCTCCCTCTCTTTTTGGGTGAGAAATAACTGAGCAAACAAGTTTAAAGGGAATACGTTTGTAAGAAACATCAACCGTTAAGGGTTTAATCCTCTTTTTTTATTTTTATTTGTTAAAAAATAGAGGAAACAGCAGTTTTTTATGCTCCTGCCTTCAATTTTCATACATGCATATTCTTTGCACTGCACAATTATTATAAAATTGCTTTCAACTGTAAATGACTCACAGATTTTATTTTGCTCAGGTAGTTTTATTGTATACTGTGTTGGTATTTTTAAATCAACTTTTAAATTTTAACTGCACAATACAAAGGCTGGTGGTATGTGCCTTAAAAAGAGCATTCATGCGTTTGCACCAGTAGAGGGCACACTTGTCTTATTTGTTCTAGTTATTAAACAGGGATAATGTGATATTTTAAAGGAACTTTAAGTTATTCTCTCCTTGCCTGACTAACTGAAAGCCAATATGAACTGTGCAATGTATTTTTATGAAGGAGTTTATTTGTTTTTGTCTCTTTTTGTATTTATATGCGCTGCAATGTGACGAATGCACTCGATGCTTTTATTCATTTGTCCCACCCTGTCCACTGTAAACATTAAAGGTGTTTCTTTTCAAATAGTTTATATTACATTCTGGCCAGTGGTTCTTGAAATGAAATATCTATCTTATTTCTCATTTCATCTCAGGAACTTCTTTTATGAAGAGCATGTTACTGGCTGTATTTGTGTTAAAATATATATAATGCACCAGTTTGTATTATTAATTAAGACATTAGTTCAATTGTCTTTTTTTGCTCTTTCCTATGCTGTACATGCTTTAGAAAAACATGTTATTTCATTTCCTGTGACATCTCTTATCCAGCTATGGTCACTTCCTCTGTATAAAAAGTCACTGGAGAAGCATATTTTTGTCAATCTTCCAAACAGCAGGATTTTCCATTAGCTTGGTACGTTTCTTTTTTTATATATAGTTTGATTTAAAGCACTTATGTTTTAATGAGAAATAGGAACATGAAATAGTAAATTTTTTAGGATGTTTTAAAATGCTTTATGAGATGCTTGCTGGTTCAATGCAACTATGTAAAATGAGCTGAAGATGTGTACTTCTTAAATATGTCAAATTAAATGGGATTAAAGATGTTGCAACATTGTGGCAACAATCTAATCTTTATTAAAAGCTATTTGCTTCAATGCCAATAAAGCTAAACTGTCTTGCTAAAATGTGTTTTGGTGTTGATTTTTATGCATATTTTATCACTTTTTTTTCTTTGCATTTTTAAAAGCTGATGTTAGATTTATTGCACAAATTATCACAGTTATTGATAATTTATAGTGATTTATCAGATTCAGTCACTATAATTGATGAATTTTGTTTTTAACTTTGTGTCACAAAGTTGCAGCAAGTAGCACATAATTCTGAAGTGGATGGAAAATTAGAACGTTTTTAAATGTGTTTGATATAGAGAATGCAGTTATTCCAAAAATGTCACATTTATGGAGTGCACATTTAATATTTAGCCTGTCAACATATTCACCCACCTAAGCGCCTCCTTCAGAGTTACAACAGGCGTCTTAGCTGCTACCTGATAAATGTTCTCTTAGCTGGATCTGTCAGTTTAGTTGTATTCCCACATATTTGGTAAATTTTCAGTGGTGCCATACTCCTGTCATTTTTTGGTGATTGATTGTACAATGTTTCACAATATTCTCAGAACTTAGGATAGTTTTATGTTGATAGTTTTATCATTTTTGCAACCCACTAATAAATCAAATGATTTCTGCACTATATATTTCTACATTTCTCTATATTTTGAATTGAATTAATCATAAGGAAAGATGATGCTGGGGAGGATGGTCCAGCACATCTCTGCAACAATAAGCCTTTAAGTTTCAGGTAGGTATCTGCACTGATATCTGCACTGATACCTACCTGAAAGACATAAACACTGACTTTCTGATTCTTTTCTCTCTGGACAAACAGACTTGAAACATTTGCAGGCCTAAACAAACAAACAAAGACCTGTAGCTCTTGTGTACTTTATATTGAACTACTTTGAGGTATCAAGGTGGTGGTAAAATAAGACTCTACCAGAATGTAGGGCTTCAAGGAGCCCCTCCCTGTTTTCCCCATTGGTCTCCCTCACTTCACCAGGCTGGTGAGCTTGCCATACTAAGAGTATAGATATTCCACTGGGAATGCAATCAAAATCAGTCTATAAAATAAACCAGTAATTTTATTTTACTTAACAGCTCATTGTCAAAAGAAATGAACCCTGCCTTTTGCTTAGCCTGCAGTTGTAAATAACAAATTGTTAAAAAGAAAAAAATAATAATGAAGAACTCCACTTCTCCAATAGACGGGATATTTTTTTGGCTATGTACTCCTGAAGTCTTGCCATTATGGATGACTGGTGTGAATTTGGAGTGTGCAAAGTTACATAGAAAATACATAAAACATATGGAAGAAGGAGCTCTGGTCAGATGAGAGAAAAAAAGCATTTTTTGTCCTACTTGTGAATCATTATTTATATCAATAAAAATGTTTACAATTCTCACTTTAAAGCATAATGCTTTGATTGTTTTTTTGTGTGTGTGTTTGTGTGTATGTGTGTGTACTTTTTACATGTTCAACCAAACTGGTCAGATTTGACTGAAAGATGAATGGAGCTAAATACAGGACAAGTCCTGAAAGTGGATGCAAATGACTTTAACCATTTGCCTTTCACAAGGACATGTACAGCCACAACAAAAATGGGTTGGATCAAAATACACTATCTTTGTGTTACAGTCTCAGTCAAACTTTAAAAGTAACTCCTAAGAATTTATAATCAAGCCTTAAAAATTGCTGTTAACAGACACTCTCCGTTTCAGTCTGACTGATATTGAACTATTTTGCAAGCTATTTCAGTGTCTTAATGTGCATACCTTGTAGAACCATAACCCAAAAGGCTTAGCTGAATACAAATGTGACACTTTTCCGAATTTATATTCTTTTCCTCGTAATTGTGTGTGCCTTTGTGTTAGTTTATTTCATGAAAGTGCTTTACAACGTATGGTTGTAACATGACAACAGAGGGGAAGAACGTTTGGAAGGCATTGTAGAGCCCATGCAGTATATGTAGTACCTATTTGTGACCACGGGTGTCGCCAGAGCCCATTGCGTGGCAGCAGCCAGGGCAACCGCAGCAACCAGAATGTAGAGCCCGTTCTGCGCTCTCCATGTTGAAACGGAGCAAGTTCTCCGGCTGACTCCAACCGTCCGTGCGTCCCCCACCACCCCAGCTGGTTCCACATCGCCCTGCTATGACCCTTGACTGGGAATGGGTCTGTGAAACTGTATGAGTGCTGCCTTATCCAGAAAAACGGTAAGTTTGTCTCTTCTCTGCTACACAATGGCAGCAAAACGAGAAGGATAACTATTTTTAGTGACTCCGAATTATTCAACTACCATAGGTTTTTATGTGCTAACTTGTAGCTAGCCATGGCAGCTCCTGTGTCCGTTACAGGGAACGGGGAGGGTTTGTCGGTATTTTCAGACATCATGGACTCGTTGTATTTCGCTGTATTTTTTTCTGTAACATCACAGTGTATTTGGCTGTCTGATTAAGTGGTCAGGGGGGCTAACGTTAGAAGCTTTTCCCCCAAACTTAACCCTCACCTCCACATTAGCGGACCAAACCGTGCCCCATGCGGCTGCAGCTTTTCTTGCTGTCACCGTCTTTGCATAACAGGGAGTCAAGCTTGTGCACACGATTGCTAGGAAGCAAGGGCAATTTGCTTAATTTGTCTTTATGCGTATTCCGCTTTACTTTACTGTTACCATGTACTGTAGGTGCAGCAAGCAGAATTCGTAAACATGACCAATCGAAGCGCGTTAACGTTCCTCTGTTTTTACTGTAACAGCCCGTATGGCCGAACACTCATCGAAATAACCATACTCGTTTTGTTTACTTTCAATCAGCCTCATTTTGGTCTGTATTACCAAAATTCTCGCTGTCTGTGAATCCTTGCAGTGGCTTGAATTTCCCATCATGTTGCTTTAGATCTCAGCGGAAAATCTAGATAATTGAAATGAGATCTGTAGACATTTAAAGTACTAGCCTTTGACATATTTTCACTTTTTCTGATTCCGTATGTTGATCAACACCAGTAGGCGTCTGTACTTCCCTGCCTCTAGCATGAAGCTCTTTTTTAGGATTGTGATCATGCAATTAGCTGGGCAATAATTAATAGTGGCGTTTGTTTCTAGAATAAACGTTGGAGATTTTGTACTGGCTTATGTAACGCTCCAGAGTAAATGAAACGTCAATGCAGAAGTGCCAGGATTTTTATAGCCATGAGGTTTATTTGTCAACTGCAAATTGCAATCCTCCTCTTATCTTAGCGGAGTTTTTACTCTGTGTCCTTGAAAAATATGGTGTTGCTCCCTTTCACTGACAATTGTAAGTAGACAACCGATCAGCCAAAGATCATAATTTTTTTCCTTGATAAGCTGTAGTCAGTGATCAGTTATTCAGGTATTGAAAAATCTGATTTTCCTTTTCATTAAATGCATCAGATATAAGAAATCCCAATATTTTGAATGAATTTAATAGCATGCCTTTTTGAGTTGTTAGATTTAAGACTGCCACCCCTATCAAAGAACCTACAGCACATGTTTGTCCTTTCTGTTATGTTGTCCTTAAAAAATCTGAATGAATGTGCATTCAAATTAACAGGTTACATCTAAAATGAACCTACCAAGCCAACAGAACAAACAAGAAAAGTAAATTAAACCAGGAAACACCTGGTCGTTGCGTCTCAGTTATAATTGTATACTTGAGTTCAAGCGATGTCCTCAATAAATGAAGCAAAAATGCACAGGCGTTACTCTTGACCTTGATGTGACACGTTACCCACATGTCTCCTGTGGGGGCAGCATCACAAGCCCAGCTGTCCTGAGCTTCAGTGTCTCAGAAGAAGGTCAGAAATGACAGCAAAGTGTCTCTTCACATACCTTTCTCAATTTTTATCACAAAAACCTACTTAGCAGGTAGTTTTTGGAATTTAAAACTACTCGAGCATCACATGAAGGCTGAGGAAATCATTAGGAACAGGCCAGTGAGTTTACATGTCAGACCAAATTGGTCTGAGATGATTTCAGAAACTCTACAGTGGTAAGACAACTTAAGTAGAAACAAATGCACCAACATTGTGTACAACCTTCATCTTATCAGTTTCTCCACATTCCCTGCACAAATTAAGACAGAAGAGCTAATATTCTGTTTAATATCGACTTTTAATGAGATAACAAAGGGGGGGGAAAAAAAATTTAATCAGATTTTTAATCTGGCTGTACAAAGCATTCGGGAGCTCAGAGCTGCTTTTTCCATGATGAATAATGTCTGTGAGCCGGCTGAAAGAAGCAAGAAAAAATTCTCTAATTTCAGGAAGGACAAATTTAACTTTTTTGATTTTTTTTTTTTTTTTTTTCTGTTGCAAAAACACAGACAGCTTTGGTATAAAAACTACAGGAACACCTTCATCTGTATTAAAAGAGGTAATGAATAAAAGACTGGTAATTAATGTGCTAACTTTCATTGTCACTAATTCAACAGCTAACTTACTTTTTCTCTTATGTTACTCTATAAACTACAGACTAGCAAAAAGAGAGAGCGCTTTGTACTTAACTCTCGAAAACCTCAAATAAATGTGATCGGCATTTAGTTTAAGTATTTAAATTAAGATAACAGTGTTGGAATTTGTTACTCAAACTAAATGACCAAAAAAATTTATTAGGATGCAGGAGGTAGGTATTGTTGTAGGAGGAAATGATTACTAAAAGTCCTGGAAGTGAGCTCCTGGATGGTACCTGGAAAATAGCCGCAGACTGTGGAAAAACACAGGTTATGAAGATTTTCTCTTTGTGTTCTGCATTCATGCAATCTTTTTCAGACGGTAAAGGATTCATACTCTTTATTTTCACTCTGCTTTAGACTAGCATCAGTCATGAGTTTGTTTATATCTGCAGTTTCAGGCTGTCGATATCCGAGATGGCATCGGAAAGCCTTTCAAGGTCATAAATATTGTGTGACGAAATGGAAGTGGGTCATTAAATCATTGACAACATACTCTGTTAGAATTTGCATATCAGATTCCTGTGAGCCTGTGCTGCCTTAAATAGTATCAGTTGTAATGAGTCTTCAGATAGAGTAGATGCTCAATAACCGGATCATTAAACATCTATTACATTTTACTACTTGGCCCAAGCTTTGCTTATCTGTGAACACCTAATGTCTGGTTGTGTCATGTGATTGTCTGCCTTGTCCTAATCAGGTGGGGATATATAATGGTGTTGGGCCTTAAGCCTATCAAGTAGAACTGTGGCTTTGCTCTGCTGTAAATGACAAAACGAGAGAGTGTTGTTGTGAATGAAACAACGACAGGAAGGAAGCAGAAGGTTTGAAGAGCTGTTTAAGAAACGTTCAGTGGGTGGACGATGCCTATATGTATTAAATTCTGCTCTTTTATTGCAGGTATTGTGTCTTTAACCACTAGCTGCTGATCAAATTTTCATTTAAGAGTGGGGGTGTCCTGGTTTTCGAGGGGTTGAAGCCAATAATTCCCAGCTGTTGCAAAAGTACCCTTTCTCTGGTGTAGTTGAACCTCTACTTTTATTTTACGCTAAAGAATTTCTCTAATGATTTCACACAAAAAGCCTGCATGAATACTGAAAAAAAGAACATTTATTCTTTACAAAAATAAGCAAACAAGAAACTTTCTAGGGGTTTTTATGGGAAATACAGCCTTCCAACTGTTTGAAAGTGACTGCTCTTTTCAGTGCAAGAAGTACTACTTCTGGTTATATAAGTGGATCTGCACCTCTTCAGCTCCCTTGAGATGGAAATGCTTTCCCCGACATCTAGCCGGAGAATCTAGACTAAAACGTTCCATACAGAAACTGTCTTGCTACTTCAGGGCAGCAAATGATATTTAGTGGGCCAACATTTCCCTCCTCTGCAATTTTTTTTTTTTTGTTCTGCATTACCTTACAGCTGTAGTCAGGTCTTTGTGGGTGAAACCACTTATTTATGTCTCAAAATACCTCATTTTATCAACAAAAAAAAAGAGAAACATGTCTCTTTTATCTATCTAAATCAGAAATGCAATACATGAGTAATTGTTGCGTCTCTTTTTATATTAAGATAAAAATATAGTTGCCTTTTTTTCTAAATAATGTGAACGTCTAATGTATTTTCACTCGAGCTCACCTACCCATTAAATATTTTATAACATTCCATGCTAACTTCAAAAATAATTTGCTTGTTTACATTGTGACCTAACTTTGCAAAGTTTCTGTCTATTTTTATCACATAGCATTAAACTATGTGAACCATGTACAGTTATGTATTTGTGAAAATACATAACTGTATTATGTATTTTCTGTATACATATATGCACAAATCTATTTCAGATTTGTGCATATATGTATCGGTTACTTCATTGTTTTTTGTTTGTTAAATTCATATTATTGTCCAGCGCTTTGCGAACAAACTATAAAAAGGTGATAATCTGCTATTTTATGAGATAACATCCAGAGATTACAGCAAGGTTGTTTCAGGAATTTTTTTCTTGCTTTAGCTCTGATTTATTATGAAATGGGGGCTGCCAGGAGATTTACGTCATCAGCCTTTTAAACCCTCTCTTGGAGGGTCATCGTGCTGCTGTGTTCAGAATCAGATTAACCCTAATTTTTGGTTTCTGGCTGTGGATTTCTTTTTTTCAAATAATGAAATTTCATTAGCTGCCGACCTTTCAACCGATTATTAATTTTTTGCGTCTTTGCTGCTTTAGGAAATTAATTCTATCAGGGTGGAAATTTTGAGATTATAGGCTATATAAAGCTAATCAAATATTTATTCGGGTGGGAAGAGTGACACTTTTATGTTCCACAAAATGGAAACTTGTGACTCCAAACTTTAACTGTCCATGTCAAGCAATTCTAAGATAGCAAATCCTTTGAGATTGTCCTTTGGTTTCAGACTCTGGCTGTTTTCCACAGCATGGGATCATCATCTGACTGCAGTTTAAATGGGATACCCTTGCCAAAATTGTTCTTTGAGCTATCCGATGCTCAGCTTGCATCTATAAGAGTGAAAAGCTATAAACCTTTATATGTTACAATGGTTTCAAATGGAAACTGGCAAAGCATAATGCAGAAAAGCATGAATAAAAACCCTTTACGTTTTTGTGTGGCTGTCCATATTTGCTTTAATAGACCCTTTTCACAGGACACCTTCAGGAATTCTTGCCGTCTCAGTGTGATTAATGCGAGGATGGAGGTGGTGGGGCTGAAATTAACCTGAGATCATGCCAGAAATATGGTCTTTTATTCTGCAAAGGGTGGTTGTCACAGAGCCGACTTTGAGAGTGAGTGTGAACTGGGGACTTCCCCTAGCATTTACGATAGCCAATTTGCTTTTTGCTTGAACTCACACACGCACACACACACCCACACACGCACACACACCCCCACACTCAAACACACACACACACACACGCACACACACACACACACCTACACACACACACACACACACACACACACACAGTATTTGTCTTCCTAATTCTAATGCAGGAATACAAACAGCATAACCAGTTTGTCCATGTAGAAGTTTGCAATAGAAGTAGACAGTTATTTGGTCTTGTGGCTCAAAACCTCACCCTTGTATTTCATTGGTGGAACTCTAGAGGCTCATGGGTGTTTGGAACTCTTGTTTCCACCCTCAGCCACAAACACCTCATGCCTGGTGATTTCAAAAGGTCTTGCTACTAACCAAAGTCTTTCTACCTACTAGGCAGCCAACGTTCTCATGCTATAGTGCAAAGATTCCATCCTGCAACTAACCAGCCTTCCTCCCTTTTCCATCCATCTCTCTTGGCTGCATCAAGGTATGGATGAAAACATGCCCTCTAAGAGAAGTTAAGGAAAATGTTAAATATTACATATCAAGCTTTCTATACGGTAATTCTTATTCCAGGCACCCACGTTTCGCTCAGAGTTTTCATTCATCATGCTGATTGTTTTCTGGACTCATGTCCAAGTCAGCAGATAATACATTTCTGGACAGGATGTGGCTTTCACCCCCACTCCCCCACGACATCATCGCTCTTAACTTTCTATTGTGAGAGCTGGCAAACTGGCAGTGCCATTATGCAAATGTTGCTTACTTGTATGCTTAAATAAGAGCATGCAGAATGCTGTGTATACAAAATGAATGCAACAGTGTTTCATGGTTTTCAACCTTCGGGGCTTTTGGGTTTAACTTTTGCTTATATGAAGCTCATGAGGAGAAGTTGGACTAATATGCAATGAGTAGAAAGTAGAACAGTTTAAGAAAAGAGCAGAGCATCATTTCCGTGTGGCAAAATGTTGACTTTGTATGGTAAATCCGTCCCTAGAGAAGATTCTAAAACATCTGGTGTGGTTGAGGAAATGTAGGACAGCTTGAAGAGTGTTAGTGCTTCTGTAGCTATGGCAGCCTTCCACCTAAACCCTGTCACTTTCTGGGTCATGGTTTCCTTACTTCTAGTTTGCATACTTTGTACTTGCATATTTTTTCCCTTCTTTTTCTTAAGGGAAAAAAACCCTCAATAATTCTGAGTTTATGTTTACTTTGAGATACTTGCTCAGTATTTTGCTCTTGTGTTATGCTGTTTGGCTCCATCTTATCTCCACTTCTTCCTCTCTGTGTTGTGTTTGTTCCACAAGGCCTGTCATGTTTTTTGTTTTTTTTTTCTGTCATTTCACTTAGAATAGGGGTTATACATGCCTCACTGTTATTGGCTCCCCTTTTGCTCGGAGTTGGAATGTAAGGCACAGATTGGAAAGTTCTGCCATAACTTCCCTGTCCTTTTTACAGCTGTTGATTTTCCAGTTGATTATTACCCAAGCTTGGACTTTCTCACGTGAGTCAGTCTTGGCTTTCTGCCGTGATACTTCAGATTAATGCCACGTTATATTGAAGTGGAAATTTATGATTGTTCTTGATTTCTTGATTTCCATACTACACTGGTAGTAAACATCTTTGACTCCCTTAACTGTGGTGTGTCACTAGCATTTTGCTTTGAGTATATTTTCATTTGTTTTTGACTTTAAGATTTTTTTTTTAACTTTAAGACATTAGCTATATTTGTAGCACCTTTTATGTGACATTTATCTATGGAGATCTGGAGCTGTTAACTTATGAGCACATTTTACCTTCTCTGAGAACCATTCCTCCCAACGGACCATAAAGTTAATTTGTGCCTTTCTGGATAAAATGTGTGTTGTGAATTGTTTGGGTAGGATACAAGAATATCAGCTCAGCTCCTTTAAATTTGCCAGTTTTTACCCAGATTTATTTACCTATATTTATACATCAAAGTGTAGGTCTCCTACCTTTATCTGATTCTTGTTAAACTTTGAAAAAAAAGTGAACAAAAGCTATTAGTATTAGATCAAAAATTGTGAGATTTTGTTTTGAAGTATTTTACAAACAGGGAAAAAATATAAGTTTTTGTTTGTGACTGACTGTCTGATGTCAAATCAGAACCAATTAAGCAAATATTAACCGATTCCGATTTTTAGCTGAATGGTACTTCTGTTCTTAAACATACTACACTTTTCTTCATGTGCTGAGTGTCTCTTCTGAGCACTTACTTTGGATTGAATGTACAGTAACTGTCGGCTCAAATTGTTAGCTTTTAGCAATGACCAGAAAACTGCAATGACTGCGACCCTATTTGCAATCATTTCAAAATGTCAAAGTGTGGAATATTGCAATTTGCAAAGAACTGTTTGGATTATGTAATTTTTTTAGGGTATTATAATTAGTACAAGAACCAGGCATTTACACAGTGTATGGCAACAATATATTTGGACACACGCTATCATGCAGACCTACATAGTGCTGATGTCAATGTTCTTCACAACAGTGTTTTATCAACCAGTGAGCATTAGCTTGCTATGCCTCTAAAGCATTTGCCAAGGTAGTCGATGTCTTTGTGGTTAGCATGTGATTCATAAAACCTGTCCAATTTTTATTTTAAACTCTGATCCAAAGATCAATTAGTTAGATCTGGTGTAAAATATAAACTGCAGCGTTTGATGTCTGTAACTGGTCTCAAAATGTTGAAATGAAATTCTGCTGTAAATAGGGACATTGTGCTGTTCGAATTGCTCTGTGTGAATGTTTGTTTTCGTATGGAGTTTATCAGATATCCCAAAGAATCCAAAGTAATTTCACAAGCAAGACTAAAAGTAATTTTAAGTGAAAACACGGATAGAATCAGAAACGGGGATAATGCCTTCTTACCTGGGCTCTGGTTTAATGTTTAAATAAATTCACACTTCTGTTTTTGTAAATATTATAATTAGGTGTCTTCCAGATTCCTGCTGTATGACAACAATCTGTCCACTTGCTATCAGTGTTTAGAATAAAAGTACAATCACCCCATTAAAATGATGCGTTGTTTTATTTGTGCGTCATTTTAATCTTTCTCGTAGTTGTCTATCACAGAGGACATTTTTGTTTGTTTATAATGTTACGCACTTACCTCGTACAATAGATATCTAATTAACTAGTGTTGTGTGTGTCAAAGAAAACTAAGAGGTGTTGGTAGTTCCCTTGGTAACTAGGATTAAACTGGGTGGGGCTTTTGTACAGTGGTGTGAACAGGAGGAGCAAGGGAAGGAGAGACGCCAGGGGGAGAGGCCGTTTTTGTTCGTTTGTGAGAGTTAAAGTGAAACCTTATTCTTACTTTTGTATGTCTGCAGGTGAGACGGGCGGCTCTAACAGAGGACTCTGGATGCTGTTGCTCCTGAAAGGTAAGCTGAGCTTGTCCAGCTGGGGGAGAATAGCACTTCATATGTAATAATGCAAATTAACCTTTAAATTGACCAGCTGTCTCCTTTGTGTGTTCTAATCAAATGATTTACATGTAAGATTTTTGGGACACGGTTTTAAGTTTTGCGCTTAAATACATTTGTTGTGCTCTTTAAATTAGTGGAGTAAATTTTCTCAGGGGATCAGTCTACTTTTAAAATATGACACATATGCATACTCATTTTTACTCATTGGTGCCTGAAGGGATATCCAACTTTCTGAGCAGCAGAGAGAATTGGGGCATGTCTCTTAGGTGATAATGCAGACTTTCTTTAATTTAAAGAAAATATCGTTCTACAGTTTTGCCATCACAGCGTCAAAATAGTACACTTCATTTCCCACGGCAGATTATCATGTGTCAGAATTTTAAAGATGGTGCACAGCTAGGCTTACCAAGAAGGGGGAAACAGTTTGACAACACTGACATCAGCAGCTTACAGGGTGTGTCAGAATCCGTTTGGTTAGAAGGGAGTGAATGTCTGGGGTTTCACAAGAACAGTTGACTTTTGAGTGATACTTTACATCATAGAGAAAAAGTCTGTTGCATCTACATGTTAATTTTTCCTACAGTAGTGGTAAAGATGTGATAAATACTGTTCTTAAAATTTCTGAGTATACAGTTTTTTTGGGGGGGGGTTCTGCATGGTGTCCTGCATTCATCATAGGAGGTGTTTGGCACATTTTACATCATATTAAACTGTGTTTATATTTTGTCTCTATTGAAGGATCCTCTCTGCAATAATTTCTGTTTACTGTATTATGATATTACATTTATTGTGCTGTTTCTGCATCCAGCAGCCTGTTATTGCTGTAAAATAAGGTATGAAGTGTTGTAATCCAGCTGGCCTGCTTATCTTTGCATGAATACAAGTCAAGAGATTACTTATTAACTCCAAAAAAATTCTCGACAGATTGTACTTGGAGTAATTTTTCTTTTCAAAAGCCCTGTGTGTGCATTCAGAGTATGTGCAAAATAACAGCATTGATAAACTCTAACTACCATACTTAACTACATAAACAACGTATCTCTTTGGCCTTCGACCAGTAAGATTAACAGAAATATTTGATACAGTTTGGTTCATCGTATTTATTGAGATTTTTCTTTTCACATTTCTTCTCAACTGCAATCTAACGTTCTCTATTTCATTCAATACACATTAAAAGTTTGGTGCTTGCATATAAAGTGTAATCATGTGTATAATATACATCAAGAATTGTGTCTGACTAAACTTTCAAACTATTTTAAAATATTAAAATATATATTTTTTTATAAATATGTTAGCATTTTCAACGATTACAACTCAAGGCAGTTGCAAGAAAATGCTTATATAGATTGAAACACTATTAGATATATAGTCAATTCCTGCAGATTTCTCCATATTAGTCATGATGTGGTATGAAATTGAATGATGGAATTGAATAAAATATGACACTTTTCTGTTGCTGTGTAGGTTTGAACAAGAGGATGACAAAACATGAACTAAATTTCTGCTCATTGCAACAAATGATGTCACATTTTGAACAGAACAGTTCAACTGAATTGATAAATTGCCAATGCAGTTGGAGCAAAGGAGGAGTTGGATCCACATGCATTGCAGGTAGACTCTAGTAAAGCATTGAGAATGCCTGGTTTTAAAATTAGTCAACTGGACTTTTAGCCAATGCTACCACAGTTGGCAAACATTTTCAGATTTTGCATTCATTTTGTTTGTTGAACGCTGTAAATCCTTATTGTATTACTCGCATATGGAAGCCTGTCATATGCAAAAAAAAGCAACAAACCCCTGTATACCTCTCAGTGGTGCATATTCTGGGAAATATAGCAGAAGTTTTTTGCAAAGCTAGATTAAACAAAAACTCTTTCCATTTCATGTACGGTAATGGCAGCAAAGCTTGAAGTTGGAGGGTCTGTCTGTCAAAGTACATTTTTTCTTTTAATTTGTTATAGTTATAATTAACAGGCTGTCTCATTTTTCACACAGACAGGCACAGTGATGAGTTTTTCGGTTAGCATGAGCCATCAAAAGTGAAACATTTACACTAGGAACTGCTTTCAGTATGTCGGTTTCCTCGTTCCTAGGCGTAACCTCGCATAGCTCACCCCCAGCTGGTAGAAAAAGTTCTTCTTCAATTCTACAATTTTTTTATACTCTTTGCAGTCTACTGAGCCTGCAAATTAAAACCATTCATGCTTTTTACCCCAATGCTTCACAGGTTAAAAAGTTTGCTTTTTTGACATGAAGTGTAAATGCAATTTTGAGGGCTCAGTGGATAACCCAGTTGATTTCTACCTAAATGTCTTCTCAATAATGAAAAATGTAGTGGAAGGCTTGTCTTAACCTGTGTTAGGGGTAAAATCACATTTTCGTCTTCCTTGTTTGCTCCAGGTGAATGTGTTTATCAGCCTAAAAATGTATTACCACTGTTTTAGTTATGGCTTATTTGATTATGAGCACAGAGCTTTTGGTTTTACAGAACTGGGAACAATGTATTAAGATATTTTGCCTGAAGTGGTTGTGGGCGTTTATGTTACAGGAAGTAACTTGTTTTGTTTTTTTTCAACTGTTGTGCTTTCTCATTTTTATTTCCTGTTGTTACAGATTATCATCCACTTCTAAAAAGTTGTAGCTTACTGCATTCATTGACCGTAGAGTTATTAATGTCCACATTTTCTTGAGAAAACAAATCTTCTATAAACAGCTCATAAGTTTAGTAAGTAGTCTATTTATTTTTTTAAAATGCTTTTAAGTTGTATGCATCTTGTGGATATACTTGAAATTCGTTTTGAAAAACCTTTTTTAGGGGGTGTATTGACCAAAGTTATTATTTTGATGTGGCCTATGTTGGAAAAATACCAGCCTTCAGATAAAGTAGCTCAGTCACCAAACATCTTGTTGATATGCGTCTCAAAAATTGTTGAAATACTCCTCTTGGGAAAATGTTATATTGATTTATTTTCTGTCAAAGACTCAAATGCTATCCACCAATTTCTAACAGTGTTGAGGTTTGTTTCATCATTCAGTGTGAAAAGTGACACTAGAGTTTTAGTAGTTTTCTTGTTCATGGACACCTTGGATCTCAGATCTTTTCTGGAGCTTCCGATGAACAATGGATGGTCGAAATGGACCATAAAAATGAATAACATTTATTACCTCGAGAGTCTTTGTAAGCTACAATTGTTTTCTCCACGTGACGGTAATAATTTGGAACAGTAAGAAGGACTCGCTTCTATACTCCCTCACCTGATTTAGATGATAAAGGCCAATATGTTGAAGATTACAGAGTTGTTTGCTTCAGTTGAAATAGTGTTAACCATTATTAGTTTACTGTTTCTGTAAGGCTACCCAGAGTAGTTATAGTAGATTTTAGAAAGTTATTTATAGCTGACCTTTACTTTCTGTGCCATGCAGAACTGCATATTTCAGCATTATTAATTAAAGCTACTTGTTTTGACTCCTAGATATGTGTTATTTCTAGATTAGTTTTCAAGCAAGAGTTGCAGCCTTAATCTTCTTATTGCCATGCTTCTTTTTCTCTCCTAGTAGCTGCTGTCTCACTAACAGACAGACAGTGGGATCCTTCTCGAACACTTTCCGTTGAGGGAAATCCTTAGGCCAGCTAACTATGTAGGACCCAGAGTATTTTGCTTGGTTTTTCATACCATTTCTGCCACCGAGGGTTTTCAGTTCCATAAAAAGTCTTTTTCATAATCGAATAGGGCATCTTAAATTCATGCAGCTACCTGATTAGAGCAAAAGAAAGGGTCTAATTTGCATAGTTGCATTGTATAATTCAGCGCACAATGAGGAAGCAAAATCTGCAGAGGCATTGTTTGTTTTTTTTCCAAAGAAAGATGCAGAAGTGGCATTTGGAGCTAAAAAAAAAAGTCTTTGTGGTGTTCTAAAGTCTATTTTTAACACAAATGGCTTATTTGATTTATATACACATCAAGGCCAGAATTAAAATCAATTATTTTTTTTAACATTCAGCCTTTTGTAGTAGTGGCTGTTCTTTAGTCATTGTTGCCCTATACTACGCTGGGTTAGGCACAAGGTTTGGCCTTTTAAATACATTGTATCTCATCAAGTAAATTGCCTTATATCCCTTCTCATCCTTAATGTCCTTGTGCAAAGATGTCTTGATAGAGAAGCGATTAGTCACGTACAGCCCCTTTCTAGAAGTCATTTAGTTCATTTTCAGTGTCAACAATTCTTTGCCAAAGTAGGACTTAATGGGTTTTTTGTTTAGATTTTAAGATTTTTTTTTTTTTTTTTTTGTCTTTTTAATATCTTCGTAACATAAGAATTGTCTCCTCCATTTACAGTTCAGAAATGTAATACAGTCTGATTGGTCAGTTGGTGTTTTGTTAGAGAAATAAAATGTAATCTCTAAAGTGGGCATGAAAACAACAATTGTTTTCTTCAGGACCACTTTAAATGGGGTTCTGCATGAATATTACAGTACATCTGTACAATTGTACAGATCTTTAATGTATTGTGGTGCTAAACCGTTCAGTGATTTGTAAACTAGCAACAGTATTTTAAAGTCTATTCTTTGAGCTACAGGGGGCCAGTGGAGGGACTTTAAAACTGGTGTTATGTGCTCTATCTTCCTGGTTTTAGTTAGAACGCGAGCAGCAGCATTCTGGATCAGCTGCAGTTGTTTGATTGATTTGTTGGACAGACCTGTGAAGACGCTGTTACAGTAATCAATGTGACTGAAGATAAATGCATGAATGAGTTTCTCTAGATCTGGCTGAGACATTAGTCCTTTAATCCTGGAAATGTTCTTCAGGTGATAGAAGGCCGACTTTGTGATTGTCTTTATGTGGCTCTGGATGTTCAGGCCATAGTCCATCACTACTCTCAGGTTTCGGGCCTGATCGCTGGTTTTTAGTTGAAATAACTGAAGCTGTGCACTGACTCTAGATCGTTCCTCTTTAGGTCCAAAAATAATAACTTCAGTGTTGTTTCTGTTCAGCTGGAGTAAGTTTTGGCACATCCACACATTTATCTGTTCTATGCATCTGTTCAGTGATTGGATGGGTTCTGAGTCCCCTGGTGACATCATAATGTAGAGCTGTGTGTCATCTGCATAGTTATGGTAGCTAATATTATTTCCTGTATTTCAGACTGATTATAAAGTGTTTAGACAGTGACTTGTAGAAACTCTACTCTGTTTTTGGAAAGTGTTTGTTTTTTGTACATGCCATATTTTAGTTGAAATTATCAGTGGGGTAACTCCTCCCAATTCAGCTACTGTATAAAGTGTCTTTCATTCTGTTAAAGTGACTTCATTAAGATCTCCAGTTGTTCAGTGGAAAATGCAAGTCAGGTCAGATGTGTTAAAAGACGTTAGAGTCTGAGCTGCAGCTCACTAAGCACATTACTGCAGTCCCTTGATACTTTAGATTAGTCAGCACAAGTCTCAAAGGGTATACCTGTACGTGTGAGTTTCTGAGTACATGCAAACTTGTCTGCTGCTGCATTTTAATGTAATAAGAGCAACTATCTCTAGTTCTCACTTAAGGTCCCTTTTTGCCTTAGTTGTGCCTGGCAAGGCCTGCAGTTGGCTGGTTCTCACACACAGCAAGCCCTGGCTTGATTCCAGCCATAAACACAGCCAGCTGGCTCCGTCTGTTTACCAGGTCAAACATGGCTGCAGTTTGTCTTGGGACCTGTTCTGTTATTCAAACATAGTCTGTGAATGAGAACCAGTAATAAGCTCAATCTAAACATCAGGTTTGAGTATTTAAAAACAAAGTTGTCTAGGAGTTTTATGCCTTTCATAACAATAGTTAGGATATAATACTTGAATATGGCATTTGGTAGGAGCTTGAACATTTTGAATTTGGTTACGTCTGTCATACTTGTAGATGATGGTAGAATTTAGAAATACAAATGCATTCTGTAATAAGTCAAATATTTGATGAGTCTATGGTTCATTGAAAAAAATTCTTTTGCAAACCTTATATTTGTTTTAATTTTGTGTACGTGTCCCAGTTGTCACAGTTTGTTCGGAACTCCTTTGAAAGGTTCACTTTCCACGCTTTAATTGCTGTGCTTTTTCATTGATCTCACACTGAACCCTCTTAGGAACTGTGTGTACCAAGGGAGGTTGAGTCTCTTGCCAGTGTAACCTGAAGTTCAAAGAACAGCTTTGTGCATAACCTCTGAGAATGTTTCTGCACTTAAAATTACTCTGTGTATAAGAATGTATCCACATATTTTTTAAAAATAAGATTTTACTTATTTGTTTATTATTTTGAAACAGATAAATCAGAAACTTCCCTTACCAAGTTAATTTGATTTCAGATTTTAAAAAGAACTATAAATGAGCCAACATCTCAGCTGACAGGAAGTACTCTGAGAGAGGCTGCCTGCTTTTAATAGGGTCAATAGGAGGTCTGGTAAGAGGGTATTTTTGTCTCATCAGTTCCTCTAAAATAATCCTGAAATACCAGAGGACTTAGAATAGAACAACTAAATCACATATCCTCCCACAGTCTGTCACAAAATTAGACCTTATACATCTTCTTTAAAGATACACTAGACTGTCTTCTGCTTGTTTTAAGTTAGTTGTTGACTTGTACACATTTTCTTAAAGTTGTACTTTTTATTTAAAATCCATTATGTCTGCTGATTAAGTTGAAAATGTCTAATCTTTCAGTTAGACATCATTGCTATTACTACAACCCTGTTGTCTTCTTAAATGATGAGAGGTTACTTGGGTGAATAAAATGAATACATGTTGCAGTCGGGGAGAAAATAAAACATCTTCCATATAGTAGGATGATAAACGTTCTTATGCAAGCATTGTATTTGCTTCTGTAGACATCAGTCTCCATTGTTTATCCTAGAAGCTGCTCTTGGCAACATCCCATTGGTGAATATCTGGGTCATGTAACCAGCCATTAGTCACTGTTGATGGGGGGGGGTTAACATGGTGGGACATAAATGGATAGATGAGAGTGTCTCGAGTTAATCTATGCCCTGGAACAGCTTGATGGCTTGATGCTGGTGGTCACTTTGTGAAGCCTCTTCTACTTTAAACTATTGGACGAAATATGCAGTGTTAGGGTTTTGTTTTTTTTGTTCTCTCCAAGACAACAGTGCATTTGTGTTCAGTTTGCACTAGGCATAGACCTGTATGAGATTCCATATCATTGTTTGACAGTATTTACACAGAACATGTATACTATTAACATCTACTTTTATCTAAACAGTAAAACAACAATTGCTGCTAAAATGATCCAACTTATGAATGATTGACTTTTTGGGGGATTTACATTATATGTAATAACTCACTACAGTTAGCGACTGTAGTAAAATGATAATATCAGAACATCAGTAAAGATTTAATAATTTCATAGTACATGTTTTTTTGGGGGGTATTTTTGTTTTTATTCAAAGACATAAGCAACAATGTAGAAAAAAAAACACTTTACAAGTAATTTAATATTATATGTTTTTGTTTTTCTGCTCTTTATAGTGTAACACCAGGATTAAAAGGGTACTTTCACACCAGAGGTTTTTTTGTCATCTTTCTCATGTAGGCCTCTTCGTTTGGGCAGGTGTTAACATTCATGATGAGTCTTGTGCAGACTAAACAAGTGAACTATCAAACCAACCGAAGCGAAGAATTAATGGATGATTTACAGACTTTAATTTGGTCTGAAAACTTTTAAGTCCTTGCAATTGTTTGCTCTCTTTCTAACCAAAACAGTTGGACCGTCTCTCCCTCTCAGGCTTCTTCTTCTGTTCTGTTGGATTTGTCTCTTGTATAGAGATTTCAGCGTGCTGCTCATACTGATGAAACTATATGATGTTGACTTTTTTTTAAGCCTCCTTTCAACCTGCAGGGACAAATTAATAACAGCTTTAGTTTCTCATCTAATTTCTTCTGTAAATGTAGACGGTTACAGAAAGAGTTGAAACCTCAAATGTTTTGCCACAACACACCAGAAGTCTGTGTCTGTTGAAACATTATTCTGGATCTGCCCTGTTTGTGCCGTTTATGGACAGCACAAATTAATAATCAGGTCTGTTGCATCCAGATAATTTCACAGGGTTTTTAAGTAGAGGTACAGTTTTTTTATTCTTATATTTAGCAGCTGAAATTGTTCTCAACAAGAAATCCTCTCTATTCAAGCTTTCAGCCTTTATTTTGCAGCCCAAACTTGTATGATCACTATTGAGGCTAATATTTATCTGAGTCAGCTCATCGAAGCTTAATAAAACATGCAGGTTGGAACATGTCAGTGTTACCTTTCATCCCCGCCTCCACCCAGGTCGTGCAATGATTACTAAAACAAACAGGCTCCATGTCAAGCGATTCACCTCGACAGTTTAACGATTGGTAAGGAACTTGTTGTTTTTGAATTTTTACGGTATGTTTATGTTTTCTTTTTCCATGGTTTGAATCTTTCTGGCAGTAGAGTATATGTTTCTTACTGGTCTCATGTTCCGGTACCATTGAAGTTTCCACAAGGGGCTTGTATCTCAAGATAAATATTAGCCCAGCACCTGCACAGTATTGCATTGTAGATTGAGTAAATGTTGGCTTAGTTTGTCAAACTTTACTCATTGTGTACTGTGAGTGGTGAGGATTGAGTTCTTGCATAGTTCCACGTTGTATTTGTGTCGAAACGAGGTTAGGGAAACTGAGAGTATGGAAATAACAGTTTAAATTTATCCCTAGTTTTATCATGTAACCTGATCCTCCTCCATTTCTTTCTGTTGTCTTCATGTGGGTCCACCGAACAGTATGATGATTTTACTAATATTTTAATATTTTGGGTCTTAAGTAAAAGTGGCTTCGGTGTAATTTCACTCTTTTACTCTTTAGTAAGGACTTTTCATACCTTTTTGTCACAAAAAATGCCACTGTCATGTTCAGTGTAGGTCATGTAATGTACTCCTAATGAGCTCAAATGGTGGGGTTATTTTTCTGTTCAAGCTTTGCACCTTGAGCTTGATTAGCTGCGTTTGCTGTTCCTGCTATCTGTATGTCTTCGCTCATAATCAGATCGATGGTCAGCAAATGGTTTTTAATTCTGAGATTCTGTACGGTGGGATTGCCATTGTGCTCCCATTGCGTAATGCTAAAGCTTCTAGATTTTTCCCATGCTGCTCGCACCCCACACAGGGTTCAGCACTGTACTACACATGCACGTATGCACTGCAGCAGAAGTGAGCTATTTATAGACCTGCCCCACAAAGGCAAATAAAGGTCTATTTAAATTGACCCTTTTCCCTACCTTTTAAATTTCTACTTGATTGTTTTTTTTAGAGTGGAGGATAAAAATCAAACCTTAAAAAAAACTGGAACATTTGAGATGAAAGCACAGTTAGGATGATGATAGAATGAGTCACCCAGGCAGAGTAGACAATGGGTAGAAGTGGGGAGTGGGAATGGTGAGGATGTGAATATGCTTTTTGTATTATTGATATGCATAGGAATGTACTTGTAGTAGGAGGGCTCACTTAAGTGGTTAGAATTTCAACAGCCTGTCCTGCGGTTTCACGTTTCAGACTTCCAGTCATTGTTAAAGTTCAGGTTTTTGTGCCCCAAATATTACCTCAGTGTAGTAATATGACATACTTCATAATCCTCAATATATTCACAGTGGAGTAATGTGGGAGGTGAAAAATATGAATCAGTGATTTCTGCAGGATTTTTCTTGAATGTTGCAAATTAGGAGCTGCAGGAAAGTTGACTCTGTAGGCTGAGTGTCAGAGGGTGTATTCTGCTATACGTGCTTCGTCTTCTAGTGGAAATGAATAGGACTGCATTGATTGGAATGGAGCATGGCTTTTCACACACACACACACACACCCAAATGGTAACGGATATCCTGCATTAACCGCACTGTTTTAGCATTACACCTAAATCGCAGTAACCAGCTCAGACCCTGTTGAAACAAGTGCTATGATCCTGTCTGGAAGCAGCTGTGACCCTCAGCAGTTGCTAATTGTGTGCTATGAATAGTTTCAACATAAAGGCTAGCTCAGTGGAGGAGGAAATCAAAACAAGGGTTGTTGTTTTGTTTTCCTTCTCTGCTGTTTTATGTTCAAATATAAAATCAATAGACATGCACTAAGTGTAGCCATGATTGTTCTTCTCTAGGGCTGTACAATATTAGCCCAGGTCTTTTGAAAGATTTTTTATTTCAAGAAGACATACCTGGTTAAATAAAGTTTACATACATGCATACACTAGAAAATCTTACGATGAATATACTGTAAATAATGTGATGACAATATCAGATACAATATATTCCTGTTTGTTTTTTGTTTTTTTTTATTCCTCCTCTTTCTAATCTGTTCTTCCTGCTCCATGTGACCATTAGCATTTTTGGGAATATCATTAGGGAAATTGGTGTATCGAGCTTTTGCTAGGGTAAGAATCTGTCCTATTGGCCAAATATTACATTCACATGAAAATAGCAACTTCAGAGCTCTTAAAATATATTAGTCAGCAATGTTTGCTCTCCAAACAGTCCTTGTGATGTAAACAAAGCACACACTGATATTGCAATCACAGTATTTTTGCAATATAATGTAATATTCTTCTTCTAACTATATTGAACTGATTGAGTATATTAAAAGTTCACAAATCAATCGGTGGCACACTAGATCAAAAATGAGTCCCATAAATAGTCAATCTGATTAATTCTGTCCTTGTAAGGATTTTTTTGTTATGAAAATAGTGAATGTTTCTGCATATATTTATCAAAATAATATGCACAAAAAGAATCACCAAAATTAAAATGCAGAAATATGAAAGGAAGGGGAGAAAGATGCTTATTAGATGCTTTGATGTACTTTCAGGTGTCATGCTCTACAGGACAAATTGCGGCACAACAGTAATTACAACCTGCATATTCACGATTTCATTTTGTAGACATTTGTAGTAATTCATACAATTCAATTGTAGATTTTTTATTTTTTTTTGTGTGGTAATGAAACAATGTCAGTGAAAGCTTTCTGTGTTTGCACAAATCAGTTTAGACATTAGAAAAGTTGTGGCTGTTGCGTTTGGGATCACTGAATGGCCGAATCAGTGCGGACAGACGCACTGGAGTGGGTTAGAGGCCTCCTTCTGTCTCTGACCCTGGCAATGTTCAGTCTGAACTGCTTGTCACTGCCATGCTCCGTGTCGCTATGTGAGCAGGCTGGCATGTTCGTGTACAGTATGGCTTTGTTAGTGTTGGGGAAGAATGAAAGGGCACATAGATCTACACGAAAAAGGAGTGCGTTTGAATGACTTAGCTTTGTTGTCTTGCTTTGTTTATTTCTATAAAGGACAAGCAAGTTGTCAGGATGAAGGAGGAGAATTTGCTCCAACGGAGGCTTTCTCTTTGCCCTACCGCCACCTCTCCACCTAAAATTGACCCCCGCACACTCACCCGGAACTTGTCTTATGGAGGAGACAATGACATCTACAACTTCAGCACAGGTAAGAGGCTTTTAAGCTGACAATTGTGAAATGTAAATTTGTGTGTGAAATTAGGTGATATTTCAGAAACCTTTGCTGGTGGAATCCTGTGTTTGTGAAAATATGCCGTGCTGTGCTGCAGAGTATTTATCCCATTAATAAATGAACAAACATGACCTGCTGCTTGTTAGATGCTTTGGTGGCTGCTGCGCTTTAATTGTTTGTCTGCAGGTTTAATCACTGAGCGCATTTGTATGTGACTGTGTGTTGTGGGTTCCCACCAGGCAGTGAGACAGACAGGAATGCTCTCTCCATGCTGAGTAGTGAACTTAGTCCTGCCCAATCACCAGACAGCAAGGTAAGACTGCATTTCCTGATTGGGCAGTTCCCCAACCTACATGACAATAAATCTCCTCCTTAGGCAGGAACACAGCTGCTCTTACATTCTAGCATCATTTCTTTTCATTGTTTCTTTAACAATTTGGAACATGTACAAGCTGGCATGTTCCAGCTTGTACAGCTTGTGCATCAAAAAGCTTTCGGTTTTTGATGCCTTCATTTGTGAACTGAAGTACTTTTAGGCCCTTTTTAGAAAGTTATAATCAAATGCATATAAAGCCAATATTCAAAGCCTTGCAAATGTTTTCACGCAAACTTTTTCACAGTTTAAAATAACTAATTTCAGTGTACACCTAAAAAAAGAAAAAAATATTTTGAAAATAATGCTATAGAAAGTGTGTTGCTGTACATTTGTATTTAGGTACTTTTAAGTTGTTTCTATTAAATCTTCTAAAGCCTGTAGTAAACAGGCTTTATGAGAGTCCTTATTAGTAAATAGACACCACCTATGCATAATCTAATTTCTATAACTAAAAATGCAGCTGTTCTATGAAGGCCTTAAAGATTTTTTAGAGAACATTAGTGAGCAAACAGGGAGAATCTGTTCAAGGTAAACTAGGCTGACTACTATGGTCAAATAGCTACTATTGATAGAAAGCCTTAGGAACTCTGTAGTTTGCAACAGGCATGTAAGCAAACTAGGTTTAAATGCTCTACATTTTATGCTACGTTTAAAAGAACTAAATCAGCCCATTGCCCTGAACACACAATTCTTACTTCAAAACATGATGTAGGAACAAAACATGGGGTAGACATAGTAACCCTGAGAGAAGGTTTTTCTTCAATAGGAACATGCAAACTGGTCAGATATGGAGTCAAATTCCATGAAAGGATGCAAGGAATCAAATTTTGGAAAATCCTTGAAGAGAACTTTAAGAGACTGCTAAAAACGTGAGACTGTGACCAAGGCTCACCTTTGTGAGTACTAAATAGTGTCGAGACATAAATCTAATTGAGAACCTGTAGCAGGACTTACAAATCCAATCTGAATAAATTTACGACAAGCAATTTTGGGGAAAAAAAAAAATAAGAAAGAAAGAAATGGTCATACATTTCAGTCTTTATATTCCGATGGGGATATACCAAACACATATCACTTAAAATCTCCAAAAGACAATTTGAAGTTCAAACACGGCAAAATATGAAAAAAGTTTTAAGAGGTATCAAAACTTTTGCAAGCCACTGTAAGTAACCCAAAAATGCAAATGGCTGCTTGTTTTGTAAAATTATTGCAAAGCTGCATTTTATACATCAAGGCCGTGGTGGGAACTGTGTCTTTTACTGCCTCAAGGCAAATGATTGACAACATTGACCCATCTTGAAACTGCTTTTGCAAGACAATCTTTTCTTATTGTTATGTGATAAGATGATATGGCTTCTCACAAAAGTTGCAAGTGGTAACCATTTGATCTCATCTTGTCTCGTCCCCTGCCCACATGTCGCTTTGCCTTGCTCATCCTCACTATTTTGCCTTATACCTTATATAAGATAATAAGCCTGTGTGCAGTTGCATCACCGGTCCTTTTCCTTGTCATCTATCCTATATGCCCATAAAGAACAACCTGGACTGAGAACAGTTCTGTTGTTGCATACTTTCACTTACACAAGGATATATTTTGTGTAATGATTATTATTTGTTGCACTTACAGAAGTTTAAATATATATATAAAACATTACAGAAAATTAATTGGCATGTTTGGCAGGTAACTGATATGCACTTTTTGCCTTCTGCGACTTTAAACATTAAGGTTTATTGGTTTGTGGCCACAGTTTCACAACTCATAGAAAAAGCCACATTCTTGCTTCTGACAAGCGTTAGGGAACATTTTGTCCTGAGTGTGATCAAATGCAAACTTAATAAGCCTTCATAGCAGAACATTTTTAGTTCTCAGCGATATTAAAAAGCTCAATCCCAAAATCTTTTTTAGTCTGTATGGTTCAATATGAGCTTCTGCAAGGTAATTTTTCCCATTTAAAATTAAATCTTTTCCAAGGCGGTTGCAGCTTTCAGGGTTTGTTTGTTTCAAAGAGGTTCTTTTTACTTTCTTTCCCTCTTGACTCCAGTCTGAGTCCAGGATGTTTAATGGCGTTGAAAAGGACAGCCCCTCCCCCACCGAGAAGCTGGCTCGAAAGGAGTCTCTCAAGGTACACGTCACTTCCTTGCCTGAGAAACTGAGAAAATGTTGAGCCTTATTGTGCCACAGTTTCTTTGTCATTAAGTAGGTCAAGTGGCTATTTGGGAACCTTTTAAAACGCTATTTAATGCTTTCGATTTGTGTGACACGTCTCAAATGAATATTTCAGCTAGTTTGACTCTGCTTCCACCTAGTGTTGGCTTATACGACATCGTTTTCTCTCTGTGAGACTGATGACTCGGTATCATTTTATTTTTCTCTTCAGGTTCAAAAGCAAAATTATCGGCAAGAGAAGAAGCGGGCAGCGAAGGAACTCTCCACTGCTCTTAAGGACCCCAGTGTTGTTGTCATGTCCAATTGGCTCAAGGTCTGAGAATGGCTCAAGCAGGACAATATTTATGATTGATTACACAATTGCTAATCATTTTGCATTTAAAATGTTGCTCTTAATATTATTTAATGTTGTCTTAATAAGTATGCTTAAAACCTAGTCATGGTAGTTTATTAGATGCATTTTTATTCAACTGAAATGAGATATTTACATATGTATTAACTTATCCAACCAGCCTTTTGTTTCACTGACTAAACCTTTTGTTGTTTGAGGCCAGTCATATTATTTGCTTTGCTAAATTTCAAATTAAGAAGTTTACATACATTTCCATAGCAGTTGATACAATAGCTTTTTACACTGCATGACTTGTGTTAAATATTTTGGGTCTAGGATAAACAGGTTGTTTTTAGACATTTTCTTTTCTTTTTTTTTTAATATCTAGTTTTTGTTGTACATGTTACTTATTTCATTCATGTGACTACTTTAGATTCGTGGTTCTTTAAAGAGTTGGACCAAGTTGTGGTGTGCCTTAAGGCCTGGTGTGCTGCTGATCTATAAGACACCAACCCCAGACCACTGGGTGGGCACCATCCTTCTTAGTGCATGCAAGCTGATCGAGAGACCGTCCAAGAAAGACGGCTTCTGCTTCAAGCTCTACCATCCACTGGAGAAATCCATCTGGGCTGTCAAGGTTTGGCATGTTTAATGACTTACTGGTCAAACTGGGATTTGGGGTCAAGGTTCAAATCAGTTCTGAAAGACGTTTTTGGTAGTTGTGATAATTACTTTGAATTGGAGTTGATAAAGACTGAGACAAAATATCCTAAATTAATGACACATTACCAATTGATAACATGGAGTAGCATTTTACAGCAATGAAAGAGAAAAAAAAGAAATATATATATATATATAGATATATATAGATATATATATCTAGATATATAGATATATATATCTATCTATATATATATATATATGTATATATATATATGTTATATATATATACATATATATATTATATATATATACATATATATATAGATATATATATATATATAAACACTAAATGTGTTACAGAAGATACACGTTTGATGAAGGACAAATTAACTGAAGGAGTTTTTGGTTTAGCAACACGGAGCTAAAATTCAAATTCAACAGACCCATAGTCTTTAGCATAAAACATTGACTAAACAAAAATAGAATAAACCTACTAAGTTAAGCTAGGTGCACAAAATGCTATTCATTTTTAATATTTTGCTCTTTAGAAAATAGCACTGTCTCTAACTGATATACGCCATCAAGAATTCTTCTTCCTTTAGTTTACTGACATTACATTTGAAACAGTGTTGTCTAAATAAGACTGATTATCTTGCTTTGTTGCCCACTATCTCCTTTAGTTAGGAGCTAGTGTAATAACACTATTTCCACCGCTAAACAAAAGTGTGCACCAATAGGTATGCGAGGGGTAGTTCTGCACTGCTATAGGGTTTGTATAAGCTTAAACAACATCAAATGATAACTAACTCTCTATGTTTGCATGAAGCAGTCTCTAGACATGGATAAACACAAATTTATATCTACACAAGTGAATAAATAGTATAATATGCCGTTTCGGTACAGATGATCACACTCAGACAGCAATAAATCTCAAACCTACTATTCTTTCACTCTATTTTCTGAACAAGTATCATACCTTTCTTTCATTGAAATGACCAAAAGCTTCGACTGTTTTCTCATAAGTCATTGTGTTTGATTTCTCTCTTTAGGGTCCAAAAGGAGAAAATGTCGGTTCCATCACGCAGCCTTTACCCAGCAACTACCTGATCTTCAGAGCTGCATCTGAGTCTGATGGTGGGCTGTTGTTACTCTTTGAGTTCTATATTGCTTCATGCATTATACAAAGTTTTTTGGACATTAGAACATACTAATAACACAGTTTTCCCTTCTTGGATCTTTTGCCTGCAGGCCGGTGCTGGATGGATGCCCTGGAGCTGGCTCTAAGCAGTTCCACTCTCTACAAAATATCTCCCAGACCTGAAAAGGAGGGCGATATCTGTATGGCTTCAGATTCTTCACATATACTCCAGCTGCTGCAGTCTTCTCCACTCACTGCGACAGAGCTGCAAGAGTGAGTAATACACAACTACCACATGCTCTGTGTGAAGTATATCTTCAATACATCCTTATGAACAGCTTAGAATAGTAGGATAAAAATCATGGATTCACTGGGGAAACCTTCTGTATGTACCACTAGTCTGTTCTTTCTATCTCAGCAGGACATGCTGACTGACAATCATCTCTCAATCCATCTGTCCAATGAGTCCACAATGTGCACAGTGATTTTACAAATAGCTCCATAAATATTTGTATGCACATGTCTATTAGCTTCCTCGGCCAGAAATGATCTGCTTTTCTCCAAATTTGGTATCAATCAGAGAAAATACAATGCTGGATTCTCTCTCCTTACTCTTCCCTGTGATTATGTTAAAGAATGTGGTTAATAAATCATATAAATTCATGATTTAAATGGCAGCTGTGGCTACTATCCAGTAGCTCTCCGCCATCAGCGTGTGGGTGTGTGCATGAATGGGTGAATGACTGTATGTAGTGTGAAGCGGTTTGGGATCTTCTGGACATGCTAAAGCGCTATACATGTTTACCATTTTATTTAGCAGTTTTGGTTCATGGTAAATGCTTTATTGACTTTCAAATCTGTCAGCACACTCGTTGAGGGACGATTGTATCTTTAAAGCGGTTCTCTTTTCTTAAACACTGAAGATTTGTTTATGTGCATCTGCTGTGCTTTCACATCTAACAGCTGTGCTTTCACATCAAACTGTCCATATGTTTGCGCAAAACTATTTCAGTGTCTTCATCTAAAGTAGCTGAAGATGACAGCTTGTTGTGACTGGAGGATAAGTTGAAATATCTGAGTTGTAGTAAGAAAAGCCTAATCTAAATTATATTGTGCAAAGGTCCTTGCCAGCCTGTTTAAAGTGGTCTTGAACAATATCGCCTCAGAGTTTTTAAGGATTTAAAACAAAAATAATTCTTTGGTTGCTTTTTCACAACTTTTTTTGGTGTAGTACTTTTACCTGATCATGACTGCAGTCTTAGCAGCTCTGCCTCAATAAGTGAGCTTTCAGTGTGGACAGGAAAAGAAAATCTATCACTTTTACTCAGCAGAGACCTAGGATTCTCTAGGTCTCTAGGTTACTACTGACAGTATGCCAATATGTAGCCAGCAGATGATTGCCAATCATTTTTGTTTTAGATTATTTTGTGTGGTAAACAATTGTAAAATGGTAATTTTTACTCTAAATATTCCAGTTGAATTCTCATTGAATTGCTACCTGTGATTGTTGCAGCCCCCATCTTTCTCCATTGTGCGCTGTTCACATCTTACATTAGCTCCCCTCCTCATGCTTCGCTCTCGCTGTCTCCATGCCTGAACCCTCCCTCAAGCCCTCGCTCTAGCCATCCCTTCCTGCAGCCCCTCCTCTCTTTCCTCAGCACCCTGAGACTGACCAATCTCAGCACTCTATTCGTTCACATGACTGACAAGGGAGCAGGAAGATGGAGCACACCACCTAAAAAGCAAATCAGCCATTGCAGGATTTTCATACACACCTTGCCTCACAGGCAGTGCTTTTCACAGGCACATTCAGGAAGCAGGTAGAGGAGTGTTAGAGGGACAAAGCTGAGCCTGTTGTCAGCGGACAGAAGCCATTCACGCACACAGGAGAGAAGGGGAGAGAAAGCCAGGCTACATCTGTGCTTGGATTTGCTGATAAAATTATCAGTTGTTGGATTCTTGTGGAAGAACTTCTCCCTATGCTGTTTAGTTTGACGGTAAGAGAAAGCAGTTTGCATTATTGTGTTTGGACTAACAGATAACTCTGTGGTTTAGGTAGTAATTCTGCCGGAATGTAGTTCTTCAGGACTGCCATGCCCTGGGGGAGTTTCGAAATAACTGAACTGTCTTCCATTGTTAAAGAACATGAGCTGCTTCCTGGTTGTCTTTGACCATAGTTACATAACTGAGTCTGGCTTCGAAAGCAGGTGATAGTGCAATTGCCGTCCACTATTCCCAGGATAGGTGCAGGATTTATGACATAGTCACTACCGAGAGCGACTGTGACGACGGTCTGTTTAACTTTCAGTTTTACTGCGTTCGCTTTAATCACATGCACCGTTTATATTCTGCGGCTTTCGATCGAAGGTAATAAATGGCCAAAGGACGGTTCTCTCATGCCACCCATCATCGCTGCTCATAATTCTCATTCTCACATCTGTTTTATGTGGTGATTCGTAGGCTGATGAATGACTTTTTCTATTCATTTTTTTTTTCTGCCAGTATTCTGGTTTTCTGCCTGCGGATCTGAGGTTTGATTAGTTTAGTCTGCATTAGATGCAGCTTGAATTAGAATTGGATGTTGCCATACGTGTCTTCACACGTACGATTTATAGAGTCGCTGTCTCTTTAAGATCTTAACCACTTAGATAGTGGTCAGTTTTTTGCTGCCATGCCAACAAAGCCTACACTAATTTAGTTTAATAAATGTTACATTGATCCGCTTTATTATTACCATGGGTTATTTATTCTCAAATAGCGTACAATTTCCAGGTGGGTACAACAAATATTTGTTGTAGGCATCTGCATCGTTAAACAAATGCAGTTTATAACTCTGTGAGCAACAATCTCCATCTCTAAATACAGTCTGGTCTTGTGAAATTAATTTTAGTTCATTAAGTCTGATGTTTGTTATTCCCTTTTTAATAAAATCCAGTATAGCGTAAACACTAAATGTGGGTTGATTATTGTCATCTTCCATAACATAAAGATATAGGAACAGACTCTATTTGAAATGTGATCCACCCTAAATATTATTTCCAGGAGCTACAAAGCTTGCCTCTCATTTCAAAATAATTGAAATTTTACAGTTAAAAAAACAGCATAATTTTCAACAGGAGAAAGCTGTGATCTGGTTGTTTCTCTGGACTGATTGGAGCATATTACTTAGCTTTGTGCTTTTTCTCTGCTTTTCTCAGGTTGAGTCACATGGAGCATGATGGTTCTTCAGACAAATCGGAGCGTGAGACTCATGATGACTGGGATACAACGGGCAATGAGAACGGCGGGAGGCTGACGGAGGAGAGCGACATAGAGCCTTCAGAAGAAATGCCACCCGGGCCACAAGCTACAGCTTATGTGGAGCAGAGTACGGAGGACATGGCTGAGGTAAACGGGCTGGTTCTGGGATTAGGCTCTGTTTGAACGGAAGCTCTCCTCCTCATCCCATCTATTCATGATTATGCACTCTTGGGCCATTGCTCAGATGGCCCAAGAGTGCCATCTGAGCAATGAGTGCCCAAGAGTGCCATCTGAGCAATGAGTGCCCAAGAGTGCCATCTGAGCAATGGTTTTGAGAATGGCTTTCTCAAAACCATTCCTCAGTTATAGTGACCAATGTTTTATAAAGCTTGAAACCACACCTCATTTGAACAACCAGAATAACTTCACTGTCATTCTCGGTTGAAATCAGCAAGTCACTGCATACATTCTTGTTGCTGGTGGCTTTGTGTTTGTTTAGGCTGGTGAAGCTTCTCAGGTTGAGACTGTATCAGAGGAGAACAAAGGTCTAATCTGGGGCCTGCTGAAACAGCTGCGACCAGGCATGGACTTGTCAAAGGTGGTGCTACCGACCTTCATCCTGGAACCTCGCTCCTTCCTGGACAAGCTGTCTGACTACTATTATCATGCTGATCTGCTATCACAGTTAGTAATGTTTTATTCATAAATGTTTATTCAAAACTAGGTAAACAATTTACATTCTAACTATGTCTTGCATTTTCCTTCATCTTTGGAAATGTTCTTTTCCCAACTTAATCGAAGGGCTTCTCTAGAAGAAAGTGCATACGGTCGGATCAAGCAGGTGCTGAGATGGTATTTGTCTGGCTTCTACAAAAAGCCAAAGGTATGATCACTTTTAATTGTTAGAGCCTATTATTTTAGTTTTGCATTAAATCAAACGGAGGAGTTACCGTGGCTAGCATTGCCAGTCAATTGACTTCCTGTGTTTTCCCTGCCTGTTCTTATTTTAACTGAGTTTTCCAGAAGGCTGGCAGCATTTACAAATCCAGCATGTTCCATGACAACCTTCCTGTTATCTGCTGAAAGTCTTGCTCTCTCTCCCTTTGTCACAACTTGAATGAAAAGCTGTAATGTAAAGTTTCTTTTTAAATAATAATAAATTTCTGTTTTTCTTCTGACTTCTTTTCTCTACTGATACTAAAAGGTTGTTTCCTTTGAGTGTTATTTCTTCAGCAACAATGAAAAGCCTTGTTAGTCCAATCTGAAAACACTTATGTATAGAGTTTTATGACTATCCATTAAAACAAGGAACCTGATTAGCTGATCAAATGATCATCTTACTGAGGCTCAGTGATTTTTATCTAAATATAAGAGAATTTGCTGTTTGATAACTACAACATCCTCTGGTCTCCTTGTTCTCAGTTAGACTCTTGTACTCGGCTGCACAGCAACATCTTTGGCTATTTGCATTTTTGCAAATAGCCAAAGATGAGTCTTATTTCAGGGCTCATCAATTACCCTGAAATTACCACAAAAGACATCAAGTGACATTTTATGTGTGAGCTGCCTAACAAATTTCTACAGTAAAAATGTCAGGAAGACATTTTCCTCTCGCTTCCACTTGTTGGGGATTTATTTGCTGTGTGGAGGCAGCACTGCAGCCAGTAGAAAATGGCTGTAGATCAATCCAGCCTTACTCAGCAATTTTGTTGCTGACTCCTTTTGAACCATACATATACATGGATTCATGGACTCATTATCTGTTGTTATACAGCCTACAGATGGCCCCTTGTTACTGATGCTTTAGTCAGAATATTTGACTATATTTTACTTTTACTTTTTTACTTCTACTTTGATTAATTAAATAAACTAACATGAAGGATAGTCATGTTACATGGTGTTTTTAATTGAGACTATTTTTGCATTTCCAGGGTCTGAAAAAGCCTTACAATCCAATTCTGGGGGAGACATTTCGGTGCTGCTGGCTCCATCCTCAGACTGACAGCTGCACGTTCTACATAGCCGAGCAGGTTAACCCAGATTTAAAGCTCTAAAAAGCGGGGAATGACTCATCCATTGTGTGAAATGTCTTGCACAGAATGACAAACAAAATGGGGCAAAGCACACAGCTGCTATAAATTTTAAAGCTTGGTATCCGACACTTGGGTTGTCTCGCTCTGCTGCTTAAATATTTCTCTCCTTGTGTTTTCCATCAGGTGTCACACCATCCTCCCATCTCTGCATTTTATGTCTGCAACCGGAAGGACGGTTTCTGTATCGGGGGAAGCATCCTGGCCAAGTCCAAGTTCTATGGTACACAACCTATTATATATGTCTTGTTCATCAAAACTAAAGTAACCTCATCAACGACTAGTTTATACAATAATTTAAATTGGGATATAACCACAGCCATTTTGATCGCAGTGTTTAGACAACTTAATACTAGTATCAAGAATTATTAAGAAGAGTAAGTAACAGTCCATTGTTTTCTCTTGCAGGTAACTCTCTATCAGCTATTCTAGATGGCAAAGCTAGACTTCTGTTCCTGAGCAGAGACGAGGAGTATGCCATCACCATGCCCTACGCTCACTGCAAAGGTAATATTTCTATTACAAAAACACTTGACAATCTCTTGTACTATCTATTTTGTCAACCATGGTCCCTTTTTTCTCTTTGTGACTGAAAGAAGTCTCAGGGAGATTGCTCTTATTTACGTACTTTTCCACATAAATCAACATCTCATGTAAAAAAAAATATCTGTCCTCTCTTTGAAAAATGTTTGTTTTTCTTTTATATTTATAAATCCAAAATAGTAAATAGACTTTAATAAAAATGTTTGTTCTTTAAATATGAGAACAAATTCCCTATAGTAGATATTTATCAAAAATTATAAGTTGTCTTTTTCAAAAGGGCATCTAATGCTTACAATTTTAATTAAATGTTAGTTTGTTGGACTGAGGACTAAAATGTCTCTTTAAATTGCAAAAGTTGCAGACTCCTGCAGCACTACTCCACCTAAACAAGCATGTAGTGACAGCAAACATTCACTTAAGTCTTTAACTTTGCAACAATCCTGCATACTGAGCGTGCAAGTTCAGTGATGAGGAATAAACGTCCACAGAAGCACTGATTCAAAAGTACTTTATGGAAATTAGTGAATGGCAGTAATGACTCTTTGAGTGGCTTTATTTGGGAGAGTAACACAGCTAATCAGGTGCACATCCTGTTGTTATAGGATGAAAGGCAGCACATGGCTTTGTCTATGTCTGAGAGGGGTTTAAACACAGAAATACAGCCAGGTACATTAACTAAAGGAAGAGAAGACAAAGTTATTTCCAGAAGTAACTTGGCCAGTGTCACCCTGCAGGAAGATTTTGCAGCTAAATGGAACAACAGACAAGACAAGATGTGTCTTCAATTTCCATTCCCTTCATAAGTCTGTGTCTAGAGGCAGGGCAGCAACCATTACATTTGCTGCTTGTAAACTCAGCCGTGCACAGATTTTGTAGACAAACCCAGAGCTAAAAAAATACTAAGCCTATGTTAACTATATAAACATTGTTATAGCTTTTACCATGCAATTAACTCCTACATTTCCACTTTTATTTTGAATAAAAAAATCAATGCTGGCCTCCTGCATTTATTTCTTGTTGAACTCACCTCATAGTTCATCGCTTCTTCAACTGACTGAGAATACAGGAGACTAATATGGAAATTCATTTGCCCTGTTTACAAAGACATCTTTCTGTTCAGACGAATCATGTGTATACTGCCTCTTTTACAACCATCTGCTGCAGCCGACATGTCAGAGTTACGAGAAATTACGCAGTTATTTGAAATGTATTCCTACCATGATCCATATTCTGAATTACGCAAGATTTTGATGTAGTCAAAATCAGCTCACATGTTTATATATTGTCAAGAGGGAAATTTTACAGCCCAGTTTTGGAATGCATTCAGAGTAAATGGTGGGATAATAACCATGACCTAATGCAGGACTGCTTTAGATTAGGGAATAGGGAATTAAAATCGTATCTATTACAGGCAAAATGTAAAGTTATCCGATGGGTTGTGTATCTAATGACGCAATGCCTTGTCTCCCGTAGGTTTCCTGTATGGCACTATGACACTAGAGTTGGGAGGGAAAGTTACCATCGAATGTGAAAAGACAAAATGTTTTGCAGAACTGGAGTTTAAATTAAAGGTACGTCTTTGAACAAGTTAAAAATGGAGCCGGCAAATAAATAATTTGATAATTAACGACTCTTGCTTTCTGTGAAGCACTTAGTTATTTTATCTGTGAAAAGTGCTATGTAAAACAAGTTTACTTATTGGGATTCACGATGTGAAAATTTGAATGAATGTCATGAATAAATGTATATTGAAATAATTTTATGACAGAAATCTGTCTCCCATTCTCTCAGTTTAAGGATTTTGTTGGGAGCTCTCTAGTTGACTAAAGAGCATGATGATGTTGTGAGCTCCTAAATCATGCTGAGCCTCTGTTCATGTTTATTCAGTTGGCAGATACTTTCACCTAAACCAGCTTGCAAAAGAGGAAATAACAGTTCAGTAAATATTAAATCTAACTAGAAGTGTGTTTCTGCGGGTGTCTTGAAAATTTCAAATGAGATTTTTCAGGCCATTGCTAAGGTCAGGTTTTATATCTTCCATAAATATATATTTTTAGATAATTCTTTTGTCTGACGTGTTGTAATTCAAGCTGGAGAAGTTGGGTGCAGAGCAGCAAACAGCCCTGTAGGAAGTATTTATCGGCTTTCCTGAAACTTGTTTTTCCTGTCCGTTCTCTAGCCTTTCCTCGGAGGCGCCAGCTCAGTAAATCAGATCAGTGGGAAGATCGTTATGGGAGATGAATTATTGGCCACCATTGATGGACACTGGGTGAGAGCTCTTCTACCTAACTGCTTCAATTTGTGTCTCTTCCATTCTGCTTCTCTTCCAGCATCCCTGTTCACCTCACATTTGTTGCTCTTGGGTATTCAGTTATTCTCATCTCTAATTAGGAACAGAATTGGTAATTATAGGTTCAAGAGCAGAAGGCAGACACTGCAGGAAAAAGGCCGTAATTTAGCGTCTCATATCCGGGGCAGGAGTGTCAAGGCTTTAGGAAACACTAAAAAACCTTTTTCTGACACAGAGTCCCTGGAAACTTTAAACATTATCATCACTTTATCGTTGACATCATATATCAGGCTGATATTAAGGAACAGTGAAAGGGTTGCATTGTGACTTGAAGATGTTTGTAAGCCTGATCTTTTTCTGTATTTTTTTCAAATCAGGACAGCGAGGTGTTTATTCAAGAGAAGCGCTCCAGTCAGCAGGAAACTCTGTGGAACCCAACAAAAGAAATCCGCAGCAGGCGTCTCAAACGACAAGTGGTCCAGTTAGAGCAGCAGGGGGAGTTTGAGTCTGAAAGGTAAACCTCTAATGGGCTACCAAAGGTTTTCTCTCCGGAACGTAATTTCCCAGAACCTTTCTGTCTTCCTGTTTTTGTGCGTGCTTCCAGAAGGATTTAGTGTGAGGTACTTTTCTGGAAAAATTATTTGTAAGATCAGTAAAACCTCTATTGATTTATTTTGTATTACAGAACACAAAACGATTTCATTGGTTTAAAAAATTGTTAAATGGATTTTGGTGAGAGCCAAAATCTGTCTCATCACTGTTTTTATGGATATGCTAAAAGTAGATGTCTGCAACTCCTTAACGAAGGTCGGATCATTTTTTTTCAATGAATGTGGATGCAAACTCTGTAAAACACTGATATTCAGTATGGGTGGCTGAATGCTAAAAGATACAGAATTTGTGTTGTGTTATTTAAAGGTAACATAACATATTAGTTGCAGAAGACAATACTTGTAGGTTATTCAACCAGTGATAAATTTTGTGGATCCTTCCACCATGTAGCGCCACCTTTTAATATGTTAAAACTGTCCTAGATGCCAACCATGGCTGTTTTCAACCGACTTTTGTCTGATTCAGCCTGCAGTGGAAATGCAAGGGAAACAAAAACTTCCCTAGTAAACTGTGCTGGTTCCTGCAGTGGAAACACTTCCCTATAGTCAAAAGTATTGAAACACCTCCATAGAGCCAAACTAACCCAGTAACTGTAGTCATTGTTCAATAAAAATGCACAAGTTTGATTTGAGAAATGCAAAATTATACATTTTCAATGTTTTCAGTTTGTTGTATTATTTTATTTATTTATCATTAAGCATCTGATCTGTGATGTTCCAACAGACTATGGCAGCACGTGACCAGCGCCATCATGGATCGGGACCAAATGAGGGCAACGCAGGAGAAGTTTGTCCTGGAGGAGGCTCAGCGGAAAGAAGCGAAGGAGAGAGGAGAAAGACACTGGATCCCTAAACTTTTCCAGCAGGATCCTGTCACCTCCGAGTGGACCTACAAGCACCTTGAGTATGAACGCTGTCCTACTCAAAACAACTAGAACAAATAAAAGATCAGCTTTTGCAGCATGTTTTTCCTTTCCAGCACTCGTCCGTGGGACGCTGAGGCTTGTCTCGTTCAGTTTGAGAAGGATGGAGTGATTCAGACTCAGGAGAAAATGCAGAGACAACACAACGGGCTTTCTTACAACCACAGCTGGACCAGGCAACACAAGGTGAACTACAGATTAAAGTCAGCACAGAGTGCTCACCCACACACAAGCTTTGTTTTGGCTTTTTTTTTAAATATGATTAATAGAATAGCATGAACAGAACAGTCCTAGAAAATTAGTCAGACTGAACTGCCCATTTGAGATTCTAAAGACAGGCTTTTTTCCTGTTTGGTTTTTCCCAAATAATAATCCACTTATATAACCAAAAAAAAACTGTTTTATCAGTCTGTAATTAGTGTGAATGCTGTAGACTTTGTGCAACTTGAAGTTTTACCACATTCTGCTTGTTTAGGACATTACAGCTATGTTTTTTGGTATTGACATGTCCTGTGGTTTATGAAATATTCAGCTTTTTCTGATGTTTTTGTGACCCATTGTAATGAATAGAACATGCCATAACTTCTAAAACATTCTGCTAAAATCTTTGCTCTTTTCAAAACTAATTACTTCCATGTACTTTTAGCTAGAAACACCATTCATATTTTATAATGTAGTCATGTCATTCATCTACTTCTGTTTATTTCAGCTTTTTCATATCTTCCGCAGGTTTCATAAAACCCCTCTTCAAGTTTTTGTTTGCATTTTGCTCAATCTTCAGAAAAGAAAGCTAGCCCACTCGCTCTGAGGTTTCCCAATCTAACCCTTGCAACCTTAATTCCAACCCTAAAGAAGCTAGCTTCAGCTTTTTAGATCATTTTAGATTATAAGCCATTATAAGCCAAAAGTTTTCACTCTTCTTCTATGGTTTTTCTATTTAGGTTTTACAGGCTCTTTTTACATTATTCTGCTGCTTTTGTCTATTTCTTAGATTTCTGCAAATCTTCTGCATTTGACTTTTCACTAAAATAGGAACAGTATTCGCACTGCATTTTCACAGAAAATGCAAATTATTCTAGTTTTCTCTTAGTTTTTATGCATTAAAAAGAGGAAACACATACATTATTTACAGGCGGAGGTAAATGGGAAGCACAGGAAGGCCAGCAGCCAGCCGTCTACTTGTAGCCAGAACACTGAGAGCAGCAGCACCACTCCAGAACCAACACATGAGTCTTCTGACAATGAAGGTGAGGGTTCATTTGCACACAAGCCAGAGAAGCTTTGTATAATCTCTTGTAAATTCAGCCACTGGTTTGCACCACGAATTAATTATTATTTGTTTGTTTTGTGTAGCAGTTGAAATCTTCATAACAGAGGTTGCCAGAGAGAAGTCGGATTATTGATTTTGTAAATATTTACTGTAGAGGTTTAAATACATCGACAGATCTTAACTTAATCTTAGAAAAACATGTTTATTGAATGTGTAACAAAAATATGTCTCTCATAGAAATAATAATTTTATTCCACCTATACTTATGTCGCTAATGATGTAAATACTTTATGGTGGTGTTCTGCACCACATGAATTAATTTATTTTCTGTATATTTGGATTGTGTAAGTTAACCAATTAGATGTTATCACAACTCTGCTTGAGGAGCAACCAGTCCATGAAAGGTACTGAACAATTTTATTTAGATCTTTACCGCATATTAACTGCAAATTTGGACAAATAAATATATGTTAATATTTATATTTTTGACTAAGAAATTCTTATTTTTTTATAATTTACTTTGACTTGTATAAAAACTAACAAATGTAAAAATGTAAAGATATTCTGTACATCTTTAAAAACAGAAAATGAGAAACAGGTCCTGACTGGGGTGCAAAGGAACATCAATTAAAAAATATTATAGACTTTTATTTAAATATTCAAAAACTGGATGATTTAAGGAAATTTTCAGTAGTAACCTTAAATATTTTTCTAACAAGAAGTATGATGATAAACACAAGTAACTATGAAATATGACTGTTGTTCCCTGTTTCAGGCATTTTGAGTTACTTTATATTTAAACATTTAATATTACAGGTGATTTAAAATTTAGAGTTCAAAAATAATTACATGAATCAAATTGTGTCGTTCAAAGGTTTTCATTTTTCTTCATCTTTAAGCTTCGTAGAATAAGCTTTAATGTTTCATTCTCATCTGTGTTTTCTACCCAGGCTTCTCCAGCCAATGCGCTCGCTGCAGTAAAGAGGTGAAGGACATTGCTCTGATCGAGGCCTCCATCACATCCATACAGAGGACGCAGCAGGATATTCAAAGGTCAGAAAACCGCATTGCACTTTAGTGAATGAAATCTTAATGATTTATCTGAAAACCAGTTAAAACAGACATTTCTGTCACTGGCAGATTTAGATTTAAAATTACTTCAATTCAACCAGTAAGTTTGATTCTATCAAGAAATTAAATGACCAACTCTAGGAAGATGGTAGCACTTTGCAGAACGAATGTCAACTTTACAAAAAAAAGTGTTATTAAGCAATAATGATAGAAACCATCATCTATATGTAATAAGCTCCAAACCTTTTGAAGACCTCCTGGCCGTCCCCCTAAAGTTCGTCTCCCTGCTCAGATTCAAGTCGGGAATTTGGCCGAGCCACTTAAAAATATGAATATTAGTCCCAGTTAGAAGAAACATGTTGGTAAAGTTAAAAGATTGCTTTAAGGTAGGACTGTATGATGCTACTGCGACAGACTGGTGACCTGTCCAGGGTGAACCCCGCCTCTCGCCCGGGACGCAGCTGGAGATTGGCACCAGCAACCCTCCCGACCCCATTTAGGGAAGAAGGGTGTAAAGAAAATGGATGGATGGATGTATGATGCTAGGAAAGCATGTGATTTTATTGTCTATTGGTTTTGGGTTCTTTTCTATTAGAAGTGATTTCCTAATGACTTCTACACATTACTATCATTTCACCTTGTAAAACATTTTTCCTTCTGCTTCCAACAAGCATCACTAAACATGTTACTGACACAGAGAACCTCAATACCTTTGCACTTTGTTAATTAGCTAATATTTATCGCAGTCCAGGCTGTTCTTTGTGATACTAATATTGCTGCTAGTGCTATTGTGTTACCAGTAGATTAGCAATATAAAATGTGTTAATATAACTGTTTAGGACTTGTTACAGGAGCTGTAATTGAGAAACTCTTAACCCAGTTGACCTCTGTTTGTAGGAACCTGGCGGCTCTGGGTCGCCAGCTGTCTCGGCAGAGGCAGACAGATGACGGCATGTCCTTAACCGGCCGTCACTGCCTCATCCTCTGCGTTCTGCTCCTCTCCCAGCTTCTCCTCAACTACGTCTTCACCTGAGCCAGCTCCTACGGGAGAAGTTTCCCTCCAGCGCCGGTCTGGCTTTAAAGCTTCCAAGAAAAAGCACACAGACTCCGATCACGCCGACAGAGACCTCAGATCATCGCTCGGAGGGAAACTTGCTCCCTTTTGTGTCCTTCATAGGAGGAGGAGCACAGACTTTATAGCAATAAACACAGCCACAACAACCGTCTGTCAGTCACCTGCAGAGAGGAACGGCACCTCCTAGCGTAGCCAGACTGAAACAGCACCGGCACCCGCGCACTTTGGACAGGAAAGGGATATTATGAGCACGACTAGAAAAATGAAAAACGTGGAAAGATTTTGATAAAAGAAATGACAGAGAGGATGTTTTCACCATTCCCTAGTGTCTTTTTTTATACATATCTATATATATATATATTGCCCTGCAATACTGTTCATCTGTGAGCGTGCCTCTGTATGTGTGATGTGGGTATTATCAGTAGGCCCTATGGGCACAAGCAGATCACGTCTTGGACTTCTCCTGCTTCCCTTCCACTCCAGACTTTGGGCCTTAATAATGAAGCCAAAAAGAGGAAAAGTACCAGAAATAATTATAGAAATGAAGAAAGAACATCTTCAAAACAGTGCAATTGTGTATTTTATTTTTTTTTTTTTTTTGTATCAATGTTCACTCAAAAACACTCTGTCTCATCTTTTTAATGATGATTTTACCAAAACAGTATTTATGATCCGAAAGGACAAAGAGTACTTGTTTACAGGGAAAACTGGATGTGCTTTCTGTGACACATCGGAAGCGAAGGATAAAAGATGATAAGGCAGGGCAGCGAGCCAAACAGAGTGTCTTTATATTTGTGTGCCTGCTGTATCTGAAGGAATGGTAGATGATGTTGGTCTTGGCCACTAACTAGTGTGTACAATCAGTCACCGCTTGTGAAGGAAGGAACACAGGGAAGCATGACCATATGAGCCTAAGAGAAGGGATTTCTGTGTGCATTTTGGTCTTCACCACCTGCAAATGACTGTCTTAGATGTAAACAGTAACAAAAGACACAAAAAGAAAAAAAAAAAAAAAAAAGAGTTTTCACTTTGAATCAGTTTGTATATATTTGTCGGGTTTCGAAGAGATTTGAGAATGTATTTATTAGGAGATTCACCGTGTCTTCACAAATTCAATACAAAGGACCTGGAACAACAATCGCTCTCTGACGGTTGGTCAGTTCGTCCACTTGTGTGCTTGAGTGTGATTGAGCACATCTTCTCGTGTTTTCTACTCTACTACCATGTTGTAGGGATTCTACAGATATTTTCTTCTTGTATGGAACAAAATGACACACCTTGGTAATGTTTTCATTGATATGTTGGATACTGTAATACTACAGTAAACATGTTTTATCCCTGGAGCTCTCTGTGTGAACATCACTTGACACGCAAACTTTTTCTGTAGATGTAAGTTGTTCTTTTACTAACTATCCACCAGATGGCGATACATTCATGCACAAAGTCAGATCTCCGTGGGACTGAAAAACACTTTTCACACAACTTCCCATAGCATAAATGAATCATCATTGGAAAACAATTGACCACATTTTAGAGACATAAGTCTTAAACACTTTTTATCTGCATGTTGACACTTTTTTCTTTAGCCTCCACTAGTCCACTTCTCTCTCTTTTTTTTTTTTTTTTTTACACCCGGAAGTACTCAGTATCCTCTGAGATGCAAGCTAAGGGCAGATGAGAGAAAATCAAAAAGCAGAATCCACTCAAAGAGCGTCAAAAATTGGTGGAGACCAATAGTTCAATAACAGAAGATAGTTTAGCTTACAGAAAATAAAAAAGCAGGAAGAAACTACAAGTTTGAACAGTATTTGAGCTAAATTATTGCTATCTTGCTTTGTACGTGTATTTAGTTCAAATAATATTTAACACTTTGAGTTTTTTAAACTTAAAATTGAACCCAGTCTTAAAGTTCTTGAGAAATGTTGATTTTCTTAGAACATTCTGGAAGAAGATTCTGAAGTAGTCTCTCATTACTCACTTACAGAACATCACTTTTGAGCTGACCTCATACTTAAAGGTAAAACCATGTAATTTACAAAAATAAAACTCTAAAACATGAAACTATTTTTTATCGCTCATATATGAAGTAGCTCAAACAGCTAGTATGAGGACATTTCCAAAACGTTTTAAACGGTGGTGCAGAGGTGAAGCACAACCCACATATGGAGGCCTTACATCCCAGTTAAGATCTGGGAACCAGAATGGGAACTGGGAACTCGTTAGCCGCTTTCCTGTCTGACCACTCTCAAATAAATGCTACAACAGCTGATAAAATGTTTACCCAATAGAAGTTGTAACAGAACAGAAACATGGATATTTGGACCATCAGTGGTTTTTGTGTCAACTGCTGGAACGCCCAAATTCTTTAAAAATCCCAGAGAAGTGAAGCACTAACATTTGCAGTAAATAGTAGCAAGCAGCAAATATTTCCCAGTGTCGCAAGACTGAGGTTCCAATCTACATCTCGGCTATGATTGACGTGTTTACTGATTGGCCCTGAAAAGAATGTGATCAGATGCAGACACATTGTATCCACACGAAGCTGCCTCAGATCACCAGAGTTGCTCCCTCTCTCCTTCCTGCTCTGCTGGAGGACAAGCCCAGACAAGTCCTCTGTCTCCGCCTGCCGCCTGCCTCTGAGCACGGCTCGGTCCATTCCAGACACGCCTGAGCCGCAACAGAGAGTCGTCCCACACAGCAAACATCCAGCCTGAATCCTTCTGCCCTTCAGCCAAAACAAGCATCACGCCTCACTGCAGCTGGCCTCGCACTTGCTTACCTGGGGAGAAAAAACAGATCAACGGTTTGCAGAGGACATTGAACACAGAGTACAACAGTTTGTATGAGTGGAGCTTACAGATATTTTGACCTATAGCACCAATTTGTACCACTTGGAAATATTTGATTAAAAAAAAACAAACAAAAAAACCCCAAAAACCGGATACATTGTTGCCTTTCTTCTGGCTTAGCTATACTCAAAATGATTTTTTTCGTCTTGAGTCAGTAAAAAGGCCAATTTATAACAATAATTATAGTAAAGTTACATATACTAGAAAAAATATATTCCTCATAATTTTTAAAGGTTTTATAATCTGAGTAATTTAGGTGTTTGTCAGTTCTTCTATTAGTTTTCTAATTTTATCTGTAAATCCTTATCTTAATGAAATCTTCTTAAAGCATTGCCACTTTTCTGGTGACATCACAACAGAAATACATCAACTCACAAGAGCGCTGTTGATTACTTTTAATTCAATCACAGATTTGTCCTTCAATTATGTTTTTTTTTTTTTCATTTTTATTAATTGTATTGGGAGCTGCTAAATATTCTTGAATTGTTCCTGCTTTGTTTTGATGGTAATCTAATGACACTTTTAATATAAAGTTGACATCATTCAAAATGTCTTTCTTATGACAACTTGACATTAGCCAAGAAATCATGATCTGACATAAATTTGTTATAAAAGTATTACTGATTAAACTTTAGCTTTAATAACAGAAAGCTACATAATTATTAAAGTTTAATCAGCTTTGTCAACTTTGTATTAAAAGTGTCATGATTTACCGAATGACACTTTATGACAACAGTCATAAATAGTCATGAAGACTTACTCATGTTTATGACGGCGTCATGACAGTCTTATTCACAACCCGTCAAATAAAGTGTTACCGCATTTATTGTAAAAGGTGCTTAAAGAAAACAGCATTTTTTGTGAAATCCATACCTGGAAATGCAGACTTCTTAATCATGCTTTCACAAACGATACTTTTATTGAAGACAAACTCAGAAGTGGCTGGCTGTCTCTGCCATGTCTGGACAAAGCAGGCTAAGTTCCAACACAAGGTTACCAGACAAATGCTGGACCTTGTGTCAAATAGTGCATTTTTATAATACAGTTTGTGAATTCTTGAAACTTTTTTTTTTTCTATTTGTAAATGCAACAAAAGTGCATTTTAGGTGCTTTCATTTAGACTTTGTCTTTAGAGTATTTTAGATTGATTAAGACCAGTTTGTAAATCAATAAGCTGGTTTTAAATGTCTTTATGAATGTGGATAAAGTGCATACCGATATTGAACCACCATCAGAAATAATGGACAAACAGTCTGGTACTCTTTTGGTGCCGGGTTTGTTCTGTGTTCCTATGAAAGGAGAACGTGAAAGAGTAATGCACGGAATGAATTTTGAGATCATCCACATACGTTAGCATTATAATGACTGCTAGATGTTTCATTGTAACGTCCACCAGTCAATGAAACTGCTGAATGTTACAGCAGTTTCATCCAAGTTTGATCCTCGATAAGTTCAGGAGCAAACCCGACTTGTCAGTCAAGTTTAATTCTTTTTATGAATTACATATTTCTTTGACAGGCAGGAAGTTTGAATCTAGAGTTGAGGCTAAAATACCTCGAGTCTATCCAAAACCACAGACACATTCCTTTCTGCGTATCGGTTTCTGTCTCAGGTATTCTTGGTCGTTTGCTGGGTATCTGCTTTTTTACGCACCAATGACTCTTTCTCTAAAGCTGATGTAATTGAGAAGACTCTCATTCTTTATCAAATGCTAAACCAAGAAGAGTTGACAATATTTTACTCCATTGTCTGTGACTCCAATTAAAAAAATGTCACTTAAAATACTGCAATGGAAGTACTTTTCTATTGACCTGGACTCCAAAGTAATAATCTTTCCTGAAGCTTTTGTGCTATTCTAGAACCTCAAATGAGTTTTATGAACTAAGAGAATTTAAATCTATTTGGACATTTTTCCCCCACTACCACTTCAAAAACATTTGGTACCGTAGGTATTAATTTATACTTACTTATTTGAGAATATGTTGTCCAAAAATTGTTTTTGTACTTTAATTGAAATAATTCTAATCCAAATTTCAACAGTATATTTTTGAAATGAACTTAGGTGTGGCATGTTTTATTTACCTCCTCAAAGCCCTGTAGCTTTTTACGCTGTAATGTCTGTATAATCAAGAACAGAGGAAAAATACAAAATACCAGACAGAGAAACTCTTCATGAGTCATTGGTGCTGCGTTATTCTTTGTGATATTTTTCATAGATTTACTTAACAATTGTAATAAATGTAACGGAAAGTAATTAAAAAGATCAGCCAATCAGGCTCTTGTGGTGGTTTGATGTCTGCCTCCTCAGTACCATCTCACTCTGAAGTGGCCAATTTCCGTGCAGAGATAATAAAATCCCACTTCCTCTTTCTTTACATTTAAGTTGAGTCATTAAAAATAAACTGATGTTTGAAGGGTGACTCACAAAGTCTCACCGTTCAAAAGGAAAACCCTTTGAAACTGTGCAATTATTTGTGGCTGTCTGTTGCCATGCCAATAAACAACATCCTTTGAGTGAGTTACAAAGACTAGAATGGGGGGAGGTCATTGTGTGGAGGCAGGAAGGTGTAACATGTTGTAAATAAGAAAAAGAAGATTTCCTATCCACTGTTTATAGATCATGTGGGAGGTATGAGCCTTCACAGGAGATGTGCTTAGTTTCCAGGGTGTCACGCTTTGACTCGTTGCTGTGCTGCTAACGCTGCCCGTCTTGGAGACTGCCATATGGAGCTGCTGCTCATGTCGAGGCTTGTCCAGAAACTCTCATCTGACTGTACCACTGACTGGGGCAAGCAGGGAGTTGATTAGAGGGTGGTCACCACAACCCTACTTAAAGCTGGAGCAGGCTTAGCAAACAGCATCAGCTGTGGAAAAAGACAGACAGGATTAATAATACAAATCACAGCAAATCACAAAAACCAAAACCTTAGAAGATGGAAAAGCACCAAGATCCCAAAGAGCAACTAGAGAAGTTATGCAAAATCAAAGTCTCAATGGGCATCAGTAAACGAGACTCACAATGTGCGTGAACTTCTTTTGAGGTATCCATCGATCCACCGTCCGGACTTGATGCTGGTGCCTATCTCCAGCGGTTACTGGGAAATTACCTGTCACTGTGGACAGGTCAGGCAACACAGAGACAGACGGGACAAACAACCACGCACACATGCATACACCCAAACCTAATGAGAGTTTAGAAACACCAATTAACTAAACAGTCATCTGTTTGGACTTTAAAACAAAGAAGCTTACAAAGCATCCATTGGGCTTTCTTAAATTGTTTTATCTAAGAGTATTTAAACCTCTCGACTCAAAGAAAGTAGTAAAAAAAAATACCCTAAAGAAATGTCTCTCTCATTATTCTTGGTTTTTAGAAAATAGAAATAATTTTGGAAATCCTATTTGACTTTAAACAGGAAAGGTTGAGTCTAATTTAATGTCAGTAAAAGATAGACTGTGTCTTTTTATACAGTGTGTGTATTTATCTGTGCTAGCTGTATATACTGTAAATCATAATTTTACTAGCCTGCCATGAAAAAATTATAAATTGCATTGCGCTACACAATGAAGGACTTGGTTCAGACTTTCTATAGAAGTCTTTGTCACTTGGGCCGTGTCCTTGGCAGTGAGATCCTGACCCCAGTTGGAGTAGGATTATATGAGTATGTGTGTGTATGTAACACTACCACTGTGTGCACACTGTATGTCGTCTGTCCACTCAAGCTCTTCCACCCATCGGCCCGGATTCCAGCGGACCTCCCTGCTTGGGAGTTGAAGGGGTGTTGAGGTTGGAGAGCAGGCTTTGAAAGAGGCTCCAGTGACTCATTACCCAGCAATCCACCCAGTCGTCATGTCCTCTACACCCTCCAAACATCTACTTCCTTGCTCCATCTCAGTCCCCTTGCTTCTTGTCCTTTGGCTCGGGTAGCTGGCACAGATGCGTATGTTCACTGTTGGTGGACTGAAGAAAAGAGACTCTGTCTCAGGAAGCTCCATGTATGTGTGCACACTCACGTGTGCTGTCATGAACTAGGCATGCCAACGTCACGTAAAATACATTTCAGCTGACTCTGCTCAGTTTCGTTCCCTTGTTTCCTTTGGGGGATTTCAGGAAAGCTGCACCAACATCTCACGCGAGATAAATCCCAATCCTGAACTTCCTGCAAAGAGCAAAGTAGACAAGCTGCAATGCCACCGAGACAGATTGTACGCTGGGCTCTCGCTTGATGTCGTTTCAAATTAGTCTGAAGATGGACGAAAAGCCTGCAGCCTTTTTCTGATGTATTAAATGTGAAACGTAAAACAGAGAATAGAAGGAAGCATGGCATTGAACCAGTCCAGAGAAGGGCACAATATTACGTTGTTGTTGTAATTCAGACCTCAACTAAATTGATTTTTTTTTGCTTTAAACTTGACATTTTTACTAATTTTAAAAACAAAAAATCTTTATGTTAACACATCTCATATTCGGTAACTTACACTACTTTGTCAGACTAAAACTGAAATTGAAAATAGCAAGTTAGCAACCTAGTGGCTTTAATCAGGGATTAAACACCATTTTGATAAGCCCACCGTTCTGCATTAAAATGTTTTCTTCATTGGTCTCATGTAAAACTATAATCTTAAATGTAGCTGTAAGAGGAAACTCACCAGAAACAAAGGCTTGAAAACATCAGTCCATAATTAATTTCTGTGGTATGCTTCACTTCCTGAACTGAGTTACTTAAATATATTAACATTCTAATTTATTGAATAGGATTACATCTTTCTGGATTATTTCTAAACATTCGGATATCTAGCTGATACATGTTTGCTTTTCTGAAGAGCGTTTTAAGTGAGGTTTCTAACTTGATTTATTTTTAACCTCCCGTGAAGCTGCTGCCTTTGTGGCGGAAGGTTGTTTCTGTGCTCGTTATCTGTGAACACAGAGGAGCTTTGTGAGTGGCACTGCTTCTTGGGAAAGACCCTTGAGACATGATGAACAACACTTCCTCGTTTTTCATCCTTAAGTTGTCCTGTTTCCTCTTGCTGCAGGGGAGCTTATTTGAAACAGAAACTAATAGCTGGTGTTGCCATAAATTCTTAAAATATAACTCAGCTATATATAGTGTATGTTTTTAATGTTTTTTTTATTTTTATAATGGACCAATTTGAGTTTTTAGAAGAAATTCCAAAAATAGTCTGGTGTTTACCAGCCCGGTAAATCCAGAATCTTGTTCTGTGCTTTTTGCTTTGTACAGAAGGTCTGGGCTCTGGGCTACTGAAAAATGATTGCTTCCTGGAGGCTTGGACTCTGTTGAAGTTTGAAACTTTACCCAAACCCTAACATTTGTCTTTGATGTGATGTATGCACCAGTTTGACGCCATGTAGCTTACAGGAAGTTGCCTGTGCTGTAAACATCCCTCACTGACTGAGAAGGGAGAAGTGTGGAGCCGAACGATTCGGCTGCTGATGTTAATTCAGTACTTGGAAGCGTGACCAACATGAGCAGAAAACTAATGTCATCATTTACAACTTCTTCTCCTTTATGTCGATTGGCCCTGGTCTATCAGAGTAATCCAAGTGAATGGGAGAAAACCCAGACTGAGCTGTGAAGCAAGACTTGAATCAGATCGAGTCTCATAGGGCCAGGTTGGGACTTTGCCTGAATGACTCCTTGGCAAGGTGATGAGGAACCAGGAGAGCTCTTGGGGAAAACATTTTAAAGACATAAAATTATACTCGGGGCCAAAAATCAACCACTGATTTGAATGAAAAAACATAAAAATATAAAACTGGGAATTTTTATATTTGATCAGTTTCCTGTTGTTCAAACCTTCCGCTCTCTCCATTCTTTAAAGATCAACCTACGCAGAGTGAAGGTATCCAACCTCACACACCCAACAGGCAGTGATTAAATACTCTGTGATCTCTATTACTAAGTCAGCCCTGTGAGCTCTTCTGTGACTGATGGAGACATTTGTTGTTTCAATAATGTGCTGTGAAAGTGATCATAGAGTCGGTTACCACGCGGTGAGACAGAACAGCGGATGTGGGAATGCTGGAATGCGTTGTGTGAAAAGCTGCTCTCTTATGGAGGGACTGTCCCACTTCCTACACACCGTCTTGTGTTCCCATTAAACCGAGAATTACTTTCACAGACATTTTATAACTGATATGGTTTAAAACATAACTTTACCCAAAGGTTTAACCTGAGAACTGAGACATTTTGGACAGATTATGACATGTGATAGAACGTTCCTGATGTTTTCATTAATTTCTAGTGTACTTAATAATTTATATTATAACTTTTCTCAAGGTCTGAGCATGTAGAAGGAAGGATCACTGGCAATTCCTCTTCCTCCCAGGGCATCCGGAGGCTAAGGTCTTTTCTTATGTTGTATTCTGTACATATTCTGCATTCTGTGCACTGTACCCATATCAACCCACAACTTTCCTCTAGGATTTGTGGCTTTGGGCTGGGTATGGCCAGGAAAAGAAGGTGGATTTTCATTCTGTTGAGCCATTTTTGTGTTGTTAGGCCATACTTGTTGAATCTTTGTACTGTATGAAGAACTAATAACGACCCATTTTCAGTTTTCTATCATGGACTATCAGATTTATTTTCAACTGTCTTTTAAAAGAAGAGCAAGCCCACAGCATCACAGGTCATCCACTGCTCTAAGTATGAGAATGAATTCCAACATATGCATTTTTTGTTTTATTTTTTTATTGGATTTAAAAAAAGACAAGAAATTCTTGCCATCCTCCTCACTAACAGTGATTGTGAGGGAAATAAGCCTTGTTTTTTATTTTCATGTCTTTTGGATTTGAGAAGCTGGGTCTGTTCTAAGACAGCAGACCTCAGTGCAACCATGAGGAAATGGGAAGTCATGTATTTCTAATTAAAAGTACCTGAACATAATGATCAATTGTTTACCTTAAATAATAAACCCAAATTAAATGTTGAACTTTTTGAAATTTTTCAGGGAGACACGTTGCTGCTATTGGAATGATTTAAAAAAAAAAAATTATTTAATTTTTTATGAAAGGCATCACAAGGTCCTTTGTACACATTTTCAACAGCACATCTTTGAAAGTATTTTATAGGCTACAAGCAACATTACTGAACAGATTCACACTTGTTCTTTGTAAATAAAAAAAATGTTTGAACAACTAATCTATTATCTGTTACCTTAATTTAAAAAATGTTAATCTAATTTCCATTTGGGATTGAGGCATTTTGTAATTGAATTGAATCGATAATCTCTTGGCCTTTTTCATTAAAAGCAGCATGTGGACTCTCTCAAACTAGCTGTCAGTGTTAACTTTTGGAAGGATATTTTTCTTTAGCAAAGACCAGTTGTATGACTGGAAACCATTTGGTTGATTGCTGATGAAGGGACTAGGATCCCTGATGATAATCTGATAATTCCTGTGATGCTGCTTTCCCAGCTGTTGCACTGGAGAATTCCTCAACCCATTTTTCTCCTCTCAGCAAACTCATCCAATTCTTCTGGTTAATAATTTCACTCTCTGTGCTGCAATGTTTCCGTCCCTTAATGAGGCCATTTATCTTTTCTTTTCCATCCTCCCAACCTCATGCAATATCTGCTCTGGACTCATTTCCTCTCACTCTGATAACGGCTCTGCACCCAGGGTCATCATTACAGGTTATTACAGCCATTTGTTTCACCTGCAGGGCCTTGTCAGGCCAAGTTGATCAGGTTACTGCCTCATTAGCTGGATTGGAAATTTGATTCTCCGTACAAGAACTCGCAATCTGCTGGTGCTAAGTTTCACCAGCATTTTGGGGTTTATATAACAGTAATCATGGCCCCGCAGTGATTTGAATCAAACTTATCTACAGGCTTACATCAGACCAGACGGGGAGATTTAATGCTTTTGTAGACGGTTTGTGGTCATTTCTTCTCACACCCACTCAGACCGGTGCTTGTAACTCAACCTCCCCTCTGGAGCCGAGACTCTGATCTCTCAGAGCAGATCCAGACCTGAACTCCAGCTGCTGCAGTCTGCCTCTGTGAGCCACAATACTCTGTGAACATGCTGAAGGATGACTTCATCTAAATGCAACCACAGACTCAAGTTTGGCTGAAGATTTCTGCATCTGTATGTGAAGGGTTTTCACAAATTGTTGGAGCATATTTTTAATTCTGAAGAAACACAATTGTAATTTTGGTAAAAGCTGAACTTTTAATGCGAATTTCACTGTTTTTATTTTGGTTATTTTTCTTTCTCATTGAAAGTACTCTTTGCTGCTTCCCTGCATTATTTGCTCTATCAAGGGAAACACAGAAGTCCTGAGCCAGAAGTACTTTAATACAGAAGAGAAACAATAGTTCCCAGAGTTGAAGGCAGCATGGGTTCAGTTAACATAGGCCATAATTAGAAGTTAAAATTATTGTGTAAAAATTATCTATACTAACTAAAAATAGAAAGCTACGTTGTGTTGTGAAAAATTTAAGTTTGCAATTTAGTTTTTTTCTTGAGATGCATCTTTTAATCAAAAGTATACATAGTTCAGCAAGACAATGCCAACCTGCATATTCTGAATGTTTCGCTGCACCATGACTCTATGGTTTAAAGCGCTAAAAATGGCTTCTCTGCAGACTGCTAACTCTAAACAAATGGAAAGACAAAACAAATCAGACGGTAAATAGCGGAGCTGCTTTAATCTTGGGTCTTCGGTGTCGGTATCTACTTTTCAGCCTTCGAAATGTACAATAAAAGCAATCAGAAATATTCTCTCAAAGTCCAATTCAAAAGCTGGATTTTGTTATGGACTTAGTGAGGCCGTAACACTGACCACTGACACTGATCTCCGCTGACTTCCTGCTTCCCGAGGCTGCAGAATAGCACGAGGAGCTCGTTCATCCCAGGCCCTCCACCCCCACGCCGCTCAGACATTCCTGACAGCGTCTCCTCTCCACGGCTGAGGCTTCGGTCCCGACAGCTGGCTCTGAGGCAACACGATCCCCACTCACCAGGGAGACCCCCGGCAGTATTTTGTATACACTGAATGTTTGCTGCTTGTGTAGCATACTGATCTCTATCAGATATACACGTGGCTTAGGTAAAAGTAGGTGTTAAACTGAAAAGAGTTTGCTTTTAAAGTGTTGTGAACTGATTCAGTGTATAGAAAACCCATTGCTTTATTTTCGTTATATGGAACGTCGTGGATGCAGAGAAATGAAGTTTATTAGATCAGATTAAACATTTTTAGGGGAAAATCAACCAAACATACTTGAAATATAGTTTGCCATTTGTGGAACAGTGTGTTATGATCGGTTTTTGACAATGTTTTGTTATTTTTCTGTAAGTTAGGACACAATCAAGATAAAGCCCACGGTTCCAGAAACAAGCTCACATGCCTCTGGTGACGTCATCGTAAAGACATGACGTAGTAGTCTCTTTAGTTGGTAAATTTGAATTTTTCTTGGGTTGCTCTATATTTTATTTCTTCCAAGTTGTTCGCTAATTTTGTGCATTTATGCAGGAAAGCATTTGAACTCTATGTGAGAGCGCTGCATAGATCTCAGATAGCTTTGGTGTCCATAAATTGTACGGAAAAAATATCGTAACTCCTTGAGGCAATATTAGTAGAAGCTGGCATTTACTCATTTTACAAACTTTAAACAGTCAGTTCAGATAAAGTGCTGGAGAATATCACTGTAATAGATGCTGAGGGCATCATCAGAGTCAAAGTCACCAGTCACTATGTTTACAAAAGTCACCGGATTAACTTGATTCTTGTGGCTCTTTTTATTCTAATTACGCAAAATTTGCAGTTTATGTCTCCTTTTGAAAATACTTTTCTTTTTTTTAGCTTGTGATACTTTCAGTGTTCATTGGTTCTCAAAAAAACACACTCGCAGTATTTTCATTGGAATTTATTTTCTCACCGTTGTCAACTGCTGAGAAAACACTTAGAAAAATTTGATGTCATAGTCACACATGTGATGCGACATTCTGGCTCCAGTGTTGCTGAAATTCCTCGGGTTTGCCCCAATGACCGCGAATGAATGGACGCACACAGATAACGATGAGTACATGAGGAATTTTCTCCTTGTGATTCGGCAGAGAGGCGAAAACAAACATGGTTGTCATGGCCGCAGACAAATGTGACGGCTATTTTGTGGATACGATGAGCGGAGAATATTTGTTCATTTTATGTGTTGGTTTCATGGGTAGCATGGCTCACCACCCAGGGTGCCGTTTTGTCCAGGGGATGGCCACAAGCATTTTGGGAAGAAAAAAATTTGCTTTCTTTGAAACACAGATTATTATTTTGAAAAAAACAAACAAATTATTATCATCTCTTTCTGCCACATGAACACAATATTGTGCTTGAAAACGTAAAGACCAAAAAACATTTACACGGGCATGTGACTGTAAGCTGTATCGCATAACATTAATATCAAAGCATATTTTCAATTAGACAAAAAAGCCTGATTCTTTTACTTCTCTAAAGCAAAAACATCAGGCTTTAAATTAATTGTACATTTTTCATTAACCAACGGTTCTAATGACAAAATAATCTATTCCATTTCATAGTATATGATTAAAAGTTAGTGTGTTTTGTGGAAAAGTATCTATGTTCGAACTGAGGCCACAGGCAGTGCTCAACCAGGGAACCATTCACGGCAGCATGCTGTTCACAATTTCTAGAAACGAGACAACCTTTGCTTAGATTAAGAAATGGGAATCATTGTTGCGTAGAAAGTTTGAGTTTTGGTCCAAATCTTAGAGTCAAGAAGTTTTTTTACCTCTGAAAATGTGGTGAGCCAGACCCGGCTGCAGTGTTGGGTCTGGCAACCCAACCCTACACCTATGACCTGAGGAGGGTGCGTCTAAATTAGGTAAATTCTCAGGCGTTTGCTCACCTGAGTCATGCCTCACAGCCGGCATACTTACAGAAACGTATTCAAGTAAACCAAGCCCATCAATAGCGCCTCTCTTAGATGACTTCATTCCTGAGGATTGACAAAGCGGTGCATTATCGCCGGCCTTTTCAGCTTGTTGTAACGTCTAAAGCTCTCTTATGTCACTGGGCTGTTAACACGACCCTAATCTTGAAGAGGCTGTTTGTAATTAGAGCATCCGCTGAGACCTTGCTTTACGTCCTCCTCTGTTTGGGTTTAGAAGGCTTCTGTTTACATAAAGCCTTAGTGTTGTGTCCTATTGGCGTCAGATTAGACTCTGACTGGAAGAGCGAGTTAGGAAATAACTCAGTTCAAAAGCGACTCAGAGATTAGAGGTTTTTACACTGTAAGGAAAGGGTTTACAGGAAACAGAAAGAAGCCCTCATCATCATCATCCTCACGCAGAAATGAGTCATCATGCACACCTGGAAAAACTTGTGAGGGAAGTGAGTTTAGTGTGAAGATTTGGTCAAGATTTGGATGAGCTCTAAGTTGGAGCTGTTTCTGAGAGAAAGTGCTTTTTAAAGGCTTTAAAAGAATTTTGTAGATTTTCCAGCCTGAGCTGCTGATCTTACAATCCATCAACAGGCTATTAGAGCTTTTCATATTATCGTTTGCTATGTTGTTTCTTACAGGAGGGAAGGTTGGCAAACTGTAAATATTTTATCACATTTGGCAATTTACATTTCACGCGTTCACATGAGAAACGTTCACTTTCAAACCATTAAAACGGAATTTGATCCCTGAACTACAACAGTTACCAAAGTTTAATGAAAAACTAAGAAAAACCTTCTGAAGACCTCGACAAATATTAATATGGACCATTTTAAAAAAACGTCCGAAGTACACTGGTTCTTGGAGGCAAAGTATGAAGAATAGAATATCATTTTAAAACTTTTGTAAAAAAAATAAATAACAATGTTTGTGTTAAGAAAAACAAGAGTACCAAGATTTTCAAAAGGATAGAGAATATATACTGCTGCTGACTTACTTTGGCAAAATGATGGACTGTCAGGTGGATCATGCTGACTGAGTCCCAGTCAGATGCTAACATGCTAATATCTGAAAGAAACGTCTCTTTTAGCAAATATGTTTTCTCTGTCATATACAAAGAGAATGAACTTTGCTAATACTGCCTTATTTATTTTCCTAAACCCAAAAACCGCCTTTATGTATAGCATCACGTCTAGAAATAGGGAACAAAACATGGTCTAACAATCAGTTTGCTTTTCCATTTAACGTGCAACAACATTTTGGACGGACCGTTTCATATGATCAGCCAAATAACAAAATCCTGGGGAATAAACCAACCTGCATACATAAAGACAGACACTTTCCATTCGGAAGAAATTCAAAATGCCGCTTTTTATTTTTATTATTGTTTAAATCTTTTGTTTCATGCTGGAGAAGAAGGTTCAGATTCGTTGTCTAAAATCCATCAAAGTAACATGTAACAAGTAAATGTGTGGAGAAAACGACCGTTTTAGTTTGATTTGATTGTTTTCTCACACTTTCAAAAGTATAAGGGCCAACCACTCCTTCAAGAGTCGCATTAATAATAGACACCTCGCTCCGGATTAATGAGTTACTTCTCTTAGAAGAAGATAAGAAGAGATACTGAGTGGGAGTGTTGTTGAAATTATCTGAGTGATGAAAGAACTTGAAACATGTTTCTTCCACCCTGTCGTCACCCTGCCTCTTCTTATCAGCGCGGCGTCTTCTGTTTGCTAGAACTGCCCCTGAATGACACATTCTCTCCTGCTCTCGCTTCTTGAAGGAAAAAGAAAATCCCAGAAGACTGTCCAAAGATGTCAGACCTTGCATCGCACAATGTGAACTTTCCGCTGCTGTAATGACAAACCATAGCCGAATGCCATGAAGGAGATATTTTGTGAGTTTCTCTGAAAGAAAACCTTCCGGTGTATAATATGGAGAGATGTAGAGTAGATTGGAATAACTGTTACCGATATGTTTTAGAGTCAAATGTTCAGAACTAGACAGATTTATTTAACAACAGGCCTCAACTAAGAGCTCTGGTGACAAAAAAAATACCCTGTTTGCCCTTTGATCAGAGGCTAAAGGTGTGTGTGCATGTGCGTGTGTGTGTGTGTGTGCGTGTGTGTAAGATTAACGTGGTGCCAATTTGTGAAGCAGTATTTTTAGATGAAAAGAGGGCCCATCCGCTTCTGTAATACTCCACAGATCAAGACTTCGATGCATTCATTGTAGCGTGATCCCACTTCAAAGCTTTGCACATGGATGGGATCTGACTGTGGGAGGGGGGATCCTACGATATGTTTCATTATTCCTGGCTAACGATCTGACTCAGTGTCACCTCTGACCTCTGAATGTGTGTGCTCATGACACACTTCCCCTCCATGGAGGATCCTCAGCTGCAGATATTTAGGTGGAGAAGGGCAGGTCTGACTTAAGTGCTGGAAAAAATTCACCTCATTTTGAAATAGCTGCTTAGAATTATAAAATGTTTTCTTTGAATGGTGCAGTTTTTCTTTTTCTTTACTTGAGGTTTCTCTCATATTGTATGCTAATCATTTGTGTAGCAGTCTTACAGGAACTTTGGCTCTTGCTCATCCTTCGTTTTGTGTTTCTAAGTCTCACTGGAAGGGAGACAAACTCCTGTGGTTAACAGTTTTCTGGAGCTCTTAACCTGCTTCTTCCAACTATATGGAAGAAGTTGGTGTTGTTTTTTTTTTTTTTACTAGTGTGGAGTATCTGAACGTTTTGTTTTATCAGTTTGGCTGTTTAGATTACCGCCTATGAAACATTAAGTCATAAAGAGGTTAAACCACAAGAAATGTCCAATGTATTGTATACAACACAGATAATTTAGTCATTAACAAAGATGCAAGCCGCAAGAAAAAAAAATACAATTGATTTCAATTTATTTTACTGAATCTATAAAAACAGTACATAAGATACTTTGACAGAACATTAAATATCATTTTGAGAATCAGCAAGGTGATTTTGTCTCGATGTACCAACAATCAACTTGGTGAAATCGGCTAAATGTTTGAAGTTACCTTTTGGGACTCTACTTTCTAATAACTAACCATGAACAGATCATTCTGGACTCAACCTCTTAAATATCACTGTTGTCCTGCTGGCTATGAATTGTTGAATATGCCAATTTATTAGAGGAAGTAAATTTAATGATCACTCAAACCTTTAAATTTGTTTGTTCAAAGAATTTATCAGAATTTTTGGGAAAAGTGTTTCCCCTAAACAATTGTCTAATTGAAAACGGCAGCAGTGACCACATTACATTAATGAAGGTTAGGTCTGTTAGCTGTTCAATTTTAATTATTTCTATAAAGAAACTGTCAGGTAATATCTGGCTAAATAAAGTACAAAAAAATTGAGAAACTAATTTTCTTGTTAAATTGTAGTAGGCTAAAGCCAGCATAATACTCTGCTCATTTTATGGCCAGATGCTCAGATACTGTTGTTGTAAAGTGACTCATTTAATGACTGTAACCCAAGTAGCTTTTCCATTTACTTTATCCTGCAGTTTATCACTAAACAGTTCCACCCTCCCAACAATTAAAAACCTTTGTCCACCATTTCTACCAAAAAAAAAAAAAAAGATTTAAAAACATTGTATATTATCAGGGACACAATAAGGTCTCAGAATAGTAATCTTTAGTACCACACCAAGAGAAACACCGAATCTTTTGATGATTTTAATTTTCTTCAGATACGCTCATTTTATATTTCCATTATCAGATTGTGCCAGGAGCCATAAAGGTCACCACACCTTGGAAACAGGTGTGTTCAGTGACACCACCGAGTCTTCAAAGTGTCCGTTGATGCCGACTGAACTTGCTATCAGTCATGACTCAGGCCCCAAACCCTCCCAGCGACAACAAAAGGTCACATTCCACTTGACGCCAGAGCGGAAGAGGGACTTCCCGGTCCTCCACTCCCTTTTTACGGTTGCATGTGTGGCATTTAAGAAATAGTGCTGGTGAAAGGTATCAGTGCATGTCAGGTGCTTTTCCCCCCCCTTGAATCATGCAAGTCTAAACATTAACAGACCTTAAGAAAACATTTTCAAAGTAAAAAAAAAAAAAGAAAAAATAGGAGGATGGAGTTATGGCAAAAGCAAATAGATATTTATTTAAATAAACACATTTAAGCAGAAAATAATTTAAACACAAGCAGTTTACCAGTAGCACCATAGGTCCTGGAAACAAAAATAAATTAACATGATTTCAGGCGCCATTTCTCTATGAAGAGTAAACATGAAATAGTTCTGACAGTTCAGTCCACTTTGAACTTCTAAAAGTTCGTGTGTCGATTTGGATCAGTTGTCCCGTCTCTGAGGGAGCTCAGTCCCGAACAGTCCTTCGTCTCTGGACCGGACCGGATGACCAAGGCTTCCGTCGATCCGTTTTCCCATTTTTCCTCAATGGTCCGTGTAAACTCTAGAGGATTTAAAAGACAAAAAAAAAAAAGAAAAAAAAAAGCGTTATGAGTTTGCGCTTGAAGCCCCCCCATAATCATGTTTACATTCATATACAGGGAGATCCAGCATCCTGGAGCGTATCTCACCATATTTGGAGCAGTTCCGATCCTGCGCCTTGGAGCGGTTCAAGGCGCCCTAGCCATGCGCCTCTCCTGTCCGGGCGATGCGCTCTCTTTGTCCTGCCGTGTCTTGAAGTCCTGGACGGCTTCTCTGTTCTGGTAATTAATCAGGGCCAGGGTGATCTCCGCGTGCCAGCAGGCTTGCTCCGTGGAGTACCGGAAGTCGATCTCTTTGTCATCTTTGGTAACGATGGTGAAATACATGAACTTTTCGGTGCGCTCCACACAGTCCACCTTCTTGATGGACTGCAGCTTGAGCTCTTTGACCTTGGAGCGCTTTACGTCCGCGTACATATTGAGGCTGTCCTTGGTCAGGACGCACGTCTTTTTCTTCCAGAACTGGAGGAAGCTGTCGCTCCTCTTCTCCAGGTCTCCCTCCTTGATGATTTCCTCCGCTGGCATTTTCATTGTTTTCTTGTCAAAACAAAGGGGATGGGGGGCGCACTCCTCCTCTGCGTTTCCGTCCGAAGACTCCGAAGAAGGAGCTTCTCTGCAGCTATCGTAGTAATCCAGAATGTGACTGTGAATGAAAGAGGCTCCCCGGGTTTTTATAGTCGCAACCCCTCCCTCCTGACGTCAGCTGCTGTTTGGGAATGCAGCTGCCAGAGGAATAATTCAAGGCCGAGTGTGGGCGGAAGCTGTGGCGCATGCAGTTGGAGGAGGAAGTGGACCTAATTACGCTGCCGACATGTTAATTTGTAATCCACATCCCACTGTGGAGTTTGTCCAAATATTTGCCCATTCTTTAGGGATCGCCAGATGTGCCCGTTCACACTGATATTGGGAATGTATAAAAGATCATAAAAACTGTTTAAAAAAAATAATAATATATATATATAAAGAAATAAAAAATTGCAGTTCAGTCAGATCTAAATCACTTCATCTGAACTTGACTCACATGATTTTAATCCATATGGTTTAATATGATGTTGGCCCATCCTGGCAATAACGGCTTCTTGTCGACTTCTCTGGGAAGCCTTAAGAATGTGTATTGGATTTTGGACCATTTTTGACAAAATGCATTTGTGGGATTAGACACTGACGTTGGTCGAGATGGGCTGCTTCAGAGTCTCTGCTAAAATGAATCCCAAAGGTTTTGAGGCAAGACCAGTAAAGTTTTTTCCCTGCTCATCCATGTGTCATGTTTGAACAAGATTGAGCCATACTGTCATACCCTCATATTGTGGCACAGGTGTGTTTTTGGAAGCCTTCAGAAAAAAACTGTGCTTAGTGTGCTCTGTCATGTTGATCTGTGTTTCAACTCAAAACTGATAACTGAATGATTAGTTAAAAATCCCCTCAAAGTGAAATCGAACAAATTACAAACCAAACGATACTTAAGTTGTTTACTTTAGACTGCTGTAGACTTTTCTCTTGTAGCTATGAGTTTAATTTTATTTAATTAAATGGACACCTACTTGTTTCTTGATCGATTCTGCGCATACTCAGTAACTAATCATCTAATAACATGAAATAAATTCACCATTCACCAATAACTTATCAGGCATTTTGTAGACATTAGTTTGCCAATTAGGTTTCCATGTAACCAAGCAACCATTTTTGTTTTAAAGCAACTTAATATGAAATAAAAAGGTTGTAAAACAATTTAAAATGAATCAAAGCTTATCAATCTGTTTATTTGTTGGACCACTTGTTTATTTGAAATAATAAAGCTACAATGTCAGGCTCATAGGGAGTTTACTGGAGCAAAGGTTCATTATTATCTTCCATAAGGTTCATTATTATCTTCCATAAGGTTCATTATTATCTTCCATAATTATCTTCCAAAATATCCTGACCAGCCTGTGAAATACTAGATAATCAGGAGTTTCTGCTTATTTTTAATTAACCTTTAATTACTTTTAATTAAATGTCAGAAAGTAAAGCAAAATCAACCTCAAATGGTCAAATATTTATAAAGTTTTTTTATCAAGATAAGTGAATCTTTGGAGACATAGCTGACCTTAAATCAGACCTTTTCATTGTTAAGTAGAATCTCAAAAGCAAAGAGAGAATCCAAAGACTTTATGGCGTTTACAAGTTTCTTCTCATTTATATAAAATCATAGTGAAAAAAATGAAACAGTGAAGGGAAAGCACTATGAACAAACTTTGATATGACTCCTGAGGTGTGGCTCCTCTCTTATCTTCCTGACATCCGCTGTGCGCTCCTCTAACGGCTCCTGACCGCAGCGCCACCCTGCCGGTCAGCTGACTGACTCAGTCCTGGCTCTTCCTGCTTTCTAAAAAATCTGTGGGGACTTGTTTGGTTTCAGTCCAAATGCACAACAGCAACCAGCTTATCTGATGTTCTTCAAAGGTTTAACACATTTTTGCATCTTGTAGAATGATTTAGTCATTGGTTTTTTTATTTATTTAAAGGCATTGTTCATATCTTAACTGAATAAGATAAATGTTGTTTTGAATTTGACCAAATTACAAAACGCTTTATGAGGCTACAAAGAGCAGAAGACAATCAAATAGAGGTATGAGGTAACAAAGTAACCAGTATGTAAAGGTTAATGTAATGCATCCCGCTAATTTCCTGACTTTTATTGGAAAAACTTGCTTTGCTCTAAATTTTAAAGTTGTTAAATGATCTCAATTTTTATCTGTATGAGCTGAAAGCCGGGGATTGTGCATTTACAGAACACTGCCCTTCACACAGCCACATCTTTTGGGATCAAAAGCAATTGCAGACAAAACCACAGTGAACCACTTTAAACATTTCTGTTCCTGAACTTGTGGTGACACTGGAGCAGGATGTGGTGGTCCGCGCTCTACGCCGACCTGAAAGAAGACAAAAGCACACGTGTGCAGAGGGCCTGACAGCCTGCTGCCTTGTGATGAGTGAAACGGCATCGCCGCCTCTTCACCTCCTGCCTTTCTCTTCTCTTTGTTTCTGGGACTTTTTTCTCTCTGTTTAGTTATCTGGTGTTGTTTGCCTGAGGTGAAGTGTGTATGTTTGAGTTTTGGTTTGAGTGAGCTTTGAGGCGGAAGCTCACGGACATGCCCAGGCAGTGACTCAGAACTGCCTGAGCAGTTTGAAGGGGTTTGCTTGCCAAAGGAGGGTCAGGTGGTTTTTACAATGGTTTGTCTGCGTGTGTATGATATTTATTACTGATCATGGTTTGAGTTTTTTTAGAGAATCTGTCGACAGGAGATCATTTGATCCAGAAAAGGTTGACGGAATGAAGAAGAAATAAAGACTGGTAATTCACATGTTAATATTTGGCGTAGCGCTCATCTGCCAATAGGAGATTAAGTTTTCTTAATCTCCTGCTTCAATTATCTGAATGCTTCAATTTATCAAGATTGAAGCATTCAGAGAGAGGGGTCTTCCACCAACCCATCTTTATAGGACGGCTTTAATCAACATGGATCTTCTCTTATGCTCTCCGGCTCACCTGTCTGGGAATTTACATGACGATGAAAGCAAGGGCTCTTTTGTTTGTTTGTTTGGTTGTTTCTTGTGAATGTTTTGTCGTGTTGCTTTGCTCATGTGGTTTGGATATGAAAAGGCCTAAAGATGACCCAATTTCATGTTTCAAAAAGTATTCACCACATTGTTTAAATCTTCTGCCTTTTCAAAGAATTCTTGGTGCAGCACACTTTAAGAAGGTTAACAAGAGAAAAAGGCCCACAGCATCACAGATCCTCTACCATACTTAAATATGGACATCAGGTGCTTAACCAGATATTTTTACTTAAGAAAAAATAACAATTCTAAGACTTTTTACACATCTTTACCAACAAATTAAAATTTCAATTTCCTTATGCATAAAGTTAGGCTAGAGTACATTTATGTACACTATTTAATAAAGGGAAGAATTAACTACATACAAGTTATCTATAGTAAAACTTGAAAGCGTCACCCTTCCTTTATCACAGTTTGTGGGAAAGCACAACCATCTCTGGAGGCGATTGGCTCACGTGGAGGATTTCTGGATGTGTGTTGTGACAACCTCCAGTTTAAATCAGTGGCTTCAGGATCTCACTGTCTCCCCGCAGACTAAACAGTCCTTCAGAGAGGAAGTCAGATAAGGCATCACCTGCAACAACAGAGGACGGCTCTTGATAAATTCATACGGACAAAAGTAAGAATGAAGGCCAAAGGACTGAACGTTTATGCTCCTGTTTTCGTCTCCCATGTTTGTTTCAGAGTTGTGCAGCCTTGCAGCCGTGGGCTCATGGGTGTGACAGGATGGAGAGTGGAAGGACCGGAACGTCCCAGAGCTTGGAGGACATGTTGAGACATGAAGCTGCACAGTGTTTACAATGAGCCTCATAATTAACACTCTGTGAATTCTGCAGATGATCATAAAGGTTGGAAATAAAACGAGACGTGTTTGGATGTCATATTTAAGAGTGTTGTGCAACGTAATACAGAACTTCAGGGGTCTAATTAGAGATCTGATCGGTTTCATAGAACAGGGTCCTTGTTAAACTGCAGAGAACCCAACTTTTGTTTTGAATCTGTGTACAATTTATTAATTAAAACTAATTATATATGCTGACACAAAACTATCATAAGAGCAGACAGTTTCAGTGAATCACAGTTTCAATAATAACACTAAACTCTGAGTCTTTAATACTGACTGTGCATGTCTGTCTCCATTTAACATTACAAGAGGAAAAATACTGTTAAGATAAAGTGAGGGGTGCATTTTATATACTTGCATTTTATATGCATTTTATATACAAATGTTGCATTTGAGAAACAAGGGCTGAATAATGAAGGGAAAACTCATTTATTTTTCAGGAGGAGCATCCTGTGGCTTCCAGTTCTTAGAAATGGCTTCTATTCTTCCATTTCTAAAAGCCACATTCAGTTGATTTTTCCTTAGCCACATAATTCTGACTTATGAAACATCCAAGCACCAAAAAGGATCATGAACTTAAGGGATTGACCTGTGTTGTGTCTACACACAATAGAAAACTTTACAAATAACAAGGATGGCATAAACAGGTGTCTTTGCAACAACAAGGTGATTAACAAGGAGCGATTGCCTAAAACTTGGCATTAAAGTCGGTCTTGCAGTTCCTGTTGCAGGTCTTTGGCTGATTCATCCCTGTGTCGTAAGGATGTGATGTTTATGACTTGGGTTGGGAAAACATTTAAATTAGGATTTATAGACCACACAACTAATGGACATTTTTCAAAAGAATCTCAGATCTTAAATGTGAATATCTGCAGCTCCTCCAGAGTTACTGTTGTCAACTTATCTCCTTCTTTACTTTGGCCTTTGTTAGCTTAGGTGGACAACCGTGTCTTGGTATTGTCAGATGAGTTTGGAGTTTCTTTTGCTTGGAATCTGGTGTTGTAACCTAAAATCTGATTCAAAAGAGTTGAACACATGAGATTTTATTTTGGGTTTTTTGTAAATAGGTTTTGCTATAAATAATATGTTCCTTTCACCTCACAGTTATGTTTTACATTGTGTTGTTCTATCATAAATAATCCCAATCAAATACCTATAAGAATTGGATCAGAATGACCCGACATGTAAAAAAGTTCACTTGGTAAAATATTTATTTGTTGGAATGAGTTCTGCCAGTAAAACTAATACAGAACTAAGGTGACATTTTATTTTTGCTGCAAATCTGCTCCAACATACACCCATAAATGTCCCGTGAAGGTTCTGAAACTTGTGAACTTTTTGACACGTTTGTGGCACCGATTAGTGTGCATGATAAAGCATTGGATTTACCTTTTTGAACACTGTGAACGGTGGTGAAAACCTCCCTCTAACAGTAAACTATACATAGTGCACCAAACAATGGGAGCAGTATGGATGGGCTGCATTTGACGAGTCGTTGACAAATCCAGCAGAGTCCGCAGGTAACAGCTGCTGTCGCTCACATGCACAAAAACCCACACATCCTCTTCTTCTTGCTCTTTGTGCACAAAGCCCAGTGATGAGACTCTTCAGCTATTCGAGGCATTGTTCCTGTAAGCCTTTTGTGTGTGTGAGTGCATGTGAGTGCGTGTGTATGCGCACATGCGGGCACACGTGTGTGTGTGTGTGTGTCCACGCTGGCATTCCACACCGTGGGAAAAAGAACAAATGGTTGGTGAGGCCTTTGAGCGAATACCATGCTGCCCGAGGAACAATGAAATAAGGCATGGCTGCAGAACCTGTGGACAGTGTGTCGTAGCAGGTAGAGATACTAAAGAGTGACAAATCTAAAATCTGGTTTGTATTCCTTTTCATATGCCAGTTACTTTTCTTATCATTTTCCTCATCAACCCGATCTAAATACCAAAATGTTTCTGCCGACCAAAATTCCTGTGAGAAGCCAAGGCAATGTCAGAAACACACAGAGCTCTAAATCTTCTCTTCACCATTTGCAAAAATAGTTCTGGCAGTGAAAACCAATCACTACAATAAACAATAAAGGAGGAGCAACTCAGTGGACTTTTGTGTTTAAGAAGATTTTGAAAACAGTAAAACTCAAACTTGGCCATCCAGCACAAAGACCCTGTTACTTATCAAGCCAACACCTCCCCAACCTCTTGAGGAGGACGCTGGTGGTGGCTGACATGTCTAAACCACACTATTCCAATTAAAGTCCAAACAGACTTGACATTTTTCTACTTTTTTTTCCTTTCTGACAGACAACATTAATCAACTAGTTAGCATAAAACAAGAGTCTAACAGTTGTGAGAATTTGTGACTTTCTCTAAGAGTAAGCTTTGGAGATTATTTTGCTTCTCTCCGAGAAACGGAGGTCTTTGTCATGTGTACACTGCAGATAAACAAGAATGAATGAAATACTATTTAGAGATTCATATAAGCTTTAGCAACTTATAAAGCTTAGTTTAAATCACAAAACTACAAATACATTTACTTTGAGGGGATTCTTTGGGGTGTCAAGAATTTCCCCATTAAGAATTTATTTTTTTCGAAAATTTTCAGTGTGAGATTACAGTGCTGCATCAAAATTAAGATTTTAATGTTGGTTTTAAATCTTACTAAATCTGTTGTCTTAACTTTGCAGAAATGAAACCTGCCAGGTGTTCTCTGTCAGATGAGTGCCATTAGGCTCCAAGCCTTTCATCTAGAGGTAATTTTTTAGTTAGTGACAGACGCTCATGACTCCAAAATGCTGATCGGCCCAAAAGAAGCATCTCATGAATGTATAACCAACAATCCACCTGTCATGCTTAACTGTAATTCCCACACATATTTCAACTGAGAAATGTGTAAACACAGACCTACTTCCTTCTATGAGTTTATGAACGGTTGAGAGGCGTGGTCAGTGGATTCCTTGGTAGGCCCAGGATGTTACTCTTGACATCTTGATGTTGCAAAGAATGGTTGGTATGCAGGTCTGCATTTCTTCTCAGTGAGGAATGCTGCTTTCACTCTGCCTTCTGCATAGCTTTACTGAGCCTTGTATGATAAACCAAGAGTCTTTCCAAGGTATTAATCTTATCTGTAGTGGGAGACTTGACAGTTTAAATTTTTTTTCCTGTTTGTATTTCAGCCTTTGTGACCTTGTCAGCAAGACCTACTGTGACTTTAATCATTTTCCCCACTAGCACGTCTAAAAGTCTGAATTGGTGTAATGGAAGTCCAGATTGCTTTAAAGTGCTCTGGAATGTCATGGTAGACATCTGCATTGACTGGTGTACTTCAGAAAACACAGTGGAGCAGCACTGACAGAAGAGATGGCACCTCAAACCATCGCTGACTGTGGAAAATTCACACTGGACTTCAAGCATTGTGGACTCTGTGCCTCTACTCTTCCTCCAGACCCTAGTATCTCAATTTCTAAATAAAATAGTGAATTTACTTTAACCTTAAAACAGGAGTCTGAACCATTACGCAGCAGTCAAGTTCAGTTTCTACCTTAAAACAAGTAAGGTGTCTCTGGTGTTACCACTGGCTTGACATTCTTAGCACATGCCTGTTATTCATCTACATGTTTTTGTCACAGTTCACTTCTTCTGAAAGTCCCCCAAATTCTGGAACAGATTTCACTTGACAATCTTCTGAAGGCTCTTTGTTCTCTTTGTTGCCGTTGCACCTTTTTCTATCAAACTTCTTTGTTTGAGTGTTTCGTTCATATGCTTGGATGCAAAACTCTGTGAACAACAAGCTTTTTCAGCAAATGACTTTTCATCGCTTACCCTCCTTGTAAAGGGTGTTGATGATGGTCTCCTCGACATCCGTCAGGTCATCATTCTCCACCAGGATTGCACAGCCTACCAACCCAGAGTGATAAGAGCGTTTAAATGCTCAGGAAACACTTGCAGGTGTTTTGAGATAATTAGTGGTGTAGGGTGTGACTCCACGAGTTTTCATTCATTTCCTTTTTTGCGGTACTCTAATTTTCTGGGGCTCTGAATTTTGGGTTTTCGCTATCTGTAAGTCATCATCACCAAAATTACAAGAAACAAAGGCTAGGAACGTATCACTCTGTGTGCTTGGATATAATATATGAGTTTACGATATGAGTTTCACTTTCTGAGATAACTGCCAAAAAATATGATCCTAATGCAATATGAATTGTTTTTTAGATAATAATGAAGGAATAGGCTAATAAGTTACCAAATTTGGTTACTGTAATGAGGTTAAACTTCACCTTTTTCCTCTAAGAAAAACGATGCAGTCTTAGAAAGGTGTGCTGATAAAAAACCAACCAAACCTGATCATATGCTGTTCTCAGCATGATTCACCATAACACATATACATATTATTTGAATTTATTTAAAACAGGCTTGGCTGGCATCGTCCCATTATGCAACTTGAAACCAGTTCATGCAGCCCAGTCAGAGCTGGGCTGCATGAACTGGTTTCTCTTGGTGCGCAGAAGTCAAACAGACGGATTCAGGTTAAATGCGCCACACCTAAGTACCTGTTCATTCACTGATCCATTCATAAATCCAAACAGAGGAGTGCTACAGCGCTGGGTCTGGGCGTGGAACTCATTTTCACACACATCTAAGGCAAATAGGAAGTTGGAGATAATGCATAAAAAAGCTAAGATTAGTTTGTGCTATTATTGATAACTGACCTTTAAGCACATTCACAGACAGAAGAGAACAAAGTGAGCTTTTAACATGAGAGAATGGGTGGAACTTGAGGATGATTTTTTTTTTTTTTTAATTCCCACAGTAAGGGATTCATTGTTGTATCACTGAATGTGCCTTAACAAAGGTTTTGCATATCAGCTTGGATTTTCTTTACTTTTCCTCCCACAGTCTGGAGCAACAACTCTTTCCAAATGTGAGTTGGGACAGACATGAAATAACATATAAGAGGGTTGAGCTTTGGCCAAGATCTGCCAAACTTCTGCCACTTCTCCGTTTCTTAACGCCCACGTACAACATCTGAGCACAAAGATTTACTGTGAACCAAGCCCGACGTGTTGAGTCACGGCCATGTTTGGTCTCGTTCCTGGAGGAGGCTTTGCCCCTCTCACAAACTTTGGGAAGCCGGCCTGCCTGAACGGTGTTGCAGAGTGGAGTGTGCCGTGGAAATGCTGTGGGAGGAGGAGGCTGTGGTAATCTACTGGCTCCGAATATGATTAGCGTGGGCTGAAGCTGCATGGAACAAGAATATTTACCACTTTAGGTTTGCCCTCTTTCACCCCGTACACTGTTGCCATGTTGCAACCAAGTATTTTCTTTGTGTGTGATGTAACAGGCTTAAGCAAAACAGCATAAATCTTGAAGCGGAGAAGATGTCATATAGCTGTGAAAGAACAAAACCTGAAAAGTAGGGCATGCATTTCACCTCAACAGAGTTAGTTTGTGGTCAGTGTTTCTTAGTTTGGGTTCAGTCCATTGTGTCTTCATCGGGCTGCTTGCTCAGCTCATTCAGGTCTGAACACCAACCAGGCAAAAGCAGCATAAAGCCTCTCTCTATTCCCTTAACCGCTCTGGCTCACATCACATCCGCTCCGGAAGAAGCGGCACAGAGGACGCCACACAGAAAAACCCCGCTCGCCCTCTCTCTCCCAAGTGTGCTCACAAATACAGCAGTTGGGAAAATGCACCTTGAGGCCGAGAAGTTGTGTTGGGTGCAGCTGCAGTGAGGATGAAGGTCAGGAGACGACGTCTCTTCACAGTCCTGCTGGATGAGGATGAGACGACTCGCAAATGGAATAACTCAGTCAGTGTGAATGTGTTTTTGTTCCACCCCTGTCCTTGGTGCCTCAGCACAACATGGAGGTGGTCTCCGTTTCAGTCCATTACACTGGCTTCTTCTGCATTTGTTGTTGTTAAGCTCCCTCTTTGTCCACACACACCCATGAACATCAAACAGATGATGAATACAAAGCCTAACTGTATTTTCCAGTGTTAGCAGCAGTGATCATTGTAGAGGCACCGACTCTCATATGAACAGCTGTGAGAATCTGCTTCAAGTCTCATAATAGGACTTTAGAGGTTTTGAAGACTTTTGTTCCCCCACCATCTTTCAACCTGGTCTCAGGGTTAACCTGCTTTTATTGCCAGAACTGTGTGTGCTGGCTGATACTTTGATTGTCTTCCACCTGCAGGTTGTTTTCAGGTACAGAGGCACGGTTTATTTCAAAATGTTTTATTTAAACCCCTCACCAGACTCATGAACTGCTAATATTGTTCCTTTTGAAAGCCTCAGACAGATCTTTCAATCTCTCACAAGGAGGAGCAGAGCAATCGAAATATTTGAGGCTTAAACACGGTGAATTTATTTTTGAAATGAATGAGTGTGGGGTTTTCCCTATTTCTAATGAGAAACAGAACAAAAACACTTTTGCCTACATCTTTCTATATTGATATTGGATATCCATATGTCAAACTATCCAAATACTTTTATTTTCGCAGCTGTAAGTATAAACATGACTCTCATAACTCAACTTTCCAGCTCAGTTTCTCTGGCTAAATGAGCCACGAGTCACAATTGTTCTCCTTGTTGCAGCGAGGCAGTCCGCAACCCCACACAGCAGCCTCAGCATGAATAGCTTCTTGTTCATGTGAAGCAAAATCTGAAAGCTACAGAACATGACATTTTGGTGTTAGTTTTGTCTTCTCTGGAGAATTCACCCATTTATTTTCTCCATTACATGAAATGCCACCGCGAGCAGCTCTAAAAGAAGCCTTTGATGGTAACTGGGATCTCATTATCTTGAGGTCATCCAGACTCCTGTCTTCTCACTCCCTCATGTTAACACCTCTGTTCCTATGAAGACAGAAGCATGGACATCTGAACACTTGGTGACAGGTAAAAAATAAAATATAATAAAAAAAAAAAAAAAACACTGCCGTTACAAGCCGTGCTGCCCAGGACCTTTCGGTAAAATCCCCTCATGACAAAACACTTTAACAGAGACAGGATCAGAATGTGAGATGCGACTTCAGGTGTTTCCGTTGCTCTCCAGGGATCAGCGGACTGCAGACTCGGCTCTAAGCACTTTGCAATCATTTGCAAACCATCAGCTGATGTTTAATGGTCAAGTTAGTGTTTGTCGTGCCACATTGTGCTGTCAGCAGCAGGTGCAATCACCCGAAGAAAGTTATCAGCGCACAGAGGTCACATTATGATGGAAAAAAAAAACTGCTCAGCTTTTCCTACTAGTCAGAAATCAGAGTGTGTTGATCTCATTGCGATCTTCAAAGGCATAGCAAGTGCATGTAATGTAATATAGTTCAGATTTCAAAATAAAATAAAAAAAAAACAACCAAAACATCACCATATCGCACAACTTTAATAGAATATTTTAACTAACTCTGTACAAATTGAAAAGAAACATTGCGCAAGTAACAAACTGTGAATAAGAACCAGTTAAGGCCATCGCTAGCGCACGGCTTGATGGGATTTGAAAATGTGAACCGTGGCCTTTGAGAGAACCATCATCTGATGAGAAGTACAATCGTTCTTTTCAAAAAGAGGGAAGGGGAGAGGATGGGGAATGCTGTCACTACTATCGATGAACAGTCATCAGGCAAATGTGTCCAAATAAATAGCCAAAATCCATGTGCAGAGGAGAACATACATTGGCACCCTGTTCCATGAAAATTTCCACCGAACCATTAGACATCAAGAAATAAAAATGTGTATATATGCAGTTTAACAACTTTAAATGTTGTATTAGGTTACATTATTCAACTAGCAAACGATTTTAAAAGTCCACATGGTTTGTCTTTACATTTGGCTTCTTGGCAACAGAACTTTGATCCAAGCTTCCTGCACTATCACATTACTCTGTCTGAAATTTGTTAGGAATAAGATGCATAAAAGAAGCTATTTTATACAAATCGTTACAAAAAGTTAAGTCAGTCTGCTTTCATCTATGAACTCTGAAGTCTTTAATACACATCATGTTTAAGCTCACAATATCCAATCATCTGAAATCTGAAAATATAAAGAAAAATGTGTCTTTGTCACACGTTTCCATCCATGGCATCAGTTCCAAGAGCATTCCAGGGCTGAAGGGAAAGAGAAAGAGAAATGTACGATAGTTTTAGAGCTGCACCTACATATCTGTCCTGTCTAGCATTGTGCTCAGCTTAAATCCTTGTTATGCCCAGCTAAGTAAGCCAGAAGTGAGCAGATATAAACAGATGCAGATTGGCATCATTTATGTTTTGTTAAAAGGGGGGAAAAAGACAAAAGGGGGATTTAAGCCAATTATAATGAGCCTTTTAATGCCTTGAAGCATTCCCTCACCATGAAGTCACATCCAGCTGCATGACACCACAATAAATAGTCCAATGACAAAACAATGAACATGTAAAACAGCAAATTAAAATAAAAATGGTACATTGTATGTCTTAAGAAATAATACAAAAAAAAAAAAAGATAAAGAAAAACAACCCCAGTGATAAATTATGTCGAACTTGATCAGCAGTTTCCTAGTAAACTCAATTTGCTTGTTGGCATTAAAAACCCCTGAGTAGTTGACCTATTTCCATGAAAAATAAAGTTGCAAGCGATTCCTTTCTGATCTTCCTCTAAATAATTGCTCTGAGTTTTAAGCAGACACCTAACTCAATAGAAGAACAAGACTGTACCTATGTGATACCATGGTAATTTATTAAGAGTTGATTCTGGCTGTGATGACAAATGAAGCCAAATGAACAGGGTGAGATGCTGCAAGACTGTAGAAAAAGAAGTCATGCACATAGTAAAAACATAGGTTTGGGTTCTATTGCGTTCCGATGAGAGTTTGTAAAAGGGTGGAGCCTGCAGCAGTAGGAGGTCAGATGGACAGGCCGAGGACAGATTTTATGGGCAGCAGGTCTCCACTTCCCCTGATCGTCACGGTTACTGCTGCTTGCATTCGGCAGGTTGAGGCTGTTCTTTCTGTGGACACAGAAAACAAGATGGTTAGGAAACAACAAAGCTTAGAAAGCCTTCTTGAGCGTCAGCGAGCATGAAGAAGAGGTCTACTAAGAAAGCAAATGCGGAAGACTGAAGGCGCCTGGCTTGGTGAAGTAAAGGTAATGTTAGAAACCTGGGATGGTAAAACAAGAGGGAACAAATGAGGAGAAAACATGACAAAGAGAGAAGCTTTCTCATTCAACCCAAGATGTGAGTTGGAGGTTAAAACTAAGCTGCAAGGAGAATAATAGGCATAGAGAAAAATAAAGAAGGAATAACAACCAAAGCCCCCATAAAGGGTATGCAAAGAATATGGGGCGCCATCTTTACTTCCCCCTTACCTAGAAATGCATGGAGTGAGAATGATTGATTATGCCTGTAATGAAGAGGAGATCCAGGGTAAGGGAGAGACAACGGCATGGAAAGGATTAATTGTCACATTCACAGATGAAAGTGAACATAAAGTGAAACATTGCAGGAGTTGGTCAAAGAGCCATCACAGCAAAAATCAGTAGCTGATTAACAAAGACACCTCACCTCCAAGTAACTGTTTACAAAGTCCAAAATTTCAGTCAACTTTAGAACAGATTTTACTGAAAATGTTCCGACTCCTTATACTCAGAGCCTTTAAAATACAGAAAATCTACTTTGTTTTGATAGAAGACAAACAAATTCACCTCTGGACTCTGAACATTACCGAACAGTCGGTTCCTGTTCTCTGAAGTTGGCCTCAGTACAGAGAACTGTTTTCAGTTAAATCTTTGACAGAGTGCAAATATTTCTTAGGATGAAGGTAACCATATACATATGAGAATGATTAAGATATGATACATTTTAATGCCTAATATATGTCAACATTAGGAATGGTGCATATGGCCATTCCTGTCATTTACAGTCCATTTAATGGACAAAACACTGGACTGATCCATTTTTCCTCTGGCTGTATGCAGCTTAAAGGAGATCCACACTTCAATTTCTTCACATGTTGCTGAGCATTGCTGATCAGCTGGCTGATAGAAAGCCAGTACATACTTTTCCCTAGCTGGTTTTTATATAGTTAGACCCCCAGGCCACCCTAATCCTGCTCTGGATGGTGTGGGGTGCTGCATAATGCTGCACTCAGCACATCATCATTTTTTGCAGATGTTTGTCACTCGAAATAAAAGGTTAAAGCTTCACGATTACGGTGCAAACTGACCTTGGGGTCGGTATCTCCCTCTTCGTCATCGTCATCACCCTCCTCATCTTGATCCTGGAACACAAAAAGGAATCTTTAGCGACACGAGTTTAAAGGAAGTGAGGCAGTGAGGGGTTAAAGCTGCACACCCAAGTGTCACCTAAGTGGATAGACTTGTATTTCAAATCTCAGAGGCTTTAATCTTTCCCTGCTATTATTACTAACCTCTTCATCTCCCTCTTCCAGTTCCTCCTCTTCAAACTGCAACACAAATAAGGACAAAAACAACCAACAGTCAGCACATGCCTAGCTTTTGTATCCTCGTTCAGTCTGTAAACTTCCCATTATATAAATCAGATTTTCTATAATCCTGTCTGCAGGTGTGTTTGTGGGTGTAGGACTTACGCTCTCGTCGTCTTCCAGAGCCTCGCCAGTAAAGTAAAGCACTGCTCTGGGAACTATTCTCTCACGGAAGAAATGACCGATCTCAAAGTCTGTGGCTAGGTTGAACTCAGAGTCTTCATCCTGTAAGACAAAAAGTTTCAGCAGTTTAGCCAAAAAAAAAAAAAAAAAAACGATAAAACTACAACTTTATGATGAACATGTTCGTGTTTACTCACCATTTCTCCGTCTGATGAAGCTGCAAGATAAAGAAACATGTAAGGTCTTTTTAAAAAAGGGAGAACAGCAATTTTACGTTCATTTTATTTAACTTAAAGCCAGAAATTGGTGCTACATTTCTTTAAGTAGCTCGGCATGCAGAGTTGTCATATTTCAAGACAACAAGAAATGCATCATGACTTCAAATCATAAATCTGTTTCTCACATCTTTAAAAAAATAAAATAAAAAAAAAAGCTCAACCCTAAATGCAAAATGATCAGAGGTGACATTTCTCACCCCTCCAACCCTGGTTTACTTAAAGCAGGATTCTCTGACTTAATAAATGGAGAAAAATAAACGTAGTCCAGAAATCGAACCGTTAATTCAATGGGGTAAAGAAAGGTTGAGTCACATAAATGACTCAAATTATCATGTGACTCAATTTTCACCGCCACGCCACACATCCCACCGCCAAAGCTGACACGGTGATATTTATATTCAAGTGACACACCATAATTATGGCAGAACCAGAAAGACTGATAACTGCTCATCTTTGAGTCGATGCAAATCCAGACATGTCTGATAGGGTGTTATAAAAGAAGGATGAAAAAGGTAAAAATAAATAAATAAATAAATAAAAACTGCAACAGAATCAATTGGTTTATTTAAGATATCTAAAGAAAATCTCTTTCCGGGCAAATTTTAATCAGTAAAGCATAAACCACCTTCATATATTTTCTCTGTAAAACAAAATCACAAAAAGAAAACATATCTAATATGTGTAATATGGGATAAACTGTCAAACATACAGCTAAATGTTAGGAAATAACCACTTTAAATCCTGACTCAACTCCCAGGTAGCAACTGAATCACTGGTGAAAACCAGAAAAGAAAACTATCACAGTGAAAGTGAAGGGAGTCATGAAAATGCTGTAAATAAAAATCCCCAAATGACTTCCTTCTAACTCAGCTTTAGTTGGCAACAGGAAGATGCTGTTGAAATGTAGCTGTTCGGTTTATGAGAGTTTGGTGCCACCTGCTGGTGAGTTTGAAGGCAAAACGGTTTGCTTCAGTATATGGGTTTAATTAAACACACAGCAAACCATACAGCAAATCTACCCATCATATAGGAGAGCTAAAGAGCAGAAGATAAATAACCCTGTCAAGACAATCTGAAGGGATGTTAGATCCCTCAGTCCAACCTCCAAATCTGTCAGATGCTTTAGAGGACAAAGAAGTGCTGACCTACTGTGAAGAAACGGCGGTAGACAGTGTTGACAGCTGAGGTACCAACAACTGAAACACTAATAATCGGATTACGTTTCTAAAAATAGCTAGGAGGACTGAAAAAAAATTAATTTTCAGAATATTAAATATAAAAGCAAATATTAGAGCTGTTTTATTTTTTTTAACAAATTAAATCTTCACTGCAATTTCCACATCCCTTGCTGTTAATATTAGCCATTATACAGAATATTAACCATATATTAAACCACATAATGATTAATATTAGCTATTATATGGCTAATATTAACACATGTTTAACTTTAAAAATCAACAATTCTTGGTAAACCACAAAGTCCTTGATTTCAAAGGAATTATTTAATTTGCTCATAAAATGAATCCAATGAAGGAGGTAAAAAGATAAAGAGCAAAACAGTTTGAACTTGTTTCATAAATGGTACAAGACAACTACTAGATAAATCTAATCCAAATGTGTGTGAACTGGTGTGTGTTCGTTCTCACCTTTGACAGGATTAAAAAAGTTGAAGAACGAGTCATTGGGAACCTGTTTGGTAACGGTGCGGACCGTGCCGCGACCTTTATGCTTCTGCTTCTTCTTTATAATTTTCACCGTCACATCCTTCCCCCTGTGCCAATCTATCTGACATCTAGAGAAAGCGTGCACAAAGCAAGAACAAGCTGAAACCACGGCTGCAAACACGAGGAGAGGAGGCTGATACGTGGGATGCGAGGTCAGAGGAGATTAATTTAGAACAACTGTGCAGAAATGTTTGTCAAACCACGCAAAATCTATTTCATACCTGAAACTCAAAATAACATTTGAAAACTGTAACAGTTTACTGAGTCCTACCCTTCACAGTCAATGATCTCTGGGCCCTCAAATGAGAAAGGATCTGATGTTTCAGGCTCTGATTTCATCTTGTAGACTTTAGTAAGGACTGCGTTGTTGAAATAGCCATTGGGCTCAAAGTGGAACTCTAATGTAAAGCTCTGTCGGACATAGGAAAAAGATGCACATATTTTACACTTAATTTAGTAATGAAAGACATTTTGATGAAAAAGGTGGACGTTGATACTGACCATTGGCTGTCCTGGTTCAGAAAACTTTACTTGAATATCTCTCAGGTGCTTTAGGATGGGTTCATCATGTTCCTGGTGGACATTTCAAAATTCATTTCAAAAACTCAATACACTCTTCCAGCATAAGACTAAATTTCAAAAGTCCGAGATGAATCCACACCTGCACCATGTCACTGAGCATGTCAACACTCTTGAAAATGGTGAGCCAGAAGTCGGGGATGCCTTTTGGGTTTTCTTCTGGTGTGGCTTCCTCCTTCTTTACATCCTCAATGGTAGCCTTTTCCTTTACTTCCTCCTATCAACAATTAGAAGAAATGATCAAAGTTCCTCTTAGTTCTCTTAACGTTTCATTATGAGTCACATTTGGGTAAAGATGCAAGAGACTGGGAATGTACTCAAAGGACTTGCATGCTAGACTAGCTTTTCCCCAATTGGTAAGAGTATACCATAAATAAACTGCACTGCAATGACTGCAGAAGAACGTTTCATATTCAGGACTACACTCAATGTTCAACTGCAGTGACAAAAACAGGTACATGACATAATTATGGCAGAAATAAAAATCAATATGGCAGAAGACCAAGGAGTGGATTCAGGTGGGTGTCAGGCTTAAAGAACATATATAAATAAAATTAAATGAATGTCCTGTGCAAAATTATCTCGACTAAAAAGGATAGTAATGGGCCAGTTAATTTCATCAAGGTATATAGCTTGATGCAAAATTCATAAGGCTTTGTCAAAAATCTTTCTTAAGTCTTAAAAGTCATTTTAACAAAATTAGATACAAATCTCACTAGTGCTGTAGTATCTGTGGCTGTAGGGAGGCTACGACACAGCTGCCAACCTTCCTTACCCAGTCTATTTATCAAAGGAAAAACTAAATGTTAAATTGAACATTATAACTATGATCATTTATGTCAAATTACATCAAAATAAGTAGGAATATAACTTTTCCTGTTTTAATTTTAGATACTGGATAATTGTATATCATTTTGTTTAAAATACTTAAGCGGATATGCTGGTTTAAATGAAAGAATTTCAATCTAGCTCATGCGTTCAGCATACTTAAACACAACAGATGATGCCCAACGCCTCAACACGACAATAACTACATTTTATTTAATTTGTCAACCCCATCACCACAGATCTCAATCCTGTTGTAATACAATTTAGAAGTTAAAAAAACTGGTGAATATATTACTTATACTGAATCCAAAGGAAGCATCCCACTAAAATTAATCATGACATCTTGTCCCAGTTGTGAGAATATGTTTTATTTTGTCGTCTAAAGCCAGAGGACAGACCAGGCTCCAAAGACAAAAATCAAACATAAACTTACAGCAAGCTCCTCCTCTTCATCCTCATCAGTAGGCCATTCACACTCCTCATCTGTGGGTTCGACTGCTCCTGTGACAATCTCTCTTCTCTGTTACAAGACAAATATTATTAGAAAATCAGAGTTAAGAGAAGGACTGAGGTATTCTACCATGAAACATCCTTTTCAATAAATACGAATTCAGGCAGACTAAATTTTTTTCAGTAAGCATATTGGTCACGTAAGCGAATGAACACACACACACAGACACACCCCTGCACACCCGAACATGAACGGGTGTGTGTGCAACAGGCCACAGCTGTCACTCTCTCATGTGTTCAGGAACTGCACGGCCCTTGTCACTATCGCTGGAAATAGCCTGGACTGACAAAGCACAGCCGACTACTCGTTTAGACAGTTATCGTTTAGCACCAGGTATGTAATGTCACTGACCTCAGATCAGTTCAAAGAGACAACATTTCATTGGTGCAGATAAGACATTCTGTTGTATTGGATCACATTGGAAATTTGACTAAAACTTTTGTTTTCTGGGAAAGTCTGTTCGCTTTCACGCACTGAGAATGTCGAAGTGTCAGGTATGTTGGTGGTTTGAAATTACCTTGTCAAATAGTGGCTGATATAGAGTTGCATACTTTCTCTCTAGCTCGTGAACCTCTTCGTAGAATTTGGCCTCAATGTGAGCACATTGTTCCTGTAGTCTCTTTAAGGCGTGCACTCGCCTCTTCACTGCTTTGGGAAGCATGCTAGATGAAAAAGAAAACAAGAAATTTTAAATGAGGATTAAAATGATTCCCATATTTGGTTTTGCCAGATATTTACTATTACAGTAAAAGTGAAACATAGCCCACATTTCTTCAAAACCCAATTTAAGGTGAATGCTGGGTTAGTTGTTTTTTTTCTGAAGCAAAAAAAAAAAAATCTGAATCTTTTTGTCTTCTCAAGTCGTTGTTGATGTGAACAGCAGGTTGTGATCACAGTTACTTAAATACAGGCAAGGTAAAAGTACACACTCTTTGAATTCTAGTATAATGAATAACAAATAATCTGACATTTCTCTGGTTCTGAAATTAGTTCAACTTTAATGATGTGAAAACATGCAGATTTCGATATAACTTACTGAATGTAAGTCAAAAAGCAAGCAAAAACAAAATACAAAGGTCTGCATGAGGAATAATCAAGTCCACGGCATGACTCCATGGGTTGTACAACTAGCAGTAGCATTAACAGTCCGACATAGTTATCCAAATGATTTTGGTCAAATAGGAGGAATCTTTGCTAATTCTTTATAGATTTGTTAGAATTTAAAGAAATTTCAAAAAAGTTGAGATCTGGAGTTTGATAAAAATAATCTAACACAATGTTTTTCATTTTTATAAACTGCTTTATAACAAAATTGTTGTTGTATGGAAGGTTTTCTTGCCAGATGACCCACTTTTAGTCACAGCTGAATGACGGGGACTTCAGACTAATCGAGATCATGTCCTGTAGCTGCAAAACAAGTCCTGAATCATCATTCCTGCAGATTAAATAAAAAAAATGCAGTCCATTCCTAATTTTATCTTAAAGCAAACATGAACAAATTAGAAGAGTTTATGAGCAACCTAATTTATGCTAATCTGTTGACTACCAGTGATTTCTGAGACGCAGTAAAAACAAAGCAAAACAACACAAAAAAAAAAACAAGTTGCACATCAAGTTGGCTTCTTAGACAAGACCAAAAACAGAAAGCATTAAAGACAACCTTATTTAGGTTTCACGTCATGCTAAAGTTAGAGCAATGCAGAGCCTGAGAGCTGTCTCAAAAGTGGAACTGAGTACATTTCACATTTTATTAAATTGACTAAAATAGCAAAAGCAAATTAAGTGCATGCAAAAGGAAACCCAGTTTAAAATCATGAATTTATTGGGAGATGCTACTAACAGCTTTCAACTTGAACAAAGTTAAATGGCTGGAATTTTGCTAAATTCCAGCCATTTAACAAAGAATAAATTAGGTTTGTTCTACTTTGTCAGCGAAATCAAGCAAGTAATAAGAACAGACTAAATTTGAAGCAAAAAAGTATTTTTTATTTTTAATCAAACTACTGAAAGTCTATAACCTTCTGTGAAATGCCTTGCACATATTTGAGCTCTGTAGTAAGAAACTATTTTAGAGAACCGTGTCTACCAAAAAATTAACGTGTTATAAACAGCAAAATGAATACACAGAAATATGTCACTCAGCACAAGAATAGACAGTTGTATTTGTTGTTTGTGACATTATCTGACAGGAGTGACAAGGAAACCAAAACTAACCAACTTTTGGCTGAAGAAAAAAAAAAATTCTGACCAATGCAATTCACAGAGAAGCACAATATGCCTACACATATACTAAAGGCACCTGTTAAAGTATTAAATAGACTGGAAACAGATTAATGATAATGTATTTGTTTCCTTTCATTTGCTTCTTGTGGCTATGTGGCAATTAGACAATGCAGCACAATTATGTGTGCAGCACATGTAATAAGATGTAATCAAATGTGTTAAACTTGGAATGTAGTTAAGACAATTGTCACTGACTTTTCCAAAAAGGGGAATCCGACAGGTTTGCCCATCTGACCACCTGGATTTGGCATTGTTTCATCCCCTTTACCTGCAAAGATAAAGAACAAACACAAATTGTGCTTTTAACTTGAGAGTTATTCATCTCTGTTGGTTCAGAAGTAAGTGGAAGTAGCATTTAAAGCTATAAAATATTCATCATTAATGGGATTTCATAAGGAGGAAAGAAACTACAATCAAAATATTTAGGAAGAGTATTCAGAGGAGAATGTCCAGAAATATCAGTAGAATAAGAAAATATATTTCAGTGTATATGAAGATTTTAAAACTTCAACGTTTTCCTCTCTACAAAGACTGTCAACATTACATTTAACCTACTTCTTTAAGTATGCCTGAGATCATCTATCATCTCTGTACAATTATCTGGTGCACAACATGGGAACATCAACATTTCACAAGTGATGAAAGACAGGTTGCAGGGATGAAACCATTGAAAGTTGCAATGGTTTTATTGTTGTCTATACCTTTACTTGCATCCATGATGACCAAGTGTCACTGCCTTCCTCTGTAAAATAAATAAATAAACAAATAAAATATATAAAAACATAATTCCATATAACGGTAGTTATTAGGAGCCTTAAAAGCAATAATTGGAATAAACAGTTCAGAATAATGGCAAAACCACAAAGTGATAATGAAAAATAGGTGTTTTTGGCTACAAATGCCAAAGACTCAAAAACGACTTATAATATTTGGTACACAATTTTAAGTATACCCACATAAGAGAAACATTCCAAACACATTCATTGTCCATTTTTATTCAGTCCTATTATTGATATAAACCAAGGTTAATTTAGTTAAAGATCAGTAATTTGTTTTAAATCAAGTAAACCGTCTATTAATCTATATAGCTCTTTAGAATAAAAATGTCTATCGATTTTACACCTTGGAAATGTGTTTAAATCCAGAGAAGATTGAAAAGAATTAATAGCCTAATTTAATTGTTTTTCAAAGGACAACATCGTGTTTCATTTGAAAAACGTTGTCAGCAAAGTGGTTTTTTAACGTTAAACATAACACTGCAATAAAATATGGTAAGGCAAGTTGGGCTTGCAGATTTCAAGATAGATTGGAGTGTTGAGCAACAATCCGATGACGCATTGACATAATGACAGGAGATCTACAGCTAGCATATCTGTTTTTACAATACAAAAACGTCTGACGATGACTGTGAGTCAATGTGGACTCCAAGATAAATAAATATGCACCGTTCTATCCTTCCATCCAAATATCAAAAAGTAATTATAACAAATCCCTATACTGGTATGGGCGGTTCCAAACATCTGACAGTTAACCGTACGAGCAAACTGGCTAACGGCATGCTAAGAACAACGTTTTAGCAAACAAAACGGGACAAGCTTAACCCCTTTGTTGCTTCAATTGCTAGTTAGTACATGGGCACGAAAAAGAAAACCTTAAATACAAAAAAAGTTTTCATTATGTGACTTAATTAAGCTGGTTGATGACTGTGTAATGCTACTAGCCGGCCGCTATAAAAAAGCTAGTATCTAGCAACCGTTAGCTCGCGGGTTAATAAAAGAAAACGGGTTTACGAAAACCGACACGAAGACACTTCACTGCGTTCTACTAAATACCTTATAGGGTCGATGAATGATGTTCGGAAGGAACGATAAATGCTCTTGGTGATTAAGTATGCAACATTTCGACAAGCTTACCTTTATCAAGCTAGTCTCCTCGCTCACGCGTCTACGGTGCTAGCACCACGAGCAAGAAACACACGCTTCCCAGTATCCCCCAATCTCATTGGACAATTGGTGAAAGTGAGAGTTGTGCTGCATTCAAGTGCCGTGGAATAATTTCTTTTGCCAAAACATCCACGAAATTAAAAAGGTGTTTCCTCTGCAGGAACTATAATGGTTCCAGATTAGTAGCTAACACATTTATTATTATTATTATTATTATTATTATTATTATTATTATTATTATTATTATTATTATTATTATTATTATTATTATTATTATTATTATTATTATTATTATTATTATTATTATTATTATTATTATTATTATTATTCGCAATATACAACTTTATTTATAGTATCACCTGCTTATTTTGGAGAATAGAAAATAGAATAGATAGAGAATAGAACAAAACAAGTCTTTATTTCTTTTAACAGTGAAATTCAAGTGCACCAGCAGCAAAGTGACAGGCAAATCAAAGCAGGTAGATTTAAACAAATAAAAAATTTATCAAGACAGAAAGTAAGAATAGCAGATTGTACAGAAAGGGCAAATGTTCATCGTAGCTGTTGGGTCCATTTTAGTTCCTAACCTGCAACGAATCAACCAAAAACACAAATTGCTTTTCTGCAGAAAAGGGAAATTGAGGCCAGACGCGGAGAACCGCCGTTGAACACTGTCTGTCGTCAACTCCGTCGGCTCTGTCCCCAACTGTCTTTTATTATGATTACAAGGAAGGAGGTTGGGCTTTTTCACACAGTCACACAAAGAATGGATCAAAGACTTTTACTACAGGATGATCTGGAACCTTCTGTGGACCTGCCCTTACAAGGGCACGAGGCTGACCGTCACCAATCAGTTTCATCAGGAAGCTGTTAACACAAGCAGTTAATGACCAAAGCGGCTGAGGACACAGGAATGTGTAAACGTTTCTATCCCCCAAGCAACACCCAAAAAACAAGTAATAATGTGCCACAAGAGAAATGAACAAAGTAAACAACGCACAAAATAATAATATGAAAACATAACCTTTCAAATAAACTCAAGTAAATGAACTTAGATAATTTTTCTCGGATTTCAAAGAAATGTGCAACTAAGAAGCTGATTTAAAAAAAGATATGCATGTGTATTTGTAGATAAACAACAACAGACACACTTGTAAATTACTATTTACATAAAGTAAAGTAAAACAAAAAAAAGACAAAAGATCACATGAGTGTTGATTTGTTGGATATTGGTGTTTTTCATATGTTTAAGCATTTAATTAATAGTCAAGGAAAGCCTTTAAGCAATTAACAATTTGTGCCAATGTCTTATTTTGAAAAAAGGCATTGCGACTTGTTCCCAATGTCTTTTCCTACAATTTTCATATTAGAATACATTTATATTTAAATGTTTATTTATTTATTTATTTAGTTGATGAATTTTCACAGTCTCTTTCGACCAAGAGACAAATAAACTTGGGTTGTTTTTGATTGTCCATATCGCATGCACGCCACTAGGGGGCTCCTTCTACCTATGTTTTGCAACAAACAAAATTGCTTAAGGGTTTTGAAACCGAAAGGGCTAATGTATTTTAAATTTTTCACGGAACAGAAATAAATACTTTTTTGCCTTTTCACAAAGCAGTGCTTACACCTTTGAGTTTCCTTTTTTAAAAAGCACATGTAGATGGATTAATAGTAATTTAATTAATAGAAGACAAGTTATTTTTCAGGTTCTTCAAGATAAACTAATATGATAAAGAAAAACTAATTGCCCAATACCTATACTGGCTAGAATATTGATTCATGTGATTGAAACCGAAATATCAATGAATGACCTTTTTAAAAATAAATAAATAAATAAATAAATAAATAAATAAATAAATAAATAAATAAATAAATAAATAAATTACAAATAAAGGATTTTGCTCCTAGAAATTACCTTCAAGTTTAAAGGCTGAAAGCAGAAAAAGTTGAGAAACAGCTCATCTTTTACAAATTAAAAGAGAGTAATGCTTTTCTTTCTCACTTAAGTTTGAAAACTACATCCCAGATCCACATGATTCCCACATTGCGGGTTTTGAAAACAGGAAGTCAAGCGCAAATGTTTTGTTGCCAGTCTAAAGCAAATAAGTCTTTGTACCAGATTTAAAAACAAGAGCTGGTGAACATTAAATGTGCTTCTTGTGGAAGAGGTCAAGTTTGGGAACAGACATAAAATCTGAAATCCGGTCTTCTCTCAGTTTGCGATCAACCACTGTGTAGTCTGCTCACTTGAGAGGAAGTGACAGCACTGGAGCCCCTCGGGGTAGTATTGTTGTGACCAGGCTCTGTCCCTGTCACTGTGTGACATTTACCAGAATGGTCTGTACCCACAGAAGAAATCAGATGTGATTGCGTAGCATTTGGGATGGAGCAGGATTCAAGAAACAAGAACAAAGTTGTTATTACTTTAGATTAAAATTATGAGACCACAGCAAGATGAGGCTCTTTATGTTATTACTTATTAAAATAAATAGAAAGAGGACTTCAAATCAATAAGTACGACTAATTACTTTGTGGTCTTCAATAGGAGTCTATATTTTTCAAGCCTATAGAAACACCTGGAAAGCTGTAAATGTTCACATATTACAGCCTTCACACCATGCTTCTTTCCCTGCCCATCCTTCTTGTGGGAGGAGGTGTGCACCTGGTTCTTTAGGAGTTCTTCAACATCTACAAACATAAAATCTTCTCTCAGATTATGAAAATGAGCTTAATGTAATTGGGAACCTTTATTACACTTCTGAAGTCTGCAAAGGTCCAACTACAGAACAAACTCATTGGCTCAGAATACGTATGACTATAGTAGAACAATCCCAAATGTCTTCAGTAACACTAACATTGTGGGTACTGGACTTTGCCATTCTAACACTCGGATGAAGTCTTTCAAGTTTAATTTCAAGAATTAGGTCAGTTTCATAGCGTCGCTGTTAAATGCGTCTCTTCACACCCCAGCAATTCCCAACAGTCTCTTTCTGTTCAAAAGCGCAAAACCAACAGATGAAGTTAAAATGAGCGACACCATAAACATTCATCAAGTGCACCATCATATGTCCCAGTGAATACTGGACTCCCTCACTGGTAGCCCACAGTCTGAATGAATAGGGCTGTCAAAAGGGTTATTTCTATTCTATTCTAACAATTGTTTTACTAACAAATTCTCTCACCTGACCTGTGGATCTCAGTACCTCCTCCAGAGTTACCATTGGCCTTTTGACTGCTTCTCTGATTCTTGTTCTCCTAGCTCGGCCTGTTAGTTTAGGTGGACCCTCAAGTCTTTGTAGGTTTGCAGTTGTTCTATATGATTTCTGTTTTAGGAGAATGGCTAACTGATACTCTGTGTGATGTTCAAAGCTTGGAATGTCGTTGTAAAACCGAGCCCTGCTTTAATATCTTGCATGCTGTAATCCTGACCTATCTGGTGCGTTTCTTGGTTTTTGTGATGCTGCTTGTTGCTGTTTATTTGTTTGTTTAAACCACAAGGCCTTCACAGTACAAATGTATTTACACTAAGAAACCTAAGTGACAATTCAAGACATTGGTTGGGCTTGGTGCCATTGAACTGTGCCAGAGTGAAAATGGGTGCATTCAAAAGCACATCTCACTTGATAAATGTAAATGAAAAAGTGCACCCTCATTTGCAATCTTTGTGGCTTCTTAATCTCAAAAGTCATTTCATTGGCAGTTTCCTACCTTAGATTTAAAATGAATCAGAAAAAAATCACTTGTTTTTGAAGACATGAAATCAATATATTTACCAAAAAAGATAAAAGCACAAACTCTGTTGTGTGACCTTGGCCAAGAGAGTCTCATTACGGCTCCTGTTGTTCGATTGTTTTGCTTTCTGAAACAGATTCACATGAAAATCCAATAAGGAAAAAAATTGACACCCTAAGTGTGACAATCGTGATAGCCCTCGTCCCTTTCTTTGATTGAACAGTGCCCGCTTCTGGTGTTTTTCTTTCACTGGGGTATTGGTTTTGTGAATGAAGTGGTCAAACTCCCAGCTGGTTGTTTTGATTTGGCTGGAAGGAGAGGGCAGCCGTCCTCTGCTTGCATCCCCTGCCGTCCATTAAGCCCCTCTCTTGGTGATACATGGGTAATGACCTATCCATATGCCATAATCAGTCACAAAAACACCACCGACTGTAAAAAGCCATCAAAATCAAACACACAATCAAGTGGTTAGTCGCTACGTTGATGCAGCTGTGGCCATTATTTGCAAAGGGTGGGGGGGGAGGATGAACGTGAAAGAGCAGAACTATTAAAGGTGACTGTCACAAAGACCTGCATGAGTAACAAATTTAGGAGAGCCATCGATCCAACTTATGGCAGTCTGACTTTTATGCTACCGCTTTCAACAATTTGAGTGCAATTTACTTTAATCTGCACCAATAAGCAATATCTATCACAACATCCTGTTTGTCTGTTGTGTCGTGTGTGTTTTCCTCTGTCGTCATCATTGTTTTGAATCCACAATGACACTTTACCAAAAATAACAACCCATAACACCTGCTATCACATGCACAGACTCCACAGTGACACGTTTTGTGTGTTGTGACTGTTTTTCCCTATAATTTAACTCTCAAAAAATATGACAATGAAACAGGGCTTATTCAGATTTTGACAGTAGAGGATTTTTTATCAAGGGCACATTTAACCCTTTCTTTTGTAATAAACACTGTTAAAGTGGTTTGGTGGTGCTACTAGGTTCAGCTTCTTTGCTGTTCCAAATCTGTATTTTACAAACAGATTCATGGTACGTGTTTCAGAGCCCTGTAGCAAATATAACATAAAAATAATAATTGAATTGTCAACCGGCAATATTTTTACTAGTGATTCCAAAATAAAACATTTTCCACTGAGGTTGCAAAGGAAATTATTTTCAGATCATAAAAAAAAAAGACAAAATATAAGTTAAACAATAATATACTTGATTGCAAAATCATTTAATGTTAATTCAAGGTCAAATATTTATTTATTTTACATCAATAGTTAACAGACTGATGCTGTTGAATTCAATTAAATATTGACTCAGCTGGTTAAGCAAATATTTTAATGTATGTCCAAGTGTGCTACCGTTGCCTGATTTTCAGCTACAACTGCAATGACAGAAGCTGACTGATTTATTTGAATAAATTTTTATAGATGACAAACTAGTTATTTTGATGTGGATAGGGCTCTTTTATAATTGTAGTCCTTCAAAATAATTTGCCTCAGATTAGATAACAAGCATGTCACAGTACAAAAATGGGTAGGCTGTGCTATGCTAATTTGTATTGTCTGGTATTGCCCTCTTGGCATACAGGATCAAAAGCTGGGTGACCTTTTTAAAGATGCTATTTGACAGGGACTTCAGTGTGAATCAGTTGAATCAGGTTTTCTCCTAGCTTTTGTGTTCATTGTGACAACAACAACACATCTTGTTTGTCCTCCTCTATCTTGTAGGATCATCTTGTTTGTTTCTTACCGGCATGTCATGTCAAGTTTATCTCTATAAGCTTTTCATATAATAGTAAGTGAAATAACTTGTATTTGGGACAATGCTAACTAAGAAGCTGCAGCACGGCAGGTGATGTTCATCTGCAACTCGACGTGCTTGTCTTTTTTTTCTTCTTCTATTATTGCGAGCTGAAGTAACGTGACCCTGTAGGCGGCTACAGATGACAGGGGCCCATTATGGAAAGGTAAATCTAATTAGGAGTCTCAACAGCCACTATGCCCTGTGTCTTTGCTGGAGGGGAAAAAAGAATGTTACACCAGTGACTTGGCTCTGTGACCCTAGCATCACCCAATGAGCTAAATCATGGCACCAAGTTGTGTTTTTTTATGCTGAGTTGTGGGGGTTGGGATATTGGGGTTCAAACTGATAAAATAAAAAATTTATATTAAATGACTAAAAGTTAAAAACATCCCCAAGATGAAAAAAGCAGTATTAGAAAAAGACTCAATGAATCCACTTACCATGATGAGAATCAGTAGACTACCCTGAGTGTCTGTCTGAAATTATTACTAATTTCATGTGATTTCCAATAATCCTTGCATCCTGCTGGGAATGTCTAGAAGGAAAAAAAAAATACAAACATGCCTGGATGCGTTCAGAGCACTATCAAACTTATCTGATGTGACATTTACAAAAGAACACTCTAAAAAAAGAGAAGCACAGCATGTTCAGCCTTAGGAAGTGGTGGATAGTCATCAATGAAAATCTAAAGTTGTTTAAGTCACAACGTCCTTTTTGATGTTTTTGAAATTAGCTGGTGGAATATTTTGAAGTGTTTTAATTAAAAGTCCCAGTTGGTGATTTTTCTTCTTCCCTTATGGCTCCTTATCACCAGGACCTGCTGCTCTTTTTATCCATCTACAAACCTTAACTGCAAAATCAGATGGACAAGATAATCAGTGCAGTCTTTTGTGTACTTAAATTGGAAATCTTCAATTAACCTGCACCGTTCAGCTATAATGGAGTCACATCAATTCACATTTGAACATTATGTGAAGACTAGCGGGCGACAGCAAGTTCACAACACACACCACCTTAACACCCTTGGTAAAGACGTGCAAATAGAATTCAATGAAAAATCTTTTACTGCAGTAGCATAATCCCAAATCTGAAAAAGGGAAGAAAATCAATTCTGCGTTTATTTTTGGATTGATATGTGGGATTTTTCTAATAAAAGGCTTGAAAAAAATGTTTGATTAACTACCACTGATTTCTTGTTTCACTGGTATGTATATAGGGTTACAGCGGCAACAATGGTAGGAGTTCATCCTGTGGGTCTCCATGCTCCTGCTATGTCTGTCTCAGTGGTTGTATCCTGGGTTAAGACTCTTCACCCGCCTCGCCTGCTGGTGGCTTTTCAGAGGGCCTGCTGATGCCACTGTTTGGCACTCTTACTTCTGTTGGACTGTCACAGGGCAGATGTAGCTACAATGTAGTAGACTGCCACCATATGATGACTTGTGTGAATGACTAACACACTTTGGAGTCCCTGGACTAGATGAAGCAATGTATAAATAGAGGCCATAGACCGGTACTTATAAAATGGCTCTTATCTTAGCCTCTCTTCAAAATGGGAAAAACAGGAAAAAATTCTGTCAGATCATTTTAAACATAAATGTATGGAATTTGCTAAACCTACTGGAACTGCAGTGTTCTGCTTTGATCAATGGGCAACTGTGGCTCTGTGGCGAGAGCAGCCATCTTGTGATCTGGAGGTTGTAGGTTTGAGTCCAGCTTCCTCCTGCCGCATGTTGATGCGCCACTGGTTAAGGCACTTATCACCAAATTGCCTACCAATCTGCATATCGGTATATAAATGTGAGTGCGAATGGGTGAATATGACTTTAGCATAAAGTGCTTTGACTGGTGAAAACGATTGGAAAAGCACTATAAAAGTTAAGTCCATTAAAAATTTAATCCATTTTCGCATAAACCAAAGCATGAGTGTGTGGTTAAGCACGTAATGCCCATGGTGGAGGATCTGTTTGACTGTGGGTTTATTTGTCTTGGAACGTTTCCTGGGGAAATTATTAGCGTGACTGGCACAGTCCCCACAAGACTCTGAAAAATTAGTTCATGCCTTTGTTTTTAGTAGATTCGATTACTGCAACGCTATTTTTACTGGATTATCAAAAAAAGCAATAATACCGCTCCAGCTTCTCCAGAATGCCGCTGCAAGACTCCTGACTAGAACAAAAAGAGATCAGCGTATCAGTCCAGTTCTAAGATCCCTGCACCGGCTGCCTGTTACTCAAAGAATAGAATTTAAAATCTCCTTAATGGTTTACAAAGCACTTCATAATAAAAACCCAGACTACATTTCTGATCTTCTTCAACCATATATACCACTGAGACCTTTAAGATCATCAGAATCAAACCTTCTAACTATTCCGAGAGTCAGAACTAAACATGGCGAAGCAGCTTTTAGTTTTTATGCTCCAACACTCTGGAATAAACTTCCTGCTCACTGTAAGACTGCCCCTACCTTGAGTTTATTTAAAACAAGGTTAAAAACCTACTTATTTGACATTGCCTCTTCTTGAATGTTTGTTTTGTTATCTGAATTCAAAACTGCAATGTTTATTTTGTTCCTTTTTAATCTGCTTGATCTTTAATTTACTTTCTTTTTATTATCTTCTTGTTGTATGTTGTTCTTAACTTGTTTTTGTACAAGGACTTTGAATTGTCCTTGGCTGAAAGGTGCTATATAAATAAAGTTGCCTTGCCTTAAAGGCAGAAAACCTAAAGTGGTCGGTACATTTCTGAATAAAGAAAATCCATTCTTAGAAACTTTAGCTGGAGATAAGCACCGATCCCACTAGGGACAAGGGTGTACAGAAAATGGTTGGATATATGCAAAACTTTCCCCACTAAATAAAATTACTACATTTTGGATATTTATGTTAAAGCTTTCTTACACATGCTCAGGCAAGTGGGAGCAACAATATGTGTTGAGGACACTGTATGTTTGCCTGTGGAAGTGAATTATGTGGAATTAACAGCCTCTTGCTGGTTATGCTGGATGGTCATGTCACAGACACAGCTGTGTCACTCTGTAGTTACCGGCCACCCTGGCACTAAAGTGATGAGGACAGTCGTCACAAGCCATTGAGCATCAGTCCCCCCAGCCACTCGCCCACCCGAGGAACACTTTATGCCACCGCTGTCATTACACATGCAGACAGAAACACTGGAAGAGCACTCTGTGTGATTATGCATTCCACTTGGCAGCTGTATTTTGACACATGCAAAACAATCACAGTCATCAACACACACTCTCTGTAATAAAAGACGGGGGAACGTGGAGAATAAGAAACTACTTTTCTTGATAGTTTAAAATGAATTATATACATGCATGTTTTAAAATTATACATTGGAAAATTTGATTTGATCACTGAGAATCACAGTGATGAATATTTTCTAAAATGATTCTCTTAAAATTGCAAAACTTCCTTTAGATTATATAGATTTGTTTTCTTGGACATGTCCTTCTTTGCATGGGTGTATATTACAATTTTTCACAACAGACCAGACATGGACTGACAGACATGTGTGCCTATTTCTTGCATTGTATTTGACCCTTGTCTCAATTGGCTGTGTGAGAAGATGTCTACACACACCAACCACAAACATTCATAATCTTCTGAGGATGCCTCGTGCTTCTTTTGATTTGTTTTTTTGATCTTCTTGATTTTTTCTTTTCCGCTACAGAAAATGGATTTCCATTATCCATTCTCTGCTGTGTAGCTACCTTTTCTTTATCACTCTTTTCTTCACTGTGGTACCAATGAGGATAGAACTCATCAGTCGTTTTTTTTTTTTTTTTACAGAATATACAGAAAACACTGATGATATCAAGTTATATATAAATATATATATATATATATATATATACATATATATATATATATATATATATATATATATATATATATGTATATATATATATTTGTCTTACTGATTCTTATTGTTTTTGATGAAAATATATAACAAATTTATTCCCTGCAGAAACCATTTAAACAGCTGGTCAGGAATTAAGAAGCAGCAAAATCTATCATCACTTTTTTATTCTCTAAATGTTGAGTAAATAAACAAAACAATTTTGTACTTCTAAAACAAAATAAGGGACTCAGTAGACTATTTCTGTATTTGCCTTCATGGGGACTTACACTGACACAGGGAGTTACAATGCTTATAGTGTGTGTGATATGGTGGTGTTTACCCAACATTATTACCGTTAATAGGATATTTATTTTGGGGTTTTCTCCTAATCAGCTGAATGAGTGTGATGAACTTCACTGAGGTGACAAACGTTGCTCAGCAGACAGTCGGAGAAAAGAAACGTGGAGGATGATGAATAATAGCCCAGCTGGCCGCGTTAGCTGCAATTAGTCCATGTGAAGTCTGACAATTATACAGAGAAAAGCTGACACAAAGCCACAATGCTGCAGCTGAATCAATACATAATTGTAATAATTATCATCCTGGTGTCATTTGTGGACATGTCGGCAATTCCAGTGAAGAAGATGGAATTGGATAAACACAGAGGCTTTAAATGGCAGAGGGCGTTGCTTTCTCAAGTGCGACGGTTGTAACAAAAGGTAGCCTTGATACCTGGCGTGAACAGCAAAGAGACACAACTCACCATCGGAAATCTAAATGCTTCCAAAAGTTTCTTGGAGCTAATCTTTTCCACAGAATCAAAAGTCACGTTGAAGAGTTTTTATAATATATTGTAATTACCTAAAACCTTTTCTGGAGAAAGTAGGATTTTCTACGTAGTGTACATTTCTTTACTTTTTAGGACCATTTTAACTAGTGAACCATAATTGGTATAAACTGATAAATTTGTTATTTACAATATTTTTATGCCACAGTCAGGAAAAAGTAAAAGTTTTTGATGATAAGTAGCTTGTAAATTTGTCAGATACATGCTCTGCTTGTTTCTTGCTGTTTCAGTTAAAGCAATATATCCATACTGATTACACAAAATGAGTATTTTAACTGAGATTAAAACCCCTCCTTAGAACGTCTACGTCTTTCTGTACTTATTTATAAACAATCTAGAATGAGAGTGAGAAGATCTAATCTTTTAATAAGCAGTTTTTAGGCTTCAATCTAATTTATTTAAATGTATTTGGACAAATTAGACAGAGGGAATTTGTAGAAGTCAGGAAGGAGGATCAATCTTGAGCCTTACAGCTCCTGTTCTCTGTTATATAAGGACTAGCATATATATGAATTAAATTTCAGATATAAATTTGAGTAAGACTAGAAAAAAAAAAGAATCTAGGAAGCATAATTTCTTTTCTTGTTTTTATAAATATACAAATAGAAACTTGTATGGTTATAAATACTCAGCAGTGATCATAAATTAGAATGACAAACAGTACTGCGTGTGTCTTTCTGTCTCTTATCTCCAATCTGATTTCCTCAAAATATACTCAAGCTTCTAAAAAGAGATGGGTGGAAGAGAGCATAAAATTGGTAATTGTTCCTATCTCTGGATAAATGTCAAGCTTCTGTCTCTTACTCTGCCTTTTATGTCATGCCACTTTCACAAAAAGGCCAACATATTAAAAACAAAAAACCCCTTTAAAAAACCCTTTATAAAGATGCACATAAAGAAACTCTGCCTTGCTCATTTTCTCACCCCCTTAACTTTGTCAGGTAACAAACACAAACTTCAGTGTATTTTCTTGAGATTTTATGTGAAAGACCAACACAACCTGGCACATAACTGTAAAGAGGAGGAAAATCTTGACTTTTTAAAAAAGCACAGCATCTATCATTGTTATATTTTAGAATGAACACTATCACTTGTATTAATAAACATAATTTCTTTATTCATCGTTATCAATGCAGAGTCGCTGGTGCCTATATCCAGTGCTCATTGGGGAAGAGGCAGGGTCAGTTCCTCACAGGATACACAACCATGCAAGCACAACTATGGATAATTTAAGAGAGAGCAATTAATTTTGGACTGTCACAGAGCAGATGTAGCTACAATGTAGTAGACTGCCACCATATGATGACTTGTGTGAATGACTAACACGCTTTGGAGTCCCTAGACTAGATGAAGCAATGTATAAATAGAGGCCATAGTCCGGTACTTATAAAATGGCTCTTATCTTAGCCTCTCTTCAAAATGGTCCAAAATCGGTCAGGATTTTGGACCATGACAGGAAGCTGGAGTACCCAGAGAGAAGCCAAGCATGCAGAAGGAGAACATGCAAACTCCATCCAGAAAAACAATAGGCGGGATTCAAACCCAGGACTTCCTTCCTGCATTTCTCCACAATGCAGCCCCTGATATGATTGTATATTACAGTGACTCACATATTTTTGTAACATTGCATAAAAAACAGAACAACAAAACCTTCATATGTTCAATGAAAGTATTTCGGAAATTATTTTTCATAAAACATTAGCAAAAAAACAACATAAAGAAGAAAATAAAAAGCAACAAATAGATCATAAAGTTGCAGAAAATTGTTTTTCAGCGGAAACAGAGGAGCTGGTCAGAGCTGAAGTTAAGTATTGAGACATTACAAAAAGAAAAAAAAAAACTTCTCCAAACTGCTAAAGTACCCAAATACTTGAGACTGGGCTGCTGGTTCAGTTACCTGACAGATGATTTTTAGGCATTCCGTCCAAATTAAATGGTTTAGATTAGGCATTTCCATGTGTTGCAGTTCAGACTGAAATAGCGTTGAGTCTGTGACACGACTCAAAAATTGTGTTCATGTTCTCTTACTATGTAATCTGACTTAGCCTAAGCTATTATGCAAATGACGGTGGGTAACAAAAGAAGCACTTTTTAGAAGCTTAGAAGTTTGTGTTTGTAACAAAACAAGTGTAAAGGTCTGATTACTTTCCCAAAGCACTGTAGCTCCTATGACTCTTACGTTATTTAGTTTAGCATTTTCTTTAATCTTTAGGTTGTCAGTCCTATCATCCAACAAACGATGAAGCCGCATTTTTTCACCCTCTCAGGGTTACATTGGTGCTCTTTAGCATTTTCAGCCTGAGCGTTCAGGTTTAGGTAAGAGACACACAGGATCTCGCTTGAGTTCTCTGCACCCTTACAAGGTCGTGATACTGCATCATGTGGCCAGAGGTCCACAGATAATCCCTTTACCAAATTTTGCCTGTGGGCATTGTACATCATTCGCAATCATGTTAAACCACTAAAGTAATCAGCCTAAAGCGCTGCAAATTCACTTGATGTGGTTGTTGCTGAGGTAAGATACTGGCAGAGTACCTGCAAGGGGAAAAAACAACATGTTGTTCTCTAGCCTGTTTGGAGCAGGTGTAAAGTCGTTTTTTTTTTTTTCTATTGTGATCAAATCTAATTTGTCAGGAGCTGTGGAAATTGGATTGAGTTGATAAAGTGACTTAATTTTCTACAGTTGACTTTTCTTTCGTCTAACCTTTAAAATAAAGGCCTGAGGTCAAAGCTTTGATTTTTGTTTAAAGATAATACAATGTTCCCAATTAATGGGTGGAGAATATATTTTGTGGTTTATTTATAGAATGAACACTGAATTGTTTGAAAATTATGACTATGGTGTACATAAAAACATATAGCCTAACTGAAAAACGTCCTATTTCAAACCTAAATACTGCTCCGAAATAGGGTTAAAACGGTTATACATGTGGACAGATTCAAGCGAGACTGAGTCTGATTCAGTGCACTGATTGATTCGAGTGAGATTAGCGCGTTTGACGTCAGAAACTGCAAACAAATGATGCTATAAAAAGAGTAAACCTGTCCGCTAAAAAAACGTGAAAGACCTCCCGGCACAGAGAGCCGCAAACACACTTTCACCTCTGCTACAGCTGATCGTCTATCTTAAAGCCTGAAGATGCCTCTTTCTAGCAGCTCCACGTCCTCCACCAAGAGCATCCGCAGAGCCGCGTCCGAGCTGGAGAGATCGGATTCCATCACGGTAAGAGAAACTATGAAAAAAAGTTATAATAATGATCACGTTTGCTCATTTAGAAGAGTCTCGGTGTATTTACGCTTTTAGCAAGATGTCAAAATTCGGACCACTATACTTGGATACGTCTAGAATTAAGCGCAAAACCGAATTTACGCAACGCCATGCGGTGCTGACTGCGCGTAAGGTGTTTTGTTTAAAAAAATCAAAAGCGCCCCTCAGTCCTGCCCGAAAGAATGCTAAAATATATACTGTGGTATAGTTATGTTTTAGGGTTTACCTCGAATGCATTGCTGTCCCAATGCGCATTTGGAGATGTAAAGCGCTCCCGTCCAAAAGACAAGTCCAAAAAGTAAGAATAGAAAAACAGCTGCCTGTATCTGATGTTGTGTGTTTGTGCGTTCTGCCTGGGAGATGAAATCACATAATGCAGGAGGGACATTGTTGCTCCTCTAACAGTCTCAGAGATTCGTCGGAAGACGGCAGAGTTTGATCGAGGATGCGCGGAAGGAGAGAGAAGCTGCCGCGGCAGCGGCGGAAGCAGCGGAGGCCACCGAGCAGATCGTGTTTGAGGAGGAGGACGGAAAAGCGCTGCTGAACATCTTCTTCACTTTGAGGAACTCGAAAGCACCTGCGCTGTCTAAGACACTCAAAGTCTTCGAGGTACGAGGCAGATTAATTTGAGACTTAAAAATGGAACTCAATGCGACTTTGTTAGCTTGAGTTGTATAAACGTTCAGATGTGATTCATATAGGCTATTAGCCAAGGCTCTTATATGAGCGATGTGTGTTGAAACCTCCCACGCTATTTCAGTCAGTCTTAAATCAACGTTTTTCAAGTTAGAAATAAAATTCTGTACTTAAATAAATAAATAACAAAAAATAAAACAAATGTGTGTGTGAGCAATTTATAGACTTTTTGAATGATACGTTATCCACAAATGTATTTCAGATATATATACACAACTATATATAATAAATCTATAATTTATATATAACTTTTTTTAAAATAAATTTCAGATACTCTTTATATATATATATATATATATATATATATATATATATATATATATATATATATATATATATATATATATATATATATATATATATATATATATATATATATATATATATATTGACAGGGTATTGTGGTGAGTCTGAAAGATAGCTTACACTACGCAAAATTATTTGCATTTATAAGACCAGTTTGTTTAATAGAGAGGAGAAATGTAAAAATTAAAAAAAATATATCACCATTGTACAACGGACTTGTGGCTACTGTGGAAGAATTATGTGTCGTCCACTCCTCATAAGTGTGCTGACTGTATTTCAGACGTTTGAAGCCAAAATTCATCACTTGGAAACTCGACCATCTAGGAAGTTGAGGGAGAACCTTCAGGGCCTGGAGTACTTTGTGCGCTGTGAGCTGCACCTCTCAGATGTCAGTACTCTGGTCAGCTCTATCAAGAGAAATGCAGAGGATGTCAAAACCACCAAAGAAGTCAAATGTAATCATATATTTTTTTTACTTCAGAGATCATTTGTATAAAAATCTGCTGTTTTGCTCAAATAAGAACCACAAAGTATCATTAAATTTCTATGTTTTCTTTCTACTTCTTCCGTACCAGTTCACTGGTTCCCAAAGAAAATAGCAGATCTGGATAGATGCCATCATCTGGTCACAAAATTTGATCCAGACCTAGATGAAGATCATCCTGTAAGTAATGCATTTGCCAGGAGTAAGGAAGAGCAGGAATACAGATCACAGTACCAGGGGCTGTTATGACTTTGTGCCATTATGTCATAACGCAGACAGTCTGACCAGTGTTTTTGATATATTTGATTTGACCAGGGATACAGAGACCCTGCCTACAGACAGAGAAGAAAACTGATCGGGGACATTGCGTTCACATACAAACAGTGAGAAAAAGCCGTTTAACCTCACAGACAGAGAAGAGCAGAAATACTCTGAGATTTTCTGACAAATGTGTATATACCTGTGTCTGCAGTGGGCAACCAATTCCCAGAGTGGAGTACACAGAAGAGGAGATTAGCACATGGTAAGAATTTACAAAGAAATAATGGTCGACATTACAAACATTGTTTTTTTTCCACATTCATTCTTCCACAGAGTAAATTCACTCTTGCTTCTAAGAAGTTCAATCTTTAATTGTGGTAGTTGTTGATATGTGTAACGTGGCGTTTGGGGGAACCAAGAGGTGAAAAATCAACCAAATAAAACAAAACATTAAAAACTTAAGCTACTTTGGCATAGCTTATTTGAATGTTAAGTCAATGGGAGAGGGTGCCCCCTGCGGTGTGCAGAGTGTAAGCACTAAAAAGAATCTGATAATGCTGCAATTGATGTAATTTGCAGCTCAAGGGTTAGTGCTACAAAAGGGGATATTTCTGTATTTATTCAGGAGTCTGAACCATGTTTTACCTTTTATAGTTCAATAAGTTACTTTTTTTAAATCGATGATTCTCCACGGAGCAACATTCTTTGAGACAATTTAGATTTTTTAAAACCACGGTAAGAAAAAAATGTAACATTTATTCTTTTTTTTTTTTTTTAAGATTAGGATCACCTTAGAATTGGAAAGGTTCCAAAAGCACATTATATATTCTAGACTATCTACCTGCCTATCTCTCTCAATATTAGGTTAGTAGCAGTTTTTAATGTTTCTGATAAGTTCCAGAGTTAAACATTTTTCAGACTTAATCTGGATATGAGAGTCGTTGGATTTGGGGCAGCTGAAGAATTACACCACGGTATGGAATTGCTAGTGATCATGAATAATATCAAATCATATTTTTGTGCAAGATATTCTGAATTCTCCTGTAACTGATGCACAGCCAGAGGACAGTAGAGGAGCATTCAGTTTACAGTAGTCCGGGTGTGTCTCACAATAAACAATATTATTTTTCGCAAGTTTTTCACAGCTTCTTAATATCCTGCTGTGGTTCTGCCTATAAATGCCAGAATTCAGGTTTTTATGCAGAATGTTAAACTGAAGAAAAATGATTAGGGTTCCTTATTTGACCTTTTAGTGTTCATAATGTTATATGGATTGATTGATTATGGGTATAAAAATTCATTAAACCAACTATTTTAGTTACAAATTAAATATTTTATTTTTACACATCTCCAGATGCTGAAACCTTTTGGTAACAAAAAAAGTAACTGTAAAAGTATGTTTAAGATCAGCATAGTACCAGTATTGCTACGGATTTAGTCAGTGACTCGTGGCATTTCTATTAACTAAAAAATAGACAACAGATTCGTCCTCATTGTAAAAATAATACTTAAGAAATCAGCGTCCTTAGTAAGTCGTGAAATTTGAAAAAGTTCTGATTGCAACATGCAAGTGTCGTGTTGTGAGGAATCCAGAATCGGACACGGACAATTGAGATAGTTTAAGAAGATTTATTTTACAGGTTCTGATAAAGGTCCGTATAAGGACGGCTCCTGAGGATGAGACGGGAAGACTGGCAACAGTTATTTCTTACGGAGCTCTTTGAGGCTCGGGGAAGAGGTGTGATCCTGAGTGCGGTTTACAGCGGTGGATTCAGGGGTAGCGCGGCTCGGAGGTGAGCGGGCAGGCAGGAGCGTCTTGGCGGATCTGCTGCAGGAGGACAACCAGGAGCGAGCGAGTCTGGACAGCTTCAGACAGGAAACAGAGAGGTGTTAAATCATTACAACTCAAGAGGACGGGTAACCTATATACACGAAGGAGACGAAGTGAATTCATTTCAGGAACTCGGACCATAGAACATCGATTATACGTGGAAGATTTGTTGATATCAAACTGAGGTTCATCGTCAGACGCTGAATGGTTGTTTGTCCGGCAGTTTCTTATAAACAACGACAGACCAGATGAAGATGATTCTTTACAGGTGTGCTGGCAGCGCCCGGCTTCTGAGCCCCCCTGCAGAGATCCTCTAAAAGAAAGATGTCTCACAGAACAGGATCACAACAGTAACAGTCTCACACTGAAGGGACTGGCAAGATCCAGGCTGTGTTTGGAGAATTTTTGTGAACTTACTCCAGCAGGTGGCAGTGAGAGGCGTGACTCAGTGAAATGTAATGAAACAACTAATTCTAAAACTTGGGCCCAAGCTATTAGAGAAAGAAACTTGTTCTTGAATAGCTGTAGACACTCCTGTTCATAAATGGATTTAACACAGTGCTAAAGACCAGTGCTGAAACAAAAAACATTATTATCTCACTCGATAAGTCTGATCGAGTGAGAAGTAAATTCAGTACAAATTTTCTAACCAGTTTGACAACATTTTCAGTCCTCAGTTAGCATCCTCACTTTTAAAGCCAAGAAGCTTTAGGAAATTGGGGTTTCACTTTGTTTTATTTCATTTAGGCGTCAAGTCTATTCGACCCTTAGAGACTTGTACATCACCCACGCCTGCAAAGAACACCTCGAGGCCTTTCGTCTGCTGGAGAAGCACTGCGGCTACAGTCCAGACAACATTCCCCAGTTGGAAGACGTGTCACGCTTCCTTAAAGGTATCATCTGAATGTAATCTATGAAAGGAATGAAACCTAAGCACAGATGTTGTGTGATTACACAGTCTTGGTGTGTTTATAAAATGTTTTGAACTGACGCAGAACGCACAGGGTTTCAGCTGCGTCCGGTGGCAGGGCTCCTCTCAGCCAGAGACTTTCTGGCAAGTCTGGCATATCGCGTGTTCCAGTGCACCCAGTACATCCGACATGCTTCTTCCCCTAATCATTCCCCAGAACCGTGAGTATTAATGTGATTCTATTGGGGCCCAAAGTTGAAACTAGCTGTACATACTATATAAAATGAACGCAGTACCTTTATTTTCCTACTGTCTGATACTAAAGACTGTAACTTCCTTTTTATGTTGGTTAGGATTACCAAATGTATTTGCCAAATGCCAAAATTATAATTGTTTTTCAGACAATTCTTTATTACTTTGGTTAAATTTAGAAGTTGGTATATACTAAAGTAACTATGCTCTGAAAAGCTTTAGGAAAGCCCAACTGATTATGTTTATGACAAGTCCTTCCTATGTTGACTGAAAAGTCTCTCAGGAAGGAAAAAGCCATTCTCCAAAGGCAACACAAAAAACCACATCCATCTTGCAAATGCACATTTGGGTAAAAACTCCTTTGGAGTCATGTTCCATGGTTGGATGAGACTAAAACTGAAGGTTGACCAGACTGGCCTATACTTGGAATAAAATTGAGAAGCTTGTATGACTGAGAACACCAACCACAAACGTGAAGTATGATGGTGGCAGCATCGTGTTGTGTAGGTGTTTTCCTGCAAGGGAAACTTGTGCCCTTCGCAAATGGGTTGACATCATGGAGAATGAACATTATGTGGGAAATATTACAGCAGCTTCTCCAGACATCAGCCAGAAAGTTAAAAGCTTGCAACAAACGGGTCAAATTAGATACAAAGTGACTTATAGACTGAACAAAGTCAATGTTTTGTTCTGATTTTAACTCCACTCTGCTCTAAGATTTGTGGGCAAAGCTCAAAGTATGAGTGCTCACAAGGCATCTTGTTAACCTGACTTGGGTATACCCACTCTTTCCCAATGAGTAGACTAAATATTCCAGCAAACTAATCTGAGAAGTGTCAGAGTTTTGCAAATATTTATCTCCTGAATAAGTTGTTTGTCTTTCTACTCTAAGCTGGAAACAGGATGAGGTGGACCATCCTGTTCTTGGAGAAACCGGTTTTAGCTAGTTCAGAGAGACCCACCTACTCCTTATCTTTAAGTTTCTGTTTTATGACTGACCCCCACCCCGCTTTGAATAAAGCCAGGCTGCAGGGGCACAAGTTGGAGTTGTCCTGAGGCACCTCTGAGATTCTCCCCCTTTGCAAAGGCTGAAGTGATACCACTCTCTGTGTGGTTCTTTATATGTACAGGTTAAAATACCCAACAAGAAGCTTCTGCAAAATCTCTCCTAAATTAAATAAGATTTGAAAACATCTCTAAAAATATATTGTTCATTATTCTAGCATATAGCAAATAGATCATATTTTGGTAATCCTGTCTGAGCTAAAACCAAGAAAGCTTGGTCTGATTTAATGTCAGAGACAACTTTTGGTTATGGGCCTTTTTATACGGTCTGAGGTGTTTATTTTTCATTGAGGTCCAGATTGTGTTATAATTTCTGTGCTTCATGAAATGAATGTTGGATCAGCAAATGATACAACAATAAACACAAAATGCAGAGCAAAGTGTAGAACTGCTGTTTTTGCCCCAAAAAAGTTAGTTAAAATTATTTAGCAGAGTTCATTTTTAATAAAGTTCCACACAAATTACTTTCAAGGAATAAATGAGAAAACTTCCTTTTGCTTCTACAGTTTTCCTATTTGTTTGATAGTAAATTACGTTTACATGGAGTCACCAGCATTCAGTAAAAGTCATCTAGGTATGTTTCCTCAGATTTTTCTTTGTATGTTCAAAGTTGAATTTGTCTTTATTTTCAGGGACTGTGTCCATGAACTCCTGGGCCATGTCCCCATGTTGGCTGATCGCACTTTTGCCCAGTTTTCACAGGTCAGAGTCCAACAGATTTCAGATTATTTTCTACAGTGTGGAGCGTTAATGTTTCATGACGTTTTGTGGTTTTGTTCTGCAGAACCTTGGTCTGGCATCACTAGGAGCATCAGATGAAGACATAGAGAAACTGTCTACAGTAAGACTCTTCTTCTGACTGCAACAAAATCACTGAAAAGACTGTGTTTATGCTATAATGTTCTAGTAAGTGACACATGCAGTTAATGTTGTTAATATTGACACTATTCTTTGTTGTTTCTCTCACCAGCTGTACTGGTTTACAGTCGAATATGGTCTCTGTAAGCAAAACGGTGAGGTTAAGGCTTATGGGGCTGGGCTGCTTTCTTCCTATGGAGAGCTTGTGGTGCGTTCCAGCATATTTGTCTTTCTTTAAAAAACAAGAAAACACAGCCAAGTGAGCTCTCATGAAACTCTTTTTCCTTGTCACCTCCTTTCAGCATTCTCTCTCTGATGAACCAGAGGTGCGGGAGTTTGATCCAGAGGCTGCAGCGTTGCAGCCCTATCAAGACCAGACCTACCAGCCAGTCTACTTCGTTTCAGAGAGCTTTCCAGATGCCAAGGAGAAGTTCAGGTACTTAATTCTTTATTGACTTATACAGATATATAGGGCCATATGAAAGGAAAAGAAAGAAACAGAAAAGAAAAAGAACAAGAGGTTGTGTGAGGACAAGGTCAGAGAACAGCCAGCCAAGCCCGAGGCCACAAACTTTTGTAGGTCAGCCATAGCAGCCAGAAGACAGCTGTTACTAATATAGCCTTTCCTACCAAGGCAAAACTCTGCAGTTTTATTTGGCAAACAGATAATGTTGCTCTGCAAAACAAGTAGCTTCAGCGAGTGTTTTGACAGTCTTTAGTCTCCAGTGGGATACAGTAAATGACATAAGAACTAGATGAGAAGATAGTCAGCATGGAGATGTTTGGAAAAACAAAAAAAGTAGGACAAAGAACGTTTTTTACCTACTTTGTAGGGCAATGTTTTCTTATTCTTTTATAAAGCGCTTTCATGCATCGATATTATCTCACTTGATACTCTCACAATTTTTTACCAGAACATACGTAGCAGGTATCAAGCGTCCTTTCTCGGTGAGGTACGATCCGTACACATGCAGCGTCGAGGTGCTGGACAATCCTCTGAAGATCCAAGGCGGTCTGGAGGGTGTGAAAGATGAGATCAAGGTGCTAACCGACGCCCTCGCCGTTTTGTCATGACGGCCTCTGCCGGTTGTTAGCTTTCTCTACGCTGAGCTCTGGAGTGTCCAAAGTGTGACGAGACTAACGTGCGTATCTTAATGTGCTGTAAATCCAGTATGATGTTGAGTTGTTGCAGTTTGTGTGTGCAGGGAAAGGGCCAACAATGTTGACCACTTCCCCCAGTGTGAATGCACGTGTGGAACAATGTACTGTGGTTCTACTTGACTGGAAAAATTCATGCTTTAATATGTAAAAGTGTTCACATGTACTAACACCGGAGGCACAATCAATGAGAGTTGTATTTGTGAATGTATTCAAAGAAAATGAAATAAATAATATGAATTATTTTAAAATCAAAGAAATGTAGCAGCTTAGTGGAGATTGTATTTCAAAGTGTATATTTTAGTCCTTTGTTTTACCAAAAATATCTATATTTAAATATATTGTAAGTGCTTCTTAAATTATTTATTTTTCTGCATTGAATAGGGGTTTTCACATTAATTTGTGTGTGCTGTATTTGCCTCATTTGGTTATACATGCATGATGGAAAACGAGTAAAAAACGAAAAAGGTACATCCAATAACAATTGCAAATAAGCATTGTTAACTAACTGTTGTTAGTTTACTTGGGTTTTGCACTGTGTAAATTGTCAAAAAATAAATAAATAAATCAATCAAATAAGACGTTCTCATCTATATGCCACAAGAGGGAGCACTCCTACAGGTTGAAAATGTCTGATTGTAAAGTTTTACGGTTTTACTATGGAGATTATCTGATCAAACAAATCTTGTTCATTCATCCAGGCAAAACCCACAATATTCTGTTTTTCCAAATCTAATACTTTGTATTATGGTTTCCTTTTCTATACTGAACTGTATGTCTGCACCTACACCATAAAACAAACTGTTAGAATTGAATTGCTTTTACAGGAGATTTTAAGCGTTATTCAAGTGTTCTAGATAAGTGTAATGGCTGAAGACAAATTAATTAGCTTCATTCTAATTATTTTTCCTAATTACAGTGTAACTGAAGAAGTTACGAGTGGATAAATTACCATTCCTAATTTTTATTAAATAAATTTGTGATACAGGTCTGGCTCAATAAATTAAACTACATGAAAAAGTTGAAACACAGAAAATTTATTTATCAAATTTTACGGATGGTTAAGCCAAAAAAAAAAAGGCTCATCCCAAAGAGGTTGACTAGTCACAGACTGGCGTATTCAAACTATTAAACGGAAAACTGAGTGGCAGGAAAAAGTGAGGTATGTGTGTTGTTTATATATTTTTTGAGAACCTGAACTTGAGACTTTCTTCATCTGTAAGCCTTGATCATCATCAAAACGACCAGAAATAAATGCTTGAAATATATCTCTCTGTCTGAAATGAATCTTTTTAAGCTGAATTACTGAAATAAGTTCAGCTTCTTATAATACTTTTGTACAATTCATGATCATATCAGCCTTAAATTTTATGTTGGACACTATCAAATGAGCGCAGTCGAGAAACATCTTCCACAATCCTAAACAACTGTTGTAAGTTGCGAAAACATCAATTAAGTATCAACTAATTTATTATGCTAAGAATATAAAAATTTCAAGACATTAGTTGTCAAAAATGTACTCCCCTCTAAAGTAATTTTTTTAGTGCACTCAAAGGATTGATAGATGGAGCTTTCTTGTTGGCTGCTCTTTGTGTCTGGTCCTGTGACAAGACAATACAACATTGGATTTCAAATGCCTCGGCACTCTGTGGAGGATTTTGTCCGGACACATCACCTACTGCCCGGTCGAGAACGAGGCTGTAAATCAGATTCTGGATCAGCGGTTCGGCAGCATTTGTTGTTGATTTCAAGCCGCGAGACAAACAAACGGAGCTTCGCGATCTGGACCAGTAGGTGTCAGTCTGACTTTGGAGATTTCTACCTTTTTTTCTGAAGAAGACACTTGCAGAGGGGACCCCTTGTACGTTCTAATTTACAAAATGATGTGATCTCCCTTGTTATCTATAAAGTTTAAGATATTTTCTTTACACTAAAGCTGCTCCTCTTGATAAGTTAAAATCCTGGGATCTTGTTTAAAGAAAATTTGACTTGTTTGCTGCGTTTAATGCCACAAATCCGGATTCTTATTTTTTTACACTCCCTGATGGCTCCAATTGATGGCTGTTTTAGAGTCCCTGCTGCATCCTGCCTCTGGGCATCAGCATCGGGACGGTAAACCACAGTCCAATCCTCCACTTTCCATGGTCAGGCCACCTTTGACTCCCCCTATTTACTTTTATTTGCACACCTGAGTCAGAGGACAGCCCGCAGACTCTGTGCACAATGATTCCACTCAATCTTAATCTTAATTACAGCAGGGCGGAGACATTGACATTTTTCTTGGAGTCGCAGGAATTACGAACTATTCTCGTTCAGTCTGCGCCCTGTGTAAACAGTGTGATTGTAGGTTACAGAGCGTAAACGCAGAAAATGCCAGTGGAAGAGTTCCAAATTTGGCGACTCTCGCTCTCTCCCTCTTCTTCTTCCCTCTTTTGCGCGATTTTTTTTCTTTTTTCCTGTAAGCACTTTTCCAACATCTCTGGGCCATTTTTTTTTATCAAGAGGAGGAGCGAGAACGAGGATGGGTGTAAGGGGCGTGTTTTAGTATATAATAGTTCTCCCGGAGAAGTTTTGCCTGTCGCCTGGTCTTTGGGACAGCCTCTCACACATCATCTCTATTATAGCCAAACCAACTGGGAAAATAACTCACCTGCAAGATCGCCTACCAAAATAACTCCCCGCGACTTTGACAACTCTGATGCCATCTGACATGGAAACCCAGCAAAGATCCGGACACCACTCACTTTGCCACACCTGCCGAAGAACGGAGAGCTGCAGGATGAAGGTAACTGGAGCACAGATAGTTTCAGACCCCCCCGTTTGAGCCTTGAGAGGGCTCAGGCTGTGGGAAGAGTGGATATTTGTTGCGGATGGCGGGGTAGTGGGTATGGGGGGGGGACATAGATGCTTGATGGCATCAGTTTTCTGCATTTTGAACAAGCGGGATTTCTTGATTTGCATGCAGCAAGAGAAAGTTCAGGATGCACAAACTACAAAGAGAGCATGGGTTTTTATGCCACGACCAAAAAAAGCCAAGAAACGAAAGCTTTGGTTTTAATCTCCCCTGACCTGGATGGTGCGCCGTTTGCCGGACACGGGCGCAAGAACAGCTGGTCGCCTTGCCAGCAGACAGGGGGCGGTAGGTCTGAGGGTCATTGAGCTCACTCCGGGGTGAGCAAGGGGAAATTATATGCTGAGTCTGTCTTTCTGGGGTAGTTAACTATCGAGCAGCCGGCCTTGCAACTTTCTGGGATGTAGAGGGTAGGGGCGGGGGGAGGGAGGGAGGGGGGGTTGTGTAAGAGAGTGAAAGCTTAGAATTACTGGCGACAATTTTTTCCTTTAGTATAAGCACTTCTTCCAGGTGCCAAACACATGACAGCAGCTGATAAAAATCGGGTACTTGGTATTTGAGTGTGCTTACTTGATTTCATTTGACTCACAGAGCAGACCCCCCCCCCCCCCCCCACCACCACCACCCCATGAGTTACTAGGTCAGTGCGTAAAACAGCTTTTAAGACTTTAATCTCTTACATTACAAAACAAAACATCTGGCTATGATTTTAGTTTTCATATACTGTTTTCTTTTTTATTATCATAATAACGCATCACAAATCTGGCAGTTGTCCACATCTTATGTCTTTATGCTTTAATGTGTGTGTGTGTGTGTGTGTGTGTTTTTTTTTTTTTCACCCCTGCAGGTCAAGAAGATGTGCTCGACCAGCCGTGCGTCGCTCTTTGCGCTGGCTCTCACGCTCTACGTTGTGGAAATGGCCTCGGCAGAGACGTTGTGTGGGGGAGAGCTGGTGGATGCACTGCAGTTTGTCTGCGAAGACAGAGGCTTCTATTTCAGTAGGTTCTTTTTTTTCTTTCCTTTTCTTCAGAGCTGTGCAAGTTCCTCCAAAAACGGCCGGCGAAAATGTTGGTTTGCCGACTTTAAAAAAAATTTTTTTTTTTATTTCCCCCTCTCTCGCCCCTCTCCTACTCTCTTTGTTGTTTCACATCTGTTTGGATAGCTGAGACTGTCTGTGGCTGCGTGGTATGCGTGTTTGCTATTTTTCTTTCTCACGCACTGACGCCCATGCACACACACACACACATACAATCACACGCAATCACACGCAAGACCGTGCGCGCAAACAGCGTCAGAAAGAGAGAAAGAGAGGGAGAGAGAGAAATAGAAAGAAAGAGAGAGAGAGAGATTGCAGCCAGCTGTGCCTCTCCAGGTCTGCTCTGCTGAGTCTGCTCGTACAGCCTGCACCTCTCATTGCATATGAAAGGGCCGGGCTGGCGAGCTGCGGAGGAACATACACGACCCCGGCGACACAATGGGCTGCTTGTTTATCAGTAAAGTAATAGCACCCCAAGAGGCATTACCAGTCACCTCAGCACCACTATTCCCAGGCCAGGAGACCACACTGATGAGCTGCAAGGAGAGACAAAATGGAGAGACACACCCACACACACGGAGGGAGAGAGAGAGAGAGAGAGAGAAAGAGAGAGAGAGAGATTGTTAATGCCGGAGTACAGAAAAGATCGTCAACGTGATTTTATCATTTCTGATTGTTGCTTCCATTGTATTGATGGTGGGGCTGGCTGAATGGCTTTATGAGGAGCATTGCCGTTAATCCTCGCCAGGATAAGCTTCTGTTTTCTCTGTCGCCAATGCATGTGATGTACATAAGTTCCCCTGAAACAAACTGGATTCATTTAGGCATGGAATATTAACATTTGCCACACAGCTGTCCTACTCGCGCTAAAATAAAATAAAAATATTTATAATTGCTGTTATTATAAAGTTATTTGTTGGCTGTTGCCAAAGTTTGGCTGGGATATTTCACAGGGCGTGAATCAGAGCGTAGGGTCTTAAGATTATCTTCAGAAATCAAAGTGAACCTATAAACACCCTCTAATTCAAAAAGCGGTTGTTGTAAATTGATACAAATAATTCATTAGTTGTTGATGTTATTTGCATTGTGTTATACTTCTGCTTCACTGACTGACTGTTTAACCTTTCGTACTAAATCTTATATTTGGGATCACAAATCTCTTCGACTGATTCTTTGTGTGTCAGAAGCTGGAAAGCTTTGGGACCTTTATCCCAAACTTCATTTGGGATAGAGTTTAAATAATAAATGTAAAACTTTATTATTCTTATCTGGGCTTAATGCATACAATAAATCAATGATGGTATTCAAGTGCGTATTTTGCCCTGTGAGGAGGAGCACAAGTGTAACAAGTTCATAAAGGCTGGTTTGTTTAGTCAGGCTGTCTACTTAGGTATCCAGCCTGCAGTCTGCTGGTTGACATGCCCACTGCAATTCCAAAATGGCATCCTCTCTGTGTGAAACGGTACATATTTCCAAACATCGGAATTTGACATTGATTTAAGCAAGCTGACCGTCAGTGTGCAGCTGTAAGCAGTGTTCTGACAGAAAGTTTCGGTAGTGTTAAAACTGGCTCAGTTCAACCCTGAAGTTTACGTTGATAATGATAAACAGTCCAGCCAGGCTAAGCTGTGCAGACTCTCATTTTGCCTTTGGACAAATGAGCAGAATCTTGCGTTTATCCCAAAACTTTACTCAATCATTCCTCTTTCTCCCTGGATGACCAGCTCTTCCTGTAATCAAATCTAGCTGTCCTTCATGTGAGATCTCTCCAGGTTAGTGAGGGCTGCCAGGCTTCAGACAAGGCCTTTATTAATCATATGTAATGTTACTTTGTGCAACCCCCTCACCTTTGCCAGCTAAGTGTTGCATCTTCTTCTGTTGTTTCTTATCTTTGTGTTTATCCCCATTCATTGACAATTTGACAAAGCAGAAGTAAAATATTTGATTATTCTGAAGTATTTTCTACCACTATCTCTGATTTCTGGTTCCTTTGAACATGGTGTTTACTTGAAACACTCTCATTTTGGGATGCCCAGATATGCTTAATCAGATTATCCCTTACAACCCAAAATATTTGTTGCTGTTTGTCACAGCTTTTCCTTTATCCTCTTTTCTCCAAGGTCTGCTACAATTGTTGAAGTAATCCTGCAAAAAACAACCTCAATTCGTTATCGCAGGCCATGTGTGTTTTTTTTTTTTTTTCAGGCCTCAACCCTCGTCGCCTTTCTTACATTCCTGCTTTGTTTCTCCTCAGGTAGGCCAAACAGCAGGAATAGCAATCATCGGCGCCCCCAGAACCGTGGGATTGTAGAGGAGTGTTGTTTCCGTAGCTGTGACCTCAACCTGCTGGAGCAATATTGTGCCAAACCAGCCAAGTCCGAGAGGGACGTGTCGTCCTCCTCTATGCAGGGCATGCCCGTCGTGCCCACACTAAAGCAGGTGGGTCCAAAAGCAGCAACAACAAAAACACAAAGGCTTGTCCAGGTCTCTTATCTGCCCTTCCATCTCACCTGAAACACAGAGTGCAGACAGAAGTCTACACAAAAACAGGTTTATCTTGTTAAGTTTGCATTGCTAAGCAGTTGCAAAGTGCTGACCATTGTGGAAAACATTAGCACAGTCGCAGTACATTTTATTCTAGAGATCGCATTGTCAATAATCTCATGGTTGAGTGCCTGTGTGCTGATATGGAACAAAAACAGCGTGTTATGATTTTCAAAGAACAGCAAGCTGTCTAAAAATATTCCAATCCGAAAACACCTATTATGGCCTGAAGAGCTTTATTGGAATATACTTGAAACGTGGAATAGCTTAAAGACTCAACTGCTGAAGGCATCTTCAAGGCAATCTTAAAATGGTTAATAGTCGAGATATGCGAAGAAGAAGCATAAATTATGCAGCTTTAAGATGCGAATTCTCTCTTTGACGGGAACCAAAAACAGGCTGCTGGGGAATTAGTTTGGACATGTCTCCAGTTTGTCTCAGTGGGGAGAGTTGATGGGTACAGCCTGCTCCGAGGGCCAGCTGTTCTTGGGGCTATTGAGCAGCTCTGTAGTGAATGGGGAGGGGCGGTAAACACTCTTCAAGTGGCAGGACCAAAACAAGCTATTCACATGAAGCACTGGCTACTCACGCATAAATCCCAGCTAGCTCAGCTGCCAGGGCTCCCACTTGTCTCAATCTCTGGTGCTCACAACAACACCTACAACTGTTTGTCAGCATTAGCATAGATGGTCTAAAATGAGCTTCCTTTGTTTGAGTGATAGCATGCAACCCATATGTATATGATGGAGAGTGACCGCCTTTCCTTTGTTACCGTATGCTAAAAAGCCCAAGCACTTATTGACAGTTTCTCTCACTTGAGGAAGCCAAAACAAGGGCAGGCTGGAGGCGAGGCGAGGTTGTTTTGACGTTCAGCTCCATAAGAATGACATTCGATTTCCATTTCAGCGATCCAAACAATGACCAAATGTTTTCGGGTAATAAACAAGGCTTTCCTCCATTGTAACAAGCACTTGAACAGTCATCTTATCTGCACTAATGAACTGACTTCCTCCTCTCCCTTTTTTCTTCCTGCACGCCACAATAGGAAGCCCCAAGGAAGGCGCATGATAAGTACGTGGCGTGGCAGAAGAGCGCGGCCCAGCGGCTCCGGAGGGGTGTCCCTGCCATCCTGAGGTCCAAAAAGTTTCGGAGGCAGACAGAAAAGGGTAAAGCCAAGGAGCAGGCCATCTTCCACCGGCCCTTGATCAGCCTTCCCAGCAAACTGCCCCCGGTGTTGCACACCACGGACAACTTTGTCAACCACAAGTGAGCCCGCTGCCAGCCCTTTTGCACAGACAAGAGTATGAGGGTGACAAAAAAAGACTAGGGGATTATAGCTTTGTCTCTGACGTCATTTCTGTGGCAGTCCTCTTTGACCTCCCTTGCCCTGTCCGGGCCCACCAGTCCCTCCCCCCTGCTCTTGTCCAGTACGTCTTGAACCCCTGGCCCTTTCCTAATGCCCCCGAACCCCCCCTTCCACCTAAACCTCAGCCACCCTCCTCTGGCATACGAACATGCCTTCACAATCTTCCTGCCCCCTCTTCGCTCCCCTCCTCTTTCAGTCACCGATACAAAAGGAACAAACACAAGAGTTGAACAGAACTCTAACAATTCAGCTGAATGCAATTCAGGTGGATTCCCGAGCAAAAAGAGAAGTAAAAAGCAAGGGGAGGGAGAAGGAAGATGAAAGAGATCTGTGTTTGCAAGTGTCAAGAGGACACCTATCATAATGGGTTTTTTTTTTTCTTTTCTTATCCCGGTGGAAGACAACTGAAAGTGAAGAACGACTTGCATGAAAGAATCCATTCCACATCTTTTTTTAAAATTGCTTTTCCTGAGGCAAAAGAAAACCGCTCTTAGTTCTTTTTTTCTCTATTAGTTTGCACCTCTACCTATAAAGGGACTTCCACACTGTAAGGAATTATTTTGCAAAATTAGATTCCTGTTCCAGCACCTTTTTTGATCACAAACAAAAAGCAGAAAAGAGTCTGCAGAATTGCACATTGCCACGGATTACGTCAAAGTAAAGAAAAAAAAAAGGCACTATTTTTTTATGAACAATGAACGTGTAGCTTAAAAAATAAATGTCATGGTGCTAGCTTTGGGAATGGACTCAAAGAAGAGGTTGAAAGCATGTTTTTGTTTTCCTTTTTTTTGAATGAATATTAAGCTTTCCGTTTTAAGGAAAGTGTGACTTTAAAATAAAGAAAGGAAAATAAAGGATATGGGGGAGCTCCTGGCAGTGGCGCTGTCAAAAAGGGGGGAAGAGTCACTGAGGAAAAACGAAAAAAAAAACGGGCTGTGTTGGCATCTCGTCTCATGGCGAGTTCTAGTGGCTGCTCATTCTTAGTTCGCCAGCATTAGCAGCATGGAGAGGTGGCCCCAGACTCGGTTCTTTGTTCTCCTGTCCCTCTGACGCTGCTGGACAACATGGAGCACAACCTTGGACACACGTGGGACACCGTGGACCCTCTGGACTATAGCTGTGAGACAGTACTTCCTGTTTGCCATGCTTTTGCAGACTGCTTCCACAGGAACTGACACGGCATGGACAAAGAACAAAGTGGGATGATAATAATAATGGTTATATTTTATTTTGTCTTTTTTCATATCAATGTCTCATTGAAAAAGAAAAAAAAAAAAAAAAAAAGGAAAACCCTGTTCAGTTTCTGGTACCGTGACATTCCTGTTTTTCCAAGTTAGGCATTTTAAATTTTTTTTGGTTTGTTTTCATGGTTATTGTTATTATATCATTTTACAGTTTAAAAGAAAGGCACAAAATGTTAATTCAAAGGGAAAAAAACAGCAATATTGTCAACTAACATTTTTATTTTATATCAGTAGTATTCACCTGCTTTTGCCTGAAAACAAATACTTGAAAATACAGTATATATATCTATGTATGTATAAATGCATATAAGGATATATATAGATATATATATAGAAATATAATTAGTTTCCAGGGATGTTATTTTCCTTTTAGTCTGAGCTGTATCTTGCATAATGAGCCGCCAAGCTTTTGTGTTTCTTTTTTTTGTTTGTTGAAATACAAATAAGGGCACTGTATAAAGGCATTATTTATTTTGTTATAAAATATATTTGAAGAAAATTGGTCCAAATAATATACGTAGCACTGATGCTCAACTGACAGATTTATTTTGTATGATCTCTGTTTTTCCAATTGGAGTTGTAAGGCTTTTTTGTAGATGCTTTGTACCAAAAATAATGTCTTTTTCCTTTTTTTTTTTTCCTCATTTTGAAGTAGTTACCATAAATTAATTTTTTTTTTTTTTTTTTTTTTTAACAGCAGCATATAGCGTGGATTGATTAAGGTGTAATGTTTCACAGAAATAGGCACATATACTCTTAAATAGGACGATCAGCATGGATTTCCAGAAGCGTCAGCGTGGGAGCTTCTTCCTTTTCCCCCCCCGATTATTGGTTAATGTTGATTGTAAATCAAACCCACTATGTTTTTGAAGCCACTTTAGTATTGATGACCAGGTGTAATTAAATGGGAAAGACATCCAATGATCTTGTGAGGACCGTCTTTTTGGTTTAACTTACATGTGACTCGGACAAGTCATTGTATTGGTGCCCTGATGATGTCACGGTGATGAAAGCAACAAACGAGTGTGAACTAGAGGAAACTGTCTGTCTGTCTGTCTGTCTGTGTCATTTTCTCCATGGCGTTGGAAACGTGTTGGGTTACATTCACTCCTCATAATCCCACTAATGCATCCATTATGCATTCGATGAAGGGCTATCACTCTGAAGCATTTCTGATGCATTCAGGCTAAGATGTTGAGTTGCTGCTGAGTTAAAGTAAAAATCTCCTTCTTGTTGCTACCCTTATCTGGTCATGATGCCGCTTTCTTCTGTTGACAAACCACTGACGGGGGCCACGTTAGTAAAAACAAATGAATAAGTAAATGACATATATTTGTGCCACGATAGTTTTCACCTCCTCTCCTCGTCTGGGTCAAACGGCCCGCCCTGGAACTGAGACTAAATGGATGCTCGCCATAAAGTACTGTGGCGTAGAGTGGAGAGAACACTTTACGTCTTATTTCTGTTTGAGAGATCTGAGTGTCTGATTATATTTTACTTCAGTTGTGCAACAAAAGCAGGCAGTGCAATTATAATAAATGTTATATTATTATTATATTTTATATTTTTCCTGCTAGGACTGCATTCATTCACTATTGTAATGTTCAAACAGGCTACTCTAGTGTTGTTATGAATGGCGTGAAAGACAACCACTTCTTCTTTTCGCTGAATATGAAGAGACGACTCACAGAGCGAAGGCAACATTTGTCTGTCGGTAGCTCATTCAAGCCTGTGTATTTTATTGATTTAATCTCTGCACGCTAGATCGTCCGAAATGCACAATTCATGTACTTTCATTTTTAATATCAATAAAAAAAAACATTTTATCAAACATACTTGTGGCTAAAGAATTTACTATGTGGTTTTTGTTGTTTTTTCTTTCATGTTTGATGTGTGTTTTCAGCTTTATGTTTGTGGTGAGCCTCAGGGGAACTTCTGGGATATTTTTACATCACTTAAACTTCGAGCACCGTTCAAATGATTTGCTACATTTTGAGATGTCGCAAAGAATCTCCGGCTGTTTTAAGCTCATCTTTTTTCCCTCCTCTCCCTGTTTTCGTTTAGTCATCTGCCTGCCTGCGCAGCTGCTTGTCTGTTCCTGTCTGTCTGTCACTTATTCCTTAAATCAGTACCCACAAAATTTCAAGTAGGATGCCCACAACTCCTCTGTTATTCCTTCTCTGCATGCATCCCCTAAATCGTACCTATTGTTTTTTTGGAGCGTCTGACACGCCCGTCCATCCTCTATTGTGTGTCTTTCAGTGCCAGGCAGCTTAGTTTAGCAACTGGTAGTTCTGAAATTATCACATGCATCCTGAAAACAGCGCATCTTTTCATTAGTGAATATGGAGCCACGCACCCTCTCGTGGGATATCTGTTACTAGGCAGATTTTCAGACTTAACGAGGGACTAAGGTTATCTCAAGTTTGCCACAGTTCACGGGAGATTTTCATTCTAAGTTTTAGCTTGGCTCAAAAACGTTTGGACTTAGCAGCCAGAAATGGAAGAATCTATTTTTCCTCTAGCCATAAAGTAAGGTTTTTGTCTTGCAGTGATGAGATGCACGTGTTCTCGCTGGCAAAGTGGAGAGGCATGTTTGGCTATCGTTGCAAGAGCTCATGTTCTGTGTTTTATGGTCATAAATTGCTCTATTAAATCACCTTTGAGACAGGACAGATGGTGCACGTTTGCACACATCAGGTACATACCAAGCATTCGCATGTGATCATATAAAAATTTCCATGAGTTTACTCTCTAAGCAAATGAATACAGTTTTTTTTTTTTTTTCATTCATGTGGTTTGATTGATGAATGAAGTATTGGCGCTGACTGTTTAATAAGTAACTTTCATTGACTGTGTGCTTTAGAGGAAAATAAAAAGGCACATGTTGAATCAACAAGAAACAGAAATATGTTTGCTCAGCTGAAATGTATTGAGTTCTGGAAGTATTGATTTTATTTATCTATGCTGAGAAAACATAATTCTTTAAAAGTGAAACCAATAGATGTTTTTTTTTGTTCAGGTGAATGTGTGTGTTTGCCTGTTTTAGCACTTTCTTTTTGTAAAGGCCCTTTAGCCCCACAAATACTACCTAGTGAGAACTCAATACTCCATATGGGGCCACATATGAGGAAGTGCTGTTTTTGGGTTGGAGGTTAGGACAAATATTTTAACTGATTTTATTTTAGAATTAGGCATATACTGGGGATGGTTAGGTTTGGGTTAGGGTCAGGCTTATAACTAGAAATTAATTTAAAAAAATGAATGGAAGTCAATAGGGCCCTTGTGAAGATAGAAAGATATAACACATGTGTGTATTCTGGAAAACCTGCTTCCTGCATATGCCTAGAGTGACTCTAAATTGTAAAGATACGATCAATTTCCTTTCATGACAGGACACTGCCTGGCATGACATAAATCAACCTGAAACAAGCCAAGCTGTCAGGGCCCGTGAAGCTGGTGACGTGTTTTAGTGGCATAGCTTCAAAGGGGTGATTAAAATATAAAGGAGTTATGAATCTAGCAGTTGTGCAAACATCTCAAAGGAACTGGGTGTGTGGTATGCATGCAAATAAAAGAAGCGTATTTTTGACAAAGTCAAGATGCATCTGAGGCCAGGATTGTGAAGTCACCAGAAATGACTAAACATTAATGAGATGCCAAGGGGCATCTCATTAATGTTCTATGTGAGGTGGCCAGATGGGGCGTGGGCCACTAAAAAGGCTGGGAAAAGCCACAGTGATGTATAATTTTAATTGGTTATATATCACTGTGGCAGATGTTAAAATGTAGCTAAATAAATAAATAAAGCTTGCATCATAATTCTGAAACAACCTGATATTTTGTTTTGAAGTACAAATATACTATCAAATTAGCTGATTTGATATGTTACAACTTAGCTGCCTTACACAGGCTTCTTGTTGCTTGTAGAATTGATTTTAAGGTCCTTAGTATGACATTGAAAGCTCTTTATGGACTTAGGCCGATTTACATTATGAACTTTCATTGTAAATATATTGCATACACTTCAGAACATAATACTATGTAAAAATGGGTGTAAAATACTTGCTAAGTGATGCTTTGGAAGCTAATTCATTAAACAATATTATGGCTCAAGATTATCATTTTACCTCAGCTTTTAGGGATCATTATTAGTTGCATTATTGTTGTTTTTATGTGTTCTAATTCAAACATAAAATTCAACCATATGTTCTTTTGGACTTTGCAATGCTCATTGTACTTTGAATGGATTTTTATACTTTTTTATTATTTGAACAAGCTTTGTGGTGTTTGTGTAAAAGACTTTGAGTTAGATTCAAATTTCTAAAAATGTGCTAAACATTTACTTTCTTACACGCTCCTCTTGCCACCTGAAAAATTGCATAAAATGAAATAACCCCATAGCCCTTCTATTTTCTTATTTTCTTTTACCTGGAGATGTGATCCTGGCATTATTTAAGAAGTGGGCCAGGACCAGAGTGAAAGACAAAAACGGGGACGCTATGAAGGATAAAATAGAAAACGGGAATAAATAAGAAAAAAAAAAAGAATAAAGAAATGCATAAATGATCAAAACTTATCCTTTACTCCTTAAATTTCATTCATAGAAATATTGTGCATCTAGGACTGCCTGACCAATGATGCCTCACCTTTAATTTAACTGCTGGAGCTAAATGAGTTGAGCAACATGATATTTTACATCCATCCCTATCATAGAGGCTTTGAGAACTTCAGAGCAGAGTGTAGATGTGGGTGGCACTGCTCCTCCAGGCTTGACATTGGAGACTGCCAAAGAGCACACTGGAGTTAGTTGTGGTTGGCCGGATGCACGGGATGCATGTTAGGCCTGGCCAACAATTGAGGCACAGGGTTTGGCAGGTCCGGACCATCGCAGCTCAGCGTGGCTACACAGGCCAATTAAGATAGCCCTCCTCTGCTCCTTTCTTCTCCTCTCCCCTTCTGTCTCTCTATCTCTCACTTCCCTCTCTTTATCTATTACTTTGTCTCTTGTGCGCTCCCTCTCTCCATCTCTCAGTCCTCACAAAGCATGGTTGCACATTCCTCCTTTGCCCACTTTTTCCTCTCTAATTGCTGTGGACTGAAAAGAGGATGGAGGGAAGGCAATGAGATTGAGAGAATGAGACAGTGAGAGAGAGAATTAGGAGAAAAAGGGGTCATACCGCAGCACCTCAATTGCCAGAACAAACTGTACTGGCTCCCTGTGATAGTCAAGTGCATTCACGGTGTGTAAAAGCGTAAGCATTCAGTGTTCCCTGTTTTAGGTAATTAATCAGAAACACAACCATATGGATGCTTTCAACTCCAAGAGTTTATAATGTGAAACATAAATCTGTCGACATCTTTGCATGGGCTCCGAGGTGATTGCTGCAGAAACTGAGCATAAAGAGCGAATTGTGTTTCTTCAGTGCCCCACAAAACTGTCTAATTGTCAATTTCTAATCAGCTAGGAGTTGTGACAAGGCTTTTGTAATTACATAACCTCAGGTTCTGACATATTAACAGGGTGATGGAAATTTTAGTGGATTTCAAGCAGATTGAAACAGCGAGGAAAGAAGAGGAAAAATGCCAAAAGGTATGGAAAGAGGCTATGGGGTCTCCTTGAGATTTTCAGCATTCTTGTTGTCCTGTTCATTAAGGTTCTAATACTGTAATCCAGCTACAAAGATAAGTTTGAAGTAAAAAACCCCCCCCCAAAAAACCTTGACATTAAAAATGTTATGTTTGCATGGGTTCAGAGGTGATTGCTTCATGGGTGAAACAAAAAGAAAAAAAAACATTCCTGGGGGCAACCAAGCAACTGTACAATGCCAGTGTTTGTTTTATTTGTTAGTTCCAAAAAAAGCATCAGAAGAATTCATACATCCCACTCACACACTAAACATAGAAAGCCTCAGATGCTGCATTTGTAAAGTTTTGCAATTCTGAGGCTTTCTGTTTTTTTTTTTTTTTTTTTTTTTTTTTTTACCAAACACTGAAAGGTCAGAGACATGGCAGAGCAATGTGGATGTGACTAAAACATGTTGTTCTGCAGGGTTAAAATATGGAACATGGGGTGGTTTTGCCGTATAACAACAGCGACAACAACAAAATCATAACAATCGGGGAAGTGGTTTCTAGTGGTGTGGTGACTGTGTCACTACAGGACAATTTCCTCCAGATAAAAATCTAGGGGTTAACTTCATGCTCAAATGTTTTCTGTGTGGCACAATCTATGTTTAGTTGATACTTACTTTCAAAATCCAAAAGTTACCTTCTGTGACCTCAATCTGGTCAAGTCCAAAATGTCAGAGCAAACATAAACGTTTTTGAACTTAGCATTTTTGTCACATTATAACCACAAACATCAATGTATCCATGTTTCAGGAAAACACAAAGTAGCGTGTAAATGTTAAGTGGAGGGGAAATCCTACATGGGTTTCAATGTTTTCAATGACAATAACAAAAAAAACCCCCCAAAAAACAAAACAAAAAAACTGTCATGCTGATTCCCTGAATGTAATTTTTACTGCAATTTCAGCTGCAACCCTTTAGGGGTATGGACCAGCTTTGCACATCTAGAGGCTGAAATGTTTGTCTCTTCCTCTCAAGTGCAGTCAGCTCTTAAAAAAAAGAGCTGTTTTCTATGAACTAAAGTTCAAAGAAAACAAGTTCATAGATTCTCAGGTGGATTTAGGTCTGGACATTGATTTGTCCTTTTGAACAAAGAGAAATTTATCAATCTAAACTCAAGAACTCTATAGGTTTTAGATGTCCCTTTTCTTCAAATTGCTTATTGACATTTTTTACCATGTTGCCATGCTCTATAGAGGTCTGTTAGCAAGAAATTTGGTTCTAATGTGTCAAGTGACTATATCACATAAAACATACAGGAGACCAACCCTTAAGGACTGATTAAGACTGACATAAACCAATCTCTTGTAGCAAACTAGTCAGCTTGCTACAAGAGATTTTGGCACAAAATCCTGCAAGTTGATCCTCAAACTCAGTCACAAGCCTTTTCCAGCAGCAAACATGTTTTCTCTGAAGACTTAAGTACCACAGCATAATACTTCCACCATTGTGTTTCCCAGTGGAGACATCTTTTCAGTCAGATGTGCTGTGTTAGTGTTTTTCCTCCACATGGTGTTTTTTTTTTTTTTTAAGTTTTTTGCCAGCCTGATTAGCTGTTTGATTTATTCCCTACTTAACGTGTGGTAAACTGTGAATGTAAATTATTGTAGTTTTCATTTGAAAATTGCTGACTTTCAATCACACTTCCATAAAGTCTGATTACTGATATTTGTGGATATCTGTAGGTCCTCCATTGTTGTAAATTGTATCCTGGCTGCTTCTTTGAACAGCCATTAATGCCATAATGTTTTTCTTTTCTGGATTATGGATTGAATGGTGGCTTCCATAGCCAAATCCTCTTTAGGACATCTCCACAATGCCAATTCTGTTCTGTCCAGTGGCTTTACTGGACTTACCAATGCTTTTTGTTCTCTATAGCTCTTTGACAAACTTGTGTAACCTTCACAGAACATTTGCATTTATAGAAAGATTACATTATACACAGATTGATGCCGATCCACCTGTTTGTATTTCATTAAAAGCTAAATATTGCTCTTAATTAAATGTAGTTAAAGGTCAGCGTCTTGTAACATCTAAGTGTTCTTTACATTAACATTACCTAGACGACGCCTTACTTAATGTATCGTTGCTTCATGCCAGTGTTGCCGTGCAGAGGTCACTGAGACACTACCTGAAGCCCAAACAGACATGCTGAGCAATGATCCATTATCCTCATAACCACAGTAAAACTGAAGCAGATAAACGAATTCACTCGATATAACAATAACGATGAAGCGTGAAGAATTTAATCTTTAAAAGCAAAGACAGAAAATGAGTGATGCTGGCACTTGTCGTGCCAGTGGAGACACAATAAAGCAGGCTTCACAATCACCAGGGACACTCCCCTCAATGTTTGAACAACATATAATTACAGATCAGGAAAGGAGAGCCCATTCTGAGGGGAAAATAGCAATCTCTGTTAATTACAAGGCAGACTATGATCCATACCTCTCCCTCACTTCAAAACCCTGTGCTGCATGAGTGAGTTGGGTTAGCTGGCAATAATGTTTCTGTTCAGGTAGATGTGAAGAGCTCAGAGGGTGGCAACATTGCCATGTGTAATAACACACAAATCACCAAACAATAAAATAAATAATTTTGGTTCCTAAAAATTTCTGTTAAACTAAAATCTACAGTGCTGTAAAGTAAATGTGTCCCTTTGCATATTTCTTCTGTTGTGCTTACATGTTTCATATTATTTAATTTGCGTCTACAGATTAACACTTGAGTTTCTCTTGCTGGGATATTAGTATTTTAATCCTGTAAATGTTCTCTGTTTGCTAGAAGACTGACTTTACGATTGTCTTAATGTGGCTCTGAAAATTCAGGTCTGAATCCATCACTACACTCCAGTTTGGGGCCTGATTGCTAGTTTCTAGTTGTAATAGTTGACGTTGTGTGTTGACGCTAGATTGTTCCTGTAATGCAGAGGTGTGTATCATCAGCGTAGGTGTCATAGCTGATCTTGTTTTATGTTATAACCTGAGCTAGAAGGAGCGTACAGATATTGAATAGCAATAGCAATGTAAGGAAAACCTTTGATTTCTCTTTGGCCTGCAAGAATTTCTATTTATCTTTGAATTCCTAATTTCTTTCTTTTTTCTAAATCATGAACAGTGACCTCTTTAACCCTCCCGCAGTCTTAAGAGATGGGTCTATTAGACCCCACACTGCACGCGGTCCGGCAGGGTCACGCTGACCCTGCATGCGCTCTTATGAGGTTTTTTTGTGTGTATGGTTTCGGGAACTGCCGGTCCACCGGTTTCGCTGCTGTCCAACCGTGACATTTGCTGCACTCCCCCTGAGTGTCGCAATAAGTCAATGGGACGGTTAAATATTTTTCTGTGTTCTTTTGTTACCACCTGATTGACTTGTCAATGTGCTCTTTCAGTAATTTTGGTGGTCTATCCACTCTTGAAAAGGCTGCAGTCTTAAAGCTTTAAAAATTGTTTTGTGAGCCTGTAATGACTTCAACTACTATTTCTATGATTTCATTTGACTTGAAAATTTGTAGATCTAGGTATGGTATGTCACTTTTTGTGATCTTTTCCCCTACTTTATGTTTTCTTTTAAAGTGCTTTCTTGAAAATCACTTAAAACTCTTCTTGGTAAAAGCCAAAAAGGGTTCATCTTTTACGTATGAACTGAACTCAGATCTTAAAGATAAAGAAATGTTTATTGATTAAAATATGATTTCTCATAAAAGAAGATATTTACATTTTCAATCAGGGATCAGGTTTGGAAATATGTGAAACCTTTTTTTGAAATCAACCAATTATGCCAGCAGCGTATTTAGTTGTTTTCCACCCAACATTTAAAAATCACAAACAGTTCCCTCAGGACGCTCTTTCAATTGACAAGTGTTTAGTTGGATGTTTGTGCAACACTTGAATGAGTTCCAGCATGTGTTTCCAGCTGTCATTCCTTCAGACACACAAACAGGCTCCTATACCCCCCAGCTAACACTGTAGGCACAATATGGATGTTTGTCTTGTCTCTAGTCCGATGAATGTTGTAGTTATCTTCCCAAACCGAGTGAAAGAAGTTCTATACTGACCCTCACCAGCTCTCAGGGGTTATAAAGTTCATTCCTTCTGTGTCTTTCTCTTCCTCTCTTTGACCTTTTACTTTTTTGTGCAACTTCTGTTTTAATGTGTTGCAAGGACTTCTGCTGAAACTGTCTTGATGCGCAAAAAAATCGTCCATAACAACATTGCCACCAACTTTTGATTATTAATCTGCAGAAATCTTTTGTGTGGGAGGATGGGGATTACTCTGGGTACTTTCAGGGGCAAAGTGCTAGACTCTGATTCAGTTTTCCTGTACCATTGTTGTTTCTGCTCCTGCTGGTGTTGCTGCTCTTGATCTCCTGACCCATTTACCCGGGATGAAGAGGTCTTCCCATTTTTGCTCGTCATTTTCCCTCTTAATTGCCCTTCTTTGCCACTTCATATTGTTGTTTTTTTTTGCCAGACTGCTGACTCCCTATTGGTTACTCGAGTCACCAGGTGAAATCAGCACGGTGAAGTAAAAAGGGAAAGGCTTACATTTCAAATCAAAACCATGCAGATAAAACCAGGTAAAGCACAAATATACAACAACAACACAGTTTCACCTTGGGACAATTACGACGACAAGAATGGCATGAAAATATTTCCATTAATTGACGCATGTTCATTTGAAACAACATGACAAAAGGATGGAGATATTTGTTGGGAAATTGCTCCCATTGCACCAAGCTATTCTCCTTTGAGACCTGTCATGAAAGCTGCACTTGTCTGTGTTTGCTGTGCTACCTTTCGGCCTGAGATTGTCAATTTAATCTCATTCTTCAGTAAAGAGGGCAGAAAGATGTAAATTTGGGGGCAGAGTAAAGAAGCAACAGTTTTTGCTAACTACTTCTGCTGTTCAACTCACACAAAAGCAAATATGGATGCAGTACTTGAATATGCATGTATATTTAAAATCAACCAAGTATGAACATGTCGGTGTCGCTTCATACACACAGAAACACACTTATTTGTGTTCATGGAGCCCTGCTAATGATGGGTGGCAGTTTGATGTTTGTGTGTGCTCCAAAAGAATTGGCATTGCTACTTGGGCCAAATCAGCAGCCAACAGCAGCAAGCTATTAACAAAACTGTTTCTTTGTTTGTTTGTTTATTTTTTTTTTTCCTTTTCTTTTTCTTGAGAGGCGCCAAGCAATTAAGGGTTTGCCTTTGAGAGACCAGCAAAACCATGCCGCAGCGGAGAACGTATGCAGAACAATGGAAGACATGTTGGAGGAACAGATTTTTATCCCAGCTGGTGGCATTTTAACATATGAAGAGAAGTTCAGATCATTCCGGTCAGTGTTGTGACATTCAGATTGAGATAAAAGAATAAATGAAACAGGATTGGGAGGCAACTGCTTTTCACAAAGGATGCCAGAAGTGACAATTTGCCTCAAAATGTTCGTCCCATCAACTTTGGAGAATTGCTGCTGGGTGATAGTGTGCGTTCAAGAATGTAATACCAGCAGATGGAAGGAGCTCATGCTATTCGTGGCCCTGAGGTGGTAAAACAACAGCAATCAAACATAAACAACTCCTGTTAAACAGCTTTTATCAGCTGTTATATTGCACCACTTAAACAAAGTTGATAAGCAGATATGAAGAGAAGGATGGAAACTATTTGTTAACGTCTGCAGTTATTAAATGAAATTTATTACTTTAGCTGGCAAAACTACTTCAATTTCTGATACCAAACTGCCTATCAACCTGTCTATATACCACTTTTTAAACATTAATCAGAGCTTAATGAAAAACATGCTTAACTCTGTGTTATTTCCAAAACGTAATCTGAAAATTTTGATACATTTGAACAAAAAAATTTAATCTGTTTGATATATCTTATGTACTAAGAGACTGGAGAGTCTTTTAAACCTGTCCTATGGACTGTGGTTGTAAAAACAGTTTGCCCTCATGCCCATATTGCATCAGCACGTCGCCAGTAACCTCACAGGTCACAGGGTCCATAGTCTACCCAATGGTACAAAAATCACTGGTCATTATGGGAAAAGAGATAATCTGAGATAAATAGGGCAAGTGTGCAGCATGGATGGGCTTGATTAATGTTCAGCCACATAATGCTAAATGGGAGGATGTGGCTGAGTCATAAAAGTTGGCGAATGAGAGATAATGTGGATTTATAGACCTCGTAGGGGTAATGAGTACACAGGCTGTTGTGATTGAGACTGAGAGCGACACTTCAGATGAGTGATTTAGGTGGAGAGTACATGTGGAGCTTGTACCAGAGCATGTGGTCAGGAAACCTTATTTTGTTCAATGAAAATTAAATCAACCACTACTATCATCACTGTTTTACAAAGACTGTAATTAGGTAGGCACTAGGCCCCCCTCGACCCTTCAAGAATAAATGGGTATAGATGATGGATGGATGGATGGATGGATGGACCGATAGATTATTATGATAGTAACAAGGAAAACTACCCTGACTTTTTTAGCTGGGTCACTTTCAGTTCAACACATGATTGTGAAACCTTTTTGGACTTCTCTGTTGTTATGAGGTACAAAATAAAAAACAGACCTAGAAAAGAGAAAATGACCATGTTTCACAGGCTGTTTTGTTTTGCTAAGGCCACTTTATGCTAATCGCGGTTGTGGGTAAACTTTGAATTGACATGCCAATTATGTGCTCTGTCCAGACGAAAGAAATATTTCTAGTCTACACAGTGGATTTTTCCACCTTATGAAAATCATCCATACCCCCTGAACATTTTTAGATGTTGTCCCAATTACTGGAAATTTCAGTACACTTTCTCAGGATTTTATATGATAGACCAAGAGTGAATCATTGTAGGGTGGAAGGAGAATACACGGCTTTCAAAAAAGTAGTGCATGCACTTGTATGCATGCATCACTTTCTCCTGCTTTCTTCTGACGCATTTGTTGTAGTAAACACAAGTGGATTCTTTTGTTTATAACAAATTGACAACTCATTAGTAGGTTAAGTTCTTAGATTTGAAGGTTTCTGGGGGTCTGTGGTTCTTTGCAGCTGAATTAGTAAATCAGCTGCAGAATGTGGAGAGCGTATAGCCCCCAATGCGGTTGTCATGGGTTTGTTTCCCGGTTTCGGGCCATTTGATGACTTTCCCTTCTTGCTCTACTCTCTTTCCTGTCAAATTACTGTTTACTAAAGGCTGAAAAAATCTTTAAAAACGAAAAGTTCCCTGGGGTTTTACTACTTGACTTCATAGCTTTGTTTTTCATTTTTTGTGAATGAAAAACAAAGCTATGAAACCTTACTAATCTGTGTTTCTTTTAACATCATTAACCCAGAACATCATGAGTTACTTCCTCTTGTTGCTGCAGCTCTAGCACGCCATGAGGTTTTGAATGACCTAGAGATGATGTAACCATAATGACTTCAACCTCAACAAACATTTTTGGCCAACAAAATCCTGGTTTGTCCCCTTCTGCGTGTTGGCTAATTCCTATCATTGTAAAAGTGCATGTTCCCTGAACGCATGCCTGCCCATGTGTTTTCATTTTTTTTAAATTTTTTTTTAACAGAATTTTTAATGTTTTTTTTCTCAGATGTTTGTGTGTAAAATGTGTTTATTAGAAGTTTCTTTGACAGGTAACCAGGAATTATCCGGTGGCTTGCTCCTCAGACAGACCGTGCGTACACAGTGTGCCATGGGCAGTAATTGTGGGCTCAACGGGGAGCGAGGCTACACCGAGTTAACCTTATTATTATCATTAAAGCGAGAGTTAGCCAGCTGTCTGAGACCAGGTTAAACAGACAAACTGTCGCTCGGTGAATCAGGTGCCCACTAGTAGCAATTACTGCCAGGTCATCCCTGCAAATAACAATCTGTCTTTATTTAAGCTGCGCCTGCTGAAACAAATTATTGAACATTTGGAAATAAAAGGTTGTACTACTGGTTTTCCTTCTCTAGGACAGCGAGGCAGTGTGTTGCAAAGTTGTACTTTATTGGCCCCACAGGTTCGGCCACCTGGAGTCATCGCTCTTGTAAACAAAGAGGCCTCCTCAGCTCCTGTTCTCGACAACCAGCTGCGAGTTTCTGTAAAAAATTGTACCTGTCCTTCTGCTCTGGGCCCTTTTTAACATGCGAAACCGCACAGACAGGTGCTCAGCTTTACTCTCACAGTATTGACAAGGACTGAGGTTATACAGATGGGGAGAAGTGAACAGATTCCTGAAATTCCCCCAGTTTGTTTTGTTTCAACCTTTTTCAATGTTGCAAGTTCAAAAATGCCAGACAGCAAATAAGAAGAAAAGATAAGACAATAATATTGTAAAAGTGAGATGCAACATTAATACCAAAAACATTATGTACATTGGTGACCATAAACATTAATGCCACAATAACTTAACATCTTGGCAAGGTTAGAAAACTATTGCTCACAATGCTCTCCAGCCATTCTAACTAAGGTTGAAAAAAAATAAAAAATAAAAATCACCATTTCTGAAAAAGTTCAAGGGATATGAATACTTGCATAACACTGTTTATTATTTTCCTTTTTTTGGTTCTACTAAGGGTTTTTTGAGGACAAGAATAATTTCCCTCAAAATAAGAGGGGAAAAAAGCCTTCTTACTATGGATCTCCCGCAGGTCAGAGGAGAGACAGAGTTCTTGCGACAGACTGGCAAAGCAAACAAAAACATGGAGCAAAACATCCCCAGACAACAGACAAAGTTTTATCAATAAAGATGTCCTTTCAATGAAAATAAACACACCGGCCAAACTAAACACGACACCGGATCCAGGACTGTTGTCAGACGTTCGCCAGCAGACGTTGAGGGGAAGCGTGCGGTGCGGGGGATAAGAGATGACGCCACAGGGCCTTTCCCCTCCCTCTTCCCCTGAATATTCCTCTCCACCTGTCCTGGTCCACATTCCAGCAGTATCACCTGCTCAGCTGTGAACCCCACAGAGACTGTCCAGCAGGGTTCTCTGTCCCAGGCTTCCCAGCAGTCTGATAATAAGGGATGTTGCGCCTGTCAGCTCAGCTTGGCTCCCCCGAGTCAACAATATTGGTCTTTTTTTTTAAAATTAATACATTTTTTTTATTTTTTATAACGGATAACGGGGGAGATTAAAGTACTCAGCCACTTTTTTTTGTTATCTTGCACGTCTGAAAATATGTGAATATAAAGAAAACAATAAACACTGTACATCATAGGTTTTTGTTGTTGCTCTTTTTCAGGGTTTTTACTCGAGTCTTTTTGACCAACCAAGATTTTAACTTCAGCTCCCACAAAGGAAAACAATTTTGTTCTGCAATTCCAACTTGCAGAACAGAGCAACGTGTTTTGAAAACCTCAGACATCTTGGAAGAAAAGCAAGAAGAGTTTTATTATCTCCGATTGACAAGGCTGTGTGCGTGTGTGTGTGTTTATGGATGGTTATCCAAACAGGTGCCAAATATAACATGACATAAAGGCAGGGAGCTAGCTCAGTCAAACTTCCTGCTTGTGCAGAAACAAACATAAAAAAAATTTAAAATGGGACAGCGTGTAATTTTGAGCACGCTGGTACGGTGACTGTGTGCAATAATGTGTGTTGTTGATAGAAGCGTGCCTAAGAGGATGCACATGTGTGTGTACACGCAGCATCTGCAGCTGTCTGTGTGTGTGACAAAGCAAAACAGTGGAGGGAAATGAATGAGGTATGTGTAATGGCTTGCTGCTCTGTTATGTTCATTAGGCCCAAACGCATGTCAGACTGCGTGTGTGTGTGTGTGTGTGTGTGTGTGCGCAATGTGCACGTGTGTCTGTCTGCTAGAGTGTGTTCGCAGAGCTTCAACACAAATTCCTGGGAAACAGTAGGAGACATGGAAAAGGTCCGCGGCGCGGTGTTTGCTCGTCAGTGTGTGTGTAACATCACTGACAGCAACACATGAGACAGATGCTGACACTGTAGCAGATTACTAAGCAAACAGTGATTATCGTCAATCAGCTGACACTTTTCCAATTTCTCAACTGTTTCGGGTTGAGAGGAGCGTTCGATCCCGGTACGAGTGGGAGTGAGAGTGAGAGCCAGCCTGTTCCTTGAAATCGTTCCTGCTTTTGCTACTGCTGGTACATCACAGATGTGTCCATGGGACATTTTTCCTGAATGTCCATTAAATATGTAGAATGCAACTTTGTTTTGAACAAGGTTGGGTAATTCCAGAAAGCACCTTTAAACCAGTTTCATTTCAGTTTCTAAAAGAGCACGCAGCTGTCGTCACCCATTGTAAAGATTTGCAAATCATAAACGAGTTGTAGTATCATAATCGTACAAATGATTTTTAAACCCAAACTTTACTTAGTTAATTTGTTCACTAAAGACAAAATAGCACACGGAAATAAAATACTTTTTTTATGCACTGCATGGTTCTGCAGTTGTCAAAGCCATCGCCTTGCAGCAAGAAGGACCTGCGTTAGAGTCCTGATCAACGCTGTTCTGCATGGAGTTCTCATGCATGCAAAGATGCTTTCTGGGATGCATGGCCTCCTCCCTCAGTGTGAAGACATACATGTTCCCAGCTTCTCTGAAACCGTCTCCAAGGTTGATGGTTCTTAGTAATTCATGACTTCCTGTGGATTTGGGGTCTAAATATGCTGGGACACATTTCACAGTCAATTTCTCTTAGCAGCTCTTCAGAATGGAGAGCTGCTAAGCATCATGAATTCTGGACATTTAAAATATATACTGTTCCATCTGAAACTGAACATTTTCTGAAATTTTCAGTTTCGGAAAACTGAAAATGTGTCATAATTGTGTTTTTCAGTAGGATACTAACCCAAAACACATGGGCAAATTAACACAGAAATAGTTAGTCAGACTCAAAAGCAATCTTGATCTCCTGACTCAAATCCTATAAAACTTTTGTGAGAGGAGCTGAAGAGAAGAGAGAATAAAGGCCCTGAGCTCTGGATGATCTAGTGCAGAAACAGCTAACATAGTCCAGATGGACTCATGTGGTCAATGAGGTCATCCAATACATAAATAGTTCAGAAGACTGAGAAAAATTATGCAAAATTACACGGGTGAAGATCCCCTTCCTCATAAAGTTAGAAAATACAACGAGGCTATGCTACCAAAATATAAGATTATTTATTGTTTGCACAACTTAATAAGAGCTTCAACAAACATGGCGGTCTTTGCATAAGCATATAGTCATATTCAATAAATTGGAATATGGGTTCTGATGAGGTTCATTTCCTTTGGAAATAAGAACTTTTAAGAAGATATGAAGTATGTTTTTAATTAGACCCACACTTCTGCATTAAGAATGATGTAACATTCTAATATTATATTATATTATTAATGTTATATAAAATATATAACATAATATTGTAATATTCAAATTTTTTCATTAGTGGTATGATAAAAATCCTCATCATTGATAAAAACAACAGAAAAGCTTTAAAACATCCATCTGTGTGAGATTCATATAATTTATTTGAGTTACTGAAATGCATGAACTTTCCAATAATATTCAAACTTTTTGAATATAACGGCAATGTCACTTCACATTTTTTTCATTACTTTGTTTTTTACTTAGGGTATTATTAGGGTTGCATCTTTAATAAAGTAGCAGCAGTACTTGTCGAAAGCAAAAGCATTCTGTATTCAAACACAGTGACTAAGAGAGCTTACAAGCTTGGTTATCCTCAATACATACCCAATATTTATAGAGAATATGTTTAGGCTCACTGTAAATTACCTAAAATCAAATATACTGTGTGACAAGACAGACAATAAACACTTTTTACAACATCCAATCAAAATGTATGGTCCTTTTTATAGAAGCCATTATATTAAAAGTTATTGAGGTCATTTTCCATGCGAGGCTGTTCATTTCCCAGCGTAGCTCATAGAGCTGGGCCGACCTCCAACACATTTTGCTGAGAGTTTCACTTCTACTGCCGTTCCCAAAAAGTTCCTGAACACAGATACTGGAGCAGCTGATCGCCCCCTAATTGACTTTTTCCATAAACCTTTCATCGTGCTGGAAAGTCACAGGGTATGTGCTGAAGATGTGCATTGACATGACTTGACTGCGAGAGTGAACTTCAAACTCTGAGACATTGCTCGTGAACTGCATGTTTCTGAGCAGGAGGATACAAAAAGCGCCTTAAGCACAAGGGAAGAATGTAACATAAAGATCGACACGTCCAGCAAACTGGAAAAGAGAATTACAGCTTGCTAGAAGTAACATTTATATACTTTTACCAACACAAAAAAATGGAATATTGCAAAAACGTATTGCAGTGTTGCAACTTTTTAAACAAAAATAACTAATAAATTGAATTATTTTTAAATATTTCACACAACTGAGACTTTAAATAAAAATAAATTTTTTTAATTTACTGGAACTATACTTAATCCCAAGTAAGTTAGGCTTACATGGTAAATTAAGATGGAAATAATTTTTTTTTTTTTTTGGCTCAAAAACAACAGAAAAAACTGCTTTTATAGTACTAAAAAACATAAACAACAAGCAAAAAGCACATTGTTTATTATGAATGCATTTTGAATTTGAGGCTCACCTCTGACAGGACAAAGGCTAAAATTTATACTTTTTCAATCACAATAAACAATGTAAGTAACCCTAGTTTCGCAGAAAATAAAAATAAAAATCATTTATCATTTTTACAATGTTTTGCTAAGTCATTTAAAAATAAGGACGGAGTGGCGATCACCGCCAGTACAATAGGTCATGATCAGGAAACATTATATCAGTTTTAATAGACTTATCTCTAATTTTGTTTTAAGAATTACAGTATCAATTGTTTTTATCTTATTTTATTTATTTATTTATTTTTTACCCAAAATGAACCTTGGAACAACACTTTGCATGACAGAACTTGTAACTGCTTTATCTGATAGTCCTGTTTTGGTGAATATGATTAGTGGAAAATATGTTGCCCGAAGCAAATTCCTTTTGACCCACCTTAGCATATGAGTGGATACTTCTCTTACAAAGTCTATTTCACTGCCCTGGTCAGCAGAATATCAGGGACATGAGAACATGCGTGTTTTGAGGAAAGGCTTAAAGAGGGATTGGAAATACAAATCTTGACCTCGGGTGTGGAATGCAGGGTCGGCATTCGAGGAACATGCCTAGCCCTCGGAGCAGGCGAGCCCAAACCCCCTCTGGGCAACTTCACCCTTACACAACACGTTTCCAACACACACACACACACACACACACACACACACACGCACACAGGCCTATGCACTCGCACACCAGACCAGCACAACAAGCAGACAGTCCCCAGCCCCCTTCCTTTTGTTGTTGTTGTTTTTTTTTTCTCCTCTACCCCCTCTCACAATGGAAAGGCATCTCCACGTTCTAAGAGGCCACAGCGAGAGATCTGCTCAGCAGCGAAGCAATAAACACAGTCCGGCTACACTGGGCTTCGTCTTTGCACAGTAACGGATTTTTAGCTAAAAGACACAAGACAGGTGCAGCAGAAACACACACAATCACATTCTTTTGTCCAAACAAGAAAAGATGTCGATGGAACAGTTTACAGGTTCCGTCAAGCAGTGACAAACTTTCTGAACTGGACACAGAGCAGCTGAGGCCCCCGGCAGCCTTGATTCACTCACAGAGTTGCTGTCAGTACAAAGCTCCTTTGAGCTTGCGCATTGTCTCCTCCCCGGCTTGTTCCCTATGATTAGTCAGCAATCTGCTATCATACAGGGCTCTGGCCTACTTCTGGACAGGAATTCGACCCATGACATCAGTCTACACCAAAGAAGCCAAAGTCTGTCCAGCGTAAGCCTGGTACAGATGAGGTGGATTATAATTGTAATTTGTACTGGCTTGCAAAGGTATTCACACCCCTTATTTTGTCATTTTACAACAGCAAACGTCAGGGTGTTTCATTTTGATTCTGTTTTTTTGAAGATGCCACAATAAAGAGGAGCCAAATACCAACAGGCACCACAGTTGTAAAAATGTAATCTGACAAAATTTAGAATTTTTTATATATATATATATATATGTATATATTTTTGTTTGTTTTCCATTAGTCTCTCACATAAACTCTTTGGAAAATAAAATAATAAATTAGCGGTTGCAACATAAAAAGCTGGAAAAGGCCTGGGGAATTTTTGCAAAGCACTGTTTTTTGTGTTTTGTATTTAATTTATAGAAGATCATCTTAAACTTTGAGAAACTGCACCAAAAAACACAGGCAACGCAGAAAAACCTGATGTGACCTGGTAGAACTGAAACAGACAGAAGGTAAACACCAAAATGCTGTTGTGGTGACTTTTCCTCTAATTCAATCAAGACTGTGGGCGCTCAAAAAACAAACCACAGCCGTAAACCTTAACCGTCTGCCAAACTGTTTTCACTTTCTTAACCTTCACCACACCTTTGGCTGTCCGAGTCTCACACAAATCTCAAACATTAGAGGACGATTAATGTGATGAATTAAAGATGTCGGAGCTGCGCTGTCACACGGTCTAATTTGCGGTTGGGGAAACAGACCGTCTGTAACACTTGCATTTCAGGCTTTGTGCTCATTCCCGAAATTTTATGAGTTCCTAATGGTGAAAACACACGCACTCACTCAGACAAGTGAAGATGAATAAAGGAAAACAGAGCTGGAGGAGGGGTGAGAGGCAAGAAAAACAGAAAACGTGAGAACAGAAAAGGAGAAAAAAAAAAGACTGATTAATCCTCCCTTTTCAGGTGTTCTCAAGATAATTGATTCAACCCCCCCCTTGCCCTCCACCCCCACCACCCTTCCCAACCTGCCTGCCGCTCTGTGAGGTCGGATTTTTTAATGCTTCATTCGACCCAGTTACCCAACAAAAACATCCTTCAGATGGAAGGGGATGAGGGGCGACCAGAAAGGAGGGGAGGAGTGGGTTTGCAGGGGGAGTGTGGGAGACAACCTCCTTGTAGCACATTCCAGGCTTTTGTCATCCCGAGGAATTTGTTTCCTGTCAGCTTCTTAAGCCAATAGATAATATGTTATCAGGGATGAGAGGAGCCTCGACCCCAAGCCCCACCACCTACGATGAGAATGGAAAATGTAGATCAGGAAATACCTTCAAAGTGAGACGTCTTGTGCTGTGATAAATCTCAGCTGGCTAATTTTCGAGGCGGCGTGTGTTAAAACAGAGCAGGGAGACCCCGTTGGTGGGGTCAAAATCTAAAGCACGAGAGAGTAAGATGAAAAGAAAAGCCAAGCAGTCTTCTCAGGACACCACTGAAAATAATTATCCACAGAGACGATAGGATTTCAGAGACTGGCAGGTTCTGACAGAGCATGCCATGCAGAATGTTTACACATCTTTCTTTATTATGGATGTTTCGGGGCATTATTTCATTGCTATTAGGCTCTAATTTATGAGGTGCTCTGAACATAAGCTCTTTTGGTTTTACAGCACTGTGTTTCCCGCTCTCTGCAAATAGATGTGAGGACCCTCTAGACAGCTAGCCTGGGGCCAGTAAACCTCTCACAGTAAAGGCAACCGCAACCATTCTCTCAGAATTACATCACTTTTCCAGGTCCCAATTGTGAAATCAAGGCTCAGCTGTTGCATTCCTTTTCCTCGCTTTTATTCGCTCTCCTTCTTTCATTCAGTAGCAGAAATTAAGACTTGCAAAGCCACAGATCGGGAGATGCCTAAAGCAGGACTTTTCAGGATTATTGGGGTGATAATTAGTTGAAAGGTTATGTTAGATAGTATATTACTAGCCATCTTGGCGTCTTTATTTAGCATACACACAAATTAGATGCTCCAGCTAAGAGCCAGTTTAACTGAGGCCAAGACCTCCTTTAGACTGGTGTTAAAACATTTTCAATCTCAAAAAGCATAATAGCAGTTTTTTTTTTTTTTTTTTTACAAGTGTTATTTTATGAGCTGCTAAAGTGTCCCGTTTACATTTAGTGGTTATTTATGCAGAAGTCACTGGTTAATTACACAGGAAATAGACACAGGAGGTAGCGTCCCACCAATGAGAAACATGTTGTAAGAATGCTACACAAAAAGGGTTTTTGATCAGAGTTACACCCATAACCTCTGTCTCTGTAAATTTCCTATATGAAAACTTCTAGTAAAGGTCAATAGTGCCTCATATTATTATTATTATTATTTTTTTTAAATATATATGTTTATAATAAATTAACTTAAATTTAAAACTTGAGGAATATGCTTTCCTGAAGCATAAAAAGTATACAGATATTTAAATTTATGTTAAAGTGTCTTATTATGCTTTACTGTTAAAAATTACAGAAACGTATGAGGTCATAAGCAGCTCATTAAAGGTAGATTATTGAGCTGATTAAGGACTATGACCTCATAAAATTGCTATTATTAATTGTGCTTTTCATTCTACTTTCTTTTTTTCAAATTCATGTGGGGGTTTTTTTCTATAATTTTCTGAGTCCCATGTCTTGCAAAAAAAAAAAAAACATTCTTTAACCTAAAAAAAAGCATTTAGCAATGTGTTTGATGTATAAAATCCATTAAGAATAACTCCCAACACCCCCAAAGGCTTTTGTAAAGCTCTTAAAAATCCACTTATAGGTAACTTCTAATGAAAACAAAAGTAATACATGTCTCAATTCAAAGAAAAATAAAATCCACTTTATAAAATCAACATTTATGAAATTATGAATATGAAATTAAAATTTCCCATTGGACTTTATCCGCAACAGTGGTTATTCTTCACCTTCCTACTCTGTTTTCAGGATACTTTTCTTACTTAATTCTTTAGATGTTTTAACAAAGCAACCTGGACATATCACCATAGCTTCACATGTTTTCCTCATTCATCACTTTCCGTGCCCACGACCCACTTGGAAGGAAGTGACTGTGGATCAGTGGTATGTCCACAGAATAAACAGTGGCTAGCAGAGGCCTGGACCAGGCTTATCAGGTCTGCCTGATTGACCCTCCACTCCCTCTTTGTTTAGACGTCCTGACAGGCGGGTCACCACTCCACATCCTTCTCCGCCTTTGCTCCATTATTCCCACAATTTTGTGTTGTAAAAGTGAAAGGCCATGTTTTACTTCTTTACTTGAAGGGCAAACAAGCCGACCGAGGTGCTTTTGGGGAAACCAAACACTGACATAAAGAGGGGACCCTTGTGTCTGTCTGAAACACTGCGTGTCCCGCTGCTCAGACAGGCATCTCTGATATGTGGCTCGTTCGGAAGAAACAGCAGGGAAAGGTAAAGACATGTTGTGGGCCGTTGACAAATATTTACTGCTTGCTCGGACAACAGGAGGAATGCGGGGGAACGTCTCTATCAGGGGTCGCTTACCCCCCACCTTCGTCTTTCCCCTCTGTGTGTGTTCTTCAGCTGTTCCCAAGGTCTGTCTGAGGGCGCCCCGGCCTGTCATTCTGTCAGATTAAAGGTCCGCTCTCTTGCTCTTCCTTTAAATGCCACACGCTTTGTTTTTCCTGAGGAGGGGTGCAGAATGCGTGTGATCTCTCGTCGGACTCCCTCTCATCCATCTCTGCCAGAAACCGAGGGGGCAGAGGGGCTAAAAGGGGTTCAGGAGGGGGCAAGGGGCAGGGTTACACTGGGGGAAGAGTAGGGTCAGAGGTTAAGCCAGGCTGACACCTCCCTCACCCCTCCGGCCCACCACCTCACCCATAATCTTTGCACTATACCAGCGGAGACCTGAAGACACAGAAAAAACACACAGTCCTCGGAGTGCGAGTAATAAAGTCTTCCTCTGACATTCTGCTCATGTCTTCAACACTGCTGTTATTCATGCAGAGCTTGGCTTGTTATTGAGTACAGATGTGGAAATGTAATGAGCAGCCGCTCTCGCTGGCGCAGAAAGCCTGGCAATGAACAGTGGGCTCCACTGTGGAGGACGACAGATGGAGACGGACGGAGAAAATGAAAAGGCCTGAGATGGAGGAGATGAGACGGACCGAAGGAGTCTCAGGTTGGTTCACAGGTGCAGAAAGTATTGTTCAGAATCAACAGTGATTCCTTACAGTAATTGGAGCCCTGCAACAATATATCTTTTGCTGCACGTCCTGGTGTGTCTGCTTGAGAAGAAAAACAGAACTAATGAGATAAGCTAGTTTTGATAAGAAAAAGATTAGGGGAAAATTATTCAAAGTTGCAACGTGAATTTGTCTGTGTTGTAATTTTCTCCGTGTCTGTTTAACACTTACTAAAACATTCTGGTTTTGTTGTCACAGCCACAAAATTCTACGTATTTTAATAATGATAGACCAATACAAATTAGTGTACTAGGGCCTTAGTGTGAAATAGAAGTGACATCATCCATCCATTAGAAAAAAGAAAAGTAAATCTGAAGAGTGCAGTGTGATAAAGAGTCAACACACTGAAGAACTATGCTTTGCCTGGTTGCTGGACGTCTGTTGGACGTTGAGCTAGACCAGGTCATGACTGCAGTGTTAGCTTATCCCACACATGGCATTGTGCATACAGGTCAGAGAGTCCAGTTTTGGTCTCATCTGACAGATCACCTTGTAGTGAACTGCAAACTGAGCTTCTGGTTTCGTTTTTTTTCAACAATGGATTTCTTCTTGACATGCTTAACATAATGGTCAGAGTCGTGGAGTGCACCTGTGATATTCTTCCTGCTGACTGATTCTTCCAGCTCATCCAAAGTTACCGCTTGTCTTCTCTGAACGCCTGTGAATTTAAAGGGATGGTTATCTACTGGTAGACTGAAGTTTTATCATCTTATTTTAATGTCCATATGATGGATTGAACAAAACTCTGTGAGATGTTTGAGGATTGTTATACAGTTGAACGACTTAAACTTGTTTAAATTTCTCCCAAAAATTTCCTTTCCTTTCTTCTTTTGTCTTCATCTTGCTGTTAACTCTCCAATATTCTGTAACAAACATTTGAGGCCATCAGAGAACAGCTCGACAGCTGAACCTAATTAATATTTAGATAATTTCTCAAAGATGTTGCTCTGACTAGATTTTTATTTATGGACATTTATATGAACCACCTTTTTTTTGTTAAATATTTCAAAACCACGCATCTTTTTTCTTCCATGCCAAATCTTTATTGGTCTGTCCAATAAAATAAACACTACAATACTTGGTTGTAATGTGACAAATTGGAAAAAAGTTCAAGGCATGTGAGCACTTTTTCTTGGCATTGTAAATGTTCTTTTCAGTCTGATTTGATCCAGTCATGCACACCAGCAAAACACTGTCACCTCAAAATAGAGTGCACTAATGTAGATGGATTCATTTAAATAATAATAGATACAACTTTTAACTCTAGATCGCTCAGCATTACTATGCTTTTATTTCAGAAATATTTAAGTGAAAATTTCAGTTTTGATTGACCAACAACCTCTATGGATTGGATAATAAACAAGAAAAGATTGAGGTTATAATTAAATGCAACTACGGCGATAAGCTTCATTCAACTTTTCTGAAAGCAAATTGGGCCTGATCTGTTTATTTCCCGCAGATACCGACTGTTTCCTGCAGATGCGCATTTAAACTGTGAAATCAGCAAAGTTGCAGGAACTATTGAGAAACCACTGAGGGACATGTAAAAGTGTTTTTACTTCCCTAAGAGCTGGGAAATGGGTGCCACCTTAGTGCAACCGAGGAAGCTAAAGAAAGCATGATTCATCCAGTGATTTGTCATGTGAGTGGAAGACATTCAGCAAGAAAACATCTAATCCCATTGTGCTTCTGTTATGACCACAGAGTCTTTGGAGAAAAAGACAAAAACCCCGGGGAGAAATAAAGTGTCTGCATGAAAGCACAAAGATATTTGTGTTAAATGCGAGTTTAAGACATACAATAAAATATAAATATTTCTTGTGAATTGATTTAGTCTTGTACATTGGAGCAAATCTAAGAATCAGGCTTTGTTTGGCTCTTCAATGTCACGCGTCTCCTGTTTTGAAAATCTACAAAACCTGTGCAATGATAAAGACTTTAAGATTGAAACCAAGAAATCATCCTTTGTGTATGTTGAAGCAAAACCCGATCTGTTTAACGTGCAGTAAATATTCTTTTGAATGTTAGCAAAAAAAAAAAAAAAAAAAAAAAAAAAAAAAAAGGAAGGAGGGGCTACAGCAGCAGAACATTCAATACCAGAGTGTCAGAGCCTCTGTCCGTGGTGCTGAACCACTCATCTACACCCATAGAGCCGGAGCAAATAGAACAGACAACACCAACGAATCTACCAACAATTTACCCAAGAATGCAGGCAGTTGTCTGAAAAAGATCAGTCTTGAAATGGATAGTTTTAAACATTTTTTGTTTTATCTTTTACAAAACAGAAATGCTACTACCTGAAGAAGTGCTTCCTCACAGCTGATACAATTTGAGAAACCTTCTGCATAAACACGTACAGACTCACTTCAGATCTAATGAAAGATTTAAAATCTGTTTAAAGTTTAAAAGTTAAAAGTATAATGTAAACAGATTGAGCCATCTAGTGCACAGCATCCCGTCAGTTCTCTGTCCTCTGCTTCTGAAAGACCACGCAGTCTTCCTTTGTTTTCAGCTTCTCCTCACATCTCCTGAGATGGCAAAAAGGAAAAGTAAGTGTGCCGGGAAGAACAGAGCACTCATCTCAAATGGCATCCACTCACATAATGCATGAGGAGACATCCTCAGTAAACACAGCAACAGGAAGTGTTTGAATCTATGAAACATCCTGCTTGCTGAAAGTTAAATGACATGCTGTAAATTTGCTGTCTGGCGAGCTTGGAGTTTTAATTTTTTATTTTTTTTCTCTGCATGCATGACTAACAGAGATACAAGCTGCCGAGCTGCGTTGCAAGCAACTGGCGGCACAGATGTTAACGGCATCAGTTTATCAGACAACTTTCTTAGTTTTTTTTTTTTTTTTTTTTTTTTTTTTTTTAAAGGGTACCTGTGATGTGCTTCGGATGTGGACACACACACACACATCCTTACTCACTTAAAGCCTCAGGCCATAAACCTGCTGTGAGCTCCTGACCTTCAACCCTAATAACCTTTCCCTAAGTCAGTGTAAGTCCAGGGTGAGCTCATTTTATGGTTACAAAAAATGTTTGCTCATCTGTCCAGCAGTTGATGAAGTACCTTAGGGGGCCTGCTTGAAAGAATAAACAGTCACTCAGCATTGATCTTGTTTAGGCTCTAACTATAGCCAGGTGCTGATGGCCTCTGTGGAAAAACTGGCATATTGCTGGAGATCCATTTTAAGTTCAGAGAGTTTTGTTATAGATATCAGGAAAGACCAGTTCAAAGATTACGTTGGGCAAAGTACATGGAAAAAGTGAGAAAAAAAAAAACAACAAAAGATTTTGAAATTTTGAGGTAAATGTTTAACTAGCAAAAACAAGTGAAATGACTTTTGTTTTTCCTCCAATGGAAGGAACACAAAGTCAAGTCTACTGATTAAATTGTTTTCTAGCCTTATTGTTTGATCAAAGAACAGTTTATTTTATTCACAGGAATACTGTCTTGTAGTATGCCTTTTAAGTAGTTTATTTTGATATTTAGTTTTATTTTGCCACCTAAATAATCGGTCAAAAATACTTTCACTTTGTAGTCCATAGAAGCACTCTTACTTAGTAAGATTGCATTAATTTGTGTTCAAATTATGCAGTGAAAATTTAACACCAATATATTGTGCTACCATCATCACTAAAGAAATCTATATTCATTTGAATTTTATTTTATTTTTTGAATAAAGCCTTTAACTGTGTTTCAAAGGAAACATCATGAATGTCATGTAAAAGCAAACAAGCAGAAATAGAAAAGTTCATTAATGAGTTCATACGCAACAGCTTGAGATTAACAACAAGCACAGTTTGATAAGCTAGATGTGAAGAACTAATATCTGGTTAATATGTATCAGAAATTCACTTTAGGTTTACATAAGTGACCACGCTTTGGTCAAAAAAGTGTGACCAAAGTTTTAGACCAAAGAAATACGCTAATTTTCAGTGTTATGAAACAAGTACAGCATTTGCCCCCTTATAAATGTCTAGTGTTCATGTTTTTATTTTTTAATATAAACATCTTAGACCCTCAAATATTTTAATAAGCTTTCAGGAATTGAAAATAAAATATTTATCTTTTCTGAATTTATGGATCGTTGAGTTCTGAAACAACTGAAAGGGCTACGTTGAATATGCATAGGACTGGCATCAGGTCTTGATTATTGACTTTTGTGAGTTGCTTTAATGTGTGTAAATGTCTTATCTGAAACTACAAGACTTCCCGAAACATTTTGAGTTTCCAATAAATGCTGCCTCTAAAAACCTACAGAATTTACATTAACAAGCTACTAATTTGACTTTGATGTCTTCAGCCTTTTATCTCACCGTCACCACTTGTCAATTATTTATCAAGATATCCTTTACAATTTATTGAATAAATCCTTTTTAAATGTTAACATAGCCCCTTTCTCGTTGTAACAAACTAGTATTAGTGTCTGAATTTCACCTAAATTTTGCTTCAGGCAGGACTCACAAAGAAATCAAACATATTTTGTTGAAAAATCAGGCAGATGTGATGATTCCTGGTCAAAAATAGCAGTAATTGTTTTACCATTGCCTTTCCACCATGATACAAACCCACAACGAAGCCTGTGTTATGTCAAAAACTGCTGTTTTATCTGCTGCAGTAGCAGCAGAAATATGTGCAGGCAAGACGAAGAATAAGACTACAATGCATTGCAAGGTAGCAAAACAAAATAGACAGAATATTCCGTTTTTGTTCCTCTGAATGGGGATATTTTAGTATAAGTGACACGCAAAGGGAAGCACAGAACAGCTGTGATAGAAATCCAAGTTCCAACTTAAAATGGCCTCAACGTTTTACAGTTTGCCTGGTTACAAATACAAACTTATACGTAGCCTAATGCGCTTGTGTTTGATTGACAACATTTCAATAGACTTGAGCTTGTGATGATTGTCTCCAAATCCAGTATTGAATGGTGTGGACACAACCCAACCCTGACACATCTGAAACAAGTTAGAGGCTCATTAGTAGGCTGCTATATAACACGAAGACATAAATCAATCACTCGACCCAGGTGTGGTAGCTCAGAGATGGACTCCCCTGTCCTAGAGGGTGTGACGGGATTAAAGCATTCCCCATCATCATTGCATTTAAGAAAATAGGTGGATCTCATCAACATAGGATTTTATTGAAAAGTTACTTTATTTTAAGTAATCCAATAAAAAAAGAAAGTGAAGCTCCTGTATTGTGTAGCTTTCTTAACAAACCAGTTAATATAGTTAATTTTATGCTTAGGAATCACACGTAATTAACACTCAGCAAGCAGTTTCTCCACAAAGAAAGGTGTTAAGACCAATAAAGATGTATTTTTACCAGCTGAAACAATACTGGTGAAGAGAAACAAGAGTTTTAAGAGACTAATGAACAATTTTGTTGCAAAAAGAAATTTTCTCCTCCAAAATCCCTTTCCTTTCTGTCTTGTTTTGAAAAGTGTGACACATTTTAAAGATCTCGGATGCATGTACGTGCATACTTGCACAGAAATATCTACATTCCTGCAGTCGGGGACATGACATGCTTACATATGTCCACTGAAATGTTATGTTATGGTAAACACAATGCTGACAAAGACTGCTGTCTGTGTGTGTGGTCATGTGTACAGTTATTTCCTGCTCTAGAGTTTGGCATACAATAACATTGTACTTTTAAGAGTCTTGTTTAGAATCTTTTGTCAGTTCCACGTCCACTATAACACTCAGTGTAAGAGACATGATGCCGTTTGAGGCAACCACAGTGAACATTCACATGACATTCAGGGAAAAAAGCTTGATTTTCTTTGAAAAAATGTTCCCTGTCTTCATCTGATTTCTTTGAGCCTCCAGCCACAAGGTACAGGGGAATAAAAGTTGCCAGCATTGACCCTTCCAATATCATAAGCTCCAACTTGCTGTGGTCGCTCAATGATTTACGAGAATTTTGATAAGATCTTCTGGCTGAGCTGATAAGTCAAACACAAGAGGAGATCATTGACACTAACACAGCATTATGAAACACCAATGCTTCTGCAGCAACCTGACTTTTCACAGAACAGGGAGGTTAATTGATTGACTTTGTTCTGTCTGACTATTTGAGATGTTCTTTCTGGTGATTGCTCTCTTCCTCTGACCTCTTAACCTTTAATCACAATTCAAGTGCCATCTCAACCCGTGTGGAAATTAAGCAAACACTCCATTCAGTTAGAGTTATTGCACACACTGACTAACTGAATGAGAAATGTAACTTGTAGAATATCATGCAAGATGTTTCAAATTATTTTAAGACACAAAGAAACAGTTTTTTTTTTGTTTGTTTTGCTGCATTTCAAGTTTTACATTTGATTTAAACATAAGTGTGAAATCCTTTTACATGCATTTATATCTATTGCAGATTTTCATGGTTAACCATTTCATAACTGCAAGTTAGTTTGTATATTGTTTTTGTCAACTGGAAGTATTGTACAACTGTGCACTGGAAGGAAATTTGTATGAAGTGTTTTCAAATGTCTTTACAAATAAAATTCTAAAAGGTGTTGCTTTTGTACTTAGTTACCTCTCCACTGGTACCCCTAAACAAGATCTAGTGCAAGCACTTGAACAAAAAAAATAAATATATATATATATATATATATAAAAAAAAAAAAAAAAAATTCCCTTCTCACCCACCGCGGGTGGTGATTCTTCTTCCTCTTAGCTCGGGTCCTCTACCAGAGGCCTGGGAGCTTGAGGGTTCTGCGCAGTATCTTGGCTGTGCCTAGGACTGCACATTTCTGGACTGAGATGTCTGATGTTGTTCCTGGGATCTGTTGTAGCCACTGTTCCAGTTTGGGGGTGACTGCCCCGAGGGTCCCGATGACCACAGGCACCACTGTGGTCTTCACCTTCCAGGCCCTCTCCAGTTCCTCCCTTAGGCCCTGGTATTTCTCTAGTTTCTCATGCTCCTTTTTCCTGATGTTGCAGTCACTTGGTATTGCCACATCCACCACAACGGCTTTCCTCTGTTGTTTATCCACCACGACTATGTCTGGTTGGTTCGCCCTCATATATATATATATATATATATATATATATATATATATATATATATATATATATATATATATATATATATATATATATATATATATATATATCCAAAGATGCAAAACATACAGCCAGAGCTACAATGGAATTCATATGAATGTATTTTTAGAATGGCCTAGTCAAACTCCATGCCTGAATGCAACAAAATTGGATTTGCGTCTTGAAAATTTATATTCATTGCTCTCCATGCAAAGCTGGTAGAAAAATATCTCAAAAGACCAGCAGCAAAACGTGCCTCTACAAAGTGTGTTGATGCCACACCTTTTATATTTTATTAGTTGTAAAAATAATAATAATAATAATATATATATATATATATATATATGCACATATGCTTATAAGCATATATATATTTCTTTTTGTTTTCTTTCCAAGTCACCCTTTGTAGGGTTGCTATGTGAAAATTAAATAGTTCAAGAGGCAAGAATAGTTTAGCCACGCATTGTTCTGCAGGTATGTCTTAATATATTAGAATATTTTCAGGTACACCATCCTCCAGTCAATTTATAGTAGAGAAGAATTATTTTTTACAAAAAAGAATATTTCCAGTCTAAGGTTTTCATTAACGTTTTTGAAGCCAAACCCTCTGGAATGCACCATAAGCATTTTTTTTTTTCTTTAAAGTGGACATTTTCAGGCTCACACTGCACGATCCTATCCATGTGCAGATTATGAAAAACGGGCAACCAACCAGAAAGTTGAACAGATTACGCGATAATAAACTCCAGGAAGTCATTCTGCTAACATCCTGCTGATAAACTACCTCAATTGCCCACACTTCAGCATCCCTCCCAGTCAGATAGACTTTGACCCTGACTCATATTCTCAAAAACTTTTATTTAGAAAATGAAGTTCACTGACAGCAAAAATCATTTCAGAAATGGCACAGTTGTTGTGCTGAATAAGAACAATTTCATACAGAACTTTCCAATGCAAAATTAACAATAAATTGTTACTAAATCTAAAGTCAAATGAAATATTGTGAAAATGAATCCCTTTATTGAGTAATATGTAAAATGTGGATGCAACAAAACACTAACCAAAAGCTGAAACAATACTGGTGAAGAGAAACAAGTTTTAAGAGACTAATGGACAATTTTATTGCAAAATCCCTTTCCTTTCTGTCTTGTTGTGAACAATGCAACAAACTTTATAGATCTCAGATGCATGTACGTGCATACCTGCACAGAAATATCTACATTCCTGCACTGGGGGACATGACATGCTTACATATGTTCATGCACAAGCACAAACCTCATGTGCTCACATTTCGACAGCAGCCACTTTCAAGTGAATCAAGTTTCCAAGCAGGGAGCAAAAACCTTTGCTTAGCAAATGTTGCCCTTGAGCAGATAGGTTTGTTTGGTTTGCCAGATTTTGGACTTTAGATTTAGAGATCTCCTGGGAAATAAACGCACAGGAATCACGTGGATCAACAGACTGGCTTTATCTTTTTGTGATGTCACTTTACTATCATGTGCTTTTAACAAGATAAAATAAAATAAAAGTAATCTTAGAGGACAGAGAATCAAATCAGCAAAAAGTAGAAATATCTGATACAAAATGAAACAATGAGCATGAATACACAGAACTGAGTAGAAAGTTACACAGTCAGATAATTTGCTGCTGATTGTGTCAGAGAATCCTTAACTGAAAGAGAAATGTTCAAAACAGAATCAAAGTGGAGTTCAGTCACTGACAGTGTCATTCATTCTCTGAAAAAAAACAGGAGGAAAACAGGTGGTCCCTATTTACCAACTGAAGTCAGCAAATGTAGCACATGCTGGCTATAGAGGCTCTTCTGAACTGGCTTTTCTTTTTGTAAAGTGCCTTAGGACAACATGTTGTGAAATGCCACTGTACAGGTAAGCGGAACTGAATTACGGTACTCAGAACATTTCAGTAAAATGGATCGTTCTGCACATTATTAAGAAGAAAGGCGTGCTTAAATTGAAAAGGTTGATTGCAAAGGGAAATCTGTATAAAAAGTGCAGATAGGCGAAAACCAGAAAGGCATAGCAGAAGAAAAGCCAAGAAAAGCCAAAACGGTAACAGTTCAGGCCAGGATTAGCTCCAGGTTCTGTGAGTTCTGCAGGAAATAAAAGCTGTCTATATGAAGCCAAGCCAAGCCATCCATCCAAGAAACCCCTGCAGTCCTATTGCTGAACAAATGACATTGTGAAGAGGTTGCAATTTGGCCATAAACAATGACTGGCCAGAAGAGAAATAAAGCAACAGGGGGGCAGACTGTTTGTCACGACCCACCAAACGTGAAATTCAAGTCACAATGCAGTGAAACAGGGTGGCCATGGCATCAAGCAATGGGACTTTTTTCTTGTGCTATAGTGTTGGGCCTCTTTATCACATACTAGGGATCACTTGAGGAGATTGTGTTGCCTTCTATAAAGGCTCTCAAAATAAATGTTTCAACTTGACAGTGACCTCAAACATACCAGTAAGTGAAAAGCATCTTGGTTCCAGACCAACAAGATTAATTGTATTGTAGCCAGTCCAATCCACAGACCTTAGTCCATTTTGGTCATCTTCGTGCAACACAGAAGCAGTTCTCAGAGACAGTGGTCATGCAGCTAAATATTAGTTCACAGGAAATCTAAATCTTCACTTACTTTTCAGCAGACACAGTGAAAGCATTATCTGTAAAGTAAAATTCACACGTTTGTATATCTTTCTGAACACGCAGATATTTCTGGTTCCTTGCTTTTAATATGTTGACAAAAAAATTTAATCAATATTTCTTAATGGGATGATTTACAAATGAAAGGTCGGTGTTCAAAGTGCTTTTCCCAGAATAGAAATGAAGACTGTTATGACATTTCTTTTAACTACTTTAAATGGAAATATATATTTTCTTTGCCATCAAAGTTCCTATTCTAATTGGGAGTGGATTACAGTGACATTTAAAAATGAAGTCATTCTTTCCATGTAAAATATTTCAAGTATAAAGATTGTGCTATGACGTCATCCTGGATAAGACCTCAAACAGATCAGACGAGAAAATCAGTGGCACCTACTAGATAGCAAGACATTCCTCTGACTGGTCATGTCAAGTCTGAGACAGTCATCATTGTCTTACTAAAAACATACTGAACTTTAATAATGTGAGAGTAGATTTCATCCAGCTGTGAAATTTGATATTTCCAACCACCCCTGAAGTCTGCGCACTGCCATCCGGAGGATTCTCATACGGCAGACGTCTTTCTTGGCGTCCACTGGAGATTTTGCCTGGGTCGTAGTGACATGAGCTGTATTAGGAGTTATCCCAGTAACAGCAGTAAAAGGAGGACTGGGATTACTTGGAACAGTCGCTGAGTCCAGTGGATGAACTTTACTGATTTGACACGACCATCTATGTCAGCGCAGAGCAACAGAAACTCAAAGGCATTTCTTTTGCTGATGCGTACTTAGATGCTTTTGGAGAACTGCCTCCTGGATTTCAAAGGCTGTAGTGGAACACTGCCATCTGCAGTTGTATTGCTTTTTACAGTGTGGAGTCCGTTGTAAACGTGTGCATGATGTGATAGTATCATCCTGGATTAAAGCAATCACAACTTCACTGTAAAATTCATGTGTCTACTCTGTTGGGTTGATCTATGCTGCATGGAGCCAAGGTTACATTTCAATAGCCAGGCATTTTGAACAAAGCGTTCTCTTTGTGCTTTACATGTTGTAAATGTCAGATGTAAGATTTATCAGGTCATGACATGATACAATAATACATTTTCATGGCGGTTTTGTTTGCCAAACTTCAATTTTTTAAATTCCAGTTCCCACAACAACAAGAAGCATACAAGGAACAGGGCAATCTGCATCATTATTTGTTACAACGGGCTGCAATGTCTTGCAAATCCATGCAGGGAACACTAAAAAGATTACAAAATAAATCAAGCTAGTTCATGTGCTTAAGTTTTATAGCTGTTATTTCTGAAATACACTGGCAAACAGATTACATACATGTTCAGAAAATTATACCAATTCAAGCGTACTAGTGAACAGTCTAAATAAAGGAAGAGCTACTCACTATCAAAATCTAAAAGGAATCTATAAAACTCCTTAGCCTTTGACTGTAGGTGCAACTTATCCAGTAACTGTAATATACACCTACAAAACCTGACACCAGTTTTATGCTGGCAATAAAATCAGTAAATGACTATGTTTCCTTTAACCTCTCTTCCAAACTATATTTTAAAGAGCAACATCTACTAAATCTAAAAAAAACCTTATCAAACATTGACCAAGCTAGTGTTCAGCTTGCAGAACTTGTACTACAACTAACAAGCATGAGGTCCAGTGTTTAATGTCTTCAACAAACATGATTAAATGAAATAAATTAGAATGTTATTTAAAAGCTCATTTGTTTTAGTAACTTAATTTTCAAACTGAAAAGAATTTTTGTGTTTTCAAACACTTATTTTTGTTGATTATGATAATTTTATTGGAATAACAGAACATTACATCATACAAAAAAATATTACAAAAATGTGGTTTTAGTTAAAAGTATGTTTAATATCTGCTTAAAAGTTGTTTTTTTTCAAAAGTTACTTTTAATCTGACAAATGAGTCTCATGTGAAATAATTTTCTACTTTATTAAATATAAGTGTAATTGTCAAGTATATAAATAAATTGGAATATCAACAAATATTCTCTTCAGTAGTTTGGTACTGTAAATTTGTTAAAAACTGAGTATATGCCTTATTTTAAGTTTTTGGGTTTTTTTTTATTTGAAGATTATAACTTACAATGAAGTGTATAAGAGAAAATTAAACTAAATTTTAATTTAGAAAATTCAAACGCAGCATAAGACTATTAAAAAGGATTAGATAGAAAAAAAATCTTGCCGCCTAATCATTTTATGAGCTACACTAGGGACCTTCAAACCCCAGCCTCGAGGATCCTGTCTCCTGCAACAATTCATGTGTCTTCGGTCCAACACACCAAACCGAATGGCTGAATTACCTCCTTGGTGCTGTCAAGTTCCCCAAAGTCCAGCTAATGACATAATTATTTGACTCAGGTGTGTTGAAGCAGAGACCCATCTGAAAGTTGCAAAAACGTGTGCAAGCAACAGGGATTATTTTAGGATTATGAAGTTTAGATTCCTTTATTGTTCATTTAAGTTGTCAGTGGTGAATAAAATAATTGCTCTGACATGTTGTCTTTTAACTTCTTCCTGTCAGCATTGTCATCTCCCTAGCTGACTTTTAAGGACTGCACCCAGTCCTTTACTTGTTAAAACACTCTTTGAGGTAGTCTGGATACACAAGTATTCATTCCTCAAGAGGAGTATGGACTCAACATTTAACATCAGATTATTGTCTAAATATTTCAATTTTAAACAAAAAAAATAAAAATCACAGCAGTTAAATTAATGATTAAATCTGTGAAACCTCAGTGGTTGTAACTCTTTCACAGCGCATGGCACATAATGAATAGTGAATGGTGATCAGAGAGCAGGAATATATGATGTTTGCTTTCAAGGGTCAATGTATGGATAAACCGTGACCTCTGCCTCTTTAACAAACAGAATGTACTGAGCTCTTCTTAAAACTCTCTTTATGGTGTAACTCTCTCTCAACTGCACACTTGAATGTGCTCTCAAAGTAGAAGAAAAAACTGGAGGAAAAAAACAAGAACAAGAGCTGGAACAGCAGCTCCAAGAACACCCAGAAATGGTCACGTAGTACTCGTCGTAGCTCCAGCAAAGGTCGTGTGTAGGTAAAATTGCGCTGACAGACCTCATTGTTAATGTTGCCACGGTTACTCTGCCCTTATGTGTTTTACAGATTTTGTCAGGTAAGATTAGAGTCCTGGAAACCACACAGTGCAACAGTAAATCTGAGAAACTGGAGGAAACTTTAGTCCATATAAAATTCTATCCAGGTTTTGTCATTTCTGTTGATAATAATACACACACCTTTCAAAATAATGCTGAAATGCAAGTTAAAATATCTGGCAAAAAATGTCAGAGGTCAAGGGGACAGTGCATGCACTGACAGGACAGGTTTAAACTGGTTTAGAAAAGTTCAAACCAAATCTAGTCTGTACATTGAACTTAACCAGATAACACAGGTCAACATGAGAGTAAATGAGACTGGAAAAAATAGGCAAAGTCAAGTTATTTCAAAAAGGTTAAGAGAGTTTGGTGTGCATTGAAGTTAGGCAGAAAATTGGCAATTAATTGTCAAATATATTTAGTACAAAACAATAATAATCGCCAGCCACTGAATTATTCATTTACATAACTTACAGAACATGGAAATTATGAAGTTGGCTGGTCTCAGTCCTATAGATTGGATGAGGAGATCTGTCATCCGAAGGTTCGCAGTCTGGAGTAGAGCGGCTACTCCTCCGCTTCGAAAGAAGACGTCAGTTGAGTTGTTCTGGACTTCTCATTGACATATAACTTTGGAGATTTCCTGGAGACATCCCACCAAGTGGAGACTGCAGGGGCCGATCATGATCACGTCAGAGGGACTGTATGTTAATTCTAGCCTGAAAGTGCCTTGAGATCCCCCAAGATGAGTCACTGATTAATTAATCTGTGATGAGCCGGAGACAAATTTATGAGTGGGTTTTCATTTTTTTGGCTATTGACATAAAAAAGCAAAAGCAAACTAAGCCTGAGAACAGGAGAAAGCACTTACTTATCTAAAAAGCTTCATACAAGTATGTAATTAGATTTTTGTGACACAAATAATGAAATGGGGATAAGCTATGTGGAAAATGTTTTCCAAACTTTTCATTAAAATTTTGTAACTAAAAATGACAGAAAAAGTTAAGAGATATTGTCACCTAAACCAAGACTGTACAACAAAAACTGCAGAAGAAAATTCTAAAATTTGAGCACGTAGACGTGACCTAATCAATGTTACCTGCCATAGTCTGCCTTTGATTAATTTGTTGCACGATGGATCGCCTCATTTGACCCCATCATTTAGTGACGCTCTCTCAAATGTCAAAAACCTAAAACTCCTCAAACAACACGGACATCTATTACATGTAGACTCTGCAAACAAAAGGTGAAAGTATCTCAGAAAACAATTTTAAAGCTCCTAGCTCATCTTAATTAAACCTTCCCTTAGCTTCAAAAACACTGGCGCTAGTTTGTTCCAGCTGGTGCCTTTCATTTCATCAAATGAGCTGTTAAGCCTGTTCAGCAAGTAGGTCTTACGGTGAGAAAGAATGCAGTACGTGCTGACAAACTCAAGCCTGTTCACATGTAAAGGTTTGTTTCTCTCAAACAAAAGGTTGACGTGTGGAGCTCAAATTTACACAAATTGCTTCACCTCTAAGTTTAAATATCTTCCAACTTGAAAGAGGTTTTTTGAGTCTTACTCACTGAACCCAAGTTTACTTTGTGAAAATTCCCCTTTGTTTGTTTCAGCCTTTTATCCTCTGGATTAAGAAAAAGCTTTTGCTCTGCTTTAGTAGCGTCTGATTGTTTTAACTTGTTTTAATTAAGTTATTTATTATACATTTTGGAAAAATAGGTCTCTGCCAAGTATACTTTTCATTTTGTTTTAATTTATTTTTTGCTTTTCTTCACAATTGATATGAAAGTATTTTCTTTTTGTATGAAGCAAGAATGAAATCAGCTTGCACAAAGGCCATTTATCACATTGACCACAGTGGTCTTTCAAAGGGAAATCAATCAATTTCAGAAACCTGAGAGTCAAGTGTAGAGCAATAAGAAGCCGTTATGATTAAGCATCAAAATGTTTGCTTAAAGTATATTTGAGGGCTCGTGTGCAGCTTTTAAACCTGATGTGCCATATGGTTTGTGTCACACTGCCATCTGGGAAGTTTTTGTTTGATGCAGTTTTGAAAATTGCTTTCAAAGAATACTTGGCAGCTCTTTTGATGAATCCATCTGTCCATCACCACATATTGTGATCTAGCTTCAACTGCTCAGATCAACAGATCTGAGATCAAACTCTGGCTGATGCTCACTGGTAGAAGAATGAAAATATATTTCCCTCTGAGAAAACCATTTAAGAGTCATTCTTTCTCTCTCGGTGGTCTAACTCAACTTAGCATGGCCCCAAACTACCTCATTGTTTTGTACTTCTGGATGAACTTCTTTACAACCACAGCAAATACAGGAAAGTTTCAATGTCTACATAAAATTTTGTTACTTAAAATCTGGTGGAAACAATAAATTGTGCTTTCAGCTTAGGCTTTATTTCTAACTTTCCCAGCAAAAGTATTTTTTCCATACGTTTAAGGGACAAAAAAAAAGAACTTTACTCCATAAATCGGGGTCATTTTTGAAAGAGTGGGAAGCCGAAAGAATTCCAGTTTCCACAAACTGTGTTGTAGAGACAGGAAACATGGGGAAGAAGGACCTTTGGTCAGATGAGATTGAACTTGGATTTCTTGGCCTACATGTAAAAAGTAACACTTCACATCATCCTGACCACTCTATCCCTACAACAAAACACTGTGGTGGCAGCATCGCGGACAGTCTGATTTTCTGAAGACATAAGGAAGTTATACCGGGGAGATGGATTAACCCAACAGACATCCAAAAAACTTAAGACTGGGTTGGATGTTTACCTGGTAGCAGCAAAATTACGTCTAACATGGAGCCATAGCTAAAATGGAATGATCGATCAAACTAGATGTATGTGTTACTCTGGTCCCAGTGAAAAGCAGAGCCAAATCTGAAGAGTTTCTTTCATGGTATGCTGTTTAACCAATTTGATTGGGCTTGATCTATCTCACAAAGACGAATAAACAACAAGGTTGCACATGTAATTACAGCAATGAAGCTTACAGACTTTTGCTTGTCAAAAAAAAAGGATAATTTTTATTTTGATTCATAATTGAAGGCCTTACGTATGTCAACAAAATCAGTAGACATTTGTGTTGCAAAATTACAAATGCTGGAAAATAAGGGCTTCTTTTGAAATCTTGTTAATGCCTCCAAATTAATGTTAAATTAACAGTTATTATGAAACTTCAGCTTAGAGTTTAGAAAAAGTATGTCCTCGTAGTTACCTGCTTAAGACACACAAGAAAAAACTTTCTCAAAAGCTATATATACTGTACATCCATCCATCCATTTTCTGTTCACCCTTGTCCCTAATGGGGTCGGGAGGGTTGCTGGTGTCTATCTCCAGCTACGTTCTGGGCGAGAGGCGGGGTTCACCCTGGACAGGTTGCCAGTCTGTCGCAGGGCAACACAGAGACATACAGGACACACAACCATTCACACACACACTCACACCTAGGGAGAATTTAGAGAGACCAATTAACCTGACAGTCATGTTTTTGGACTGTGGGAGGAAGCTGGAGAACCCGGAGAGATATATACTGTACATTGTACATGATTAAAGTCAAGTGCTGGATGGTGGCAACAAGTGGTGACTTAACATAATGACATCATCTTAATTTGACTGTCGCCCCAATTGTGGAAGCGATTAAAGAGGAAGACAAAGAGGGATTTCACCCATTACCCATTAAAGTTAACCACCACATTACATGGCATTTTATAGGTCATAAATAAGAAAATGCTGCTGGATTTTGCCCTCCTCTAGCCACTGTTGAAGCCTCCCCTGTGAGCATGTGGGTGTGCGTTGCCAAGCTCAGGGGGAGAGACCTCGCCACGGGACTCGACCGACTCATTGCTGCGAAACAGTTAGTGGTAATTTGAGCAGAAGACAGGGGCCATAATGCTCACACAGAAACAAAAACTTGCGCTCATTCAATTTCAACATGTTGTATTGAATTCAAGAATATCAAATTGCAGTCTGTTCTCAGCAAGGCACCGCTGGCAGAGATCATGTTAACAGTGCCGACTGCTGTACTTCCTGGAAAGTGATGGGCAAGCCTTTTACAGTTTATTATCACACGCAGCCCCCTCTCATCCATCCGTACAGCCATCACAGCAAAGGATCTCTCTCTGCACTTTCTCCCTCGCACCGCACATTCTCCAGGCCATTTGGTTGCGATTTACTACCAAGACGTTTACAGCAAATTGTTCCTTCCTCCCTCCTTCTCTTTTTTTCATTTTTTCATCTCCTCTTCCCTTCTTGCTCCCTCCACATTCTGATCTGTTTTATGGTATTTCATTGTGTTTTGTTTGTTTCACCGTGACTGCTTTCATCTCCCCGTCTGTCTGGCCTCATATCATTTCTAAAGTGGACCCAAATGCTTCCCCTGGCAGATGCAAGCATGCACTTCCAGTAAGCCCGAGAAATAAATCGAATATTTGAAGGAAGACAAATAAATACAAGTGTAAATATCCTCTTGGAGACGGCCTTAGAAACTTCTGTGTATAATTAGGCTGTCATCTGTGAGTGTGTGCACGTGTCCATTTGTGTGTTTGACTGCTGGTTGTTTGTGTGCAGTCCAATAAGTTTGTAATTGTGTTTGTGTGTCCGCATTACTGTGCGGGTGACTAAACGCCCTTCTTAACCAACGTGTGAAATGTTCCTTTCAGGGCTGGAAATGACTTAGAGCCCCCAGGGCGATGGTGAAAAGGGTCTTTTCCGGATTGGCAGACGTCAGAGTGACCACCCCTTGACTACCCAACATCCCCACATCCTCTAGCCATAGCAACATCTAACCAATAAAGCACATAAGTTGTCGTTTATCTCACGGCTTCATATCTAACTGAATCACTGCTGTCTGGCTGCGTGTCCAAATAAGCTTCCAGTAACATTAGAAAACAATGACAGAATAAGAGGGCAAATGACATAGTTGGCATTGGAAAGATGATTCAGAAAAACCAATAAATGTCTGGCATCTGCAAATGTCATAATAACAGAGAAAAGATGGGGCAACCCCTCTGTTTTTCCTTCTGTTTGTGTGTTCAATGTGTGTATTGTGTGTTTGATCGTGGAAGCAGAGTGTGTCTTAGGCCAAGTTGCCAGTGAGTTGGCACATTTGGAGTGTTTATGTGTGGGTATTGTGTCTGGACTGAGTGGTCATTGTATTCCAGACATGTGGTATATTCACTGCTGTGTGATTCACTCCTACCAGCATCTGTTGACTACCTCTGCAGGCTTAGGAGAGGTCTGAGCAACAACATGCAACTTACCATACTGAACTGACTGGACATGACCACGCCTTCAGAAAAACAACAGTTACCAGGAAAACCTAGAAGAAGCAATCAACACTCCTTTTAAATAATGTCTTCCTTTTACTAACTGAACCAACAAACCAAAGAGTTTGTCTCAGTGCGAGTAAAGAAATGAAGACATGAAGCTCCTTTTGAAGGATGGGGTACATTACTTGTACTTGAACAGTGACACCAACATCTCACTCATTGGTCGGGAGATGAAAGTTGTCTTAGATGTAGTCTATGGGTGTCCCTAAGATGTCAAGCAACTACTAGCCTCGGGTCTCGTCCCAGTGGGACATGCCCAGAAAAGGAAGGCATTCAGGAAGTATCCCAACCAGAGGCACCTCAACTGTTTCCTCCACAATCTCATTCTTTCAAGTCATTAGACAGAGCTTGCGACTATAGACAAGGGTAGGAATATAGATAAACTGGTAACTTGAGAGCTTCACCTCTTTAGCTCAGATCTCTCCATCATGACAAACCATCACTGCAAATGCAGCACCAATACACCTATTGATCTCCTGCTCCAGTTTTCCCTCATTCATAAAAAAAGACCCTGAGATTGAACTTGAACTCCTCCACTAGGGGAAGAACTACATCCCCGTCCCTGATTCAGAGAAGCCACTCTGCCCTTTTCCAGCTCAACACTGTGGTCTAGGGTTTGGAGGTGCCGATTTTCATCTTGGCCACTTCAATGTAAAAAAACCCTATATGACAGCGATGTACAGCGATTCAATGAAAACGCACTTTGAATTTGACTAATGAAACTGCTTAAAATGTCTCTCAGACCAAAGTCTCCTATTTTCTGATTATTGTTGAATAAACACTTTACCAAGTTTGCTTTTCCATTCCTCAAACAAAATGAAACCTCTTTCCAGTTCATTATATAACTCAAACAGTTTTTAGATTACTACATGTTGTAAGGTAAAATTTTCTTCCTTGTGTTTTAAACCCTCTTCACTCAATAACTCTTTACAAAGATTATGACAGAATGCAATAATATGAGAGTATTTGTAAGTGCCGTTTTAGCATATGTAAAATTTATTGCTTTTTCTTGGAGACAGATTAGGAAGGCAACCAAAAGGAGGTTATTACTGTGGGCTTAGAGAGCCGCTTTTAACAACAGACAAAAAACTTTTTGTCTTAGACATAGTGGGATAACATGTCATGAAAATTGGCAATTTTAAAGTTCTTTGAACCTTTACGCAGCCTATAAAATAATTTATCCAAACTTTTTTATGCGCTATATAACACACCTTTATGCACCTCAATGTGTTTCATGTTTTATAAGTCCGTGTTTTTCATTGTTGCCGAGTCAAACAGTTTTTTTTTGTTTGTATTTTTCTTTTCTTTTTTCTTTTACTTTTAATGGGCATTCTGAACCTTGGAGAATTTCCTATCATCAGTATATTATACTGTTGGTACTGGTCTATGTTCTTATACTTTTACAACCCTAACTGAATGAGAAAGTAAAAAAAAAAAAACAACAACCTCACAAGTTCATATTTTACATACAGGACAAATAACATTCTGGCAAGCACTTTGTTTTTCTTTTTCCTCTGGCTGTGTTCAAGCCTCTTTCACACATTAACGTGAGAGATCACCATTGCGAGGTAGATCAGACAACATGGGCAACAGAGGAATTTCTTCGCCTCATTTCTTCCAGACGCTGCTTAGAGCAAAAACAATTGTATCCTCAATTTAAAACAAAGGCCTTACTCCCTACAGTGTTTGCATGTCAAGCAAAATACCAAAATTTCATAGCGCTGGTTGCCAGCTTGTGTTGTGGTTTTTTCTGCTTATAAATCTAAAGTGTTTTGGTTTTGTTCAGATTGCGATATGCCAAGTAATTGCTCATGTTAGCCTTATTATGTCGCACATGGATAAAGGAAGCAGTCTCAGTGAGTTTAACTTATATAAATACTTGTTGAGTCACTTCCAGAAAGGGAAACACAACAAGAGTTTCTAATGAAAGTAACATTGTTGCAAAATTTATATCTGTGCAGTATTTAAAAGTGGGTATGCTTGAATGTTGTAGTTACTTCTAATGGTAACTAGACCTACCTTGCTGCAGGTATAGTATATGAAAAGTATTTTTACATTGAAACACTATTTTTCACTGTAAAAGAATGTGAGATAAAATGTTTTTCCAATAATGGTCAGCTGAATGAATGAAGTGGCCATTGCTATGTGAAGGGGTGAGTTCGGCTGGGGTTGCTAAATAAGGGGCAGTGCCCACCGACTGTAACGTCAGTATCAGGAGGTTTTCTTCAGTGGACACATCATACATTAAATGTTTGCCAGAAAACAACTTTTCGCACCTGAATTGTTTCTAGAGGCAGAAGAGTCCTAAACAGAAGTACAAAAACATCCAAGTGAATTTTATATAAACTGTCTCCTTTAAGGAACGTTCTTCAGGTAAACAAGAAAACTGAAACTACAGTAATAGCTCCAAACAACTTAACCCCAGACATAAAATATACATGAGCTTTTTTTGCTTTTCTGATAAATAACATTTTTAAAATTTGGGAATCGTTTTTGATAGTTCGATGTCTTTTGAGCATCACTTCAAACAGTTCATTTCATTTCCTTTATTTAACCAGGTTAAACCCTATAGTGATCTAGATTTCATTTGAAAGGGGAACCTAGGCAGAAAAAAAAAAAAAAAACTGTTGAAAATCTCAATGCAGTGATAAACATTAATTTAGGATATTTGGCCAAAGCATTCATATACAGGCCATGTCCTTAGTCAATCAGAGGTCATACTGAAATCCATTTTTGGTTGGTAAGGAACAAATTTTATAACCTTAGGAGCATCTCAAAACTTAGACTGCTGGTGTTAAAAGCTGAATTTGAGATGTTTATCCATGCCAGTATGTGCTGCTCACACCCTCCCCTTTGCTCTGTGCTATGCTACTGCTAGTTCCCCACAACAAAGCTTGCCAAAAATGCTCAGTCAAGCAAACATGGCAACCAATGATGGCGAATAAGCTGTTTTCCTGGTTGTTTTCTACAATGTTCACAGTGAGCAGTACAAACATGAGCATGATTGACAGTACTAAGACCCACCTTCTGGCTCTGATTGTTTGGTTTGACCGGGAGCAGTGCATTTAGTGCATTTCTTTAGACGACAATAGGAGGTTGAGGAGCTCAATCTTTTCACAGATCATTTATCTTATATTACACTGTCATGACATAGACTCTTAACAAATATGTAAAAAAAAAAAAAACAACCCTAAACCATTATAATTTTGGTGCTGACTCCAGGCAATGCCCTAATGACCTAAATAGGGTTTTATGCAATTTTCCCCTTTGTGACCTTGGTTTTGGGTCCGTTTGTTAGAGAATGTTTTAAAAAGCAACTGAAGACATTTTTATACAGAAAAGCTTTTAACTAATAAACTTGATGTTTTATTGTGTGTTATGTTTTATCTGACTATCAATGTGTCTTGGCTTATTTTATTTGTGAAGCACTGTAATTTTTATCTGTAAAAGGTGCTATGTACAACAATTCTAACAAAGTTGGGATGATGTGCAGTGTTGCTTTTCAACTGACTTCTTTCTGACTGGCCATTATTTTGACTCCTCCGTGACATCTAGTCTGTTTTTTCTATATTGAGCCATACACTCAAGCTAAGATATTGACTACTCACACTAGATCAGAAACCTAGTTTCAAAAGATATGAGCTGATCATCTTGCAGTAATTTCTAAATGTAATTTCTCAGAACTTCAATTGCTTTTTGGTCTGGTTGGTAATCAGCGCATTACCAGCTTCCACCATGAGATCTGGGGAAGATCAGTATTGAGCCCATGTTGATGCAAATCCTTGAGGAGGCCTTGAAAAAAGGCACCAGTATTTATCCCACTTGTGGCTGTTTGCAGGACTGGAAACAATGCTGTCTTTATGGTGTGGTTTTATCTCTCTCCGGCCACAGCCTAGAATGGTTGCTTTCTTGTGATGGCCACTGCATAAATCAGTTTTGGTGGCAATGCAGTCAGGCGAGGATGTCAGGGAAGACGGGTCCTTTGAAAAACTGATAGGGAAAAAGGAAAGATGAGAGCATAAAAGCAAAGAGGGGGAGCTTAGAGAAAGAGAAGACTTGGCCATCAAACACCTAGTACACGGTGTACTTTCCCCCCCAACCAATTCGCCATAAACTGAGGTTTTTTGATCGATTTATTCATCAAAGAGGGATTTCATTGTGTCTCACTGTGAATGAGGCAGAATGAAGTGTTCCTCGAAATAACAACTCCTCTTCTTAGTCTTTGAGGGTTAAAGAGAGTACAGCGGGAGTCAGCTAGGGTGGGTTCTGTTCAGATAAATACTCCGAATCACAAGAGGGAAAGATGAAAACAACATGCTTTCCTGCCAATGTGTTTCAAGCAACTCCAAGCTGAAGCTGGATATAGCTGTCTGAACAGTGAACAAAGATATTTTACTTGGCTAGGAAGATTACTTTCCCCCAAGCGGTGTTAAGTGGCTCAGTAAACGTTTAGACATTTTTTTTTAGTTTTTCTCAGACAGACTCAGATAATAGCTGATGATTAACATCCAAGACATGAGCAAAGCGCATTTATCAGATTCATTCACAGAAATACAGATCAGAAATTGTACGCGTGGTTCTCAGTGCGAGTGTGTATGGTAACAAGCACGGATGAAGGGGAAAGGACTACTTGATAACCCTTCATTTAGGCTAGAAAAAGTAAGGAGACAGGCCATGCTTTGTTAAGCTGCCGAGGGAGTTAAGTAGTGTTGCTCAGCATGTTTGCTGACTGGATCACCCTTAACTGTCTTCGGCGTTGCAGAGATTTAGGATAAAGGCACAATGTCATAATCATACCGTCAACACAATGGCTCCAGACAATTAAAGAAGATTTGGTGCGCAAAGTTCTTTGAAGTCTTTGATGAAGCTCTGAAACATTATCCAAACACAAGTGAGACAGCAACATACTGATTCATGGGCTGTAGAAAGGAAAAAATAGCAACAATAGAAAGACAGAAAGGAATGAATGGTGAATGGGGAGGTAAATGCATTGGATACCCACAGGAACCTAAGAGGTGCATTCCCATTCATCTCATTACGTCTGTGTGTGCATTTATGTGGCTGTTCAGTGTTATGTCAGAATAATATGCAGTACACACAGCTGTACTGACAGCCACGTTATCACAACCTGCTTCAAAGGACTACAAGGAAACAAGAGCTCTTTTGTGTGCATGGGTGTTTATGTGAGCGAGAGAAAGGCAGAGTGTTTTTTGGCAGGCCTTATTACCATACAACCCCTCACTATTACTGCCCTTCCTCTCTCAACTTATAATATAGTTGCATATGTGCTGGGCAGGCTATAGACTGGAAGGAATCTGTTGCAGAGGAGAGGGTGATCAGAGAGCGAATAATTGAAAACACACAAAAGAGCACTGACTTAGAAAGCCCAGCTACCAAGAGAAAGTGAAATATGCATGTGTGCGAGAAAGCCTCGAATGAACAAAGGTTTGAATTGCAAAGGAGACAAACTCGCCCTGCATGACATCTGACTAAATACTTTCATTGTTTCTTCTGCCGAAAACAAGTATCACATATCACAGTCGGGAGAGCAAGGAGACAATGCTCCGGAACCTGGCTTGTTAATTTAATCCAACGTGATCTCTCACTGGAAAAGAATATTTACTGTAACGAGTCAATTCGCCATTGTACGTTTTAACTGAGGCATGTTGAGCTCCAGACTCAGCCATTCATGTCAGAATTCATGGCAAAGTTACAAATAGTTTTTCATAGTCTCAATCCAAAATGTGTGCATTTGAGCTACTAAAATCAGTGAAAAGTGATGGATACAGAGAATTCATTCCCAAAAATAAATAAATAAATAAATAAATAATAATTATGCGTCATTGCCCGTCCACCAGGTAATTAAGCAAACCTTTGTGCTGGAATACAGCATGAAATTTTAATTTGCGTTTGTGGAGAAATTTCTAAGGAAATTACACTGAAAATTTACACTGAGACCTTTGTGTACGGACCAATGTCTTAACCCCAATTCATTTGCACAGTAACCAAAAAAAGTGTTTGAGCACTGTTTATTCAACTGAGTGAGTAAAACTGTGCTCTGCACTACTACTTGGAAATGTCCCAAGGCCTCTTGGAAGGATTTACAACTCAAGAGAAAATTCAACTGATACCAGGGAGAACCTGAGGTTTCTTTTACCAAAACCTGAAATATGTTTCCAGCTCTGAGGCCACAAAGATGAAAAGCAATCATTTCAGTGGGACTAATGGCTACATGTCTGAATCCTACACTGCATGAACGCATGCCTCCACTGCTCGAGTGCAGCTCGGCGTTCGTACAGTTTGATTGTTTGGGGCTGTCTGGGCTTTCACTCACATGGCAGCGCTCCTCAGGACGTGTGCCAAACTCATAGCATATGTTGGAAGGGTATGACAGGAGTTCAGCGAGTATGTGTTTTTGAAGTGTACACACACACGCAGACACTCGCGCACCAAAAAATGGCCTTTGTTTGAACGATATGTTTTTGGCAAGCATTCACACACATTTGTGATAAATACGTGCATGTGTGTTAGCGTCTACATGAACTCACAGACGTAAATACCCTCTTTGTGTTTCACACATACCTAGCCACATGCAATCCCGTTAAATAAACACAGACACTGAAAGCAATTTGTCTTGATTTTGTAATCTTTGAACAGAAAGGTCAGAGATTTGTGATAGAACAATTGGAACTCTGATGTTGTCTATCTACATAATTTGTGCCAATGGCGTTGTGGACGTGCATGATATGTCTGTGTGTGGGATTTCTCTCCCACATCGCTGAAGTCTTCTGTGAAAGACACAACCATGTAAGGTAATTTGCCCATCGCCTACGTGTGTTTTCTGAGCATTATTAACTCACACATCTGTGCTTGTATGTGATTGTGTCTTAGCAGTTCCTCTAAAAGCTATCCGAGGACCCCAAAAACAATCAAGAGCATATTTGTGCCAACCTTATCTTTAGACTGGCTTTTATCCGCCATGCTGACTGCTGCGCTGGTATTTTTCTGTTTCCCACTCTTTCTTCCTCTCCCCTCATCCTCCTCTTTTCCCTCCATCACCAGTCTTAAGGATTTCCTTCATTATTCACTTGTTTTACTCCACTTTTCCCCACCCTCCTCCTTCTCTCTTACTCTCATTCTTCTTTTCCTAAGGCTGTTTTGATTGAGGATGTGCCAGTTTAGTTGGTGAGGATGGAGCTCCTGGGACCCTGAAGGGGTATTGGAGTCCTAGGAACACTGGTCTCTGGCTCTCCATGCGTCGGCATTGTGAGCATGGGCTAATCGTTAGTGTGAGGCCTCAAAGAGGGAGGACAAAAGGTCACAGTGGGTCACTTTAGCGTCCTAACATGAAAGGAGCTCCCAGTTTCAATGAGGATTAACCAAAAATTCCATTGACTAAAACACTATGGGAGCTCCCAGAACCTTATACATCTGAATTCCCCTTGTGAATTCCCAACAAGGAGAAAGTGCCTTCTCTCCTCTGTTCATCGGTTCCTTTTCCTCAGTTGTCCTTGTCTCTCTTCCGCATACATCCAATCAAAGAGCCACAATGGACACATCATTCAGTGGGGAGTTAAATGAGTTCAGTGTCGGCAGCACTGATGGTCAAATCCTGCCCCTTGACCTTTTGGGTGCCTTTAAACAAGCTAATGCGTGCACAGTTAAACTTGTGTGTGTGTGCATGTGTTTGTTTGTGAGCACGTGTGAGGGAATTAAAGTGCCTGTGTGGTCAAAGACAGATTAAGTTCCTCCCCACTGCAGAGCCAATTTAGAGGTTAATGAGTCAGGTAATGAACTTTTGTGCAAACTCCACAGTGCTGTGAGGTGAGGTCTGGGAAGCCATGCCTCCAGACTTGGTTTATGCAGAGAGTCTCGAGGAATGATGAACTGGGATCAAAAACCAAAAACCTTTTGTTTCTCATCAAATGAAAGAAAGCAGAATTCATGATTGAAAGAATGACAAAATGAAAGGATTACTGAACCATGGCCGTACCCTCAGACCAATGGGGCCCACATTCAGTGCCTTTGTGACCTTAAGGCAACTCTACACAATGTACAAGCAGTTTCAGTCATCTTTGTTCTTTACATTGGAAGAACAAAGATGGCCATCAGCAGGGTGCAGTATGACTTGTTTGGCATCTGCTCCAAGTCACAGACTTGGAGTGAATATGTTCTGCCGGCCAGTAAAGTTTTATTTGCCCAAATGTGCAAGAGGTCATTTTGACAGAAGCTATCCTCATTATCCTCCATGTCATAATGGCCCTACATAGACACGTTTCTCCGAATTGGCAGGCTGATTATGCAGAACCGAATGTTATTCAGGTTCACTCTAAAAGCTCCTTTGATGCAGCAATTGTTCAGATTAGTAGCAGGTCGTCAGGTCAGCATCATTTTATGTTGATTACTGGGAATCAAGACCTGTTAAAACTTAAGCATATGGTTTAGTTTTTTGACTATGGAACTTTGTTAGAGTGATAAAATCAATAATAATTATTTAAGCAAGTCTATTCAAAAACAATCTTAAGTTATTACAACACATAACCTTTTCATTTTGAATATGAAAAGAACACAAACCCTGCAGTTTTGCATAAATCTAACTGCTTTACCCATGGTCCTTTAAAATGTGCTTGCTCGACTAATCATACGAGATTATCCACAGCAGCCTCTTATAGTATACTGATGGCATCCTGAGACCTTAAAATATCAAGAGTGAAATGTTATGCTGAAGTGAATGTTTGTGAATGTGTGTGAATACATATCTCATACAGAAATGATTATGTTTTGCCAACTTAGAAATTTTCCCAAACAACTATAAAGTTGGTCTATGTTTAGCTGAGTCTAAATGGTGCTTATTATGTTAAACGTTGGTTATGAGTTCGACTAAATGCTCAATAAAATTAATACAAGGTGGCTGTTTGGGGGTGGGAGATGATAACTGGTACCTTTCTCTAGTTGTCACATGGGGAAAACACACATTGTAAATCACCATGCACAGTGATTTAAACAATATGGAAGAAAACAAATGAGGAAACTATTTTTGTTATTGACTGACTGCCACTGTGTGGCCATGTGTTATCCAGAGTTTGCTTCTGATTGACGAATCAAGCCCTTGTTATGATTCTAGCTGAGTCTAGCTGGGTCTAAATAAGACACTGCATAGGTGGAAGAAATCATGAGCTGATTGTAGCAGAAACAAAAGGTGTGGTATGAGCAGATGACAGAACGACCAAAAAATCATGATGGCTTGATCAACTTGTCAGATTAGGTTGGGGTAAATGTTTAGTAAGGAAGTAAGGAAATAACTAGAGTATTTAATAAACTGAACCAGAATCATCAGCCTTCCAAACCGAGTGACTTCTCCATCCTGAACAGCAACCGCATAAAATCTAGAGATAGAGTTTCTTGCAAATTTTCCTCACAAACTGTCAAAAACATCGAGTTAAAGTGAGTACTGTCTCCCATCTGCAGGGGGCAGTATTTCTGCTAAACTGCTGGATCAGCCTTATGTTATAATCTGTGACTGATATCGTAACAACAATTGAGCTATTTAAGTTTTTTAAAGAACAAAATTATGTGGCCAATCGGACTGTCTTATTATTTCTCATATTTTCCTTCTACACGGAGATTTTGCAAGGGATTTAATGAGGAAATATATTGAGAAACTTCTTGCAAATATTTCTAAAGTGCACCACAAAATCTGTTATTTTGACTGAAATATTTTTTCATATTATATTTCCATACAAGCTTTACACAGGACGTTCATTGATTGTGCACTACCATACATGTCCATTTCTATTTTAAATAGTCAATGCCATCTGTATCCAAATGTACACAACAACTAAATGCAAAGTTATTTTTTTAAATAAGGTGAAAGTCCACTTTGGTGCTGTCAACTTGAGCCTTTTGATTCAGGAAAACTGGGTCCAAATCACCAACATTAATACTCGAAGAAAGCTATTACTTGCATAGCTGTGTCAAAACTTTTAGAAGAATCTCCCTTTGAATGTCTTGATGTCACTGATTTCCCCAAACGGCCACTCTTCCATTCAGGAGGTGTTATAGTAGAATAAGGTCTGTACAAATGTCTGATATGACATAATCCCTGGTACCAGTAAAAGATTGTTTTCTTCAAATGTTCTATGAAAATCAGAATAGGATCTGGAAATTGTTGGCTGATTCTGTTGAATCAAAGGCTCCTGGGAGTTATACGCATTTGTCTGTCACTGATTAATACTGCAGGCTTTCCCAAGAAATGTAAGGCAGAGGGGGGAAAAAAACACCAACAATCAAAAGAAAAACATAGATTTCCCATCAACATACCCTCTGTCATGAGTCAATAATACGCATTTCTGGGAAGGGGAGAAAATCTTATTTTAAAGCTAGTATTCATGGCACAGTGATCATCAGCATTTCAGATGTAGAAGCTTCAAAACTTCTTGAAGTTTCTGAAACTCCTTCATATTTTACATTTCATTTCAGTCTGTCAAATGTCCTGCATTCTGGACTTTATTTCTGCTCATCTCACATAAAATTTTATACCACTGAACTTTATGTGCTATTAGTCATTAACTTGTGAATAGTCACATATCCTTTGACTGATTCTTGGACCAGTACCTTTCTCCTGTAGATTAGGTTAGTTCTGAATAAATGTGAAATTACATTCTTCTCGTCAGTTGTGTCATGATGTTAGCAGTGGAGATGGACGTCCCAAACGCAGTAGGCAGAGGCTTTGAGTAAATGATGTAAAATCAAAAATTCCACCTAAACCAAGTTTGATGTGGGCTATTTTAATAATACGAATAAAGTTTTACAAAGTAAACATCTGCCTACTTTTTGTAAAACCCCTTTGCTATCATACTATCCCATGTTGAACAAATCTTGCAGAATAAATGTTCAATTTTTACATCTGTGCTTGTTGATTGGACCCTGAGAGTTTGCATCTTACATTACTTTTAACTTTGAAAGTTTTTAAAATCCCACATGTGGTGTGGAAAGTGACTGTGAAATTTGAGTACTGTATGTTCTTGTGTCTAGAAAAGTGCTGAAAAATATTTTTATTTCCAGTAATCCCTATCCCTTTATATAAGAATTGCCCCAACTATCAAGGAATTCACCTATGTAGCTGTTTTTTTCCCATTCCATCCATCTATAATTTATTATGCATTTTTTTTCTCTTATTTTGTCATATTTGCTTTATTTTTCTTCCTTGCTCAATACTGTTTTTTGCTTTTTTAAAACATGCATATGAACAAAGTTGACCAAATTAGGCTATAAATCACAGCTTACTTCAATTTAATAGATAAGATTTTTTCAAACCCTTAACCCCAAACCGTAGCAGGTATCATAGAGAAAGAAATTAGGGGAACCGTGCTGTTTTTGGTATAGCAACAGGCAGAACTGATACTGTGACCCCTTTGTGTTTTTGAAGTTGTATTGGGTGAAACGACAGGAAAGGGGGCTGTGTGAACCGATGGAACAGGGGACAGATGGAAAAGAAAAGGGCAGACGTGAACACAGTCATGCTATAAACAGATCACCACAAGCTGCATGGTGATCCTAGGTTGTCCTGAGAGAACTTTGGAAGATAACTAGGCAGCTCATTTGGCTCTGAGCCCATTATAGTCCCATTCATACTGAAATTTGTTCTCCTGGCTCATAAGCTGAAATAGGCACAATGTTCTTTATGATGCTGTGAGTGCTCCATGCTCCTCCTGAAATATTTCCTCTTGTTCTTTCTCTCTTCCCAACCAGATGAAATTTTTTATCCTGACAAAGTTCCTTTGTCTTTTAATTTCACAACTTACTGTCCTGTCTGGTTTGCAGTCGTAGCAATTGGGATTCTGCTCTAAAGACAAACCAGAAGATAAATTTTCTTCACACTGTCCTTGTCACAATAAATGGGCACAGAGTGCTCCGTACACTTAGCTGGCAGCTTATGTACTTCTACATGACAGATTTGCCAAAAGTTCTTAAGATACCATCAATCACATTAACACAAAAACTATACAAAGTTTTTGCGACGTGAGAAACACTAGAGTACATGCAGATGTCACAACAGTGTCTGTTTGAGACTTCTGTTTTGTATTTTTATTATTTCATTAAACAAATTCCTGTTTTAATTTTTGTCCATGTTTAGTTAAAAGGTGAGCTGTTATTGTTGGAGTTTAGGTTTCTAAGCTAAAGAAGAGTAATTGATTGAACTTATTGAAAACTTTGACAGATATTGATATCCAATACTGATATATTGCTATCATTATTTACTGATATTATACATATATATATTTCCCTAGATTTAAAGATTTGATACAAATTTGATACAAATCTTCTTGGTTTCACTTCATTTATCTTGCAAATGACTACTAATCTCATAAAAGCCTAGTCATAGTTGGAGATTCAATACATTAACTTCACTGATAAAAGTGTTAGACTGAGCATCAAGAAAGAGAACAAAGAATGGTAGAGACAGACACGTGCATATACAGTCCACACACACACCCCAACACGCACACACACAAATCCCCAAAAGGACAAACAGCTTTTGTTTCTGTCATGCGAGGCTCAGAGAGGAGCTTTATTGGAAAAAGGGATGTGGTGTTTTCCTCTCCAAAATTACAAGGGCTCATTAGAGAAGACATTTCAGAGCTAGAAAGGCACACATGACACATTACACTTCAGACAGCTGACCCATTTATGGGGTGACTTGTAGTATATCTATAAAACACACTGAAGCCTTGTCACCGGAAACCAGCCCCACACAGTTTGAGGGGAAAATATGAACAAATGAACTTCAGAGGTTACGGACATGGAAGGAAGGAGGCCCCCAATTTAGCTGTCAGAGAGGGGGAAAAAACAGGAGCTTGCACAAGTCAAAGGTACTCCAAATACAAGCTACACAGATTTCACAGCCACTCTCTGCAGAAATACGTTGTTAAATGTGCGCTATGGATCTTTTGTAAACTGATATATCCCTACACTTTACATGTATCTGGAGGCGCCTTCTTCAGCTCCACAAGCTTCCAGTCCATTCTGATGGCTTCCATGTGTGGTAGCTCAGCAGTGATATTTACCTTTTCTGTGCAACAGGAAGGGCGACCCGACACAGTGGCATCCCCCAAAAATGTCTCCCCCTTTAGAAAAGCCCCCATTGACAAAGAAACTATAAACCATTCATGTTGATGAGATCATGCTCTGGTGGGCCAAGGGCGCCACAACCTGGACTTGCACCAGGGAGAGGAGGAATATTTTAGTCCTGTTTCTGAGGTCTATTGCGCCTCTCGCATTTTCTAGCACACAATAAAATCACAAACCCTGCACACATTAGCCTAAACACCTGAGAGAAGACTTTCCAAAAAGCTCTACTGTGTCTGAGACTTTCTTGCTGCTATAAATAACAGGCTGACTTCACCGTTTTTCGCAATTCTGCAGCTATTTTGTTTGCACTGCGGAGCCGGAAAATACAAACACTATGTTATGTTGACCTAAATAGATCAGGAACAGGACAAAAATGGTGACGTAACGCTTGCACAATTTTATTAGAAAGTAAATGCGATCACAGATTAGAGAGGAAGGACTATTCTTAGGATGACAGATGCAATGTTTCTTTCATATTGTTTTGTAGAAGAAACCCAGGAAGATCAAAACAACCACTACTTGAGAGACGTTAGCTTGATCACAGATCTGGGAAATCTTTTGTATTTTCCAACTTGCATCAAACCAAAAACATTCTGCACAAACAAGCACAAACGTAAAATAAATAAATGCTGGTCCTGTTTCTTTGAGATTTGCTAAATGTTTGCGTCAACCAAGCCTGGCTTCGTGAGACAAATCACATGGGCAGGAGCAGCTGGTACGGAGAGCCATCATGATGTAGTCACTAGACCTGGGCATAGTTTTGGAATCTGCTGGCTGCCGCGTCAAAAGATGCATCCTCTTGAACTGGGACACAGCTTGAAGAACTACAGAATCACTGTACAGCTGCAGCACTTACAGTATCATCCATGTGTGAACAAGCTTGTGCTTGTTCCCACCACATACGTGCATCAGCACTTTCACACAATTATGCAGGTATTTTTTCTTTCATTCTTTTAACATGCAGGACAGACTACATCTGCAACATCTATACATAAGGGGCTTTCTAATAATTTGGTGCATTCTTAAAAAGTTTATATTATTCAGTTAGCTATTGATGTATTTGAAACATTTATCCCTGATGTTTTTAATGATTACGTCTTAAAGCTAATAAAAACAGCAAAATTGTTGGGGAGGTTTTCTGAAAATTTAACTATAACATCCAACCATTAAAAATGGCTTTTGAGAAGAGAATGATGTATAAAATCTTTAGGAAGACAGTTGTTCAGCATGGTGCTCCATACTGCTTATTTGACATGGCATTATTTTAATGCAGATTTTTGTACCAATTTCCCTTTAAAGCAATCTTAAGGATAGCCCAATTATCGGTATGACTCTTAGGATAAGCTTAAGAAAGAATCCTGCTGTGTGATCTGGTTCACTTGAAGGACTTCAGGACCGTTCCGATCTAAAATCTGGAATATTCAACATGTTGGATTGTCTTGGCCCAATATTGCAATGTGTGGGGTGCACCCCAAGGACAAACCAGAATGCAGTCTGTGGAATGTGACGTGTAGCCAGAAAACAAGGTGATGGGAACAAAATACAGAAGATAAAATACTGCCTTGGTGCGCCAGGAAGTCTGGTGGATGTTGGAGATGTCATTTTTCTATTGTTTGTTTTCTGTTAAACATCGTACACAAGCCATCACTCTGCACTTTGGTCAGTTTTGCTGTCTTAAAATTGCTCATGAATGAAGTTGGCTTGGCTATAACCATTGCTTCTTCCCAGTCAGCCATGTTTGTTTACTCTGGAGTCACATTTGGTCTTGAGAGGTTCTGCATGATTTCCCAGTCTGACATCTGAATGTTTGTGAGTGAAATCAGTTTATGAGTTGTGTGTTGCTCCTGCAATGAGGTTTCACACCACGCATTACATGACCTATCCTATTATACTTACAATTTTTCAGGTAACAGAATTGTTATGCGTGTAGTCTGTCAAGTTTTGAAAAACAGACAACAATTTTAAAATCTTGCCATAGCAACTAAGCATTAGGGTTGTAAACCAACATAGCAATGGAAAGTTGAGGGGAAGGACAAAGTGTGAAATAGCTGGACGAACAACTAGGATAACTGTTGCCTAGAGAGGGTTGAAAAGCAAAGTCCATTCAAGAAGTCAGGGGAGACTTACAAGGCATGCAGTGCAGATGGAATCTGCGTTCCAAGTGCCATCTCACGCGTCACATTTAAAACCGTCAGATTACTCATGTTAAGCCACTCATGAGCCAAACAACATCAAAACTGCCTCATGTTGGCAAAGGCAAAAAAACAACTGGACTGTTACGCATTGATGGGACCGAGGAACAAGAACACATTGCATAAACCTGACAGTACACTGACATACATTTCAGTAGGACAATATTTTTGTATCAAAACTGTCGTATGTAATATCTTAAATGAAATTAAAAGAACTTGGGATTTTTCTTTATATGTACACAGTGGAAGTTCCAGCAAGAATAGCATCCTGAAAAAAAAAGAAAATCATTCCTTGAGCCTCCCCAATTTCCTGATCATCTATTTTCTAAAGATTTTACTAACTAAACAGAAACACTGAATAAAAACTAATGATGTAACATAAATTCATCAACCAAGTGTGTTCATGATGCCAAAGGAGGATTACATGATATTTTTGTTTTCTTATTTTGAATAAAAGCTCTAGAAGTCCCGAACTGTAATTTACCGAATATATGTCCATTAACTGGGAAATAATAACTTTTATCTGGGAAAATGACAGCTTTATTTTTTTGACATGTGGCACCCCACGGGCCATTTCACCCACCACAAAATCTATCACTAGGTATAATGCAATACAAAAAAAGGCAGAAGTAAAACATTTTTAATATATTATGTGTGCAATGAATCTATGTTGCATAAGTTTAATTTTTGTTTTGAAAGACTGTATTAACTTTTAGCTGAGATTCAAATTTTTTGAGATGCACCTGTGCGTTCCCACAGCTCAGAGGACAGCAGCAAATATGTTCTTGTCTTTCTTTGTATCAGCAATGAAACCCCATCCCTTCCTTCTGTTTCGTTCCAAGCTATCCAGTTCAATCCAGTTGTGTTTTGAAAGGGTGGTTATATTCACTGTTATTGTATGATTTTACAAAACCTCTCCTCCCAGCCTTTGAAGCAGGGAAGAGCTGACCGAAGCTCTGCGATCCCTGCTGTAAGCCCCACTCTGGGCAAGACCTGAGTCAGTCCCCACCACCAAGACTCTTCTCTCCCTCTCCCAGCCATCCACATTCTTCTTACCCCTTCATGCAACTGGAACAAATTTATGTCAGCTCAACAGATTTCCAGGGCACTTTTGAGGTGCACACATGGCTGTGAGCCTGCTGAAGCTGACCTGAGGGTATTTGTCCTGGTTGAGGCCTTTGAAAATAAACAAGAGGACAGAGGAGCTTAGTCTTGTGAAGTGGTGAGATCTCAGAGGCAGAGGAAAACAGCAATTACCCAAGGCGTTATGGATATTAAGTGCTGAATGAGAGCTGTTCGGTGGCTGGACTCTGAGTAAATAAGCAAAGTGGGGATATTTTCTGGGTGTTGCAGACATCAATGGAAGGGATTTTTATAAATACATAAATAAACGTTATCGGACTTGGTACTGACCTCCTTTGTCAGAGTGCTGCTTGGTTGGAGGTGTTCGGTTTCTGTCAGCCCAGTTCTTTGCATGTACTCATTTTTCACGCCATAATTAAGACCTTGTACAATAACGCGCCGCCTTTATGGTACAACAAAAGCCTCCCTTTCCAGTCAATAACAAAAATGGCAAAAACAATAGTGCACATGTTTATAAACTTGCAGCTGTGGGGATATGGTGTATCAGTTTGACAACATGCAGAAGGGTTGCAAAACACTGTTTACTTTTCATCTGCCCACTTCTCTTTGGCTGCTTAATTTCTCTGCTCTTTTGCAATAAAAGCAACGGGCCTTCGAGATTAACCAAAAATGCCCTCGATTTAAAAATGATAAGCTTTGTAAGTTTACTCAGCAGAGCAGCAAAACCCATTCACATTAACTGCGCACATGGATCAGAGTAAAAAAAATCATTCCTGTGAGGTCATAAAATTATCCTCTTTGCTGCGAAATACATTAATGCCGTTATTTACCTCAAACAAGAACACAAATTTCAAGGCTGGTGACTGCTTAACACATCTGGGCCTCATTTCAGAAAGCAGGGTAAGTGAAAATCCTGAGCAAGTTCTAGGGTATCTCGGGTAACTATGAGCATGTCTTAGGTTTTTGGTGTCAGAAAGCCAGGTAGCTGTTATCCTGGCTGAACTTACTACTACAACTTACTCTGTGAACCAACCTTGCTCTGTAGCAGGATTGTTTGAACAAATCCTGAGTTTTTTCCACTTTCCAGATGAGAAAGATGAGACCTGGCATAAAGAAAATGTCAGAAATGGCATATCCTTTTCTGGGGGATCATTCAGATGTTGGAGAGTAAATACTCTGTAGAAAACTCTGTCAGCAGAGGGTGAACACACAACAACTAGATGTTATGATTCCCAGATTAATATATTTTCTAGCGTTACCATCTTTCGCCGCAAAGATATTTCAGCCTGTACATCACTCGCTTGACAAAGATTACATTCTTTATGCTGCATTTTGTGTTAATACCAACAAGATAATGTCAGAAATGTTACTGCAGCACTTAAACTATTAATATATTTTGGATGTTAAATTACTGTAGTGTCAAGGATATTACTAATTCTCTGCTAAATCACACTTCACACATTGACTTAGTCTCTGCCTCTCTCACTATTTTGTAGCAGCGACAGCATTGCTGTTTTTTGGTTTTGTATTTTTTGTTAAAGCGACATTTACCCCCAGATCAACATTTTCCCCCTGATAAACTATCTAAATATACCATTTAGAGTTCTATCTTTATATTTCAGTGCGGATTTTGACATATTTGTGCAATTCTTCCAGTTCGTCTGACTCACCTCTTTTTGGTCAAATGGTTCTTCGGCAGTTGAGTTTTCCTCTGGTTGCAGCTTTAGGTTTGGTACATCTTCGACACTTTGGGTATAAAAGCACAGCGTGAAGAAGGAGAAGCTAATGGCGGCTAATGGTTGCTCACTCAGGACTGCAGCCGAGCTGACGAACGCTGTTGCCATAAAAGTTTCCAATAACATCACAGAAAATAGATGCCAGACTTATCACTAGTTGTTTTTTAAAAAAAAAGTCACTAGAGGAGTCTGAAAAATCCATAAGCATAGCAACAAAGTGGATAAATTGAAAACAGTGCTTCTTTCGTCTTGATCTGACCCGCTCCGTTAATCTCCACACTTGGCCGTGTCTCTTGACTCCGCCCACTTAGCTGGAATTTTCTACATTAAACTTTCAGAGGAAGATTAGTTACGCTTTTAAATATGTTTTGATATTCTCCTTATGCCCTCATTAAAATTTCTAATTTTATTGGTGAGTAATACAGATTTTCGAGCTTCTTCTTTTTTTCTCCCGTTGCCATGCTGAATTGCTTTATCTGCATCTCACTGATGAGGACTTCTAGTGTAGCACTCAAGCTTAACTCAGGAGTAACTTGACTCAGAATTGAGTCAGCTAGTTGATATCTCCTGCTCTGAAACCGAAAACCCTGACTATCACAGAGCTGGTAGGTTCATTCAGAGAATCTGCCTTCTATTCGGGACTTGTTGACCCTGCTTTCTGAAATAGGTTTCTCTTTGCACCTCTCTGTTGCAGCAGCAAGATCAAAACCATGGAAACTGAAAAATAAGGTTTGAATACATACTGTTCTGAACCTATTAGAGCTGACTGTGGAAAACAAGAATAATGCCACAACACATAAAGCTCCTAATAAATAAAATGTTTATTATTGCCCTAAAGTATACTGGCTAAATAATAAATTCAGAATCATTCTCTTCTTAACACCAATTTGATCAAGCTATATTTTTTTACAGTATATATTTTTATATTATTTAAATCCAGTTTTTGAGATTACTATACAATTTTATACTATAACCAGTGATTACATTCATTCTGCCACAAACAAAACTTTGAAAGGCAAAGAGCCAATAATCACTCTCTCTCTCTCATTTTGTTTGAGGGTCAGCAAGCATTGGTTTCTAGGAAATGGGGGCTATCAGTGAGGGCCAATTGGCTCTTCACATGCTTGCACAGCAAGCCAAGCAAGGAAGAGCCTTGGCCTTGTTGCTGCTCTAATGCTGTGGCTCACTGGGCCACCATGAGCTCCTAATGACCCCAACAAATACATAATCCATCCCTGTTTGCTTCATCTGCATGGGTCCTCTGCTGTTGATTCTGTTTTTCCCAGTTCGTGCCATTGCATGTGCCAGCTGATAGGGGGATGTTTATGAGCAATTAACAACAATTATGGTTGTCGAGGTTGCTCTGTTTCCATGATTTTTTTTTTCTTTCAATGTATTTGTGAAAACAACAGCATGATGGGGCTCGTGTTGCATGATGATTGATTGTATCCCTCATACATAATGGTCAGAGGAACTCAAATTGAGAGCATGCAACCATCCAAAGGTCAAAGCTTTTGGATGGTTTGTCACCTTCCTCTTCCACTGGATGACAGACACTTTTGTTGCTATTGATAGTTTGTTTTTGTTTGTTTTCTCTTGTTTCCACTGAGATTACTCATAATCACTTTAGCTTTTTTTTATGAAATGGGGGAAGTAGATGGGTTTTTGAGAAAAGTTTGTACTGCAAATCTCCCTTCAGTAACATATAAATAATAAATAAATTGGAGGTAAATTCACAAAGCTGTTTGCATGGAGCAATGCTTAAACAGGAGATTGCCCTCTCTAATTCTAAATTTAAATCTGAGCCTAAAATAGTGCTAATGAACAAAATGCAGCTCCCTTGGGATAAACTGTTTTCACATATTTGAATTCAGCAGTATGCATCCATTTAAAAATTAAGTCAAAGTCAAAAAATGTGATCAAAATGTGTTCCAAATATTTTTATTGTTTATTGCAAGTTGGATTTGGAGGAAATTGAGAAAATAGCTCACTTCATACCTGATTCTCCTCTGATTTAATTTGTCTTTCATATATTAAACATATTCCTTCTTATCAAATATTCCTTCTTATTTTACATTAAGATTATGTGCATTGTTATGAATACATTTATTAAAATCACATATTCTTTTATTTTTAAATCACTATGTGAATTAACAGTTAAACTTCTTTTTTATCAGTGCACAGAAGAGCTCCTAATACCGTTGGTCGGAGCCAGAAATTGTAGATTTCTACAATAAATGCTCGCTCATCTTACAAACTTAGGAAAACAACTCTTTAGCTGTTTTCCTAAGTTTGTAAGATTTTGGCTTGTGGGTTAGTTGAAGAAAAGGGTACATGACTTACTTTGGCCTTATCTCTAGTCTTAATATTTCATGAGAAACCTTACTTCAGTCCTTTAATGCCTAGCAGGCCGCATCAATTCTTTATTTCTCCACAGTCTATGGTTGTTGTTCACCTTCCAAAACGATATAAGAAGTCTCAAAAACCCACGTTAGTGCAAAACTAAACTATTTGCACAGATCATTTATTTTCTTTGGGCTTGTGCAAGCTTGACTCTTCTCATTAGTCTGATAAAGTGCTTAAGATTATATCTGCCATTACCACATTCATGGTAAAAAAATATCAAACATAATCATGAACGGTAGCACAGCTGAAAAAACCCAAAACAAATTAACAGAATTAGAGGTTAACAAATAAAATAACACATTTAATTCTGTCTTGAACCAAATTAAAAAGACTTAACAAAGGCCAGCAGTGCTCCAAAAGTGAAAGGTGAAATATTGAGTAAGACGTCCACTAATGTATAAGTGCGGCTGGTTTTGGTACAATTAATCTAATGGGCTAAAACAGCAGGACTTTTGGTTTCTTTGTTTAAGCTAAATTTGTTCAGGCAAAACCAAAATGTCAATATAATTTTAAGAATACATACATAAAAACAATGATTAGTTGAAAGTAAGTAATATTAAGCAGAAATGTCACTATGGACCCATCTAATAAATTAACTCAATTCACAAAGTGAAACACATTAGATAGATGATTTAAACACAGACTGATGTATTTTAGCTAATAAGATGATTTTCTGCTCACAGTTAATTAATGAGAACACAAAATGTAATATTTGAATGAGTAACAATTCTCCAGTAGGTTATGGCACTGAAACAAAGTTCAATTAAGAGAGCCAAGACAGATCATGAAACATCCATGGACGGTGGACTGCAGAGTAATTTATGACGAATTCTGACTGAAGGTTACTGTTAAAATCAAGTCACAATGGACCAGGAGACATCTCTCCTATCTGTTAGTCTCCAGGTTTTGTGAGTTTTGAGTAAATTGGACTGATAACTGACCGGATTAGCCCACCATTGTCGACTCCTGCTGTAGCACATTTGCTACAAGGTTCTATATAAGCTAAGATGTTGATTGCGCTGTAGCCAACCGGGCTCCACTGCAAAGAGAGAAAAAACAATCTGAATGAGGCAGATGTTAATGTTCATTCAGTATTCGGAAGCATAGGCAACACAGACTGAACAGCTTCGTTTACTTCCTCCACGGCCATTGCTAAAAATACAGGCAGATTACAATTCTAAAAACAGTGCAGAAAATTGACTGTTTCTTCATTCACAACTTCTTCTGTTCCCTGATCGACCCTGTAAAAAAATCTACTGGAAACAATCTGAGTCAAGGGGAGAAGGCCCAGTCTTTGATGAAAGCGTGATTTTTTTGCACAGAAAGGGAATGGCCAGCCTAGCTAGTCATCATTTAGCTAACTTTATGTGCATCTAACATTACTCAACTCAGTTGTTTGGAAAGAAAACTGTTCTTTGCTTTTTGCTGGTATCCTGCCATGATTCTAACACACACGGGCATGGAGCTCTGCACACCAGCATGTCTCCTCGCTGCTGCACAGGTGTAAATCCAACGTGAGCATCTTAACATTTTTGTTGTATTTTAAGGCGACTTGGAAAAACACTTTATGATATGATAACAATGGATTATACAGTTGTAACGGCTGAAAAATGTGCAGTGGACAAAGGGCACAGGTACAAGAAGAGCTGTATCAAATTGAAATAAGGATAACATAAAGTTGGTCACTCCAAGAAAGAAAGAGAGAAAAAACAAATAAAACAGCTTCCAGTCCAGCAGCACAGCCACTTCTTAATTATTGTGATGCTCAGTTTGAATTTTAGCAAGTCATCTTCACCATCTCTGGCTTCATTCAAAGCCAGAGATCATTTAAATGATTCCTCATTTAAATGAAGTAATCTAATAAATTGGCCAGAAATTGTTTTCAGATATCAACCCTTTATATTTTTAATTGTTGAAAAATTGGCTTCCATGCTTTGTTTTCGTCTGTAATGTGTGCCTCTCCATTTGGAGGTAGTATCACCAGACAGCAACTTTAAGGCCCCCTAGTTCATCTAATGAGGTGGCAAAGTCCTAAAGCAGCATTTATCCCAGCTCTCGGAGACAACTCTGGCATCAGACAGGGTTTTGTTGACACCAAAAGGCTCTGGAGCTGTGGACACCCAGGAAGACGGCCTGGTTCTCTTAACAGTTGAGTGCCCACTCTCTGAGCCAATGCTCTGTCTAGCTGACCCCTTGAGGCCCAGTTCTGAGCAGTAATTAGTTCTGCTCTCCCATCGCAGAACTTTCCTGCTTCTCCTAACTGAGAGCATCAAGCTGGTCACGCTGACCTCTACGGCAGAACAGACCTTAACTGCTTCCCACAAGTCCACTTAAAATATTGCTGAAAAAAAAAAAAAATAGTAAGGATCAACTAGTTTTTGGAAAAACCCAGAAGGACTGACTGAGCCCTTCTGTTAGACAAAAAGAAAGTTACTTATCACATATTCATTGTCATAAAACTTAATAGTTTGAAATTGCTGTTTGGTTTTGGCTAAACAGCAATTTCGGAAAGCTTTATAATAGCCGGGTCGCAATGAAGTGTCAGCAGGCATATTTCATTTGATGCAAAAACAAACTCTTCTGGCCTCTGTCTAATTACTTAGAAGAATTTTACAACCATTCATAATTATGTCTGCACTTTTGACAGCTCCATCTGTTTTCTTAGAGGAGCCGAGTTTTTGATAAAGTGTCAGTGACTTGATTTAGAAGGTGACTTGCAGTGATGTATTTAAATTAAATTTGTATGTTGGGAATTCTGACCACTAGAGGGCTGGGGACCAGCCTCAAACAAAGCTTCTCACATTGTAACTACTAACTTGTCAATTAAACATCTGTGTGATGTAAATAAGTGTCAGGCCTGGTGATAATCACATTTTCACACTTTGCTATATTACAACCCCAAACTCCAACGAGGATTTTGTGCGATATACCAACACAACTTAATGGATAATTGTGAAGGTGTCAGAAAAGAATTAGTGTTTTTATAAACTACAAACTTTAAAACTGTACCATGCATTTGTATCCAACCCCTTTTACTCAGATATTTCTAAATAAAATCCACTGCTACCAGTGCCTTCAGGTTATTTACATAGTAAATAGAGTCTACTTGTATGTAATTTGATCCCAGTATAAATACAGCTGCTCAGTGAAGGCCTTGTGTGTTTATTAGAGAACATCGGTGAACAAACAGCATCACTGAGACCAAGAAACTTTGAACTGCATTGTTGCTGAAATGTGCTATCCAAATAAACCCAAACTGGGAACACAGCAGAAGGGTGAGTGAGACAGTTGGGAAAAACCTTGAAGCAATGTTTGGCTACAGAACAACAACCAGGTGAGACATGTTGCTATAAAGACTATAAATCAAGCACTCTACAAAAGTGGGGGTTTTTAGGAGAGAATTTTGAAGATAACCATAAATGCTTAAAACTCTCCTCAAGCCATTTAGAGGCTTGGTAAACATCTGGAAGAAGGATCTGTGGGGAGAAAATACCAAAATTTACCAAAACTTCTTGGCCAAATAACAAATAACCCCAACACACAAACACAAGGTGAAACCCGGTGATGAGCCATGTTCACCATCCAATTCTGACTGAGCTTGAGTTACCGGTATTTTAAAAACAATGGGAAATGTTTCTGTTTCTTAATGTGCAAGGCTTTCAGACACATACTGCTAGATGTTTATCACAGAGATGTAATTTTGTGTTTGTAAAGTGATTAAATATAAAGATGTTAAAGGGGTCTAAATAGTTTTGAGGCACAATACTTAGTGTAAAAGAATATTAAAATAATTTATTACAAAATGGGGGAACAAATGACCTCAGGTGAAGGTGGGAAGTTGGATTCTGTAGATTTTTGATCATTCATCCTTCTTATCAATAAGCTTTTCTTTGTGGCCTAAAAACTGAAACTGACCCTGCTCTGCAAAAATAAGATGACATGATATGATTTAAAAGCATTTCATGTCTGCAGTAAAGAAAATGATTTTGATGCTAGCAAGCTAGCTTTATTTCCTTTGCCTATTTATCCATCACATTATGTTTTGTAGTTTGTTTATTGCTTGTGCTGATGTATTTATTTCTAAAGTTTTGTTTGTAGTTGTTTTATCTTATTTTAGCTCAGATGTTGCCTTGACTAGTTTCAGCTGCTACATGAGCTGAGTTCAGATTTATTAACAATGAGAGAATGCGAACAGATTTAAGTTTTTCTTTCAAACGCTTTATGATTACACATTTTCATGGATTTCTAAGCAAGATCCCAGACATTACTCACATTACACACATTGTTCAATTGGGTCTTTATCACAAAGTTTTGAGCCTTAATTATTCCTTTTTGCTTTTGAAATGTATTCTTCAATGATGGGATGGGTCTTTGTCAGCATCCAGAATGCATCATGCATCCTGAATACTTTTTAACTCTATCAGATGGAGTCTGTCTGTGGGTTTGTCATCGTCATATTTTATTGTCCTGTCTTCTCCAGGCTTCCTCTCCTTTGAGCTTTGAGATGGAGGGCGGTGAGACACAGACGTGCTGCCCTATGGACGACCTAATCACAGAGATAAAGGGAAGAGAGACAATCAGAGATAAAGAGAATAAAAGAGATGACAAGATGAAAGAAAGGATCGCTGCGTCACTGACTGAATTGCTCATTAGATCAGAACAGACCACATTTTGAGAAACGCCCAATGTTAGGAGACGACACTGCGGTGTGCATCTTTTCCCATCCAAACTTTCCGTCTGCCTTTGGCTCCAAACACATTTCTCCACTCCTGTTCCACAACACATTTTCATGACCTTTACAGAGGCCAAAACACAGTGTTGGAGAAAGTCTTGTGGCTATTGAAGTATACTGTGACGTATATGATACTAGAGAGCCATACATTATCTTGTCACTGTCTGTCAGTTACCCATTACCTCCCTCCTTGCTGAAGATCCTCTTCACTGAAGAGCTTTGTCAGTCTCAGCATTTACAACAAGCCTAACAGTTTAAATTCAGCATCTGTGGTAGTGGTCCTCCTGGAATCTGAACTTACAGTGTGACAAGGTCGCAAGATAAGATGTAGTGGTATTGGAAATAATAAATACCATTGGTCTCCTGATGAGGGATGAGGTGACTGTGTGGCCAAGGATGGAAACCAATCGTTCAGTGTCAAATCTCAAAAAACAGACCAACGCTCTGGAGCAAATCTTCAGGCCCTCTAACCAGAAGCAGAAGTTTGCTTCTGGTGAGACAGAGTGGCTTCATAAAAACCCACACGAAGCTTAAACGGATGGAGAAGAGCGAGGTGAATGAATAAGCGGGGAATGAGGCAAAATCTGCAAGAATGAAGCGGATAAAGAAGTGTTAGAAGGAGACGGATGTATTTCATGAACTATTCAGCGCCTTCCCCCGTCACCCACATTATTGTTATGTCTGTCCATCTGGCGTGTAAACTATATAGGCCAGAAGGAAGGAAATGGCCTAGGAAGAAGGATGAGAGCAAGATACCTTCTCTTCTCAACTATTATTCTTTGTTAACCAGTTTTTTTAGCACTGCTCAACCTCTATGGTGGTTTTCATTAAGAAAGGAATCACCTTGGGTTTGCCAGGACCCCTAATCAAAACCAGACGTGTTGGAGCTTTTAATTGAAGCAAGATGGACCTCCACGTTGTACACAACTAGCTAAATGTGACAACTTATCCCATCACTACAACAGTGTTTCCCAACGGAGCAGAGAGAAAAACATCCTTTCAGTGAGGGGAAATCTAGAGGTTTGTTAATATGGCTCTGGTTTCAGAGGGCTGTTATTGTTGAAACAACTCCAGACTATTATTTACAACCACATGAAGCTCTCTTTCTGCATTGCATTACTTGCATTGTGTTTTAGCGTTTTCTTTTTCTCACTGGGTAATCTTATGTCCATTAGAGCAGTGTTTGCTTCAAGCTTGGGAGTTCCAGCCTGTGTGTCCAGTATTAAAATAGCTCTTTGGTCAGCGGAGCTTGCTTTTAGATGAAAGAAAACCAAAGTCTGAATGAAAACGACAACCTCTGAGTTAAGGATGTTTTTTGTTTTTTTTTAGCCAAAGCACCAGTTCCATTTTTGCTGTTAAAAAGGTAATGTTCTCATTCAGATTTCAGCTTTGATCTAACTCAAACCACTCCTTTATTTGTCATGTATGTACACATTTTGAAAATTGAAGAAAATAAACCTTTTACCGGCCACCTTGTCTTTCACTCAAAACTTTCTCATAATCCACTATAAGTGTGTGTTATTTTGAAATATATTAATAAATTGGAAATGCGGCTTCACTGACTCCTGCTGTGTGCTTCTCTTTTGTTGCTCATTTCCTTCTCAAAGCTCCCTTGATGTGGGGCTTGTTTTGCTGTTTTAGAGGAGTGTGTGACCTCAGTAAGTTATTACCCCGGCCCCTACCCACACACCCTCTCTGACCTCTGAGATCAGCAGGCAAAATGAAATCACCTGGCTTGGTTGGAATTGAGCTTCACCAACTGAACATAAAATTATGTTAAACTTTAAGTGAGAAATCTGAAAGTCATACATCTTTGATTATTTTATGCACACACAAAAAAAGTTATCTGTTTAGAGATTTCATGAAGTTTTGTGAATATGTAAATCCAACAAGATGCTGGATCCACTGGAATGAATGCAAGAAACATGTCATCACCCACAAATTGTTTCCCACCCAGGCAGATTTATACAAGGCTAACTCAATGAATTGTTTAGCAGTAGGAATCCAGAGTCTCCAGGGCCATGACCACAGGCATGAAGAGTATCCTCAAGAGACAGAGATAAGAGACAAAAAAATTAAAGCGATGCTGCATATGATTTTCAAACCTTTTATTATCAATGCCTTGTCAGTGAAATTACTCTTGACAAATCATCTTTCTGCATACCTCAGAGAGCAAGCCATAAATCTTTCAGAATTTTACCAAATTTTGTCCAGGATTTTCAGATTTGACCAGTAGAACACTTCTAGTAGGTTCGTACATAAAAGCTGAATCTTGTTTACTTCTGTAAATAAATTTTGGATGTGGGAATTACATCACATCCACCTTAACTACAGCTATTGATCCACTCACTGACTAAGCTTCCTATCATTAACAATGCAAGCTAATAATGTATTGCTGTACAATATCATTATTGGGTGTGGCTTTCTGAGAAAAAATACAGGTTAGTAGGTTTTTACTCCTGTTACCTATTTCAGGAAAAAGGGATGCTCCAAAGACACTGACTAAAGTGCCAAGCCTCTTATCTATTAGCATTTTTATATTTGGCCAAAAATACTGAAAACTTTTGGCAGTATTGTAATGTCTCCTGTCTGATGCATACTTTCACTCTTTTGGAATCCTGAAAAGGAACTAATCCTTCATTTTTAAAGCAGTCGTGTTTTGAAATGTCAGCATGAGCAAAGATGGCAAAAAGTAGAGGGAAGGAGTGGCAGCACGGTCGGTGCAATTAGTTTGCCAGAAGATGGGACTACATCACCTGTCTGGTCTCATAATTCTCTGGGATCCAACAAGATGAACCGTTTCTCTGGAGAGATGGATGGATGGACGGACTGATGGATGGACCAGCAGATGCCTGAATATAATTCCTAGATAGATGGAAATAAAAATATTTTTTCATACCTTCTGTAGATCTGAAAAAACCCCAAACTTAAATCAAATCCCATACTCTCCAGACTTCAGGAACCCTGTGTGTTATTCCCACACAGAGGGCTGCATTGCAGCTGTGGGTAAGCAGGGGCAGTCATGGTAGGAGAGGAGGGATACAGGGAGGCCCAGTGTAGAGGGGCTGATTATTAGTTAAAAGAGAGAACAAACTAAGGGTTTCAATATGTCCCACAGCATTTTAAAGAAAGACAACTGAGTTAGAGAAGCCAATTTAGTGTGCCACAACAAGAGTGTTTGCATTTCCAAACTGTTATTCTAACCAACTGTTTATTCTGCCATCTTTGAGCCCTGATTTTGCTCTTTGCTGCCTAAAACCTCATCCCCTAACTTCTTATGTCCCAAGGAGGTCATATGACATGAAACACTGAAGCTTCAGTAGGTAACTTGTATGAACCATATGCTTTTTTTTTTCTTTTTACATATTTGTTAAAACTGACACTGAAAGTACATGAGACAGATAATCTGTGAAAAAATGAACTCCTCTGTCTTCTCTCAGTCCTCCCAGTGCTATCTGTAGAAATGCAGCGCTCCTGGTCAGGACCAACCAATCAGATCCAGGAGGAGGGTCGTAGCGCTGTCAGACATGCCCATGTATATGCTGCCCGCACCCTGCCCCTTCCTCAATGCAGCACTACAGCTTGTTCCCGACAGCGCAGTGTGCCGTGAATGCGCAGTCTAGTTAGCATTGCCACCGATGGCAGCGGATAAACAGTTTTTCTATAGCAGTAAGATGTTCCTCTGCCAGTAGCACAGATGCAGCAAACCAGCAACTTTGAGGTTGTACCCACAGCTTACACTGAGCAGCCCACACACAAGCATGATGGACATTAAGACACTCCTCCTAGCTCTGAATTTATGTTTTGATGCGTAGTGGTATATTTCTGCAGATGTCAGTAGGACCACTAAGAAGAGGCAGAGGAGCTCTTTTTTTTCCAGAGTTTTAACAAATATTTAAAAAACACATTTTTATAAAAGTTACCTTCTGCAGCTTTAAATGTCACCTTATGTGAGGACGTTGGTATCATCAAGACAGTTCAGCTGTTAAACATAAAAATGCTAATTTGTATTGTAATTATATATATGTAGATAATTCCAGACTAAAATTGTAATACCTTTACATTAAGAGGCTCCTGATAAACCTTAAATGTGGATTATATCATCTTGATCAATGCCGTTTTGACTAATAGGGTTTTTAACTGCACTCATCTCCTGAGCTCTAAGATTTTATCTCAGCTGCACTGCCAATCATGCTCAAGTACACACTGCTTGATTTTTATTATATAATATTGTCAGGACAGTAACAGGTTTGACAAGAAACATAATTTCCAAAAAGCTACTTACCTTCAAAAAGCTTCAAAGGTATTCTTGAAAAATAAGAGAACAAAAGTTGAAGTTCCAGTGAAAGTCACACATTTGGGGAAATGTTGCATTATGAATATGCATGCAAGTGTAAAATCCTTCAAAGCTAAAGGTGTTGACTCAGTCAAAGGCAGCTGAAATATTGCAAGCTCTCATTCACAGTCATTAAAAACATATACATTCAGCATGCTTGTATCACACACAGCTTCAAAGCATTTGGTCAACCATATGACAAGAGGAACTGCACTCCAATTGGTCCACAGAGCGTGCTACTGCTGTGTGTGAAACATCTTTCAGTTTGTTCTTTAAATTGTGGTAAGGGTAATGACACAGACAGTGATGACAGCAGTGGGGTCCCACCAAAGCCCCCCAATATCATCACAATCTACTGGCAACAAAATGAAAGCAGAGCAGCTCCCAGAGTCATAAGTGTACAACAAACACAAACATCCTAAAGCGCTTCCACATTTATCTTGTGATTTTTGATCAAAACAAGGAGTGGCAGGGAAACATTATTGATTGCCTCACACTCCCTGTGAAGTAGATGGGCCCAAAACAAATAAATCGTAGTCAAATGTAGTTGTGGTTTAGGCACAGCATGAACAGACTTCTGATCTCCCCTTTGAATAAAAGACCACTGAGCATGTGACGGCGCGAACGATCAAACCGCCTGATGATGACTGAATGCCAAAATATTCAGCCGACCACAAAAACGCATTAATATTATATATTATGTTTACGAAAGAGGAGGAAGCAGCTCATAGACAACTGACTTCTTCTGACACGAAACACCCGCTCAACTTCATTGAATATGTCTCATTAGTCTGGATTCCTTCCACTGTGCTGGAGGGACCCTTCCCAACTCTGAGCCGTTAAAACAAACAGGGAGGTCCCTGAGCACGGTGCTTTGGACAAAGGTTAAAGCAACATCCTCGAGCACTATTCATTTCGGAGAATCCATCCCGCTCGCTGGCTTTGATCCTCTCTCGAGCTCTTTGCCCCTCTTTCTCTGTTTCATACTCAGATTAGGTAACGCGAAAGTTGTTTTTTTACGAAGGAAAGAGTGCAAAGGAAAGCAAAGTTCATTGTGAAAACTAAAGGACAAGATCTCTGAAAGTTGTGACTCACAGCCTGGAGCTGAACCCACAACGGCAAGTGCAAAAGAGGCATGAGAAGTTAATCAGCACCCTAATTTTTTAGGAGTAATTGTGTCTGACGTTCAGCTGTTGAAGGCCCCTGAGGGAAACCTATCCCTCAGGTTGTTTACCTCCACTGGAGCTGTTTACCTGACCCTCTATGATTTACAGGCATAACCAAATAAAAACATCCAGCCAAATTCAAACAGCTAGTGACGCAAAAAGGGTGTAAGAGAGGGGACAGTACTGTGTTCGATGATGGCTCACAGCTGGACCTCCCCACATCACCTAAAGCAATGAGGATGAACTAAGCAGACCACATACCCAAAGTTGTTCTTTCCCAGACACTTAAAAACTTCTTTTAACTGGGTGCTGATCAAAATGTTCATTTCACTGGAACTCTGTATAATTCAATAATTTAAGAGGAGTCTTTGTAAATGAGTTCTGAGTCCCTGATGTGAGCACATAAAATCATGTACCAAGTCTGGGGCATATTTCATCATATTTCAACATTGTTAGCATTTGGCCATTTGCACAATGTTGTTTATGTTTTGACAAGGGGAGCATTGTTGTGTAGCAACGGATCCATTTACATAATTTCTTGATGTTGTAAGCACTTACATAATGGGCCCATTCATTTGGATTGAACTGCAGCTCCCTTCAAGGCCCCTAGACCTGCAAACAACCGGACACACACCCAAATGTCTGCTGGGTCGCACCGTTTATCAGAAACCTATCCCTGCCACACATCAGGATGGGAAATGCTATCTTGAGAAAATGGATGTGGGGAAAGAGAGCAGAGAAAATAGGAAGAATTGATTTCATCTCAAATACAGTTGCAGATGTACCCAGCATATGTTGTGGATCATGTGACATGCTGTAGACACATGTTAGGCAAATGAGCAGCCAGAACAGGATTTTGTTGTGGCTACTCCTGAAGCAGAGGAATCATCTGAGAGGGCATAGTTTAGATCATGTTCTCTCAAAGAATGATGTCATCCCTTTTTTGAATTAGCTGCTCAGGTCACATTTGACCTCTTCATGTACTCATGTACTCATGTACTCCCGGCAGGAACAAATGTGGCTGAAAAACATAGCAAAATAAATGGCAGCTTGCCTCATATTAAGATAGTCTCTTAGTTAAAAACAAAATACTTGTTGACAAGCTTTTCACTTAATGTAGGTATAGTTACAAAGAACACATTAAATCTACATTGGCAACTCTTTCTAGGTGCCATTTATTATTGCAAAACAACATTATACAAACACCTAACACAGTTCCTCACAAGCTTCTCTATTCTTTTTCACTTTTTTGTCATTTTGCAACCACACATTTAAGTGTATTTTGTTTATATTTTAAGTAATATACTAGCATAATGTAGGACATTATTTAGACATAAAGAGATTGATAAAAGACTTCAATTTTTTTTACATATAAACTTTGTAAAACCATACTTTGCTACAATCAAAGCTAAGCCGTGTCTCTACTAACTTTTCCTATCTTGAACCTGAAAATGTGTCTCATTTGTCTTCGTAATGTAGCTCAGGTTTGATTAGACTCCATGGACCAACAGCTTTCAAGTGCTGCCACAGATTAAATTTAGGTCAAGGCTTTGGCTTTCCCCATATCATATAAATCTAAATTTGTTCTAAACTATTCCACTGCTCTATTAATTTTGTTACGGTTTTTTTGTCTCATTGGTGGAGTATGAACATCTGCCACACTCTTCCAGGACTCTGCCCTGTCTGTGACTCCATTCTTCTTTCCATCATCTCTGACCAGCTTCCTTGTTCCTTTTCAAGAGCATCATAACCGCAGCGTGATGCTGCTGCTTCAAGGATGGTGTGTTCAGGATGTTGGAAATGATCCTTCCATCATCCGCAGTGAGCAAGAATGCAAAACTGCACTAGAGACGCATCTTGGGGCCAAAGTGGTGTTTCTCGTAAAATGACAAGAGTTCTTGTTTTTGACCCTGATATTTAAAAACTGCTAATCACTTTCTGAGTTAAAAAGCATCTACTATTAGACTTTGAAATAGACTAATTAAGATAGTTATTCTATGAAAACACAGATATGATGTTCTTGATGCTTTTTGGAAATTTAGGAAAACAATTGCTGTTTTAGCACTCTTTGTAACTAACTCATGCAATTTGTCAAGGGGAAAGGTTAGTGAATCAGTTGTGTGTTCATTTACAAAGAAATAATCAGTGTGAGAATTTTTGATGTGACAGCATATCAATGCACTTATGAAACTAAGAAATTTAAGTAGTAGTTCTGCATCCCTCTGAGACAGAATGTTCCTATTTTTGTCAATATTGTGTAACTGACCAGAGGAAATCCTACAAATTTGCTTTATTTGCAAGTTAGGAGACACGCTGGTCAGAAGCAATATTTTATCAGCCCTTTCACAATTATTTCAGCTAAAAATGTACAGACAGCAGTTAAGTTTAATGCTGACAAGTCGGTTTTGGTGGTTTCAGAATGTGGAAAAACATATTACCTCAGCTCATGGATGCACTGTCTTTAGATAATGAGTGGCAAAGGAAACAGCAGAGGCAAAGATAAAACCTTAAATCTCAAATAAACACACTAGGGATAAGGGCAGTCAATAGGGACCCCATTTGTACTAATGAGAAACGTCCAGCTTCACTTCAAATGGATGTTTTAATTTTGTTAACCAGAACACATTCTGGTAATTACCTCCATTTTCCATTGTAAATATTGTTCGTGGAAGGTTATCGAGTGTTCTGAATAACCAATAAGAGCCAACATTATTGTCTTGGGATTGTCAATTAAGCTTGTGTATGTGCTACTCGCACCCTTTCTTTGCTCTCATCTACACTACCACCAGTTTCCCAGAGCAGAGTCTGCCACAAATGGTCAGGATAGTCAGCATGGCCACTCATGACAACAGAAAAACAGTTTTCCTGAAAGGGTACATTGTTTCTACACCATCAGTACAGTGAGTAGCACCTACACAGAGGTGATTGACAGCACTAAGACCTTCGTCCTTGCTCTGATTGGTTGTTTCTGAGCAGGAGCAGTGAAGCAGTATAATATTTTTTGCCCACAAATTTTCTGTCCCATATTTACATATTTTAAGCAAATATGTAAAAAGCAGTTATTTTTTTGATGGTAACTATTTGCCACTTACATTGAACACAAATAAAATATTTAAGATAAATATATGTGTACGTGTATCAATGTACCCAGTTTTTTCAGCTTCTGCAGCATTAACAGTAGTAATAACCCAGACATCCCCTCCTGAGTAACACTCTGTATTTCCTCCAGGGGTAACCCTGAGATGTTTTCAAGACAGAAGAAATATGCAATTCCCTTCAGCAGATTTAGAGTTTGGCCCGAGGTATTCAAGCGTATTACTTAGTGGGCAAACCTCCAAACAGAGGGAGTCAGGAGGTGTCCCAATCAGATGACTGAACTTCTCATGTTATCTTAAAGAGTGAACCTCCTTACATCTGATTGTATCCAGATGTTTTTTGTTTTTTTCTTGGTCATGATCCAAATCTCATGATCACAGGTGAACCCGATTAATTGAGACCTTTTCTTTTTTCAATCAGCTCCTTCTGTAGCGCCTCAGACAAGAGCACCTGATAATCAAAGATAACGCCTCGCTTAACCAGAATAAAACTCCACCGTAGAGTGAAGGTCAGGGTTACACAAAGTCAGAATGAGCTCATTTGCAAACACAGAAGACGTAGTTTTGTGTTGTTGTTGTTGATGTGGTTGCTGTTTTTAGATTCTGTAGATGTTGCCAGTAAAATATTGTGGATATTTACATAGCTTTAAGCATAAGCTCATTTGATCCCTCAATGTGTGTGCTCTTCAATACCCTGACAAAGATGTATAAATGCAACTTTACAGTAATTTGGTGTTTTGTCTTTTAGAAATGTACACCCATGGTTGGATCCTTAAAATAGAAGAAAGGAAGAAATTAAATTAAAGGTGGAGGAATGAAATGAATAGAATACTAAAAATACAGAGTTACAGATGAATTTGTTGTTTCAAGGTCTCCGCTGCACTAGCACACCTTCTTAAACAAAGCACCATCAAAAAAATTATCATCCAACCATAGGCATGCAGCTAAATTTGGACACTTACAAAGTGAAAAGTGCAGACAACAGGCAGAGAAGAAAGGAAGGAACATTGTGAATATTACTCATCATAATCCTCACAAAAACACTGACATGGCTGGTGAAGAGCTAAAATGTTTTTTTGCTTGTTTTTTTCAAAGTAGTGGTAGAAATACAAAGAAATCTTACAGCTGAATACTTATAAAAATCTATCTGACATCACTTACTAAGGCGTGTCCACATAACAAACAGAGCCCTGTTTTATTCTGAGAATGTGATAGTGTCACACTCTGCTTCACTGTTGAACCCTCACTCTTTTTTTTTTACCATCATGCGTATTCACACACACACACACACGCACACACCAGCACAAACTATACACACATATATAGAACTGTGTTCTCAGACAACATCACTGACGGGTATTCCTGGTGTGGTTGAAGGGTGGAGTGGGGAAAACAGTGGACCAGACCAGGTTTAAAGTTAGAATTGTGTTGTCATATGAAAATGATCTCACTTCTAAATTAAGAAAAGTCCTGATGGAGACTTTGGATCATAGTACAGTGCGGACGGCACCCTGATGTCTCTTTCACTGCACGATAATAATCTCATATAACCGAATGACATGATTTTACAAAGACTGGCAAGGAGAGATGCCACATGACGTAAGCCTTTGACTCCGTTGCTTCCTTTACGATGCCAATAAGTCCACCTAACACTGATGGATCCAAGCAAAAGTGATTTCATTGTAGGGCTCCAATCCAATTACACAAGTCCTTTTGAATTTACAGCACAGTGCTGATGAGTCCTGATTTTTTTTAGTCCAAACTAGAAGCTGAACGGGAATCTTTATAATGACTGTCATGGAATAAAAACCAAGAGTAATCAAATAGATTACTTGGCTCTGCACCGACTCGGGCTTGCCAGCAGTGTGGCTTTCGCGCTGGTAAATATTTGCTGTGAGTTGAGTAGCATGGCATCGGCACATCAGAGGGATATTTTGTGTTTCCCAAACATTAGCCCGGTGACGTCAGGGGCTCTTAATGATGTTTAACAAGCCTAGCCAGTCCAGCATCACCCCATAAACAACCCCAATACAACCTGTGTCCCCTGTTCAACTCTATTGGAGCACAATGGAGAGAACACTCCAATAATCTGGCTGTTCTCCATGTTATTTTACATTAACAAAAGACAATTAAGAGGCTCTCCAAAGACCTTCCTTAAGTCATTTTTATGTTTGCACTTTCACCACACAACAGATGTGGGGCAATGTAGTGTTGACCTACTGAAAGACTTAGAAAATGAAAAGTTATAGTCTGGAAAACCCATAATACTGTCACCCAAAAAGTGCAGCTGATGTCAGACTGTTTCCTACCTTGCCATGTTAGACAATCAAAAAAATTGTGTGTCTAAATGTGAGAAAATGAAGTGTCTGGTTGCATTTTAGGTCCATAATGTTGGCCCAAAAAGTCTCTTTCTATTGTGCTTATTGTAAGAATAAAAAATGGCAGAAGAATTTATAACAAGATGAAGGGCGGAGTATCAATAAGAATGTGTAAAACGTGATGCTTGACGTTTAGTAGCAAGGTTTGCTCACTTTCACAGGATATAATGAAAACTTCTCTTTACCATGTTATCTCCTTTGGTTTTACATCCTTGAGCTTGAAATGTGTAACATATAAGCAATCAATAAAGTATAAATCTGCTTCTTCAGCTTTCTACTTGGGTCATAGTCGGATCAGAGTACCATTTAGATGTGATTGAAATGTCTGTCTATTGCTGTAATGTTCCAGTATTATTTCTCTTCCAACATTTAAAGATGAACTGACCTTCTGGAAGAGATACTTAAGTGGTTCAAGAGAGGTTCCAAGTTCTCAGGTAATAATGCCAGACGAATCAGAAAGTAGGTTATGCCATAAGTTACACTTTCAGTTTTGAGTGTGCAGTATTCTAATGCGAGAGAGTCTTTATACAGATTGAAAGTTTACACAATGTTTGGATTTAGTAAGAGATATTTCAGTGGGAGTTGAATAAATGCTGCAGCGGTGAGGGGCGACTTTTCAGTATGGCGTTCTAGAGCAAGCAGCACTTATGATGAGGAATTTTATGGGGTATTCTAAAAGAACCTGTGACAGTCTGATGATCCAATTATATAAACCTGTGAAATGCTTAGGAATGCAATGGTTATTCAGGTAAGACACAACAAATATGACATTGCATTGGGAGGGTATAAGGACAGAAATCACTGCATATATTAAAAATGAAAGATATACAGGTAAATAAGTACATAAAGAGAGGGAGGTATACGTTATAATTTGCGACTGATGATAAACCATTTCCATTCACAACAGTAAAGGACAGGAAAACCGAAGGGAGGGAAAGACAAGGTCGCTGGGGTTCATTCTCATCCGGCAATCCTCAAACACACACACAAACAAAACGTTGCATGGAGCAGAGTTTTCCAGCAGGAGCTCAATTTGTGTTTGGGCTCACTTACACTATTATATTAGTTGAGTATGATCTCAGCTCAGACTGAAGCTAAATGTTTGTGTCTGCCTGTTTGTAGGTGGGATTTTCTATACGTGCATGTGAGTCTTCTCAGTCTGCACGTGTGTTTGTGCTTCACCATGTGTGTGGGACCATGCAAAAGTGTGCGAGTAATATCCTGAGTTTACATTTGCACCAGTGGCTGTGCATATATGTGAGTTTGTTTGTGGGTGAGCGTCTAGGGTTGCCAGAATGTCTGACTGGAGAGCAGAGGTCATGCTAAGGTTGGGATGAAGTCAGAATGTAATTATGCTTCAATGAACCAAATGGGAAGTAATAAAGACCAGCTGCAAGCTGTGCAACTCTTAAAGTTTAAAGCAAGCTGCACATTTTCTTTACCGCGCTCTGCGGAGAAGGGAAATACTTGGTATATATGGGTTAGAGGAAAACTAAAAAAAACTAAACTAAAGGAAAAACAACAAAAATACTTTATGAAAGGGTACTGTGGTACTAGCTGGAAAGAGAAAGATAACAAAAATTAGGAAAAAATATTTCCATTGAGACTGTAATAGGCTGAAGCTGCCAAGGATTCCTGGCATGTAGCCAGGGATGATGATGGTCACTGAGTGCATATACAGGATTAAAGCTGTGGAAAGGGAGGGTGACACACCAGGTGGTTTTACTCGGGCGATCCAGTTTTGACTGCCTGTGTCTAAAAAAGAAGGAATGGAAAGGGGAAAAAAAACCATCAACTGGCCTGTAAAAAACATTGGAGAAAAATAGGAAAAAAAAATGTTATATTCCCCTGAAGGAGCCTCCTTTATTCTGTCCATCTTGTGATTTTTTTATTTGTTTTGTTCTCATCGATTTACTTCTGTGTTTGCCTTTTTTGTCTCAATTTCCCATTTTTCTAATCCAATCATCTGTCTAACTCAGGCCTATTTCCCAGGGTTTGCCACCATCTTTTGAAAAATACAGAATCTTCATTCAAAAAATGTTCAACATAAAATGAGCAGAAAAGCAAACTGAAAACTTTTGGAGCAAGATTACAATAGTTGGAGTGTTAGGTGTCATTTTCAATTTCAATTATTTCCTCAATTATGGAAGTATATCACATTATTGAGGTAAGTTCTGAAATGTGACAAAATCTCTTCTTTGGCCAAGATTTCTTATGCAAGTTGGAGAGCAATAACTAACTAAAATGTTAGTTATTGAAATCCTCTGAAAACTGACTTGCACCGCAAGTCAATTTTGCTTTTAATCTGCCTAATATCATTAAGAAAAAAAAGCATTCAGTTTAAACATCAATTAATGAGCAAATAAATTGATTTTATAATTAATCGTTAGCATATAATATTTTGGGGAACTTTGCATTTAAAATTTAACCCAATACAGACAATTTTGGGGAGTTTTCATAAAACAATTCAATTTTCAATATGTGATGCTTTAAAATGGCGCTCTGTTTAAAGAACTTAGAAATTCACATGCTTAGATATTGCCTTTGTTTCTGCTAATTTGTTATATGCAATGTTTGGGATCATGAGACTAAATGTCATTTCAGTAACAGGTATCTTAAATGAAAACAAAAGGCAGATTTCCAATGATGATTTCAGGACTAAATATAAATAACTTTTTTGGTAAAACAGAGTTTCACTATTGCCAGATGGGCCTGCTTATTCTTAGACATACAAGATAAAAATATACATAATTCAAAAGAACATGTATTAGAAAAAAACAAAATAGACTAAGTGAAACCTTTGGATAGGTGTTCATCGATTTAAGTTTGGCGGAAAACTATCATAGTACTTAAAAAAGGACATCATACTCATAGCAATGAAATGATTTGGGGCTACATTGATTGATTAATGAATTTATGAAAATCTGAAGAAGAACGTTGATTTGAAGGACATCAGGAAGTCCAACACTGATTACTTAAAAGAAGTTATTTTGGAGAGTTTTCTACTACATTTTTGGACTTAAATCTTGTAAAAATGCTTTGGTATGACCCTGCACAGGCCATTAAAGCTAAACAATTCTTCCGTCTGGCTAAATTAAACCAATTTTGCAAAGAAGAGTGAGCCACAATTTCTCCCGATTGATGTTAAAGACACATTGCCAGTTGTCATAAATAAGACTAACAGATATTTGGGGGAAGTTACTTTTTAACCTACAGGAAAAGGCCCCAGACAATGACCTTTACCCTTGTCTGGCCATTGTCTTCCTATCCAATTGACATGACGCCGGCTCCGCCCCCATGCTAATGTAGAGCAATCCTCCCCCAATCATTTCAGGGCACTTGTCAGCAACTGACCAATCAGCGGTCCAAGTACAGTACTCTGCCAATATAGACAGTATTTATCATAGAAAACATGCTGCAGTCAGAGAGATTTTGAGGAAAATAATAGATAATCACGGTCTAAGTTGTTGGTGGGTAATATGCAATCCTGACAGTCATCACCCAGGGCGGGATACAATTTATTACATTTGCAAAATCAAAAAGGAGTCTGGAATAAGGCAAGAAATGGATCACGGACTGCAGCCCACCTCACCTCCAGTTGCATGAAACTGATGGACGGAAACTACCATGTTAGTCAGCACCACGAAGGTAACTGGTAGTAAACATCCGGATTTTTGTCGTAACGAAACTTACTGATAGCTCCGTGCTATCGACTCACAACTCAGTTAAATTAAAAAAGCAACGCTAAACATCTAATCATTTCCAGATCAATAAGTGAAGGTAGTTATGCTGGATTTTATGTGTAGATTCCAAAGGTAGCTCTATGGCAGTATAAAAACAGACTGCGCTAACTGCTATATTGGCATTTCAACACCCTTTCTTACGACTGTTTATTTCTAAGCATTTTCCTGAAGGCAGATTTTCACAAGCCAGTACTATTCAAGTAATTGGTCACCCATTTTGTCCCACAGCGTTCACACTTACATCCAATCAGACTTTTTTGTCCCTCATTTGCCTTCTTGGGCTTTATCGTTGATTTCTCCGTTATTTCTCGTTAATAACCTTACAAACCTGACGTAGGACTAGTTACAGAATTTTCTTGCCCACTGTCTTTGCCTCAATGTTGGTTTATAAGGCAAAATGACTCAAAAAATGTCTAGGGTAATGCATTGAGCTCCGTTAGTCTGCCTTAATAACAGTGAGGTTGTCGGAAGTCTGCTCTACCTCCGCTTGGGGGCGGAGCCGGCGTCATGTCAATTCCGCTCAATTTTCCCTTTGAGCTGGATTTTTCTGGAAGTATTTCAAGAGGGCCAATTAGTATTCAAAAGGAGAAGTTGTGAATGAAGCCGTTGAGCTGCGCTGTGTTAGAACTGTAGTCTACCTGTAGTTTTATCAATGGCAGTGGAGAAAGTCAACGGAGCCGTTCAGTTCGGGTTGACCACATTTTACTCGGCACTTCCTTCTTCCAGTGGAGGATGGTTGCTTACAGCACTCAAATTTTCTGGCAAGCTTCATAGCGTCAAACTGGAACACTACATACATTATGGTTAGCGATTGGGTAAAGTGTAAAGCTTCAATAGAGTCCACACCTCCAGGAAGCAATCGCTGTTCAATAGCCGAATGTCCAGACCCTCTGTACAAAACAAAACATAGAAAAAGGGGCTAGTTTTTACAAGGCTACTTTTTCCCTTTCTCTAATAAATGAATGTTATTACCTGAATAAAACAACAATAAGTCTCCCAAGGGTAGGTTAATATTCATATTGATGCGTCTTTCTTTACATTTAAACATTAATTTTACACTTTTGCATGTGTAGATTACTGTGTAAAATGTGCTTCTAGTAATGCGTGGCTCATGGGGTCCCATGAAAGCATTTAAGAGTTATTGGGGAACTTATATGAAAGAGAGCGAGTGGTAAAGCTTGGCTCTCACAGCTCAGCCCACTTGCTGGAGGGAACAAACGACCTGGATTCTTTGAGCTTCCTGGGAAAAACAAGCATGACTTTATCAAGGAAAGTACAAGTCACCGGGTTCTGATGTGGAACTGGAGGCTCCTGTCAGAGGGCAGCTACATTAACAGATATTCAGCAGCCAACAGTCATCTCTGAAACATGTGGTTCCTGTAAAAACAACACCCCCCACCTCAGTAACCCCTACCACCATGAACTATCAAGTCATTCGACAGTGAAAGGCAGATGTGTTTTTTCCTAAGGGTGTCCCTTGTGGGTATGATGTATGCATGAGCGTGCGTTTGTGTGCTTGCATGTGTAAGACAGGGGCTGTTTATTATTTCAGTCTCAAGGTCAACACCGTGGCACTGCAACTGGTCCTGATTTAGATAAGACCTCAGCAGCCCATTTTCTCAGACAGGGGTTAGTACCCGTCTGGTCAAACTTAGCAGTTACATGGAAAAGTCTTAACGGTTTTAATTTTAACAGGTATTTTCCTTCTGTTCTGGAGCCCTTATGGAAAGAAAGAGGATGTCTGGAAATGAGCGGGGGAGCATGTAACAGAGCTTTGGAACAGGAATCTTATGGAGGACAGACTCCCCACAATGATCACTCAATAAGGTTTTCATCTTCATCTTTTAGCTGATGCTCTAATAAAGCAGGGATTTAAACAGAATGCTTGCTTCACTGAAAGTACTGCAAGCAACAAACCCCAGTTGGTGCCCCTCATGTATTACTATTTAAAGGGAAAGTTCCCCCTAATCAAATATCTCTCTGCTGGTTTTGAATATAAATATGTTGGCTACAGTGCTGTTTGTTTTTGTTAAACTTTTCAGAACCCTGGGACACAGTACAATCATCAAACTCGCCAGTGCTTAAAACTAGAGTGACAAATGTGTGATTGCTTTTATAACTGCCACGTTAAATGCAATGTAGCGCAACCAAGAAAGTTCTACATATAGAGCAGTCCCTGATCATCATGTGCACCTGCCCTGCATGTTTTAGGTGTCTTTCTGCTTCTGAACATGTTGCTTAAATGAATGGGTGATTAACATGGTTCTGGAACATTTGGTGACTGCAAAAGAAGTGTTTGGTAACGCTGTCGAATTCAGTTTTCACCCCGGGTTCTTGTCTGAAAGACCACTGCAGGTTTATGTCCCATCTGATGTCTCCTTTTTATTGAAATCCTCTGAATGTGACTCAAGATGAGACAAGAGAGTGGAGCTTTTTCATTTCTCTTTGACCAATCAGACCAATTCCTGAAGGCTACAGTAGCAGCATGAGTGGATAAAACATCTGTCTAAATGCCCATCATAGAGAAACAGAGGACAGACAGCAGCTTCAGCAACAGCAAGGAAGAAGTCCAGACATAGACAAATAGACAGAGCGGGACAAAGTGTGACAGAAGACATAGTAACAGGTTCAGTTCATCAATATACATGAATAGTATTATATGTCAATGACTCAATCCACTGTCTATCTTAACTGGGACACCTCAGATATATGTCCTCACACTGACAGTACTCAGCACTCCCTGATCACCGTGGTAACACTCTCTGAAGACTCCTCCCTGTTCTGGGACACGCCCCACATAAACACCTGTTCAGCCCAATGACTCAGCTGAGCAACAGAGCAGTAGAGATGAGTGAGACAGGCTCTCACAAAGAGATGCTTTCTGATGTTCAAGGATAATTAAGATAAACGTCCCTAGTTAACAGGTAATGTCTGAGCTGGACCACAGTCTGCACTACGTTCAGCATCCTAGTGGAAGCTCTGACCAGAAGGCCACCCACAGTGGACTGGTCCAGTACCACATTGTCTCAAACAGGTCTGTCCCCTCCCAAACTGTCCAACCAGAGCTTTGAAGTCCTGAAGAGAGTTGATGATGTCAGCTTGCTCCTTTAAAGCAGGGGTGTCAAAACGTATTTTTATTTCATGCCATGTGAAGATCAACAATGTCCTCAAAGGGCAGAATGTTTTGGTAAAACTACTTTTAAAACTACTAGCTTTCTTTGCATTTGATGAGCACTTCTCCAATGATATTCAGCTTCTTTTCATAGTGTGAATATGACACTGTGCAACTAAAAGCTGTTTGATTTGACTGATGAAATAATATTTAAGAACCCAACTCTTATCTTGAAGTTCAGATTTTATTTTGGGGTGTCAGAGTAATGAATAAATATGAATGCAAATTTACACTGCATTTCCAGATTTTAGCTTGCAAAACAATTGAAAACGATGCACCTCTTTCCTTCTATACACCAGTGTCGGTCTATTACATCAAATCCTAAAAATATTCAATAAAATTTGTGTTTGAAGCGTGACAAAATGTATAGAAGTTCAACAGACTTTTGTAAGGTACTGAATATTACATAATTTTTATTAACAGAATAAAAGAAAACCCACAGCTCATGGTAATTTAAATATATCAAGAGCTTTTTTCCTCTTACATGTGAAAACCTCTTGTTAAAGGTGTAAGTTCACTCAGACGGCATAAAGGAAAAATAACAGAATGGATCAGATTCTTTCAAGATGGGTTGTGTGAATCACTTATAAATAGTAAGTCTCTTTTCTACCGTAGACTGCAGTCAGTGCGTTCTCTGTTTAGAAAACGACAGTCAGAGATGTGCAAAACTGCACAATATAGTGTGAAATGCTATATATAGCTTTGACATTTTTGAAGTTCCAGTTGCTAAAGATGATAGAAATTCACAAGTGTGTCATCCCTCCTCTGAACTTTGGTTTCTTTGGATCATTTGTGAAACATCTTATGTAAGTCTTTCAAGCTGATGGTGTTTTGTTTGCCAAGTGTAAGATGTTTTCTAATTCATAAGTAAATGGTCCACTGCTTGGTGTATGTTGGGTTTTTACCTCATCAAATAATGTTGTCCTGAAGGAAAAGCTCAGAAGTGTAGATATCACACTTTTTCAAATGGAATTTATGCATATTAAGCAACAACCTTTGTCATAGAAAATGTTATAGATTAATCTAAATAACAATTAAACACGATTATTTCACCTTCCAGTGTTTCATGACAAAAATTTCTTTGAACACCACAAGCTGCTCTTTTGTATTACATTCGACAGAAGCAAATACATTAAGTACTTCAGTCACACAATGTACATGGCTCAGTACAACTAAAAGCTAATTAAAAAACATATATAATGTGGACAGATATTAATGTTGGTGAATGAGTTACTTTTAATAGAAAGTTTTATTTTATCTATGATAATCAGAAAAGAGTTCAGGACAGACAGCAGTTCAAAGCAGCCAATAGCACACGCAAAGACCTCAGTAAAAGAGGGTGGTTTTGCACATGTAATCAACTGCATGAGCAATCTCTGTAGACTGCATGCAGCATGCACACTTACTGACCATGCAATGGTTTTAATTGCATGGCCAGTAATAAGCACTCCTTATTTGTAAACCTTTGCAGATCAAAGTCCAAAAATAAGACATGTATATCCTGAACCAACCAGGTCCATGATATACTCTACGTCCTTAAATATGCTGGTGTTGCTGTGTGAATAATCCACGGATTACACTGGTGCAAACTAACCTGATTTAGTTGAAACTCTAATTTGACCTAATTTACAAATTGATCCAAACTTGTTTTTCTTAAAATTCACAGTTCATACTGATCTGTGACATCATGGAGCCATCATCCAAGCCCCACAGAAAGTGCCTTTTACACACGTATCTGAAGGAACTCCTAGAGCTTTTGACTTACAGACTTGAAAATTAGCCGTTATAGTCTTAGGGCATTGGGGATCAAAAGCTGTTAAAAGCTTTTTTGCTCCATCAAAGAATGTGGGCACACACGCCATAAAAAGTAAAGGCGCAATAACTTTCACACACAGAAGGGCAAAGCTGTGCCTAACATGCTGTGTTATCCCAGAACGTTCAACCCAATCACATGCTCATTTGCTCCTCCCTGTTAAAACAGGAAGTGACTTGTTTCACTGGTGGACATCCTCTCTCCATGCTCTAACTCAGTGGTCCCCAACCACTGGTTGATACTGGGCCGCGCAAGAAATAATTAAATATGTCCGTTCTATGTATTGAGTCTGGAGGAGCATTTATTTTGAAAATCCTAACCCCACTTCCCCCTGTCGTAAGAAAGAACAGCAACTAAAAAGGTTGGGGACCACTGCTCTGACTCATTAAGGTTTCAAGTTGTGTCTGATGACACAAAACAAGGTGGCACTCTGAAAAGTGACTGTTGTCCGGACTGTGTGGCGTGGCGGAGCAGCAAATTTCGATATCTCGCCAATTGGCTCTAAATTATGATACAATTTGCTCCACGCTGCATGTGAATGATCTTTATCAACCCCTAAGCAGCTGATTGTTATTACATTGGCATGTAAATCGACTTCATTCACTACTACAATATTTAAAACGGTTACATATTCCTGATCCATTGTAAAAGAGACAACAAATTTGTGTGCTTTCTCTGGGTCGACTGTTCAACAGGCATGGTACATTGATGACATCACTTTAGCCTGTCCCCACTTTCTCTAATAATAGATAATATTTTCAAATTACATTTCAAAAATTCAAAAGTTTACATTAATGCTTCACTACCACGCAGAAAGTGGCTGCAGCTTTCATCAAAAAGAATAAATCTCCCTCAAATGTTAAATACTTTTCTCCTGAACCAAACAGAAGGTGAACGTAATATTGAGGCTCACTTAATCAATCAATCAATCAATCAAACTTTATTTGTATAGAACATTTCAGCAGCAAGGCATTTCAAAGTGCTTTACATCAAATCAAACACAAAAATACAATGCAACATAGAATCAACAATAAAAACACAACATAGTCAGATTCCGTCAATAAATTTGCAATTGATTACGTTTCGAATACAACTCTAAACAAGTGGGTTTTTAGTTGAGATTTAAAGGAAGTCAGTGTTTCAGCTGTTTTACAGTTTTCTGGAAGTTTGTTCCAGATTTTTGGTGCATAGATGCTAAATGCCGCTTCTCCTCGTTTGGTTCTGGTTCTGGGGATGCAGAGCAGACCAGAACCAGAAGACCTGAGACACTCATTGTAACATGCAGAATTTGTTGACTACATTGAGGTAGTGAAGAGATGGGGTTGTGCATCTCAAGCTGCCAATTGAGGTTGCTTACAGCTTTGCTCATCTTTGTTTCTGTCTCTGGTTAGAGGATTCAGGCAACACGTTTTGGAGTCATGACATTAACTATTGCATATTTGGTGTTGTTGATGTTCTGACTCTTTTCAAGTCCTGTCACAAGCCTTCCCCCAGTCCATAGAAAGTGGGATTTTCCTATACATCCATTGAATTCTCCATTCATCCATTGTCTTACACTTATCTCAAAAAGAATCACAGGATAAGCTGGTCTTATAGGGAACCCACAGATCTTGTTCCTTTACAACATCAAACACATTATAGGGGATCCCAAAGTGTCCACAGTTTTGGATGATTATCATTGTTCTCCAGCACATTAACTGGTTTCTCCTCACAATGGGATGTAACCAGACAAATGGGGCATCCTGATTATATGCCCAAACACCTCCTTTGAATCCAGAGGAGGTCCCCACCCTATCTATAAGGCTGAGCTCCCTATGGAGAAAACACATTTTTGCATCTGGGATCTCATTTTTTCTGTCGTGATCCATATCTCATGACCATAGGGGAAAGTTAGAACGTAAACAGAACGGTAAATCAAGAGCTTCACTTTTGGCTGAGCTCTCTCTTCACTCCGACAGTCCAGAGCAACGCCCGCATTCCCTCGGATGAGGCCCCAATCTGTCTATTCATCTAACACTCCAGCCTACCATCGTTTGTGAACAAGACACCAAAATACTTTAACTCTCCTGCTAGAAGGAAAGACTGATCCCCAACCTGCAGGCGGCAATCCATCTTTGTGACGTTGAAGAAACACGATTTGCAAATAAGTAGTTCTGTAGGTATGTCTTTTAACTCACATTTTGTCACCTTTTCACCTTTCTCTGACATTATTCTCCTGTCTTGCGTAGTCTGCTGTAGCAGGGATGATTATGCAAATTGGGTGGTGATGTAATTTCGCAACTTCCATAAAGTTTTAGGATAGCAAATAGCTAAGTTTCTTACTGAGGAGTTAGCAGCAGTGCACCTTCATGAACACACAATTGATTATTGTGCACTAATCAGCCTATGTTTGGAATCCCTAGCTTTTTTTAAAAAAAATTATTGGTGTTTCTTACATTATCAGTGTTTCTCAATTATTTTCTGTCATGGCCTCCCTAGGGATCACAATTTTTTTCTCACCTCTGCTTCCGTTTTTCTTCTCACTGTCAAACTTCTCCATCTCTCCTCTACGACAGTAGATATATTTCAAAACATCCGCGCTTGTATCCTTCGCTCCGTATTTTTTTTATCTGCTCGTCTACAACTGTGCAGTGTATCTACTTCTACTGGCTGTTGATTAGTTTGAACACTGCTGCCACCTTGTGACCGGAGGCTTGTTCATCAGTTAACATGAATGAAAACAATTATAAAGTCCTGCTGTCCCCCAACATGCATAAGGCCATGATTGACACTGCTAAGATAGTCCTCCTGGCTGTGATTCATTGTTTCTGACCAGAGGCGGTATATTTCTGCTGATGGCAGTTGGACCACTGGGAGGAGGCGGAGAAGCTCTTTTTATCCTTTTTTTTTTTTTTTTTTGCGGATTATTTGCCTCAAATTTTAATGTCAGAACATGGTGACAATTTAAGCAAGTATGTAAAATCACATTTTTATGTAAGTTAGCTACTGCAACTTTAAAGGTTTAATAACATTTTAGTTTCTTACATTAATTTCAAAATTTAGGAAGTATTAGATCAAGAGAATCAGTTAAATACACTGGAAATGCTCAGTGAAATTTGTTGTTCACAATATAATTTTTTTTACACCAAATATAGTAATCTGTTGAGCTTTAGTTCCTTTTCTCTAAATAAATTAAACTCCTCAACGCATAATAGTTTTCACATTGACTGCATGTTCTCTTAAAGCCTTGACTGTTAAATTTAATTTTATTTCAGTCTCATATTTTCCCTTGTCTAAGCGTAAATTGATGAGGGGTAATGCAATATTTAGGCAATATTTTATTGACTCATGTGGGAATGCACCACTGCAGAGGTGAAATTTGAATTTATGATTCAGGACACTGTGTTCCTGTGCATCGACATAAAATTACTTTGGTTAGGGGAATGTGACCAAAATGTTGCAAAAGAAAAAAAATGCTCAGAAGCAGCAACTTGAGTTCAAGTTTTATGTTCATAGTGTTCCAGAATGTCACAAAAATAAATTACATACATAGTTCAGGAGATGGTGTTTAATTTTTACAGTGCTCTTTAAACATGTCAAATCCACAGCTTTGAAATGGTAAACTTATCTTCTTGGAAAACTCAACACCTGTCCTCCCGATAGATGTATATATATTTAAAAAAAAAAGGCTCTCCAGGATATCCAAACACCAGACTGTGAAAAAACACAGAGTTCCTGAAAAACACGTCAGGCTAAAAACAGCATTTGATTAAAAACACATCCTTTATAAAAATTTGAGCCTCGCTGACCCTGCAGCTGACAAAAGACTATCTTGATTAACAGGCAGGTTTTTGTGTCAGGTTGGCATCCTGGGGAGCGTCCCCAGGAAAAGGAAAGGGGGGAAGCGGACACAGCTGGGTTCAAGCCGGTCCTCTGACCCCTGGATCACCCTATACCAGAGAGATGTCTCCAAAGAGGAAATCCTCTCTAAAACACTTCTTTCCTGGTAAAAGCTAAAAACAACCGCTCCGCTCATTTATTTCAGTCGGGCATTGTTTAGCCAAGGTGCTCCAGCTAAGACAAAATCAAACAAAGGGAAAGGAGCGCTCCAATAATCAGAAACAGAATCCGCTATATTTGTCAAGCATGTGCATACAAACAAGGAAACTGACCTTATTTCTGCTTTGCTCTCAATAAAGATATTCATTATATAAATATATAAAATAAATAAGTAAATTAATTAAAGTACCTTTCATAAACCTTAATTGTTCATAAACCTTTTTGCCTCTATAAATGTATCAACCACGGCACCAGTGTACTTCCTTAGGATTGTTCGTGATGCATCTTCACAAAGTGGGACATAGCTATGAAATGGAAAGAAAAGGACTCATGGTTTTCAGTTGTTTCAAGTGTAGAATTTTTATATTATATTTCTAAGTAAAATCATGTGCAACTACGGTATTTTCTGCACCATCAGGAGTATAAGTCGCATCAATCAAAAAATGCATTGGGATGAGGATAAAACATGTCACACTTATTTAGACATTGTCATACGTGAGCAGTACCTCATCCATTTTGACAATATGACCCAGTGATACATATTTGGTTACCTGCTTTTCAACAAACTCTCGGAATCTGTCAACCATGGTTTGTATGTCTCTATCGATGTCCGTTTTCTAAATCAAGGTAGCCAGGAAGGGTTCTGTTCAGCACAACACAAGGTGGAGAGGAGCAGAAACGCATGCAGTGTAAATCCGGGGTGGCACTGTCAGCATAACTCTAGACATCAAACAAATAGCATAACTGTGTGTAGTTGAAAGCAATGTGTAGAACCTCTACACAGAAAATTAGTTGCACTGTAAAATAAATAGAGTGAAGACTCTAAAATAACTTTTGCACAAATGCAAGGATAAAACAAGAAGTATCCCTGTACTTTCCATCACACAAACACTTACTTTTACGCACAAATTTACTATAAGACATGCAGAGGCTAATGATAATGATTCTTATATAAACCACATTATTTATGCAAGCTCTATGTATGTCTGTAAAATATGAAGCCGTGAGGAAAAGCTGGTCCACAAAACATATTTTACAGAGCTTGTGCCAAATGCTTTCGTCAACCACACAATGTAATGCAACCTTGTGGCTCATATGTACTTCACAACATAAATCAAAAAGCTCAATGTGTGACTTGTTAGTATTTTACTTGATGAATGGAACCCCACTGAGTGGACATCCACTGTACTTGTGTCTAGATGAGGAAAGAGATTCTGAAACCAAAACACTGCAGCAATTACGCTTTACAAATCTGAGTTCTGTGTGACTCTGCACATGTGTATGTCAGATGAAGATTTATCAGCGGCTCGTTCAAAGTTTCAACCTTATTCTGCAATAGAAATATTTTCAACGCTCAGTTCAGATGAATTTGCTGTGTTGTGCAGAAAAAAAAACAAAACACAAAAGTTGAGATTTTCAAGAGGACAGTGTTGCACATGTATTTCACAATACTTAACACCACTGCTTGAATATACAAAAAGAATATTAAATTATAAAATAAACGTACGTGTTCTTACTTTAGGGCTGTAACATTTCATCAAATGATTCAATTACCTCATTTTTTTCAATTCCTTGAGACAACTTATCTGCCTTGTGGCTTTGTAACATGATGTTTAACTTTGCAGTACCATGTTTTCCAGCTGGATTATTTTTTTTATCACTCTTTCTACCATCAATGAGTTGTCGACATGCTAAGAGCTATGAGTAGCTATGGTGACAGACTGCAAACAAAAAGAAGCAAAAAGTGTCAAAGCATTACCTGAAACTAAATAGAAAAGATAACACACTTTAGCGTATGTGCTGAAAAACTGAATTGGCGTTTCACAATAGCACATCATCAATGCTTTTCAAACACCTCAACAGGAAACATTCATCTTGTTTATGGCTGCTAGCAGGTGACGTTATGATTCTCTTAGCAAAAGCCTCTAACTTTTATCTGTACTGCCGGTCTAACATGGTGTACATCTGGGCTCCATTTCAGAAAGCAGGATAAGTGAAAATCCTGAGTAAATTCTTGGATAACTATGAGCATAACCTATGTTTCAGTTACAGAAAGCCAGATAGCCGTTATCCCTAGTCGACTTCCTACTGTAACTTAGTCTGTGAACCAACCTTGATTGGTAGCAGGATTGCTTGAACAAATCCTGAGTTTCCCTAGATCTGGCTGGGACATTAGTCCTTTATCCTGGAAATATTCTTCAGGTGATATAAGGCTAACTACACACAAAATCAGGGACACTGCATTTATAGTATTCTATGAGAAATGTTTATTATTAAAAGCTTTTGTGTACACAGAATGAAAGCACAATAGTTCAGCTTCTTAAATCGTGTAAGTGGTTTTATCATGTCAGTGACACTATAAGTACTTACTACAAAATGGGACAAGTTTTTAGTTGGATACTTGGTTAATTGTCAAAGTAAGATTAAGATTAATTATCAAAACAAGATAAGATTAATAATTAATCAACAAATTAATCGTTTACAACAGTTCTAATTTACTAAGAAATATAAAAATAAATGCAAAAAAACCCCCAGGAACATTTTAGCCATATTTAGAAAAGCTATAGAATCTCAATAAAGCAAAGGTTCCACAGATTACAGACAATGTGCATGTATTCACTGCAGTATGATGAAAAATCAACTTTGAGCTTTATGTCATGTTGTTATGTTATTCCTTCACCAGAAACATATATGTCGTGTCCCTTTTATTCTTTCATGCATATTTGAGAAATCATTGAATCTCCAGTATCAACCATTCGTGGTTGCCTAAACACTTGCTCTCACCAAACACAGCTCCTCTTGTCCTTTCCCATTTGCTCCTCAGACAAGCTACAGCAGCAATTAGCAAACACCTGGTGGAACTGCACACCTGCTGAGATCATCACAGGAACTACTTCTCAATGCTTCGAAGAACATTTATAAACAGATTAACAGAGATGTTGTTGAGATGACACCCAGCAGGCGGACTGTCGGAAAGAGCAGTGGCTTCTTAAAAACACAGAGACCCAATTTCAATACCTTAAATTAATGGCTATTTCAAATTTCTAAGTCACGTTTCATATATACACCATTTTTATTTTATCTGATTTTACTTGATTGCACTATAAAATGGCACTATATGCCTGACAAAATACATAATACTGCCCCTTTAAGAGATAGCACCAAATATGGCATGTTTTACAGAAGATCTCTAGACTGACTTCACATGCTTTGAGCCCAGTTAAAAACTGGAGAGCTTTCAAAAGATAGAGCTAAACATTATAAGATGTTAATGGAATGTGGGGGAGATGGAGTAATGTCTGCTGTTAGTCTTTCCTGGGAAAAGGAGGACTATAAGACGATCAGGAATGGACTGAAATGTGTGGTCATTATAGGATAATCTTGAAGTTACACTTACAGTTACAGTAAAAAATTCATCACGTCACATTAACTATGTTGGAGTACACTTTTTATTGTGGTAGAAGATTAGTTCTAGTTGAATATTTGGTAGACGTATTTTTGACTACAAGCAGAAGTCGGTCTCTGTGATTCCTTAAATCTATAAATTTTCCTTTATTTTGTGGCATTTTTTTCCAGTGGATGTAACTTTGGTAAAGTACCTAATTTATCTGAAAAATATTTTGCTTTCATTTCTACAATCTAAAGATGATGATCAGCATATGCAGAAAAAAGAACCAAATCCATCTCAATAAATTGTTGAAACTATTTGACTTTAAAATGTACAACCAATTATAAGGATGGTTATGCACTGATTAGGGCTATTGTAAACAAATAATTTTGTAAACGAGTAATCTATCGATTATTCTTACAATTAATTGAGTAATCGGATAAAAAATTTTTTTAAATATTGGTAAATCTGGCATAACACCGGTGTTACTATCACATGTCAATATAATTTTTCATTTTTGAGCATCCCTAACAGTTACTTTTCTGTAGTTTAGAAATCTAACCTGTAACAATAATAACTCACTTTTCAAGTTAACCTGAAGAAAAGTTATACAAAGATCTGAAATTCTATTCAATTTAATAATAAAGAGGCAGGCTCATAAATACGCTTATAAAAATGTCTATGATTATTCTTAGACATTTTTGATCCAGCTTTTAGTTTATGTATTATCTTCAGTCAGTTTAATAGATGAACTCTCACCTTGCCCCATACCTGTCAAGCTTTGGGTTTGAGCTTACGGGAAGTGTCGACTGAAGTGGGGGGCTTGGGATGGGGAGTGGGAGACAGGCGAGCAAACGAACATAAGATGGGGGGTGGAGGGGAGGAAATAGACCAGGGGACAGACGAATGTAAGTCCGGGGACTGGTAGGCCAGGGGACGAAAGCCAGGGAGGGGGTGAGAGGTGGGGGGGGGGGGTCAATACAGGATATTTTCGGCACCTTCGTACGTCACACTCAGAAACTCATCTACCATCCATGTACCACCACGATGATTTCCACCTCCCGTTTATTGATGACAATCAATAAAATCCCCATGGGCTGAACTTGAAAATTGGACGGTATGCCACTAACACTTACCTTTCGTCAACAACTCAGAGGCAGACGTCAGAGCTCCGTGCAACACAGATAATGTTTCGGCGGGGACACAGTGCGCTTAATAATAAAACATAAATTAACGAAGCTTTAAGGCAGGTAAATTTTCCTAGAGGAATTTTAATAATCAAGGTACTCAAGTCATTCAAGGAATCGTTTCAGCCCTATTAATGTATCCAACAAGGATTTAGGTTCAGTGACCAACTTAGTAGCTTTGGTGGACAGTCAACGGACCCAGCTGGCCGTTGTCCTCAGCGGAGACAAGCAATAGCTTAAGGCTTACTTCAGTGAAAGCAGCAAAACCAGTCTGGCTCTACTAACACCAACTAAAACTGGTCTGAGCTTGTTTTTTTGTTTTGTTTTTTTTTTTTCCAGTAGGGTTGCAGTTTTCTCTATGGTTGGACATTCTAGAAGTCTAAGCACAAATCTGTCTGTAAAAAAAACTTGTAAATAAATTTATGGGCTCATGTGAACACATGCATGCCAAAAATGTGATTCCTACATGTCTGCATGACAAAAAAACAATTTTATACATGACCATTATTGGTTACAAAATACTGTGTGTAAAATACCTGCCACAGTGCTGCTTATGTTAAGGAGATGAATCTACATCTGCAACCTGATGGAGGCAGTATTTAGAAAACAATGCTACTGGAGTTCAGGGTGATGGTACGTGCGCTGCGTGTTACGGCTTTTTTCCTGTTGCCCTTAAGGCTACGAGTGGAGAGTTACTGGTATTTCAGCCACTGGGTCTGATGGACACATGTTTATTGTTACTAGAGGCTGATTTTGTAAATAGATGCAAAAATTGAATTACAATGAATAAATCAATCTGAAAATCTACCAGATGATTATTTATTTTGCCATCCATTGAGCAATCTCTACTTCAAATAAAACAGACAAGTCGAGATGTATTTCACAAGACTTTCATTAAACATCAAACATTTTAAAGAGCTCATCTCGCTCTATGTCAGTCTGACAGGAAAGAAAGAAATGAAGTATTTCAAGATTTTAGAAGCTTAGTCAGCCGTCAGAATCAGAACTGCACCTTGTTGTTGTCCAAAACCGGGCTGTAGTTTCACTCATAGAACTGGTGGGACTTCTAGAGAAGGCATTTTGAAGGCTTCACCAGGAGAAAGTGTAAATCTATTGTATGCAAGTGCTCTGTAAAACACTATTTTTGATAACCCCTCAAGCATTTTAGAAGAAGCATTAGGCCTTAAATCTCATTGGCACCAAAATACATTAGATAAAATCAGATATCATCAAATGCTGACTATCCCTTGGGAGAAAAAAAAAAGTGATAGTAGTTTTAATGTCCTTATAGTAACTGTGTCCTGTTACACTGCTCCAACCTTATTAGGTGAACTGCTCTTCTTGTAACGTAGCAGGATTTGGCCAAATTTTTGTCAATAAGACAATCTGCACTCTGCAGGAGAGATAAACAGAAATGAGATCACTTTCTGAGGAGGCTGTGGGAAGGCCGTGCTCCTCTGTGGAATTTAGCCATCGAGACAAGCCTGCTGCCTTAAAAGCTCCTCGATGTTTCGTGGCCATGGAATGAAGCTCTTCAGTTCTCCGATGAAAATTTCACACATGTAACTCAGACTAGTGAGCATCATGCACCCCATGAATAATCAGTTCACATACTGTACAGCACAGGATGTTCCAGTTTAAATAATGATTAGAGTCTGAACTGCACAGGGTCCCTTCTTGGCAGTCGTTTAATGAAGAAAGTCAACCGGATAATCCTCTAGTCTTTACAACATACTTGGGCAATGAAACCAAATCGCAAAGCTGTTTTTACGTGTTCCAGTTTTAGATTGCAGCTATGTATTCATCACCTGCAGTGAATTTATTAGAACCCCCTCCCCCCATATACCCACATCCACACACACACGCCAACACACACCACCGTCCCCCCTCAGATGAGCTCAGCATGTTTCAGGCCAGGGATATGCTGGTTATTGTACTAACTAAAACACACACAAGCACATTTAAATTAATCTTATACAACTTTTATAAAGATGGTCTCAGACAAGCTTAATTTCCAAGATCTATGAATTGACTATAAGCTGGAATCGAACCAAAAACTAAATTCTGAGACTTAACATTGATACAGTCCTTCCCACAGATCTGTAAACCTCTTACTAAGTCCTCACAAAGACAGAAAAGCATGCACACATGTGCAGAATGACTCAGGCCATTCAAATGTGTTCACTTGGCAGCTTGGCTCTCATCTGGACGCTTCAGACATGAGATAACGGAGAGCCGATTATGACTGTTTGTCTGACTCTGACCAAAGGAAAACAAGCCCTCAGGGGTGAGTTCTTTCCCATACCCCACTCCACGCACACCACTGACACAAAAACAACCCCCAGCTAGCTCCACGGCACGGTCTATCTGATCTCAAATAATTACGTGAAACAGTGAGGGGATGACCCATTACATACGATGGACAGGAACTTTTGCACATGGCTCCTATTCATTTATGAATTAAGTTACTCAACTGATCACCTGCCAGAAAAACAATAAATACATCTACGTCCAGCCAAGTATTATCTAATGTTTTAAATATTCATTATCAAGCATGGATCAGGAGAGATTCCAAAACAGGAAAATTATTTGTCAGTGGATCTCCAGATCCTATCTAGCAAGAGAGTTTTACGGTCAGCTACTTCCCAAGAATCTATGAGAAAAATAGTTGCTTTCACATTTAGCCTACTGGTTTTGTGCTAACTGATGGCCTAGTGGTATCTCAAAATCAAGGTATTGCACAGAAATCATCCTCTGTTGGGGAAGCAAAGCGCTCTCTCAAGACCTGTTCTTATCTAAATATATACTGTATGTCTGGCATAAAGCATGTTTTATGTGGGTCTAAACAGGTCCAAAGACGAGTCAAAGTGTTTATACACAGAAGTTAAAAACAGCATATTTTAAGATAAAACACATCAAAAAATATTTAGGTTAGCTTATTTAAAAATAAAATCAAATAAAATTAAAAAAATATTTGTGAAGTGTAGGAAACAGCAAATAAAAAAGTGTTTACCCTTGATTTTTAAACCGCATAAAAGCTATACATTTCCTGGCAACATAAAGCGTCAAATTCAAGAATTTCTGTTGAATTATTTTTTATTGTTTACCCATATTTATAAAGTTTCCTGCAAACATTTTTACAGAGCATAAGGATCCTCTGTAATTTTTTGGGGAAATTGAATATTGAACCCTCTTCAATGCCACTTCTAAAACATGGATGAAACAACTCTTGTCTGGATCTATGTAATTTTTGTGACGTATTGTAGGTTTGATGAAGAGCGTTTCAATAGGTTGACGTGTATCTACAGTCAATGGTCACAATTGAACATTTTTGACATAATTCAGACTATTATTGCTCATTAATTGCAACATGTAACTTGATCTCCAATTCCTCCCTTGACTTGACCTGTAACCCCAACTTTGAAACAGCACATGTTGAGACAAAATATATTTTTGAGAGACAAGACAAGGCAAGTTTCTCTCATGAAGCAGTTTTTCTAGGTCACTCAGAGCAGGTAGAGTCATCTTTGGACTTAAAGAAATTTAAGAAAGGATCTCAGCTGGAAATAAAAGACAAATAATCAACTTTACAGATCATACTTTTTCCACAGGTTTTTATAGGACAGACATCAGGAATCCATTCTCATACCAGTCCTTGATGTATGACTGGCTTTCTGATACCATTGTTCCAGAATCTTATTTGGTGAAGTAGGAATGAGTCAATTTTCTTCAAGGGTGTATGAGGTGAAATAATGTCCTCTAGTTCAATGGCTCTTTGAGTTCTGTGTCACATTTTTAATCAAATGAATTTCAACAGAGTTGTCCGTTCTGTTAGTTGTAGGTGTCCATTTATAGATGAAGTCTGGGGATAAACGTTCTTTGAGGCCAAATAATTCCAGGAAGGTACATTTTATTTTTCTGACTAAAAGGAGGCAAATCGCATTTCAGCAGCCAAGTAATACTTTTCCAAGTTAGGTAACGTAAGACCACCAAGTTTATGATCCCAAGTAAGATTTTCTAATGAGACCCTTGGGGATTAACCATTACACATGAATGTTCTGATACGTTTATTGAGATTTTTAAAGAAATTACGAGATACTGGAATGGGTAGTGACTGGAAGAGATACTGCAGCCTGAATAGGATACATATTAATGTAATTTATTTTATGAATTAAAGTAATAGGTAAATTTGTATATTTTATAAGTCCTCTGCTAAAACACATCAAAGATCCCTTGATTAATTATTTGGCACTGATTACCCAGTGCCAAATAATTAAATATGTACAGATTTTTAAGGTTCTTTTCTACCACCACTCCAAGCTAATACTACTGTATCAAACGAAAAAAATCACAACATCTGTTTGGATAATGGAAACAATTGCAAATGGATCAATTATTCCTGAAGCTGAGTCCCAATTTGAGCTGGTTTGTTGTATCCATTATCCCCTCTAACTTGAACTAAATAGCCATCTAAATCTCATTTAGGACAAATAAAATATAAAATCTGTAGATAATGGTAAGGATAGGGGATGACGGAGGTTTTAGGGAAATAGGGTTCAACTATAGTTCCACAGCTGCCACATACTCATAGATACAATAACTATTTTTGACTATGCATCACAAGCTGTATCAACAAGATACAATGTAAGCCTTCATAAGAACACATGCTCCTAAATCACCCTCTTACAGTATCCCATTACAGATGCCTTTATGTTATTCTACCCCTTTGCCATTTCCCCCCTCTGCCAAATGCAACATAGTATGGAAACTGGATCGGTTCCCGGTATTGCCATAGCTGCCATTTTTCCAGAAAAACTCTTACTTCTGTTTGTTTTAACAGCTACTGTCCCAGAGTCAGCTGCTAGGAAACCCGATCCATAGCACTGAATCTCACAGAGCACCTTTGTGCCATAACCTTGAGTTATTTACACACAAGGAAACTTCCACATGTACTCATGACAATGTAGATTCTCATATTTTAACAGCAAATGGCTCAAGCATGGTTGTAAATTAATTAGTGGCATTTAAAAGAAAAAGCGCAAAAGCAAACAGACAGAACAAGAGGTGAGAGAAATGGAAAAGGAAAGCACTATAACAGTGTTTCTTAACACAAAGAGTCTGTGGAGTGGTACTGCAGAAGGATGGAGTAAGTGAGTAGGCAATGACTCCAATGACTGATATTTCTCTAACACTGCAGCCTATTACTCCTAATGGAAAATAGCATAAGAGTCGGGTTGAAGGGGAAATGATGGAAAGGGTGAGGGGGTTGATGGGTTGGTGGGTGGTGTTGGGGGGCAGAGGGGAGTACACAGTATTCACCTGATGCCAAACCATACTATTATGACCCAATCCTTGTTGTATTTATTGGTGGGGAACACCGAGTGGTGCAGGAAGCTGTTATAACATTGTTTTTCCCTACTGTTAAAAAGCCACTGTTCTAGTAAAACTTTGGGGGGGCTCAAACTCCCGGCTCCCTTGCTTCTTGCCAGGGGAAAGCTGAGTCACTTCAGCCCTCTTGCTCTGTAACTCCCTCTATGTACAGTAACTCTTCATTCAATTTCTTGCTGTTCTTTTGTATTTTATCATTCTGCCTTTGAAGTTGAACATCAGAAAACGAAAGGCCACAGTGGGATAAACAAGTATTGAAATTATCAAGATTTTTTTTTTTCATGAAATGAATTTGTAAAGTGGTTATTGGAATTAAATTCCTGCCAGATGTCAGAAGCAACTCTTTCCATACATACAAATAAAGAATAAATTAGTCCATAAATGGAGAGATAAAGTGAAATTATTTAGAGAAAAAGAATTGACCAGGGTTACTGAAATGTATTAATTAAATATCCTTACGGTTCAGGGGTCATTTATAATAATATTATAATAATATTTGATTTGGAGCAAGGTCAAAATGACTTTAATATTCAATTTTTTCCTGAGCCTCTAAGTGGGTCACATTCTGACTTCTCGTCATGTCATCAACACAACAGAGGGATCTTTTATACACACGCACAAACAAGTATTCTGTTACAGGGACAACAACAGAGAGCATAAGGGGAAAGGAGGAAAAAAGGGGCCAAGATCATAACAAGGCCAACGAAAGATGGATCTGTTGTCTGGGCGAGGTCACTACAGAACAAACTTTCTAATTACAAATAGATTAGACCACTGTGATGTTGTTGTGTGGTCTTTGTGTAAACTCCCTCTATTTTGTTTTCGAGACTTGTGTGGATTCCTTTCTCTTTTGTTTGTTTTAAGGAAACCCAGGAATCTCTCTTGCTCTGGTGATCTGTATACAGCAAAAGGAAACATGTGGGAAGGAGGATACCGGGAAGGCATGCACATGAATTTTGAACTGGTGCACATTGTTTGGCTTGTTTTTCTGTGAACCTAGGGTGTCAATCGAAGTTCCAGTCACTTTAGAACCTGAAGTGTTGTGTTCCACTGGAAGAACAGAGAGCAACATTCACGGGGCACCCACCCTCTTCTGGCCTGCCTCTGACTTGGGAGGCTTGTGTGTTGCTGCTGATGTTGTTATTGTTGTTTTTCGTGCTGAGAACAGGAACCCTGGCCAAAACACACTTTGGTTACAATAACAAGACCTGGAGGGCTCCAACACTGCTCTACACAGGGCTTTATTGGTACAGAGGAGCACCAACAGCAATGTCTGTGGACAATCAGCGACTAATTTGCAAAAGGAAGGGATGGGAGATCAGCCAGAGAGTGTTCTTTTACTCAGGCAACGGGTCTCTGTCATTGTTGGATCAGCCTCTGTTGCTCTTGTGCGTCACTAGTTACGACAAGAATCCCCACTGAGATGTTTGAGACTATTTACTGCAGTTAAGAATGTAAATAGGTACATATACAGTATGTTTTTTTAAAAAACATACTGCATATTAACTGTACACCTCGCATTTTGACATGCCTGATAAATACCAACAAACAGTCTTAGCCCTCCTGTGGCCTTAAAAGGGGGTCCGACAGACCCTGCGTGAGCTTCCCCGTTTTCCGAACGTGACATCTGTCATGTTCTTCCTGTGAGTCGCGCTAAGACTGCGAGAGGGTTAAAATACATTGAGCCTTTATGGAAGGACAGACAGTAACAAATATTTTTAATAAAACTTATAAAGTACAGTAAATATGATTGTTACAATCTGTCCTTTAATTTTTGTTGGTTGGGTAACTAATCCTATGTAATATATTGGTGTGTGTGGGGGTGCGTAGGCGTGTGTGTGTGTATGTGTGTTGAGTATTGGAGCAAAGGTTACATGAGTCTAAACATAGTGAAGTAATGTTTTGTTTTGTCGGACATCAAGCCCTGTCACATCTTTGAAGTACAGCACATGTGTCACTTTTGACATGATTCTGTTCCAAGAAATGCACATACAGGAGGAATTCACAGTGCTCTGTTGGGTCACAATGTTGTACAATACTTTTCTGTGACATCACCATCTCATTTAAAATTAATGCAATTGTAAATATTTCAGGTAGCATGGTGTTGTTTTGCTTTCAGTTTAAAGCATGCTGGTGTCTTCAAGTTGGTGAACCATCTGGATAGTGTAGCTCTAGATTAAGAGATGTTAATATTTAATCACTGCATTAACCCTGTATGCATAGTTTTCATGGTGTGCGAGAGCAGCGGCACTAAAGTGGCAGAATTTGTAACTATGTTAACAAAACATCTGAAGCAGCCTGGCTTATCTGGTGATCAAAATGCAGATGCAATAGCATCAAATCCATAAAAAGGTGGCATAAAAAACATTATTTTCCCATGACATTGTGTCTCCAGTTGCATTAAAACTTAAGATAGTAATGCAGTGGTGTGACAGGGCAATTAATCACCACCTTACTGGCAAGCCTAACAATTCATATAAATTAAATGCAACTGACACCCTTATTAATTTATCATTTACTAACTATGATGAACACTTTAAAGTGGCTAAAACAGGAAATTCCAATATTCAACCAAGACTTATGTGTTTAGTTTTATTAATCAGGAAGATAGCAACTTCTACATAGCTTCAGTCTGCGCAATACTGAAAATATTTAAAACAACTTGGAAATGCGACAGATGGTTGCTGTTTAAGATGTGACCCAAACAATGGCATCTTGGAACCACAAAGTCTCAGAAACAGCCAATAGGAACTATCTACATGCTGCATCATTTGCATGGAAGGACAGATCCCTCTCTTTATGGGATTTGCTAACAGTAGTTAGCTGGCTAGACGAGACGAAGCTTAGGCTTTTCAATAAAAAATTATCTAGGTTGATCTAGTGTGAAACACATTATTATGGAAAATCACCTAATGGCCCAGATTATGAGGGAATCTCTATAATGCTCTGTGACTGTTTCTCTTGTTAATAACTCTTGTTAAAATACACTTAATATAAGTGTACACTTACATATTGTTAATATGCAAATGTTAAAAAGCATCCACAGTTTTAAAAAAAATTGTTTGCACTGTATGTCTTGTACATGTAGAGTTCACAAATTTTATGAAAGTAACATTTTTCAAACTGAAAGAGCACAGTCTTTGCTCAGGCCTCCATTCTGTATCAGGTATTGACTTGGCTTGTTAGTTTCTTTTCTGTTAAAAGTGTAAATATTTTCCTCACAGTTTTTGGCCACCTCTTCTTTTAACATACCCCACGTCTAGAAATAGAGTAATTCTGAAACAGAAACATTTTCGCAGTTGCTCAACACTGATGTTTCACTGGCTTAAATTATGGTTTTAATTTTACTTTTCATAACATGGTAAAATATAGTCCAGCATTGTCCTAATAAGCAATACTAATATAATTTTGAGGATCAAGAAAGTTTTGGACTTGAATTTCAAAAACAAAGTACTGAGAAAATTTTCTATTCAAACGAGACTAAAATGCAACAGTTACATCTTTAAGTCAAAAAATATTATATATTGACTAACATACAATAAAAGCAAACGTGAAAAAAGCTCAGAAACACACCTCTTGAAGACTGCAGACGCTCAATCTTAGAATTGATGGCTGCGTACGCCAACACATTATTATGTAATACTGCAACAAATTCTGTATAACTGTATAGCAGAGCTGTTTATATGTTTGAGGAATTGCTTATTGAGGGAGGGTTAGGGTTCAAAACTAGAATGTCAGCGGAACCCCTCAGACCCTGTTATACCCCCCACATTTTGGGGAAAGCCTATTCATTCCATCAACACTGTTTATATAACTTAATGGAGAAAATTGGCTCACAGTGGTTAGCTTTTCCATTTGTACCACACAGTAAAAACGCTGTTTAAATAATTGGCTTTTTTACGTCACCGAACGCTCTTATGCAGTATTTACAGTAAGAAAATAAAGAGGAGAGGCATGTTGAGAGACAGAGAAGGGAGGGAAGGAAAAAAAAGGGCTGATCAGGAAAGAGAGGGGTTTGACAATTCCCCCAACACAAACACCTCCAGTTATGATTTTTTTTTTTTTCTTGGCTCTGTGAGGTACAGTAGCTGGTGGAACAGTAAGTTCTCAGAAGGTTTTGTGTAACTGGTTGGTCTGGTGTTGGAGGTGGTTACCTTCTGCCACAGAATGTGCCCTTTCCATACTTCTGTGGCCGCCTTTGCCTTCTCTCACGTCTGAACTTTGCCTCATTCAGTAACATGCCATTAATTCTCTTTTTTGTTCCTCGAAATTAGATGGAAAAAAACCAAAAACAACACCAAACAACAATGAACCTGGATCCATTTGTGCTTTTTGCTTCACCTACTGCCCAGCTGGCATCCATTGTTTGCAATTACTTCTAAGGCATGTGTTTGACAGCATGCGCACTTGTATACGTGCAAACTTGCTTGTTCTTTTCTCACTTTATTCATGTGTGTGCCAGGCAGCGAATGTGCGTACGCATCAGAATACAAACATATTTGGGGTATTTGATGATCAGCAGAAAATCAGGCAGTCTGAGAAAGTTATGCAAGGACCAAGGTCTTACCAGGGGTAATTATTAAGACCTATCGATCAATATGCAGGCTAAGCCATGGAGCAGGCTCAGCAGAAAAACATGGCAAAAAAAAAAAAAAAAAAAGTGAAAGCAGGAAAAAAATGTGGTTCATACAAGTAGGGGGAGAAAAATCTGTCTTTACAATCCCCCTGTTTTGACTTGCCAACTTTCTGCTGGCTGTTGGCAGTGCGGAAATGAGAGCGTGCTAGATTCTCCCCTCCCGAGAATAACACAAACCCCTCAAAGCTCAAATCAAACACACAATCCACGTCACAGGAAACCATTTTGAAGCGTAAAACCTCCCAATGGGAGCTCCATTTGAATGCTGCGGGTATGCGCTGCCTTGCCTGCCCCCTGCGCCTCCCCTCCTCAAGACTTCAACCACAATCTAACCCGAACCACACCACCTCTCAGACGACAAGACTCCCTTTCTATCACCCTGTCAACTTTCTTTTCACATTTTAGATAGATAGATAGATAGATAGATAGATAGATAGATAGATAGATAGATAGATAGATAGATAGATAGATAGATAGATAGATAGATAGATAGATAGATAGATAGATAGATAGATAGATAGATAGATAGATAGATAGATAGATAGATAGATAGATAGATAGATAGATAGATAGATAGATAGATAGATAGATAGATAGATAGATTTTTATTTAGTAGCATCAGAGTAAAGGTATCTGAATATTGCTGTGTGCTAAGCTGTCCTAATTTTATTTGTAAAAAAAATGCAAAACTACATGCGTTATAACATATACACAAGGTTATAAAATGGAAACCTTCTGAAAGCTCTGTGAATCGAACTATGTTGGAAACCGAACAAACTGCTCTGAAGAAAACAGGCAAAAGTTTATTATTCAACCCTGTTTGATTTCACTCAATTCTCTTGCCACCAACAACAGTTCTCTTAGACCTGCCCTTTACAGATCGAACCTAAACCACAAGATTCCCCCTCCCGTCCAGCTCAGATCTATAGACTATCTCTTCTCCTTTCCACCTGAAGCAGTGAGATCACAAGGGCATATGAGAGGTAACCACGGAGAGTCATTTTTTATTGACTCTCCATGTTAGGTTATCTCTTCTGCAGGAGTAATACCGCCACCAGTGTCTTTCCTACAGCTTGGAAAGCAAACACATCCTCAATCACACAGAGATCCATGCATCCGCAAAGCCCACACTAGTTGAGCTCGGTCTCATGAGCCCAGGCCAAAAACTCGGCCTCCATTTGATGAACTCAGGCCATACCAGTCAAACACTGTCGCCTGAACCTGTGTCAGATCAGTGGGAGCCAGACAGTCAAATTCAGGTCATCCTAGTTGAGTACCCAGTCTCTGGTCCGCGCCTGAGAGGACATATCTTTCAAGCTCAAGTTAGTTACATCCTCTGATGGTCATACAAGGTCTGTCAAGTCAAACCTTTTTATATGACAACATGTCTACAATATTTAAATAAATTAGTATTTAAACCTTGTGGTTGATGAGATGAAACCAGAAAAAAACTGTCCGGCTAAGCAGTTTTAAATTCAATTGAATTCAGTTTGTATATATTCAATTCACAACAAATCTCAAGGTACTTTACAAAAAACTGATCATTTCCATTCAATCACACATACATTCCAATTGATCCTAGTTATCGAACAGTACAGCATGATCAATCGATTATTCAAAATACTTTAAAAAGTTTCTGTCTAATGAAACCATGCAGATTGCATTGAGTCACTGACTTGGAGAAGTCACTTCTCCTGGGCAAGCACATAGTGACAATAGCTTGTGTTGAGCCATTGACTTTACAGCAATCCCTCAAACTGAACATCCATGCAGCGACAGTGGAGAGGAAAATCTCCCTCTTAATAGGAAGAAACCTCTAGCAAATCCTGGAACCTGCCATGACCGACTGGGGCTTTGAGAAGACAGAGCAAATTGCTTGAGAAAAAAGAACTGATATTGGATTATTTTTGATGTTCATGAAAGTTAAAAAGTCCACATCAGGAGAGGGAGAATGATTACAGTTGATGGGAACATCATCTTAGCCGATGCCCTCCTCCAGGGAGGTACCAAAGCCACATGGATCGCCAGACCAGGTGTAGCTTCTATGAAAAGAAAACAAAAAGCTAACATTTGAAATAACATAATGCAAACTGGAGAGTAGTAGAAGAAGAAAGGGAGAGCAGGTGGTCAGTTTATCGTCCAGTAGCCTGGCCTACAGCAGCATTACTACAAATTAGCTTTTCATTGTTTTGGGTAAGAGATGGCTTACTGTTATTTTCTTATGTCTGCATATGTTTTCAAGACCAATTGTATTGTGAAAAAAATCTCTTAGCCCTCCTTAGCCAAACCCGCTGATTTAATGTCAAAATTAATACTTAAATTTTTCTGAGTAATTTCATAATTTAAATGCTCTTTTGGGAAAGGTATTCTTTTGTTGTTTTTTGTTTGTTTGTTTGTTTCCTGGACTCACTGTGACTCTAAAAAAATTCAATCTTTCATTATTACAACTTTGCAGGACACACCAGAAGGTAATGATTTAACACTTATTTGTGTTTGAAACTGTTTAAAATATTGCCTATTCTGATGAAAAGTCTAGTTCAACCTGAAGAAAGGTAACCCCAGATGGTATGGTCTCGTTTTGGTGCCACATTACATTTTTGGAATTGTATCCAAATATACAAATTTGCTTTATTCAGACTGTAACATGTCCTTCCAGAAGCTATTGGGAGATTTCACTGAGGCCTTAATGTTTTCTTTAGAAAGAAAAGGCTTCTGTCTTTCTGACTCTAATACAGACTTATGGTGAATACAAGGGATTTGTCTCATACAATATTAAACACAATCACTATTCACAAGAATTTCTTGTTGCTCCTCCAGCTTTTTGACAAGTTTCCAGTATCAGTTACAGAGAAACGTCCAGTTTTAGAAATGTCTCTGTTGATCCAAATTTTCTTCCAATATTGATGAATGAGTCTATGCAATCTGCTGGGTTTCCTGAGAAGAATGGCTGTCTTGTTTTACTTTGTGTTATTATATTTTATCAGTGAAGCACTTTGTGATTTTTATCTCTCAAAGGTGCTTTATAAATAAAATTTGCTTACTTATTTATATGTAAATATATATATATATATATATATATATATATATATATATATATATATATATATATATATATATATATATATATATATATATATATATATATATGAAACTAGGATGTTGCTTCTTTTTTTTAATATTTGGTCTAATGCAGTTGTTTGTTTGTAAGTTACAATGTCACATACATCTCATTAAAGGTAATTTTTCTTTGCCATCTGGATAATAAAGATTTCCTGCAATGGAACTTCGATTCCAGATCCCTCTTGTCACATTTCGATGGCACCTCCAATGTAAAGCGATTTCAACAATCAGTACGGAGAGAAAAGAGCCATATAAATTGAGACTTTGTACAAAAACCTGTTATTTTGACAAACCTGCCAGACAAAGCAAAATCAGGCAAGACGAGATTCTCGGGTCATATAAAAAACGTTGATTATTCCAATGTCATTGTGCAGAGCAGGAAAATAAAAAACACCTTTGGTAAAAGTACATGAGAGCTCATTGATCCAAGGAAATGAATGCAACCAATCTCAGAGGCTCATTGCTCCCATGATCTCTTCTCTGAAGTGTGTTTCCAGTAAGGGTGACCTGCGGGCAGGAGCAGAGGGGGTGATAGATCTCTTCTGATCTCTTCTGTTCTCTTCTGATCTCTTCTGTTCACCTTTTAGCCGGGCAGCAGCTGGACCTCTGTACAGGTTCATGAAGCACTGAGACGAGCCTGGACTTCCAAGAAGTTCAGCATCAGGGATCAGTCTGTGTTATTGACTTGGCAACAACTCCCGCCAGTATGATTCCACCGGCGAGGGGTTCACTGACAAGTGCACATATGTGTATGTGTGTAGACCGGAGCTAAGTGCTTTGTAGTCCAGATGGGTGGCCAGGTCCCAGTTGATTTTTGTTGAGCTGAACTCATTTTCCTCTCTCTCTGACATGCACGCACAGTGTGCAGATTAAACCAGCTGCCTTCGATTCCTTCGCTCCTTCTTGTGTATGTATCACTGTTATCAAGTTATTTAAAATAAAAAAATGTTGTTCCAACAGCTGGCAGCAACAGGGCCACCCGTACCGTAGAGAGTCAGTCGAAACGTAGAGTCAAACTATATATTCTTCCTTTTTAGACAAAAGCCTGATCATTCTATAATCTTTTTCTCGGTGCCAACTACCTGAGAATATTTCATTTAAAATGCCCTTACGGTGAGAGGACACGTAATATCATAGAGTTGGTTTTTGTCACATAGATAAAATATTTTATGAATGCACAAATCTCAAGCAATATCTCAAGGTTGAATTTATTTAAGGAACAATAAAATAAAATCAAGACAACATAATTGAATGCAGACATTTTTAATAAAAGAATATGACAAGGTTTAAATTCTGAAATGCTGCCGTTGAACATTTTTTCTATGTTTATATTGGATACCATAATGTTAGCATAGTAATGCTAAAGATGACTAAAATTGTGCTTTTTATTCCTGCTTTGCATTATTTAACTAGCACAGAAACCTGCTGCACAGCTGTTAGAAGTTTTATTATTTTTGAAATAGCCTATTTCCTTCACAATTTGATAAACTAATGAGTGAAAAGTAGCCATATGTCTGTGATAGTCTCTTTCTGAGGTTCTTTAAATGTGTTCTATACCAAATTATGTCTGACTTCATTTTAGCTATTTTTTATAGTTTATACAATAGTACATTCCTACTGTGTGTTAATTGATATCTGGCATATCAATTAACACACATGCTGAAATCCATCCATCCATCCATCCATCCATCCATCCATCCATCCATCCATCCATTTTCTGTTCACCCTTGTCCCTAATGGGGTCGGGAGGGTTGCTGGTGTCTATCTCCAGCTACGTTCCAAGCGAGAGGCGGGGTTCACCCTGGACAGGTCGCCAGTCTGTCGCAGGGCACATGCTGAAATGTCCATTGTAAATGAACAAAACTGGACTCTTAATTTTTTTGCACTTTTTTTTTTGTCTTTCTGTATGTTCACCTCTTTTTCTTAGTCTTGTCGTTTGTTGTAGTAACTGGATAAAATGTGAAAACACTCAAGAGCCACGAATACTTTGGCTTGGCACTCATATAATTGCAAAAGCACAATTGAAACGCAGATTCCACTTTCAAGCTAAACGAATAGCTTACATAAATTTAGCCTTCTCATCATTAGAAAAACAATTGTTAAACTCAATTGCATATTGATTTATTTTCATCTCAGCAACGATACATCCAGTTGACCTGTTTTCTGCTGCGCACTCCTTTAGTTGTTGCTCCTGGCTCCAAGCCAGCGCGCACACAGTAGTGAGTGCAGTCAGCCCCTGCACAGAGGGCCATATCATGGTAATTTTCTGCATGGCTGAGTGGTTCACAAGAAGCAATGAATAAAATCATACAAACATGCCTTTGTGTGTACACAAATGCTGAAGATAACTTTCTATTAAGTTAAAGATGCATGCAGAACATGGACCCACACTGGAACACGCATGCACACACACACACACACACACACACACACACACACACACACACGCCCACGCACGCATGTATGCACACACGTATGGGGTGACAGAGTGCACTGGCTGAGCTCAGATGAACCAACGGCAACCTGGGGAAGGAGGAATGCGTATGGCGATAGTCCAAGAGAGGCCGTCAGAATCCTCAGCAGGCAATCCCGGTTGTCTTAGAGAACAGAAGTGAGTGTGTGAGAGTCTGTGCATCTGCACAAGGAACTGGTAGGAGTAATAATGGTCTTACTGAATGTGTACATGTAACTTTCCAGAGAGCGCAAATAAATGTGTTGAAGTTCTTCGGTTTGTCCTTTCTTTTTTGTTAAACAAAATGCGCTTTAGTCGACTTGTGTCCGTTTTGCATATAGTAAAGTCTTTAACAGCTATTTGATACAGACAACCAGCCGTAGGCGCAGACCTTTAGCAAAGGCTGTTTTTACAGCCAGCAAAAAAAAGAAGAGTTCTGCAGCCTCCCTCAGCTGCATAGAGGCAGAACACTCACTGTACCACTGCTCATCCCAAAAATACAAAATGATGTCATGCGGATTCCAAAAGTGGACTGCAGTGACAGAAACAGGGTCATGTGTGCACTCTACTAATGCACAGCTGAAGGAGGAGGAAAAAAAAAAAAAAAAAAAGACAGACGAGCAAGGAGAGGAAGGATGCGAGTGAAGCACAGTTTAAAATATTCAACCCCCCTTCCATTAACTCATCATGTAGGGAAGAGAACACTGCCTGCACTGTATGTCTCAAGAGAAAGTGAGAGGAGATGGAGGCAGGAGGGTGTGGGGGTTGCGGGGTGGTAGCACTGTGGGATCAGACCTGTTTTATCCAGTAGCCCTTAAATCCAGCTCAGCATTTTCTCAGTGATGTCATCCAGCTTCCTCACCTCCTGCTTTCTCACTGCGGCCTTCCTGAGCTTTCCGCATCTTGCACGAAACAAGCTCGCTCTTCCTCTCCTCTGCAATTGCACAACGTGTGGTGCATAACAATATGGTGGTATTCTCCAAACAGAGATCAAATAGAAATCAGGAGCTGCGTGCACTTATTTTTAGTGTGATTGAAGTAGGAAGTGCATGGCACGCCTACTTGTCTTTCACAGACAAGAACGCACCATAAACAAACACGGACACAGAACGGGTCTGTTTTGGCGTCAACAGCTTTTCATGTGGCTTGAAAAGACGCGGGGATGACGAGGCATAAAAACCTCTTTTGACAATGTCAAAAAAATATTTCAGCGTACAACTCTGATTTGCAGAACATTGTGATATTTCACATCTGCAACTAAAAAGACTAAAAGTATAAAAGACAGTTTTTTCTCACTGTCTGAAGCTAAGGAGGACATGCTTTTAATGCTTAACATATAAACCATTTACTTATGGCAAGGCGATAAGTTCTACTTTATGGATTACATAAAGTAGAACTGTACATGTATATGTGGTCTAAATTCATTATTATTGTAGCTCCACAGACCCCTGCATTTTAGAACAACTCGCCTTGCTGCGTCTTTTTTAAATATTGATGAAACATTTCACGCCCTGCCCCACTCCAGTTCGCAGAGCTTTTGACTCCGCCCTGTTCGCCCATTTTTGTAGTTTCACAGCAGCAATACAATTGTCAGCAATAGAGAACTCAACACCAGAAGACTTGTCCATCCAACCTTACATCACAAAGCCAGAGTCTGGAGCCAGAGTCTGACCCAGAGCAGGAGAATGAAGACGATAAACCTGCAGAACCATCAATTCAAATTAATGCATCACAATGGTGTTATTGCAATATTCACAATCTGTTCAATTACATCCTCAACGAGGCAGATATAGCACACAGCGCTAACAGACACAGAAGGCACAATGACCAGGATCTTATCAACACACGAAATTCATGTCTAAAATAAGCTTTCCTGTTATTTTAGTATTATTTGGAGCTTACTGCTCTGTTGTGTACCTTGTTTCCACAGAGAGAAGGAACTGACCCTCAATCAAATGAGGTATTTCGGAAAATCCCTCTCGATATTGGCGGAGTTTGCCGAAGCACTTGTCCTTAAGTGCACCGTGCAAACAAACTTTCCCCGCTGATGTGGGTACATTCCCAAGAAAAAATAAATAAAATGTAATTTCAAGGAGTCTCTGATGTCAAGGAACAATGTAATAAATTGTAGAACCAGATTTCAAAATTTCTATTTACAGATGCTTCCATCCAATCAGAGCTGGAGTTAATTTCAAAAGAAGAAGCTATTAAAAGGAAGACACCAAAAGTCCTGCCCCTGTTATTGCACCTAAAGGTGGCTCCACCTTTTGGTTCAATAACACCAAAAGGTGGTGTTATTGCAGCTCTACGATTTGTTTTTCTCCAGGTGGGATGAATATACTCAAACTAGAAGTTCATACACTAGCCTACTACATACACTACATAATAAGACACATATTTATTTTAGGGCTGTTGTAAAGGAATATTTTAGTAATTGGGTAATCTCTTTATTATTCTTATGATTAATCAAGTAATCGGATAAAAAAAAAAAGATTAAATAAAACTTTGATAAATCTAACATAACAGCAGTGTTACTATCAGATATAAACATCAGTGCAATTTTTTCACATTTCCACTTCCCTAACAATAACTTTGTTAACAATAACTTTGTTAACAAAGTTAACAATAATCGAAATAATAGCTTACTTTCTAAATTAACCTGAAGAAACGTTGTACAAAAATCAGAAATTATATTCAATTTAATAATAGACAGGCTCACAAATACGCTTATAAAAAAATGTCTACACCCCAGCTTTTGGTTTATGACGTATTCATCTTCAGTCAATTTAATAGATTAACTCTCACCTTGTCCAGCCTTGTCGCTTGTGTCTATAGCGACGGGATTTGACACCTGTATTCGTCACACATAGAAACTCTACCAGCTCTGCCGCCCCTTTGTTGCGAACAGGAAGATATGACATTTATTTTCCGGTTAATCAGTAAAACTACGCATTTAAAGCACAGCCACCCCTAGTGTTCAGTCTATCCGCTCACCTGTATAAATAATCCCGCCAGCCCTAAAATAAATATGTGTCTTATTATGTAGTGTATGTAGTAGGCTAGTGTATGAACTTCTGGTTTGAGTATATTCATCCCACCTGGAGAAAAACAAATCGTAGAGTTGCAATAACACCACCTTTTGGTGTTATTGCACCAAAAGGTGGAGCCACCTTTTGGTGCAATAACAGGGGCAGGACTTTTGGTGTCTTCCTTAAAGTAGCTTTGAGGCAGATACATTTTCCTCAAGGAATTTTAACAATCGAGGTACTCGAATCATTCGAGGAATCGTTTCAGCCCTAATAGTATTTTTTTTTTTATCAGAATAAGGTTTTCCCGTTTTTGGTAAATTAATCTTACCAAAACGTTTTCTCAAGGCCCGGAAGTTAAAGCTTGGGCACCAATGTGCCTTCCTGATGAACAATGACTTGAAGCATACTGCCAAACTGGTCACAACGTGGTTTAAGGATAACAAGGTCAATGTTTTGGAGTGACCATCACAAAGCCCTGATCTCAATCCTATCAAAAACTTAAAAGCTGAAAAGGCACTTCAGCTTTTAAATTGAAAAGGCATGTGCGAGCAAGGCAGCCTACAAATGAGCCTCAGTTCCACCACTTCTATGAGGAGAAACGGGCAAAATAAATTCCTGCCTACTATCGTGAGAAGCTTGTGGAAGGATATCCAAGAGTTATATAGTTTAAGGGCAACAGTGCCAAATACTAATTAAGTGTACTTAAACTTTTTACTTTAAAGAAAGTAATATAAATTGCCACAAAAAGTCTCTTTCTCATTATTCTGGCATTTACCAAGTGGGAAATTTTTTTGATATTCTCACTGACCTAAAGCAGTAAACTTCATTGTGATTTCACTTCAATGTGAAAACAATGCATATATTGTATTTTTATATTGCGTATGTAAATTTCTGGTTTCATCTGTACTAAATGTTCACAATTTTTTTGATTTTTCTTTGCAATTCAAATATGAATCCTGCATCCTTTCCCTGCCCCACCAGACTGTTTGAGTTGGTCTGTCACGTACAATTCAAGCAAACTTGACTCATCTTTGTTTTTGTGTTATTTCACTCCTACATCAAATTGTTTTCCCATTCCATTTGTTGTACCCATTTAGTCAAGACATTAGATCATTAACAAAGTGTGTCTGAGAAAAACTGTAGTTGTTTTATTTTTTTTTAATCGCAAAGCAGTAAAATAATTTACGCAAAACACTACACAACCAAAACTCCTAACAGGCTTTAAAAAAGAAGTGATTTAATCAGGACTTTAATGAGAAACAATTGTGTTAGGTATGTGTTGCTGGTTTTAAGAGGAACAGGGTATCCCCAGCACAAAGATCAAGGGGACAACAGGGAAAGATTATGGTTTGGCAATCATCAGAACTTGATTATCCAACTATCATAAAGGGGTCTGTTCAGGCCAGGAGGTGTGAAAGAAAATGAATTTGGTTTCCCACCTTAGTTGGTTTTTCAGCTGTTTCTCACAGGTTCAAAACTAGGCAACAGACGAGATGGAGGAAGAGAGAGAAGGCAGAGAAAAAAGGAACAGACTAATGGTGAAACAAGAAGCTTGTTTTGTTCAAAATCTGATTGCTTTATAGTAACGGCGGAGGATGGTGGGGTTCCAGGCAGCAGACAATGGGCCAACAGGATCAATATTGACATTCTCCTTAGTGATAGATGAGTTAGCTGGATGAGGTCAGGGACCGGACCTTTCTGTTAGCCAGCCGACATTAGCGGTCATGGCTGGGGGACACTTACTGTAACTTTGGCCTCTAAGCACAATGGAGGGTCTGAGAGAGCCCAGAAGAGGTCTCCCCACCCTCTGCTTTATGGGCTTTATTACGGTAAGAGAACTCAGTCCTTCACTGGCCCGATTCAAAACACAGATCATTACTTTGTCAAAACAGCTACCAGACCACATTGGCACTTGCGAAGCCCAGCTTGCATTGCAAACAGCTTCTCGAAGTGCCAGTTTCTCGGCACGGCATCAGTGAGAGAGCAGGCAGCGTGCTTTTGGAAAGGTGACCGTTTAATAGTTCCTATGAAAACAACTTTAACATTTAAACACACACAGACAAACATCGAGTAAAGGCTTTATTTGTGGTCGGGGCAATAGTTGTTACCACAAAATATATTGATGCCACTGCAAACTGCACATATCTGCTTTCTGAAACAACATCCCATCTTTTGTTTACCAAATCCAGGAAATTAATCCAAGACAAACTCCAAGAAGAGGAAATGATGTGACTGTTCAGGCAGTTGGATCCAACCAGCTGGAAATATATATATATATGCTGCTTTCTCCTGGGGCTGAGGATCAAGTATGTCGCAGAAAGATAAAGACAAGAGAGACTACAGGGTTGACAGAGGGGAAAGAATACTTTGACAAAACAAAAACCGAAAAGAAACAAATGCGGCATACGTATGGGAAGAACATTAGGACGAGAAAGAAGAAGAGGTTATCTGAGGTGATGGACAATGTGTGTGGTGGGCTTGTTTCATTAAAGACGAAGCCTTGCTGCTCTCCTTCTCCAATTCCTCTTGTCTTTTGGTTCTTGGACTCCAGCCTCACAAACACACTGAACAGACGTCTGCCATATCCCACACACACACGCACACTTGCTCTTTTTCGCTCCACGCTCCTGTTTCAGCAGTGAAATAAAAGTGACATCACAGAGGTTGCATTTCAAATCAATACACGTTGCTCCAAGGGCCCCCTGGTTCAGAGTCCAAACCACTCGGTGACCCCTCCTCTCCTGGGGTCGAGTTTCTGTCTCTGCTTCTCGTCCTCCATGAACTTCTCCTGCATTTCTTCCATGGAACCCTCTTTCGGCGTCCGGTCCTTTTCTGGGAAGATGTCGGGGAAGGTGAATGTCTGGCCTTGTGCCTGGGAATAAAATAAGCTGTGAATGTTTTGCTTTTTTTAAAAAAAAAAACCACACACAAAAAAACTTAATAGCAACAGCTACACTTCAGTTTTCTACTGAATGTAAATTAATAAAACACGAACAAGAGAAATGAGATACCCATCTGGAACTCAGGACACTATTTCTGCCACTATATTCTTCTTCCAGTTACACAAATCCTCTCTTTATATCTGGCATTGAATGTCTCCAACTCTCTCCCACATTTAATCTCTCATCTCTCTCCATTTCTCTGGTCCTGATTTATTTAGAGGGAAAGGATGGTATCCATTATTTATTCCATACCAATCCGTCTCTGGCCATAGCTAATGCATTACTGGTCCAACTGTAGTCTGTGTCAGGGTGCTATAGAGTACAGTACACATACACGCAACAATGCTAAGTAAAAGATAAGAGGTCATACAGTGCAGGTATGAACACGCCTATTATATCACTCTCAGTTTCTTCCAAGCACACCTGGCAACAAAAGCTACACCGACACGTTTCATCAATTGCACTGGACTTCTAAAGATGCACACACCCATATGCATTTTTGTGACAAAAACAACAAAAACAAGCCCATATTAAAATGGTTAAAAACAACATTTTCCACATATTGTGACATTTATGAAGTATAATTCATCTGAGAAACAAACCGTTGGGAAGGGGATATAGAACATTTTTAAAAAAAGGTGCTATTGCCTGGTTGCAAAAGTGTGTGCACCCATTAAAGTAGTGCTTAACGAAGCTCCTTCTTGAGGTCATACCCGACATCAGCAATCTGGAATCTGAAGACGCTTGAATAATGTTCAGATGTAGGATTTTCATGAGATATCCATGCTTACATCTTTTAGCTAAATAGTTAGTCGAGAAGTTATAAAGGATAAAACTGATAATTATAATACAATGGTGCCTGTCAGCAGATGGGTATAAAAATGTCCGATTATGAAAATGCAATAATACAGTGACTTGATGTTTCTCCAAAACCATCTAAGGCAAATATCAAAAACTGAGATGAGGATAAGCTGCACAAACAGAAGGCTGTGCAGAATTATGCTGCTGGGTTATTGCACCTATTTTCAGTGATACTGAATGGAATAACTGCACATATGTAAAGAAAGCCTGCGACAGACTGGCGACCTGTCCAGGGTGAACCCCGCCTCTCGCCCAGAACCTTAGCTGGGGATAGGCACCAGCAACCCTCCCGACCCCATTAGGGACAAAGGGTGAATAGAAAATGGATGTATGGATGGATGGATGGATAGAAAGAAAGTTCTTGAATTTATGCATTACGGTCTTACCAGTCACAAAACAGGGGTTATTTAGACTTTTGAGAACAACTCCATAAAGTTTGCTTAAATCTTTTGTAGCACTTTTATATGACATTTTTATTTCATATAAACATGTCAACAATACTGTGTCAGTATTTCATGCAAAATGTTAATGCTCACCAAATACACCAAAGGGATTAAAGATCACAAACGACAGATTTTACACCAGCGGCTTCAGCTCAATGTCTGGATGCGAGTCATAAACTTTTCAACAACTTTAGAGTGGCCCACCACCAAAAAATTAAAATGCTTCAGTGAACAAATCTGTCAATCAACCGTTCAACTTGAATATATGAAATAGTTTTGCTTGGGTCAGTGTCAAAGAATGGTGTGGCTCTAATGTGAATGTTACTTTGTGTCCAACCCCCAAAATACTAAAAGAAACATGCATGTAATTACATGCAGCATGTTTTAATTCCTAACGTGGGAGACGCAGAGATGCAAGCTTTTGTTTACTCTAGAAATATTTAAAGCCCAGATCCCACTACATGCCCCTGGACAACGGCGTGGGTATTGTAGGTTGTAGAGTACAGTTGGAACAATTGCACAGTATCTGAACTGCATATGTATCTATATATGTTTAGTCGGGAGGCATCCAAGATTTATCTCTAGATATTTTGTGCAGTCATTTTTAACAACAAATTTGAAATTGTTCTTTTGAATTTGGGGAAATTGCGGAGTAAAAGAAATGACATCCATCATATGTTTTTGCACAGTCCCATAACCAAATTATATTTCTCTTTATAAATAGTTGTCAGACCAAAAACAGCCTGTAAATCTGAGTCGTTTCCGTCTCTGTATTCTACAGATCCACTAACAGTTTGGTTTGCGAGAGTGCTTATCTAGTAAAGCTCAAAGCAAAAAAAAAATTTTATGTAAAAATTTGCAAACTCTTTTTGCCAAGGAAATTAAAAGCATTTTGAAATTAGCAACATCTCCTCATTTAGCATATAAAAATCACAGCCAGCTTTAACCTCAGGCTGTCACAATAACGTGCTGATGCCAAACATGACATGCCCTTGAGAGTAAAGCATTTTGTAAACCATAAATGGTGGATAATTTAAGGCTGATTTATGGCATTCATGGAATGTTGACAAAAAAGTGAACCAAAACCAAATCTGTGACCCCAAAACTATGAACTTTGTATTTAGAATTTCAACAAAAAAAAAAACTTGTATACTTTATTTTCTTTGTTTATTTTAAAAAATTTTTTTTTTTTAAGTATTAGGGTTTTCAATGTTGTGTCCAGATTTTGTCTACACATTTAAATAAAAAATAAATAAATAAATAAATAAATAAATAAATAAATAAATAAAGCTACACAGATTTCGGTACCAATAGGGTAGCAGCTTTTGGTAGAGGCTGTGTGATGATGTGGGGAGGCATAATCAATGACTTGAAAACTAGTTAATCTCAATGCCAGGAGATAAGACTCGGCAATCCAATATCTTCACAGTCTGGGATCAAACTATATCCTCCAACATGTTAACAGTCCCCTCCGTCAGGAAGAGTTTAGCACAGACTACCTCCAGAATCTGGAATAGGGGGGAATGGAAAAGTCTCATAAGATCTCAGATCACATAATCATTTTAATCTGTGGTATCAACTTGCCATTTGTGCCAGAATGAAAAGCACAACTACATTTGTTAAATTGCAACAATCCCACCTCAGCATATTTGGACCAAACTGGTGACCAACATCAGTCCACTTCAACCGCAGACTGTTACAATGAGGAGGCGTTAACAGGGTGTTATGGGTGTGTGCAGGGTTTCTACTTAGGACCCTGGATAATAAATTAATAACTCAAAAATGTCAGGCACTCAAATGTATTCAAAATGAATAATGAAATCCGATAAACAGCAGAACCAGGCTCAGTAGCAAAAGAGTTGCTCACTCTGCTGCTCAGTATACAAGTACAGTCCCAATAGTCCCATTTATGGGATTCAAACAGTTGTTTCAAAGATACCTGTTTATTCATGGAAAGCAAATTAACCAGGTACAATGTTTTAGGTATCTGGGGAAAAAAGATGGACACCTGAAGGTCTTTTCAAATAATAACAATAACTGAGAATAAATGAGGATCTCTTCCTCCATCTTTGTGTGATTTTAAGGTTAGCAAAAAGATTTCATTCATGGTTTATCACTCACCTATAGAATCCATTTTTGCCTTCAATTATACATTTCAGTATAACTTTATCACTCACAAATAGAAACCAAACTCTCACATAGAGCAAATAAAGCAAATAACTGCTTCATCACAAATTTCAGTGTCCCATCTGTCAAAGCACATTGTGATCAGTGAAGGCAGCCTGAACCTTAGGATCCCTTCCTCCCATTGGGTCAGAGATACAGAGTCCTACTGGTCAGCAACGCAATACACACACACACACACATATATTAAAAAAAATAAAATAAAATTAAAAATCATTCTTTCCAATAGCATTAGAGGTATTTGTATAACCCATTTATGATTTTTATCATCTGTATACGTCATCTTTGGTGTCAAATATATTTTTCTATTTTAGAAGTTTTATTCAAAAGCTGTAATTTCCCCAAAGCAAATGCTCTTATTTTTGAAGTAAGTCTTATTTGAGTCTTGCTTTTTGAATCCAACTACAGAGATAAACTTTTTTTACAATGATATTATTTATTGAGATGCACCCTTATTTAGGCAGATACTAAACATGGATAAACCAGTAATACTATAGAAAGGTGTATGGTGTTAAAAGATGTGTCATCCTCCATTCTCTATAGTTAACCGTCTATTTTACTACAACAAAAGCTTTAAAAAAACCCCAGCAACCTTCTGATAAAAATCCACCCCTTTCTGCTTCTGTTTTGCAGCAACACTTGAAATTCAAGCTACAGGAGGTTTTCTCGTGAAAAAAGCCAAATTTGCAAACCCTGTTGTAAGAAAAAGAGCTTAGTCAAGCACAAGCAGAGAGCTGCCAAACACCACAGCAGCACCTGGAAACCAGCAGCATGGCCAAAGTCCTCTGTGTCTTTCTGCACACACTGCCATTGAGGAATCCCGAGTACAAACACTGAATCAGGCAAAGGCAAGTTTGCTGCAGGAGTTAAAAGGAGGACACCAAGAAGCAGAGGGAAATATTTTGATGGATGAAAGGAGAAGGCTGGGAGAAGAAGTAAGCAGAGGTGACATAAAAAAAAGGGTCTACCCCTGTGCTATAAACACCAGACCTGGAAACAAGTTGACCAATGAAGCATTGAACCAAACAAGACTTCTCCAAACTTGAACCAAACATTGTCGCATGACAACTCCCAGTTAACAACGCTGCCTTGGACGCCTTATGTATACACTCAGTGAAGATTAATACCGGCCTCAGAGAGTGCGATTCACAAGAACAACAAAGCCCTGAGAATGAAATCAACAAAGCGATGAGACTCATTAAACAAGTCTTATTATTGGCAGCAGACTACAGCCCGCGTGTGTGTATATCCAATGTCTGCTGGACAGATTTCCGCAGCCAGTATAAGTGCTGCCAGAGAGCATTCATATTTTTCTTTGAAATATGTACATCACACCACAGCAGAAGCAAATGCCCATGTCCTCTCCATCTCCATGAACTCATGTTTAAAACAATCTTTCCTGACTCCACCTCTCCCTGTGTATGTGCATGTCATATACAGTGTGTATGTTGATTGATTTATGGCGGGGACCTGCAAGGACTGGCCAAGAAGGACAAAAGCAGAGAAAGAAATTAAGTTATTATGAGCCTCCAAGGGATTTATTTTTGTTCCCTATACTTCCTACACAACAAATTGGGGAAGGGGATACTTTCACTGACTCTACCATGATCTTTGTGTTGCCACCAATGGAATCTCGTTGCTATCCAGGAACACAGGGAAGAGGCCTCAGACTGCTAGCTATATAAATATACTCCTCTTACGCACATGAGCAACCCATTACACCCACAGTTTCCCTCAACAGGGGAAAAGGAGGAGAAGTAGTGTAGAGCAATGGAATGGAATAAGGATTAAAGGAATAATGTACACTTTGTGTGTTCTTTATTTCTGCGAATATATACATAAGTCTTTAATAAGCCCAAATTTCAGGTCTTGTTTTGTTTCAGAAAGTGAGAATTTATTGTGTTTTTCTGCGCTGCATCACATTTAGGGACCACAGTCACACTTTTAACCTGTTAATTGACAACAGCTGCCAAAATGAGTAAACAATTGGTGCCTCATTGTTTTCTTAGCAGTTACATTCAGCAGACGTTACAACTGACTTGCTTGTGGTTAGGACAAACATCTGAGGCAGAACTACTTCAGACAAATGTTTCCAAATAACAAGAAACGGTTTTCATGATCATTAGTCTGATTTGGGCACACTGTGAGGCAAAAGCAGTCATATATGTGCTAGGGGTTGAACCAATTAGTCGACTAGTCGACTCTCGGACGTCTCGCGAGTTTTTACATTTCATGTCGACTAGTCGCAGTCATGTGATTGCCGTGGTGACAGCCTGTGCTGATCTGACAGCACAGTATAAGCCACAAGACACAAGAAAAATAAGTTAATACATTAGTTTAAATGATATGTAGATGGATGCATATTTGTGGTTTTACAGTGTTTTTAAAAGGAGATGGAGTTGCAGCTGCAGTCGACTACAAAACACGAGCCGTCTAAAACTCGCCCCCTTCCCGCTATGGATGTCACTTAGCCGGCTCGCGAGTGTCTTTGTCACGATCTAACTAATACATTATGATGTTATGTTGCTGATTAAATAAAGATCTGTGGTAATGCCATCTAAAAGATGTGCGTTTCCTTTTGAATGTTGGTTTCCCAGCAACTTATTATTTATCATAAACTATCCCGATGTTTTGTTGTTTCACTTGTTGCTGTTTTGTGTAAATGCCGTATTTTTCCGTGAAAACGGGTAATAAAGCCTGTACGTTACTCCAAAGCTTTGCGTCTTGCGTTGCTATGACGTCACAACGACTAGTCAACTCGACATCGACTCGACTTTTATCATGTTGACGTTGACTAGAAAATATCTTAAATCGTTCAATCTGCTGAGTCAGCAGAGCTTCCTGCCGCGCATCGGGCGGAGGAGAAGCAGGTGGTTTCGTTGAATTCAGCTGTAACCAAACGGGATCCGTTCATAACAAGTTTGGCTTGTGATGTTCCAAAAGCACCATGTAGTCAGTGTGATAATTTGACTCCTATAGTAACTATCCAGAGATCATCAGCATCAGCCGGTGTTTAGAAAAAAAAGTCAGACCCGACTTTGTGCAACAAACTTTTCCCCGCTGCTCACGAAGAATGATCTGTTTATTGCTCTTTTAATTCTCCATAATAGACTTAGTAAAAGCAGGAGAAGGGGAGAGTGTGTGTGTGTGTGTGTGGGGGGGGGGGGAGTCAATATTTGGCGTGAAAATAGCTAATAAAGCCTCCGAGTAGTTGTGAAGGGTTTTTGCGCTTACGTCACTATGACGTCACCGCGACTAGTCGACATCGACTCGACTATTATCATGATGTAGTCGACCTTAAAAAATATGTAGTCGTTCAACCCCTAAATATGTGCATGACTTGAGTAATCATGCTGGGATCTTCAGGAGAAAATAGTTAAAGAAAAGGTAAGACACCAGGTACTGCCTAGATCACATGGCAAGATTTTACAGCTAGCGGCCAATTTTCAAAACCCGAGAGACCACACACATGACGATTAAGTATCTAAGGAATAACGGGTTTGGTCATACAATGTGTGGTGTTGAGCTTCATGACAGGAACAACACACCACACGCACACACACACACACAAAATCACTCACCAACATTCAGATGTCAAGACGTGAAATCTCAGTAAACCTCTCAAGACCAAATGTGAATTCAGAGCAAACAAACTGGGCTGAGAAGCAATGGTGATAGTTTGTGGACTTTCTGGTGCACCATGGCAATTTTTTTTTATATCTTCTGTATTTTAGATTCCCCTCCGTGTTTACACTCCACATCTCAATTACCCACTCCAAATGATGTTTACAGTTTGAAATGCAGATCTGAGGACAGCCTGGAAATCAGAGTTTTACCCAAGCTGGAATCAAACACACAATCCAACAAGAAATATTTGCTTTATTATAACTTATTAAGTTATCAAGAAATATCTTTACGCAAGGGCTGTCCAAAGTGATGCTTGGTGGCATTTGTAGCCCTTGAAATAATTTTGTGTGGCCCCGGCCGCAGTTCAAGTTCACGGTGAAAATTTGTTCCTCCAGTCAACTAGAGCTGATGCAGATGGACAACGTCTGGAGATCAGGGTGAGACTTTCAGTGACAAATATGGCTCTTCTTAAATGAACAAAGTATAAAACAGAAAAAAAAAATAAATTGCTCGCCATGTTTTTGTGCTTCACTAGAGTTTTAAGTAGAATAACATACAGAGACTTTTAGTCAAAAAGAGTCTTGGGGACTCATTATTTAACTGGGCTAACTATAGCAGGGGGTTTTGAAAAAAGCTCTTGTTGGTGATGGACGTAATCTTAAAACACTTTTTAGGCCAACAAAATTAGGTGAAAATGCAAGAATTAACAATAAAATTATTGTATGGTTTTATTTAAAAAATAAATAAAGAAATAGCTGCTTTAGGCCATTCATCAAATATTAAACTCAGCAGAATAATATATATATATTTTTTAAAAATTAAGAATTTGTCTGTGCTGCTTCCAAAACATTTCTCATGTCCAACACAAAGCCATATTAAAATCTTGTTTCTCATCTTTTATTCATTATATAGCCGACCCAAAATATGAAAGTTTCATATAATTTTCTCTTTTTATATAGAAAACCGCTTTACATGGACTAGTGTTGAAAATGTGCATGTTTGCGAGAAAGCTCAAATACAATGCATCTTGTTTACATTCGTGTTTGTTTCGTCCATGTTAAATAAATACATTAAAATCAATTAAGTTCTTTCAAATGCCTTGGAAACTTTGACCATACATGATTATTTTTTCTTCAATGACAACTATAATCAATTCCTCCTCTTAAACCCATATAGCATTATCTAAAAAAAAAAGAAGATTTAAAAACCTAATGACTAACAAAGAGCAGGATAACACAAACAGTCTGATGATTACAGAGAATTCCTACAACAAGGCTTCTGGGTGGACCACACATTCAGTCTCCCTTTATCTCATAGACACAATATTAGAGTGGTGCCTCCTTTAGTGCTCTGATAAAAACAAGGAAAAGGAAACTGAGAAACCTGAATGGAAAACAGACTGCAGGGGTAAAGAATGTCAGTATCAAAAAGGCAAACAGAGCAACTTTCTTCCTTTGCAGGGACAGACTGTCAAAGAAAAACTCTCTCCAACTTAAAATGTGTTTAAACTTCCTTCGGAAACCTAAACTGGTATTAAAGAGTCAAACGTCCAACTCTTTGTATGAAGAAGACTTTGAGAAAAATAATGCATGAGAGCATGAGCATGAGAGCGGGAGAAAAGTAAAACCATCAGTCTGTAAAAGTATGTGGCAGTGAGAGTAGACCACTAACCAAGAGCATCCTGCTACGAGTTCACTCAGGGTCATGAACCCGGCGCTCCTGCCAATTACAGAGAAATGTCCACATCCCGCCAGTGGTCAAATAACTTAGTGGGCTTTGGCTCACAGCAGTGTATGTTTGTGCATGCCTCTGTGTCATTCATATTAATGGTGACATATGGTTCACATGATGATGACATAACAATGTTTTGGATGCTGTCTGAACACTGGTTGTTTAAATTCATACATTTGAGAATTAGCTGACCGTGGAGTTTGCATGATACATACTTGATTGTGGTCATAAAGTGCTAGTGTTGCACTCATTTGAGCTATCACCAAACTAATTCAATTCAATACAAGCTGTAAGGTGCGTTTCTGTTAAGTAGGAGACTGCATTCTGGCTAGCTAGACACGATTGTGTCACTCTAGAATGATCTGAACATTTACAATGTAATAAACACTCTTCTAACTTAAATATTATTCTTTAATTAACTCAGAAATAACTAAGAAGCAGAAATACCCGTTTTTCAATTTTCAAACAAAAGTAGTAAATTGGCAGCAATTTTTGTGAAAATGTCCCATAAAACTATTATATTTTTCACTCAATGTTATAATAATACAAGAATATTACGCAGGCCTTCGCCTGCTTAGCATGGAAAAATGCATTAGTTATAATAATATAAAAATATTAGATAAGTGTTTGTTAGGACTGGATGACTAGTAGGTGTGTAGCAAGATCTTGCGATTTTTACTTTAAAGGTTTTTTTTGGCACCAGTGGCCTTTATTTTGATAGTAAATTGACAGGAAAGTGGGTAATGAGAGAAGGGGGAAGACATGCGGCAAAGGTCGGGAATCGAACCTGCGATGGCCGCGTCAAGGACGAAGGCCTCCATAATTGGGTTGTGCTTTATCCCCTGCGCCACCACCGCACCCCAAATCTTGTGATATTAAAACACCACAATGTTTCCAACTAAGATGACTCATGAGCACCAGCCAGCTGCGGTCAGCATGGCTCCACCTCATGAAGCTGGAATAGAAGATGCCCCCAACAACACTTCAGTCATTTGTTAAGCAGAGCTTTGGGTTTCCAGTGGGAGCTATATATGCAACAGAGGAACAAACAAGACACCAGAAACGTGTTCGCACGACCAAGTTGTTCATATGCTGAAAGAGGCAGAAAACGTTTCTATAACAACCAAATGAGGGTACGTTGAGCAGCATAACAATCACAGTACACTCTTATCAAAACTATGAAATGTTGTACTGCACACCATGCATAGTTAAAACACTGTCGAAGGTCTGAAGAGATAAAAAGAAATCATGAAAATCAGTTACTTGAGTTTGCGGCAAAATCCATAAAAACACGCAATAAAGGCTTTTTTGAAGAATAAATTTTTATCTCTGAAGTTTTCTTCAAAAATATCAATCTCTGTCATTCTTTAAAACTCAATATCATGTCTTGTTTCTTTACATGTGTATTCGGCATTATTACACCCCCATGGACTAAGCGCTCTTTGCAAAATTGGTGGAAAGAGTGATAAAAAAAAATGTAAAAGAGTTGCACTGAATTAGAGATTTTGTTGGTGGATACCTTTTAATGACAATAAATAGTGACGTGAGAATTATTCTTATATATATATATATATATATATATATATATATATATATAAAGTTGAGAGTTTGCACCTTATTATCAATAAAACTGCATGAAATTAGGTTATTTACATGAAAATAAACTTCATATGCAGTTCAGTTTATAGAGATGATTAAATTTGCAAGTTTTCTGCTAGAAACCAGGTCATTCTAAAAAAAACAAATGATTGTCCATTTCCAGTAAAATGTGTGGTGAATAGCATATTTTTCTTAATCTTTATTTATTTTTTTCATATTGCACAAGCCTTTATATCATGACGTCATGCAGAAGAAAAATGTGCTTCAGTTTTATCTAATTGTTTGGGATGATAAGATTCCAGCGCTAATGTGTACAAGATTACTGGGAAAAAGACCAGGGGTCGGAAAGATGGGTAAACACCGCCTCTGGTGCTCAGCTGAAAATACTTGATCTATCGCAGAAACCCCCTTGACGTATGGTGGTGCACAAGCACACACTTCTGCCCAGAGACAAATAGTGGGAGTGCGTGAACAAATGTGTGTGCGTGCATGCGTGTGTGTGTGCATGGTAGTTTTCATGTCTGGGCATGTCTGCTTCCAGCCTGCTACTGGAGACATCGGACCCTGGTAACAGAGCTCTCAGGAAAAGATCATCACCATCTAAATACACACCGAGCCACCCACAAAGACATTCCCATCAATCTGGTCTTGAACTGGACACTTCTAGGAGAACAACAACAGTAGCCAATAATAACATTAGTAAATCTGTCCACATTAACGGTGATGATCAACAACACAAGAGCGATGGCAAAAAACCATTTCAACTTCAGCGATTCCTACCTAGTCCTTAAACCTTAAGGCCATATGACACCTCAACCTTATTTTTGCAGCTACTTCTCATAAAACACAAATAAACATATACGTAAACATCTGTTCACCACCATTATCCCCCCCTCATGTATGTCATTCACCCCTACAACCCCCACAATGTACCCCATTTCTTTCACAAAAACAACCCTTACCTACCCTCCCCCTCAATTTCAAGCACCCCTCCACCAACCCCACCCACCTCTCATCTTCAGACCCAAACATCCAGGCTACCAAACACACACACACCCACACACCATGAGACCCTTAAACAAAACCTCACAGACTCACTCCTACTTTGCACTTGAACATAAACATCCAAGCTACACCCCTGCCCCCTCCCTGACACTAACAGGAATGCTGGGACCAGCTGGTTGAGAAAATAAAAAACGTAGAACACCAAAACAGGAAATGCATCACTGGGGCCTATCAGAGGGCTTTATCAGGCTGGTGGCAACCCTTCGGAGAACATGGGTGGTGCCATGGATGACTGGTTGATCAAAGAGAAAGCTGTGTTGAGAGGTGAGTCGCATGCACGCAACTCAAGAAAAAAATTACGTGCATGGGTGTGTAAATGAGTGATATATAGATAAGGGGAAACTGAAGGAAATGCGGGTAGCAATAGAAAATGCTGCAAACTCAAATTGAGGATCAAATAACAGAAAAAAAAGATAAAGAAAGATGCAGAAGACAGTGTTGAGACAAATTGCAGAAATATTGAAAATATTTGAGAGAGAAAAAGAGGGGTTCATTTGCTCTGCATTTCTATACTGATAATCATTTCTTTACTGCATCAGTATTTTATATGGTGATGAGTTGACTTGAAACAAATTTACTGCAAAGAGCTTCAACCTTCAAAAAAAAAACCCATCCTGCTCTGTTCTCCATAATTCATGTTCTCTCCCCACCAAGCTCTTATGAAACCTGCACACACACACACACCCACACACGCCCACACACACACACGCACACACACCTAACAAGCCACATAAACACAAAATTTTACTTGAGAGAAATCTCCAAATCAAAGTAGAGTTCAGCAACGTTTCAGCAGTACCAAAAGCTTCTCTTTTGATTGGCCTCACCATCTACAAATGCAATGAGTGAGTCCGCTAGATCATTCCTTTCTTCTGTTGGCCTCCAAACCTACAATACTAACAAGTACTTTCAAGAGAAACGAAAGCTGCATTGCATAAAAACTGGATGACAAATAACTTTATTATCCAACCACATTTTTGTTAAACTTTTTATTGAGGCGAATTTTTCTCAGTCTAAGTGTACAGAAGCAGCCTCATTGGTAGTCCATCAGAGCTCCTCACAACCCTGCTGCTGGCCCCACCAGCTGTTCGTCCATCATTGCAGCAAAAGATATCAGGAAGTTAGCCCTTAATGTCTTATACCATCTGAAATCCAGGCTACTGATCATTGCCTACAACTGTCAAATTATTGCAATCTACTAAAACAGAATGAAACACTTAGAAAGGTGGGTTTTCCCCGAGACTCCCAATTTCATCGCATTTCCGTTCACTAAACGTGAACAGAAGAAGAAATTACGTAAATCACAGTTTCTTTGTTAGAAACAAGAAAATTATTTTTATTTGTTTTGAAGAGCTGCAACAATCCATATTTCCTTGGTCAACGCTTTAGTTTTAAAGCTAGCAGTAAATTAAGGGTTCGTGATATTATCCTCATTAATGCATTAACCTCTAGAACCCGACGGACCCACCGGTGGGTCCAGCTGCCATGTGACCTCGGCTCGCTTAGGGTGTAAGAGGTCAAAGAATAAACATTACCGGTAATATGATTGTTTATAAAACTTAAAAACCAGTGCATAAAAATACAACCTGTTGGTTGGTGAAACTGAAAACCAAACACACAAGTGCCCAATTGATTGGTTTAACTGAATAATAGCTACATTTTCACTAATATTTTCAGATCTTATTTCAACAAAAATGTACAAAAACCCACCTCCCCTTCAAAAGACAGGATGTGTTTTTAATGACCAAATTCACACAGGGTGGGCAGTAAATACACATCCCATTACTACTGAGTATATTTGTTCTAGCTGACAAGCTAATAACCACCAAAACAGGCACTTGGCACTTGAATAAAAGCAAATAAGAAATCCACCGATCAAACCAATACCGATTTCCAATTTTCTTAGATATCTGATTTGCCAATCCCAATTTGAACAAATCCTTTTATTTTTTTAAGACCCACATTTCTGTGCTGTAGCTAACACTATACTAGGAAAATAATAGCATGAAAGGTAAAATTGATTAAAAGTCTATCCCTTTCTCCCATTCTATATATGTACCCATTTACTTATTAAGTTCATAACATCAAGTACTAATGCATTAAACCAATAAAATAATTTTAAACATAGGTACACAGGATTAGTATTGTCATGTAAAAATAATAAAAAAATTGTTGATATCATAATAGCCATTGATCGTAAACAAAAAATTACAACTGATATGTAAATAGATCATTTGTTTCCTTTTTGAAGATGGATATAAAGATTTTAGCAAATATTTCTATATACCATATATATTTAACTTTTTTTTTTTTTTAACAATATTGAAGCATAGAAACTGTGACATTAAGTGAAAAGCAGCTGGTCAGCCAGGAATTTTAACAAAATACATCTTCAGGTACAAATAAAATCCCAAATTTTCATAGCTGAAAAATGAGAGGCACACCAAGGGAAGAAAGCTCTGAAAGAAAAGTGGCAAACGTTAAAAATGTTAATTGGTGCGATAAGCAAGGGTGAGGCAGCACAGGAAAGGGAAGGAAGCTCAGCGGCAGACAGGCAGGCCTGTGTGAGGAAAGCCTGCGTTTGCGTGACAAGGTGAAAAGGGAAAGGAACGAGGGAGAGCAGGAGCAATTTTGATCCAAATACTTGAAAATAATAAAATTCCTCACAGATAAGCAAGATTTCCCACTCAGCCCCGATTCAGCACCTCCGGCTTCATAAAGCCAGAAACTTTGCTTCAGAGCTGAACGAAGGGGAGACATGGTGTTCGGGGTCTCTGGGGATTTAAAAGCCCTCCTTCCCCAACGTGTGCCCCTCTGTCATCACCCTTAGTCAGCCTAGCTAAACACACACACACACACATACCAAGTCACACAACTCTTGTCCATTATTAAGCAACACAGTCAATAACAGATAGGAGATAAATGAAGTCCTGTAAAGGACACTATACAGCAAAACGTTGCCATCTAGTGTTAGGCAAACATGACTTAGCCTTACTGTCATCATCATTCTGAATACAGCTGTTTCCTCCCCCCACTTCTCCCATTTGAGCTGCGTCTTAACTCCTCTGAGAGTTGAGACACAGCTTTCCAGTTTCTAATGTCTTTTTTTTCCCCTCTTACAGCTGCCTATTCTCATTTGATACAACTCTCAACTTACCTGGGCATTGATGAAGCAAGTTATGGAACCAAAGGAAACCAAAGAGAATGCACTGAATTTTCATCAAAGTAAAAATACAACTTAACATTTCTTCAATTCTGAGAACAATGACTTGTGTTGTCATCAGAAGGCTGGTCACTTTCTATAAAATTTAGAATCAACCATGACATACTTCTAACTCCTTCAACAAAGCACTTGTCTAAACATACGCTGCAAGATCAGCTACACCTCACAATAACAGCAATAATCGCTATAAAAATGTGGTATATTTGAAACATAACTTAAGACATCTGACTTTGCAATTTGACGCCTTGAAATTGTTCTGTCTCTTTAAGAAGCTCCCACTCGCTTTAAGAACATCATCACAATGATGCTTCCCCATTGTGCCATTTACTGTTATTTGGAGCACTGCAGTTTGCATGATTAGCTCAGTTAGCTCAGCTTCCAGGTGTGTGCCAATTGCTGCTGCTAGTCTGGTGGAGCTGTGTGGGTAAGGGGTCCTCAGTGGGGCGGGAGCTCGGCTTGAGGACAGAAGGTCCAGGGAGGAGCACAGTGGGATTGGCTAATAAAACTGAGTAGTAGTTCTTTAAATACAATTTAAAGAACTAGGAGCAGAGAGATGTACATTTTTCCAAAGCAGTTTTGAATTTGTGTAAAGCTCTAGCCTGCTAATAACAATTTTGAAGAATTTTTTGTCATTTGATTTTTAAAGTATTTTCTTCTCATGTGTGGTTGTATGAAAAGTCGCCTGTTCATAATAATCTTCTTTTTCTTACAAGTCTTCTAAGTCAATGTTGAAGAGCTTTCTTTCTCTTGCTGACCATAAATCCACAAATATCGGAACGGTCTTTAAATAAGTGATTTCCACAAGGTACCAGGGTGACAGGTTAAAACATTAACGCACACCTCAAAACATAAATGTACATCATATCACAAATGGGTTTTTTTATTTTCCAAAAGCCTTGCATTTAAAACTCTGGCTTATTCACAACGTGTGTGCAAAAACTCAGATTTATTATTAGACTTGCTACATTGTTAAATCATTCATTCATTTTATTGTAACCATGCTATGAAATTTAACAAGCCTTCCCTGCTGTGAGCGGTCATTAGTTACAGTCATGATAAAAAAAAGTACCCCCTCATTACATTTAAGGGTTTTATATCGTTTATACATATTTTGATTTTTTTGGGATGTACTTTATTTTTCTACACTTTTTTATTTTGGCTCAATGTTTCTTTAATAAATAAAGACATGTTTATAATATGTAATGTGTGATTAAGCTAGCGGATAATGTATATACCTTATTTACAACCAGCAGCCTGTAAAAACATCAGATATACTCAAAAAAATAGCTACAGTTTTGTAATGTTTTAAACCTTTGGTATTTTGTGAGGAAACAAAGACAAGTGAAACAAGTTTCAAGTCATCGTAGAATAAGGAGCTGGATTTTACCAGGCCAGTGTTTTTGTGCACACTGCATCTTTTTGTATAAGATATCAGAACTGGGAGGAAAAGGAAATATTTGCTCATCACATAGAGGTGCAACGTCAAGATGTGGTGTGGGAGCTAAGTCACTTAGAGCCCTTTGAAACACTTAACTGTAATATGATAGACTGTAAATAACAGTTGTAGACTGCAATGATAAAATTATATATTATAGACTACATTGTAAGTAAAAGATAATTATTAAATTATTTACAATTTCTACTACATTGGATAGTTGCTGTTTTAAATGGTGCTCAACCCTTAAAAACTTATTTCTAAATTAATTATATAGCAATGAATAATGTAAAACAGCAACCCAGTTATCAGAATACCACTGTTCTATATATCCTCCACAAGTTTTATCTTCTCATCATAAATCTATTTTTTTAATAAGGCCACAGCCATATACCCAAACTAAAATAGGTCTTTGCTGTTGAACTTGTTGGATGCTGCAAATATTTCTTTCATTTAAAAGTAAAAATAAAAATAAATGGTTTGCATATTTGCACAAGCTATGATCTAGCACTGGAACTATTTCGGTGGTAGAAAATGTATTGCCCGAGACCTTCTGTGGTTCATTTCTGCAGAGTCATTGTAAAACGACACACACGTTTAAGACATAAGAATCATAAGACAAAAGTACTATTTGCTTAGTGAGGTGTGTGAATGTCCTGCAAAAGTGCAAGTGTAAATGTAACCAAATTTCTATAAAGATGCATCTCACTGTCATGTCAACGGATCAACAGTGAAGGATTTCCCACAGCAAAACGCATATATGAACAGAAACCGGTGAGAAAAGATGAGCATAAAACTCTGCACATTCTCCAAAAGGCACCGTTGCTTTTCTGAAATTGGCTCAGATGACATTTTCAGCAGTGTAACAGTAAACTGAAAAGACGGGTATGGTCACATGTCCTATACTCTCAGCATCGCCCTTCAACAGCTTTCAACTTGCACTTCGAGCACTCAACCCACTGAAGTGCTGCTGCTTGTCCCAGTTGGTGAAGCTTGCATCTAACTGATGCGATCTTCGCTGCTCAGTTAGTTGAAATGACAAAGTCTCCAAAAAAGTGTAGAATACTTTTGTCAAACAAAGCACGGGAGGACTAAAATTGTAAATGTTTGGAAATTATATTATCTAAAAAAAAAAAAACCTGTAGGTTTTAAATAGGAAAAACAATTACTTAAAATGGAGGGGTAACATATGTTAGATGGATGAGATTAACCCAGGTAATTTAATAAAGGCCAACCACAAGGTTTGAAATAAGAATACATCACAGCAAAAAAAAGCTTTAAAGCAACAGAATTAATTTTTGAAAAAGGCTTTGCGGCACACATTCTACCCAGGATTCTCTGATAAACGTACTGCCATTTTTAAAATTTCAGAGGTTATTTAAAGCCTCATAACAATTTTGTTATTCGAACGAACCGTGGACCAGACAAATCTAATTATACCAACTGTACATGAAGTAATGTCTACCACAGAGGTCAAAAAGAGCAATCCAGGATCAGATTTTCCAGCATCCACCCATTACAGCATCAAACAGACGGAACAATATGAGTGGGGTGTGAAAATCTGAACCAAGTGTTACCCTGGGCACAGTGTTGGGTAAAAGCAGTCTGAGTTTGAACCCAACAGTCCTACTACAAGGCAATAAGGCCTAAAAGTTGCAGGGTCAGACTCCAGGTTTTTTCATTTTCTGCTGCTGTTTTTGTCACCCCAACACCACCCCTTCCTTCTCTTACATTCAGCTTCCTCCTCCTCTGCCCGAGAGCTTTGCCCCATCTCTGGACCTCCCTGTTCTGGCATAACTCCATCATGGCCTTAGTCACCACCCCCGGTTACCCCTTGCAGCCCCTCGCACACATATATACACAGTTTCCCCACACGCAGCGCAAATTTCACACATGCAGATGCTATCTCTTGCCCCAATACTGGGGTCCCCCCTCTCAGCCTGAGGAAAATGGCCGTCACGGAACCCCGCTATTGGGAGGCCTCCCCTCAACCAAAACCTAAGAGCAAGGAGCAAGAGAAAGTGCACAAATCTATTACTGCTGCAACACTAGCTGATGGAGGGAACAGGGGAAGAGAAAGGGGGAGCGGGAAGGATGAGGGTTGTTGAACAGGGGGGACTGCGGTGTGAGCATCTACCCACAGAACACTCTTGGACATGTGGAGTCAATTAGGAACAATCTTGTTTTCTCCCGACCGCTGCAAAAGAAGGGAGGGTTTTTCTTGGGGTGTGTGTGCGTGTGTGTGTGTGTGTGTGCGTGAGATTGTGTGAGTGGACCTAGAAAAGTGTGTGGTAGGAAAGGGAGTTGAGGGAACATGTTTTTCTGAAAACCTGCCAGAGAAATAGGCCGGATATTTGGTTTTGTATCAAGCCATTTTATGCACAAAGCGTTTGCATCTCAGCATGCCTGCATGCTGTTCATCCCTAAATGAGCATGTCTAGAGAAACCTAAACGGGATTTCATCCAGAGAGTCAGGCAAGTCACTGAAGAACAAACATCAGTAAATGAATGATGGCGCAGGTCTCAGATGTGCACATGTGGGTGTGTGTTCCACAGCCTCCTACCTGTCATTGTCTGGTCCAGCTGGAAAAACCAGTCACCCCCCGCCCAAAAAAAATAAAATAAAAATTACAAGCCACCTCCTTGTTGTCAAACAAGAGGAAGTCTTCTCTTTAAAAGATTCATTACCAGATCAATTATGTATCACCTTTCAAACTGTCTTGTTTAAACAGTTTTCATTATTCATCCTTTCATGATTGATGGCTCCAAGGTGCCTCATGATGTGAGGTAAAGAAGTGTCTACACCACATCCGATTCATTTGAGCAAGTCGAAAATATCTATCATAAAACAAAGGCCCTTTGTGTTTCATGTAAGCATCAGGAGCAGTTGACAAATTATTTCGGGGGGGTTGGAGTTAAAGCAGTCTTAAAAATTGGCAAACCTCAAACTTAACCAAAATTAGGAAGGATGGGTTCCCTGAATTTAATCAAAGCCGATATACTGCTATGAAATGGCATCAGTTTTGTACAATTAATGTGTGGCACAATGAACAAACCTCAGTGGAAGAAGTACACCACATAATACCATCTCCATATTGACAGTAAAAGTCTGGAACCAAAGAAAACCACCTTAGGCTCTGAGAACTCAGAAGGGCAGATAGAGTAAATAAGCCACTAAAGAGAAACATGGAAAATAAAAATGTTTTTGTGCAAATTGTATGAGAGTATTTAATGAAAAGCAAGTCAAAACTCACCTTCCACAACAACAATTGCCCAATTAAGCTTGTGAGAATTGACCACTACTCACCATCTCTTCTCCTTCCCCAGCAGATTTTTCCCACAAAAAACATTTAATGACATTTGCCAGTTTTGTTCTTCCTTTTCTGTTATCAATTTTAATATCAAAGGTAACCCGACTAAATACAATACGTAGCTTCTAAACGTGGAGTTCATTAAGAAAAATATCTATCTAAACCAAACTGACAACACACACACACACACAAAAAAACATAATTTCTCTTATGAAATAATGGATGTGCTTATATATTTATAAAGGCTGGGGTTATTTTAATTAGCCATTCTATTTCTGATTAATGCAAGAACTGTAAATTTAAGATAACATGAAGTAGTTTAAACATGTCACGCCCCATTAAAAAGAAACCAAAGGACAGATGGGAAACAAAGTCATTAACATCCATCAGTCTAAAAATGGTTTTCAAGTAATTTTTAAAGCTTTTGAACTTCAGAGAACCACAGTGAGAGCCAGAAGCAGAGGTTGTGGTAGACGTTTTTACTGCCCGTCATTTTGACAGATGGGGTCAAAACAGCCCAGTTACAATCGACGTGCGTCAATTTTAAAAATGATAACGACATTTTTAAAATTTAATGTTCAGTTCCAACAAGCTGAACCAAGAATACAAATTGTGCCACCACATTAAGCAGAGAAATACATGCAGCTTTTTTCTCTGCAGTGATAAAAATCACTGACTGTGGCCCCTGGAACTACATATAAACAATGAAATTAAACGATTACACTTAAGAGCCATTTACCTGCTGTAGTCTGAACGCACACAACTGCCTCCTGGTTCTCATGAACTTGAATTTCTTACCCGCTTGTGCGTAACAAAATGTCTCAAGGGGACTTGCTGCGCAGGCTATCGTCATAGGGTTTCAGACCTTTGCCTTGGACAGGCAACCTATCATGGGTGTTTTGATGTTGATCTGCCATGAAGACTGGAATTACGAGCCTCACTTCAAACAAAGTTCAGGGAAGATTTCTCCCACTGAAGAGATCAGAAGTCATCAAGTCTCTCTGAACAAGGGGTTTCCTGATCCTGCAAGACCTTGCTTTAGAAGGATAAAAACCAGCAGCAAGCTGTCCTGTGGAGCTTTGAATGTCTTAAAAAGCTAGCTGAAGTACAATTTGATGTGGCAAAAGTCAAACTCTCAGTTGAACTGAGAGAGATGATGTGGCATGACCTTAAACAGGCCATTCATGGTCAAAAACACCCCAGTGTGGCTTTTTCCCACATAACAGAGAAGAGGGGGGGGACAAATTGCTCCACATCAATGTGTAAGACTCCAGTTATTGCAAATGCTTCGTGGTATTTATTAGCACCAAATGTGGCACAGGCAGTAATTACTTTTTCACTAATGGCCAAGTTGGTTCGGCTAGATGTTTTTCTTCAATAAATGAAATGTTTTAAAAATAAGAAACTGAATTTTGATCGTCTTTCCTCCTTGTTGGCGATTAGAAACATGTCGGTGGCCCCCATGGCAGATTTCTGAAATACTTTTTTTCACAGCAGTGTAAATGATTTATAACTAAAACAAAAAAGGAGGGAGTGCTGGTTGTTAATGTGGCGAGGTCTCTGCCTCCCACTGTGTACTTCACAGGAGTTAGTAAAATAATCCTGCTTACGCAAAACACTAACCAGAGAAAAAGCAGATAAAATGCAAGTTTAGTACCATTCACCCTAAGCTGCTTTGGTTTAATTAACCTGATGACAAATGAAAATGAAAATGCAATTCAGTTTGGTATTTTTTCAAAGTACCAATTAGCTCAGATAACATAAAGGAAGCCTATTAGAGCTTTAGTCAATGTGAGATTGACTATTATAGTCAGTCAACATTAACGATCTAATCAACCAAATTTCTCAGACTCTCATATAAAAAGGCAGTAGGTTGCACTGGATCATATTTAAGGTATTAGAATAGAAGAGGCTTACTACAAAAGCACCCCACTTGTCAAATATTTAGTTGCAAAGAATTTGTAAAAAACATGCATTAATTTCCATCCACATGATGACATGCAATAAAACACATGCAGGAATGAATACTTCTGAAAGGCTGAAATGGTAACATGAGTTCTCACCAGCTGAACATAGGCCACTTTGTAATCTGGCTTCTTAACCTTCTGGTTGAGGTGATTCCTCTTTTTGTTGGACCCTGAAAAACACAGAGCAAAATGGGTTTTAAATGCAAAATGCGTGCCATTCTTATTACCTCACTACTTATTAATAACTGTGAGGAGCTTTACAAGAAGAAGAAAAAAAATATATTTTTCACTTCAACAGTTTAAAATTGCATGCTTTAAAATGTTTTGAGCTCTATAGAATATATGTCACGTAATATCGTATACCTTTTTTTTAACATATGGAGGTGAATGAGTGAATAAAATAATAAATTAAATTGAATCCATGACAAATACTGTATAAATGTGTGCTTGAAAAGATAGTGGATGTTTGCATCCACTAAAGGTGCACCGACTGGACTTTTCTTGCCACTCCCGATAATTAAAAAGCCTGACCCGCCAGCTCGGATTGTGGCTGATACTGTTTTTTTTTCCAATAACTGACACCGTCGAGCTGTCGGAAAATTTGCTAAATAAAAGTGACAAACATTAACTGTCATTATCCACACACAGACCTGATCCAGTAGTCAGATCAGTCAGTCAGCCCTTTCTCACTGACGAGCAAAAACGGACAGTGGCCGATTTTCAGACCTTTGCAAAGATGTATAAAATTGGTGGATACAATCATTTTCATTTGCCACCGATAACCCAATGTTAAGTCAGTCAGTACCACCCGTAGTTAAAACGTATTTTTTTCTCTTAACCAGCCATTGTGGGTGATTGAATAACAAAAAAAATATTATTTTCCCTCCTGGTGTAAATGCTTGAAAATGCTACATCCCAATGAGAGTGTGGCATAGATTATGCTCCTTATCAACTTCAGATAATAGCATCAACCTCTTCTGTCTCATTCTTCACATACCTTCAAGTCTAGAAAACAGGGGACATGCTGAGCTGCTAACTGTTGCAAATGTGTACACTTGTGGGAGTGGGGCACCATTTCGTCAAACTGAGATTAATTAATTCCTATATCTTCAAGGGATTTCACACAGGTGTGCGTTTGACAAATGGTACTGTCAGTGAAGGACAATGGCAAATAATCAAATAGATTCTCCCTCCTTGAGATGCAAATCTCAATAAGACCCTGGTGGTCAAGTCCACAGGCCCATGGAGTAACTGCCACTGCCATGGGAACGGTTTATGACATGAAAAACAAGGGAAACATTCCCCTGTAATGACTCATTTGTACATAAGTGTGTGCCTGTGTGTGCTTTGTGCCACACACACAAAAACACACACACTATATAGCTAGTAATCACTAGCTAGGCAGCGCACAGCTCAGGGAAAGCCCTAAGCAGGGTTGTAAAACACCCCCTCCACACCACCATGCTTAAATGGAGGCCCCTGTGTGGGTGGGACACAGAGGTAACCAAGTGTATGTGCCAATGTGTGTTTGCACATTCGTGTATGTGTTCAGGTTGCTGAGGAAAACCAAAAGGAAACTACTACAACTCTTGTACGGCAATGTTATGACAAATCAAAAACATAACTGCACACCTTGAAAAGACACCAAACCACGTATTTCGCCTCTTGAAGGTTTTTCCTAACAAAAAGACACACAGACAGAGCTTTCACAGAACACTCGCAAACGCAAGCACAACTTCTCCCACATTGAGATTGCGGTCTGGCAACCAGCTATCACGTTACAAATCCCAGACTGGAGAGGTAGCCATGGTAACACCTTCCAAAATACCCTTGCCGCACAAGAGGGAAGAAAGAGTTGCTTGCACCCCTCACTCTTCTTGGTCCAGTCCCGTCTTTACACTGCCAATAGAGTGGAACCCCTGACGCAGACAGGGATACCTTCTCTGACGCACCTCGGGAATACCAGGGCCCTTCAGCTGCCCTTTGTTCTCCATCTCACTTCATCCCTTGAAGACTCGCTGCTTTCCTTGAACTCGCTGCAACAAGGAGCATTCTTTCCTCCTGTAGCCTCTGACACAATCCTAATAAACAGTGTTAATTGCTTCTCCACTCTATATGCTAGGCGCCTCTCTCCCCATGATACCTTCTTGGTCTGACTGGCTTGACTGACCAATCTCTACCTCCTTCACAGGTAGACAGTGGAAGTTTAGGAACAACAAAAAAAAGAAAGCAAACAGCTTTTTAATTTGTTTGCTCTCTGTATGGAGCAACCAAATTAGTCTGTAAAAAAAATACTTGGCTACATTTTTCTTCCTTAAGGAAAAAAAAAAGATGTTAGAAAGCATTGTTAATTCGGTGAAATAGCACTAATCTTGATTGCGTAATCATTTTTGGCAAAGAGATAATCAACACTGCTAATAGAGGATCCTTAAGTTAGGTAGACTGTGAACTGTATGTGCATGTCTGGAGGAAGCATGGTGTGTTCTGGAACAGCTGGAGGCCAGAGTGCTGCAACAGCAGATTGTCAGATAAGCAGCTGTGTGTGTGTGCACAGAAAAAGGAGGACCAGGCATGAGAACCAATACCGCAATTGGCCGCTGAAAAACACTCTTGTGGCTGCATTTCAATAGAAAATTGTGCACATAAGATGAAACTGCTAATCACTGTTAAATGTCTTTTAAACAGAATTGATTTGACTTTATGCTTCCAAAAACACTCTTTCTGTAACCTTTGCAGAACCTAAATGGAAGAATTTCTTTTAACTCTATTAAACATTTTGTTTAAGAAAAATGGGATAGCTAAAAATGCAACAGCTGATTTGCAAGTTCTTTATTCAGTTTTCTGTCAAATTACTAGAAAATGCAGGCTCAGTTAAATTTATACATAGTTTTCAAGATATAGAAATTAATTGTTCTTTTATTTTTATGGTTAAAAAGGTTTAAAGGTTAGAGTATTTGGTAGACAATAGGTTTTGGTGCAAATATCTAGGAAACCTCACCAAATTGTATCCTGGTGCGAATTACTCCAACTGGGACGTTATAGATCTTCTCCAAGTAGTTCTTCACATCATACTTGGTCATGCTGTTCAGAACAAACAGGAAAAAGAAAACAGATCAAAGCAAAGGTCATGAGATGTCAGCAGGATCACAATTTAACTGCCATGAAGAGCCATCTCAATACATGTGTGATGTGACTTCACATTCAGGTATGACACTTCATCATCTAACACCATATTCACTTCATCCACCTTAATATAGGAATAATGTAGCCCATTTCCAAACTGCATTACAATCATTTCTGCAGTTATATCATGTGCTGTAAAGGGACAAGACACTCATGAGAAAACCCATTCAGCTCCTACTGAATGGACCAAAGTGGGGCGAGGAGAAATGTGAGTGTCAGTGTTCATCCAATTAACTGTCTAGGAGTATTGATCGTGCCCAGTGAAATTCTACACAGGAAGTGGACCTGGCACCAACTGATCTGGTGGGCTGGCCTAGCTCAAGGTAGCCCACTGGGTAGCACTGGGAACAGATTCCTCTGCCCAGAGGAAGAAAGGCTTTTAACTGCTAATCAATCTAGTCAATTGAATTAGCCCAGTAGAAAGCCCTTCTCAAATGCGTCAGACAAAGTGCTTAATAGCGACGTTGTGGTCTGACAAGAGAGCCTCGGATGTGGTGTCTTCTATCACCTCATATGTTTCTTTGACAGTGTAGGACACAGTAATTTTCACTGTTTGTAAAGTAAACAGCTCGACACCTTGAGTATTCAGTAACAATATAAGACGAAGCAAAGATCTGCTTGAGAAAAAACCCATCTGTGAATACAAAGACTCTTTGTACCAAAGAGTGATGTAATATTTGTTTCCATGTAAATAACAATTGCTGTTCCTCCATAATAAGTTAAGCTTTGGCAAAGCTCACAGTAAAGTAGAAAGACAATGTTTGCATTTTGAGAGCATGGAAAAAGGTGGGCTCAACTTTGAAATGATTACATGTTTCCATATTTGATTCCATTCATTCACAATAATTTCCGTTACTTCCTAAGGCTTTTCTTTCACTTCATAAAGAATGAGTTGTTAAGATCTCTGAGTTAACGATGATTTGAGACAACCGCGGGTGTTTGGTGAAAGAAACAAAAGAACTTCCCAGCTCTCACTTAGATTTTTTTTTTTTTTATCCTTTTAGTTAGAAAATCTGTGCGAACAGCAACATTTCAACTAGAAATATATAGAAAGTGAAAACATAAAAATAAAACCTTTAGAGAAAAGAAAATAAACATAAGACATTTTCCACAAAAACATCTCAGTCTTTTAATTCTTCATCTACTGCTTGACTTCAATAAAAAAAAGTCTACGTTTTTGTAGTTGTTTTGGGTTCAATAGTAAATTACGGGGTTTTTTTAGGAAAAAATCAATAGGAGTAACGTCTACGTCTTCGCCAGTCAGCTACAATTGTTCTGTCCACAATCTGAAGCAAAAAAGATGCACCTTAACATTTGGCAATCTGAACCCAAAATGTATTCACCGTAAACTATATTGAAAATGGTCAACTCTTTGGCTATGGTGCATAGATACTCTTGTACTAAGTGGCTAATCAGCACTGTTAGTGTTTTCATTGCACTAGTCATCCCCTACAACAAAAAGTTTTATACCAGGCCTTGTAAATTATAAATGTTATAAATTTATATAGCAAATATATCTAGTACCAATCATATTAACCACTCAAAGTATTTTACTCTGAAATCTAACCTATTGCACAAATTCATACACTGACAGATTAATAGACAACTTGAGGTTGAGCGCTTTGCAAAAGGAAATATTGACACGTGGAAGGAGGAAACTGGAATCCAATCCACAATTTTTAGATAGCAAAACAACTACTATTCCAACTGAGCCTCGGTCATCCACTGGTGACAGAACAAGAGACTTAGTACAATACAACTGGAACCTTATTTGGTAATAAACATCACAAATGTTTTGTGTTTTTTTCCCCCCCCCCTCAAACAATTAAGTTGGATCTGCTTGATCTGCCAGTAATCTCAGCATTTTCAAGGTTTCCTTAAATTAAACATGATGTCTTAAAATCAGTGTACTCTGCTCACAGATACAATCATAAAAGCTGAAGTCTGTAAAACTTATAAATAAACAGACTATATTGTGAGTGTTAGTTTTATTGTGCCCAAATTCACAAACTCTTCTAAATAGAAGATGGATGGTTATAATGTTTTGTCTTTTAGGTTTGGGGTTAGGGTTAGAGTAGATGCTTATAAGAGAGCACCCACTGAACCTTTGGTTTTTTTCCTATGCCAATTTAGAACAAAGGATCCCAAGATGTAATACACAGATGAGCCTTTCTGCTCCATTTGCACCCACCTCTCCCAATAACCACGTCTCACAGAGAGTGTGCCAGAGGGAAGCAAAGCAGAGCGGAGTGACCAGGGGTACTTGACTCCATGAGAGCTGGAAAGAGTAATTGCTTAGAGAGATGGGTTTTCCTAGAAAGCAGGGTCGGGGAACTGGAGGAGAGGGAAGTAGCTTGAGGTCTGTTGAGTCTCATGTGGATCATTAGCAGGACGAACACTGATCCTGATTAATGAGAAGAACGTTTTCTAAATAGGCAGTGCTTTTAACACTTCAGATATCCAGCCACCACAAACCAGCAGATGGTATACATGAGATCTTGGCACAGTCATGACTTTTGCAATGCTTGTAGTTAATGAATAGGTACTTGACATAGCTCAGGAACTGAAAATAAAACATCAAGAAACATCATCTTAAACAGCTGCCAGCTAACAAGATTTTTTTGGAAAAAGCTTTGCATCTTCTCTCAAAGAAAGAAGAGGAAAATGTGATCCTTCCCCCCTCCTCCCTTGGAGAGCAAAGCTAAAGGCATTTATTTTCAACGTATAAACAAAACATTTGCAGACATCAACATATTTTTTACAAGCAAGAAACTTCTTCCATGTTGGGAATGCCTTTCTTTACTGTCTGTAAAATATAAAGTGTTAGTCCATGTAAGAAAAGGCATGAATTGAAATGAAAGCAGATATGAGAAAGAGGATACATGGAACTCATACATTGAAATGGATTAAATGTTCAGATGTAAATCAAAACTAGCTGTTAACAGATGATGATTCCCAAGTAGATTTCAAAGAATTCTGTTCCCTCTCTCCTAATGTATATAGAAAGTTACATTAAATCCATATACAGTAAGACAACTACTCTAAACATTCAGGTATATCGTCATAGAGTTAAACAATTATTCTCTGTGATGACAAGACCAAGGAGTTATAAAAACAAACTAAGAGGCCCAACATAGTCAGTGAAACTTAGTAAAAGAATTTTAGAACAGCACGTCAAAGCTGTGGTCAAAGAAAAGGTCTAAATAGTATCGTGTTAGAAAAGATGCAACCTTTTTTTTCCCCATTTACATCACCAAATTTGTCTTTGTAGCAACAAAGGATGAACACATTTATCTTAACAGTCAACTTGGATAAGAACTAATTTAAAGCCACTTTTAGCTGAGAAACCTTCTGCAGTACTCAGAAATATTGATGAAGGCTGCTGAATTAAAATATGAAAGTAGTTCCTGCCACTATTTAGTAAAACTCAGTTTTTTTTAATCAGTGTACATGCACTTAGAAAGCACAAATTAATGTCATTTCCCTAGGTATTAACAGTAGAACATAGTTTATTGTGTTCTGGCAAAAATAGTTAATATGATAAGAATAACCATCAGAATCATGTTTGTTCACCAGGTTTGTGAACACAAACAAGAAAATTGACTTTCGGTGCAGAGATTTTAGCTGTCTTTTTCCTAACCCTAGAGCTTCACAACTCCTGGATGGAGGAAAGATCAGCCTCAATGATCCTTTCTGCAGACCTAATTATTAATTGCAATTTGGACCTGTCCCATATTGTGGATGAGCCAAACCATAGTGATGGATGAACACAGAACAGACTAAATAAAGGCAGTGTAAAAGACTTAGCAGCTCCCGTGGCGGGTTGTACGTTTTGTCACAGGAAGTGGAAGTCTCTGCTGGACCTATTTCCGAAAAGTGTCTATTTCTCAAAAATATCTCAGTATCCTTTCTTAGCATAGCTCCTATGAACCTTAAGGGAGGCACGGTACATGTAGTGTTCTTGAGAAAAGGGTGCGCAGAGAGTTTAAAGAAAATGAATGGTTATGTATACAGGCTTAAACGTGTTGAGTTACAGGTGGTTCTGACAGCACTAGTGGACCAGATGAGCAACTTCCTATCTGCATGGATACTCATAACTGTCCTGGATTAGACCTTTAACAGTGGTGTTATCTGTGAACTTAAGTAGTTTCACAGACAGATCTACTGAGTGCAGTCATCTGTGTATAGTGTAAAACTTGTACAGGAGAAGATGCCGCTCAGTCAGGAAGCTGGTGATCCACTGACAGGTGGAGGCCGGGATTGTGAATTAGGTGACATTGTGGAGAAAGATGTCTGGGTTAATGGAGTCAAAAACCATGCTGAAGTCCATAAAGAGTATGTCTCATGTCCCTTTCTTAATCTTCTGATGTTAAAAGAGCCTATTCACTTCTACATCAGAGACCATAAGTTCAGGTAGGGGGTCTGAGGAGAGTAGAGTGTTTGGTGTAAGGAGAGCTCCTGTCTCAGAGTGATACATGGATGAGTTGGTAGGAGGTATGAATGGCTGCCTTCCAAACCTGCAGTAGAAGCTGTTAAGGTCGTTTGCCAGATGAGGATAGTTTCAGCAATTCTATTCAGGTCTGTGGCTGAAGCTTCAGAAACACCTCAAAAGATATGGTCAAAACAAGCCTATATCATCTGCTTTGATTGCTCCATCAACTTCCTGACGACAGGATTAGAGGTCTTTAGTTTCTGCCTTCAAGTTGGAATGAGACGAAGCAGACCATGATCAGAAAGTCCCAAAGTGGCCCTGGTGACAGCCGGATATGTATCTTTCAAAGCCATGTTACAGTAGTCCACTGTGTTTTTAAATTGCTGTAGGGGTACAATATCTGTATTTTGGAAGTACATTGGAAAGATTTGCACTGTAAAAATCCCCAAGAACAATAACAAGAGAGTCTGGGTGCATTCCCTCAACATCAGTTAACTAGCCGTTGTTCAACTTCTGATCTGCAGGCCTGCAAGGTTGCATCTTTACATCTAATCTAACTAAATTAGAAAAGTAAACAATTTTTGAACTTTATTTTTGACCATTTGGTTTGCAAGACTGACTGTTGGCAGTGACAAATTATTAATGGAGTTGTTTTAAAGCCCTTTATGTTCTTCTTTATGCTCATTGCAAGAAATATCCCAAAGTATCATGATAAAACTTCAAGTCCATATTGCTCATTGCTACCATGTATATGATTACAACAGGCAATGTTGTATCAGAAAACCTTTTTCTCACAAACCTCAATCAATTTAAGTCTCCCATCATGGCTACAAACTAGAATTTAGTCTGGAAAAAGCCCTCGGCTGAAAGTTGAGGAGAAAATGTCAAGTTGCAACTGTACATAAACAAGGCTAAACTTAGACAAAGGGTGTGGTGTCCCTAAAAATGATGCAGGCAACATCTGATCATCATCCCAGTATAAACAACCACCCGACTCCACAAGCTAACCTTTCACACTTCTGCCTCTTAAGAATAAAAACCAGTCTCGAGCAACTGCTGAGGCCGGAGGCATCGTTCCACACCAACTGGTATATATTTATAAGCAAACGCAAGTGCGAGAACGATTCCTCGACTGAGACGATGAAAGAACTCCAAGCACAAAACCTAGAAGGGAATCAGGTGACGCAAACCAGTGTTGGGGTTCAATTTTGGTCTGTTGTTGCCAAGCAAGCTTAGGCTGAGAACACTGGACTTGATGACAAAAATCATTTTTTAAAACTTATTTTGTTCCGTCATTTGAGGAAAAAGTGCAAATGGGAGATATTTATGACTGTGTGCACAAAAGGACAAGAAAAACAACTTGGAATCTACCTCAATAAAACAGTTGCTTAAACACAGCCAATAATATGTCAATTTACAGATTAGACCATACATCTCATCTTTAAACTGCTTTAATACGCAACCCCTCATCAGCATTAATCTACATGCTCTTGGATATTTCCTATTTTTAAATGTGTGTAAACTCACGCTAACCCGAGAGGATTATGAGTATCATTTACAACAGTTTAATGTGGTTCATTAGCACCTGTGCTCCAAAAACACGAGAGAAGGAGGTGAAAGGCCACAGTTAGAAACTCAGAAGTGAAACAGAGGGCAGGGGCAGCTTTGACTGATTTTAAATGACATTCAGTGATGCACTATTGCCAACAAATACTGCATAATTATTTTATCCATAAGTGCCTTTGCATTATTATTATATTTTTGGACAAAATGTAAAAAAAATAAAATAAAATAAAATGCTTATATTTTTGCTTTTCTTGCCTTAAACAGCTATTAGCAAAATTACAACTGCACACTTTTTAGTTCAAGATTCCAACATTTTTTCAGATTACACTTTTTAGATTTTTTCCAGTCATTTTTATAACATTCTGAACAACGGAGTAAAAGTGTTTGCTATATTCATTAGTTTCAAAGTAAATAAAAAAAAACAAAATGCTAAAACTTAAAGAATGTGGTACAGGACCATGTTACTGCTAACTAGGACCTGAACACACTTTTGAACTCGCCAAATCAAGACTGGAGAATCCTGTCATGAATTAACCTCATTTAAAGACGCATTTATGAACTTGGGATCCTTTTTTGATATCTTTCTTGGAGCCCCAAAGAATTGCAGCCTTAGACTTGGTTTTAATCTTTAATAAATTTTGTGGATTCAGTTAGTAAGTCAAAGGTCAAATCATTGATGGCTAAAATGTTCAAATCAAAATAAATCAAAACTAAAGTATATCAACTGCATATTAATCAATTCTTTCTCTAAAACTAAAGGCAACAAGAAAGTGTGTGTGTGGGTTTTTTTAAGACTTTGATAAGGCTAAAAAAAAAATGTCCATACATTTCAAGTTTGCGTAGGAAATCCCTTTTTAACTGCAAGTTTGACCTAAAATAATCCGTTTTAAGACAGACAAGGCAAACTGATGTAAACCCTTTCATACAGTTAGCAACAACACAATTGGTTTGGCAGATGGCGAGTGGGCAGTCGAATAAATACTGTGTGAAACAATGATGATCTGGTGTCTACCTCCATTTGGGTGGAATTATTGGTCAGCGTGGTGATTCATATTTTGAAAACGATGAGCTCACTCTGAGGTGTGACTATGTGAATGCCAGACCCCTTTAGTGTGATCAACTTGGCGCCCAACACTGGTCAAATGAGAGTACAAATATGAAGCAGCATGTAAATCTGATGAACCTATAAGCAGTGGCAAGCTGTATCTCATGTTTCTTTTAAAGATCATTATGCATGGCAGCATGAGTTGACTGAGCATGTTAACATTTAAAGCTGATAATTATTGTCACCGTCCTAAAAACTGTCCAAGCATATGTCAAAGCCCATCTCATAATAAGCTTAATCAGAAGAATTTAAAAAAATTTTATCAATAGTGGAACTATAAGCATTTCTAGGTCTAAACAATAAGAATATTAACAAAGGTCTGAAAAACACATCATAAAAAGCAAACAACGTTTTGGAAAGTAGCTCACTTTTTCTACTTTGATCACATACAAAAAAGTAGTTTGTGATAATTACACATCCTGTCCACACACATGTAAGCTATACTCTTTCTCCAGCTAAAAGAAATACAATGGCTACTTCCACTTAAACTGAAAACTCTAAAATGCAGATAAGTAATCTCATTCTCTGCTGTCCCATTGGACTAAACCTCTGAATCATTGGTCAGCACTAGAGTTGGTCTCTGTACATTTGTACGTGATATGAGGCTCTGAAGACCATTCCTCAAGCTCAGCCAAGGATGCCAAAACAATCACAAGATCAAAACTGACAAATAGCGTAAATAAAACTTTGTGTCAAAACTTGGTTGTAAGCCAGTTGTTTCAGAGTTTCATTTAATACAACTTGCAGTTGATTCAGAGTTGAATCTTTTTCACTACGGAATTCTTTTTTCTTTATTGTCAATGGAAAACTTTTCAATATATTTATTTCAGAGTCAGTGTTAATATTTTTGGTTACAATTATTTATTTCAACGCCAATATTTCCTTTCTGACAGTTGGCCCATTCCCATTGCTGGTTGTCTTAATATTGGCAATGTACATGTTTAATAGCATCGTGTACAACATGTTAATGTTCCAGTCTTCTTTCTAAAATATTTAATAACTCTGTGTGACATATTTAATCTCATTGATCAGCCATAAATCAGCAGTAATGTACATAGGGTGAAGCAGACAGTGTGATGCCGCACAGATGGGGGACAGTGTTGACCCCCATAGACACAATGTGCAACAGCTGTGGTAACCCTAGTTGGTAGTGGAGTCAAACATGAGGCATAAATTAATCTAAACTCTTAATTAGAGCATGTTAGGTAAGACAAATTATAAAAAATTTTATTTCGTTTATCCCTGTCCAACAAGCATACATAACTTTTTTCCAAATTAAACAAGTTTATTATGTAACCTAGTTTATCATTAAGAAAATACCTCTGTAAAACCAGGAGAAACAGCCTGCAATTGTGCTCATTTTAATTATTACACACAATAACCCAACAAAACTCATGTACAAGCACGCTCTCATTTAAATAGTTGATAGCTCACAAAAAACACACATACACAACATGTCCTTGGACGTTCTCTCTTGAGCATTGCAGTAACTCAATTAAATCAACTAATTTGACACTGCTGTCATTGTTTGAGGTACACAAACTCAAAACAGAGGAACTTAACCCCTGGCACCAAATACAGTTCTGACAAAACAACACATGGACCAATATTAAACTCTTGCAGTGGCCTGGACCATTGTGTGCTCTGGTTTGAGCTCTGTGTTGATTGTTTTATTCAAGAATAATGAAATAAAAAAAAAAATAAAAAAAAATAAAAACTGAGCAAATATATGAAACAAGGAACGGAGATTTCCTCAAGTCATGTTTTCCTTTCCTTGCTTCCACATGAACTTTCCTTGGCACTGGGATGATTCAGAAACCCTCATGACTCTTGTGGCTACCACGATTCCTTTTAAGAAAGGCTGCCTGTTTTAGCAAGTTGACTTGGCAAACCACTGGAAGGCTTTTTTATGTGGCTCCTTGTTTGATACAAGTTTGGTTAAATCTACTTTGAGGCTTTTTATAGTTCTTTACTGGTTGGTGAATGAAATATAAGAATTCCCTGGGAAAGCCAGGGAGGAGGACATTGTTACAAATGGAGGTGTTGCAAAGCTGCAGACGACAGGCACTTACTGCATTCTGGAAGAATCTCATACCATAAGGCTCATGTTCCCCAAGAAAACCGTTTATCAAATAAGTGACAGCCAAACAGTGCTCAAGTTGACACAGATATTAATTTGTTGACAGAATCCATAAACTAAATTGCTCTTAGGTGAGCTAATACAGAAAAATTGTGTAATAAGACTAGTGGAAAATAAATGCCATGATGATATATGATATATGCCAAGCACAAGACAAACTCAACCGGGACTCTTTTTCCAAAACAATACAATGTTTAAATACGAAATGTTATCTCATGAGTCGCAATACATGACCTCCCTTAACACATTATATAAATGTGAAAAAAATAACAATGAGTTCTTTATTAAGAAATTTTGACACTCCACTGTCTAGTTTTTTTAAATTAATCTCTGACAAATGTGACTTAAGAGCAGGCAAGAAAAAAAAACAACTAACCTTGTGTTAGCCAAAGAATGTATTTTCTGGATGAATTTTATAACTGTGATCTAGCAAGGTCAAATATGCCCATCTTCATCTCCACACTTCACAGCTGGCATGTTCATTTCCTAGACAAGAACCTCAAAACGGAACACTCAAGCGTGCATTATGTTTTGGTGCATAAATTATTCTATTTTAGACTTTTCTGTCCAAACGTGATTCCAGAACTCGTGGTGTTTGTCTGGCAAATTTCTTAAGCAGCTCATCCACGGGAGCGGGTTAAAACCATTCATCTTCAGTTCGTCCCAGCCGGATTAATCTCCATTAGCAGATCTTTCGCAGTTCTGCACGACTTTTCTGGGGAAGCACAAACCACACCGTATTCGGCACAATCACGTTGATCGACAGCAGACTGCATTTTTTGATTTGCCCGTGATTTTACGTCACTGAAAACTCTAAGCAACATCTCAACCACCGCAGTGTGGAGGAGCGTAATCATGAGTGTAACCTTGAGCAGCTGCAGGAGCACATGAGTCAACCTTGGGAGCAGTTGACCGTAATTTCTCTCTGAAGAACGCATACGCAATGAAGAAGAGAGAAAGGGTGCAGCTTTGGTCAACGTTCTGTGGAAGTTACATTTTTTACATCGACCAGCGTGAAACACCGGATCTACTTATTAGTTTGGTGTGATGTTTGGAATCTTCTTTTCATTTTTGACTATTGGTTTATGTCTTTTGACTGCGTTACCTAAATCCAAAAAAGGTTGCCTATTAAAAGGAAAATGTCACAATACAGACAGATTTATACGTAGAGCAAACTGTATAACTAATCCGAGTACTTTATTTTTCCTTAAAGGGAAATTAAATAAATAAATACGTCATTTAAACGATTGTAATTTATTATGTTTGGGCCAATATTGAATTTCAGTAAGAAAAACGGAAATAGCTGTGGGAGTCCATAAAAAACACAACCTCAAGGTTCTCCACTGCGAAGTCTCACTGCAAAAAAAAAACAAAACAAACAAAAAAACATAATCGGAGCAATGACCAGAGCTCCCGTGCGTTCACAGCGTGCCCAAGTTCCTACTTTCCTACCCATATTCACACCCACAGTAGAGGGAAATAGACTCCAATGAACACACTCCAAACCAACATGAACCAGATATTAACCAGCTAGAGTGAAACTTGATCATGGGGAAGCAGCCTTAGAGTGCAAAAGTTTTCATCTTGCCCAGCTGGTAGCGCAAAGGACTACACACCTGAGGTTTAAATAGGGCACACCTTATTCTGCAAAATATTGCACATTGTGTTTTTTTAGTTATGTATGACAAGAACATTTTAAGCAGTTTTACCCTCTTTTTCTTTAATTGCTTAGCTACATACAATAATACATTTATTTTGTATTGCTAATTTTCACAATACATTTCTCCAAAGATGTTTGAGAACCACATGGAGTGACCTAATTTTTCAATGTGACTCTATAAACAAAGCTACACACAGCACATGTGCACTTATGATGTGCATAGTATCAAAGTGGCTTAGTGGTGCAAAAGAAACAGCAGAGTTGTGTTCAACGCAGATGAAAGGCAAAAGAAAGCCGCTCCTCGTTGTTGGTTTACCCTTTGTCAGGCAGGGTTGAGATATGCACACTCTACGCTTTTACCCTCCCATCAGTGGAGAACAATAGATGAAGTTGCTCAACACTAAGTATCAAGATCATAATAGATATTGTTTGGAGGAAAGCCATCGAGGAACCTGAGACTTCGGTGAGAGAAGAGACAGTTGAGAAGATTGGAGTAAAAGAGCAGCGTGTGAAGGATTACATTTATTGTTCGGTATTTGGGTCTAATAATCATTCAGCAAAACACCAAATACAGGAGTGACTGAACGTTTTACGTAAAGACGGTTCTCTGTAAAGCTCATTACACTCATATAGAGGGAGTGTAGAGGCTTTAGACAATCAGTATTCAAAATTCATTAGCCTAAACAATGACCTTGTTTCAACAATGAGTTTAAGTGGAACATTTATGGTGGGCGATTGCCATTGTGTGATGTATTGTGTTCAACTCTGATGGCCTAAGGCCACTGCCAGGTGAGATACAAGAGGGGTGAGTGCGTGTATATGTGGGTGTAAACCTGGAAATTTGATGATGTCCTAGAGCAGAGAGGAAATACTTACAGTGCACAAAAGGCTCGAGAACAATCATAAAGATGAACAAATGTTACCCTCCCACAGGCAGAAACAGAATTGAAAGAAAACAAAAACTACCCAGGTGTTTCAAACAAGAGAGATTGGTTTTAGATATGTAGTATTTAAGAAAGCAGAAAAAAGTAAAGCTCAGGGTCAAGTGCTAACAATAGCACTTGACAATTAGAGGAGAAAAAAATTATAGCAAAATAAGCTGAGGAAGTCTACACAGCACAAAGTAAGGGTCAGAAATAACAGATTTAGCTTATGAAATATTAAGAAAATGTTGTAGACCCGCCAAAGCAGAGAAATCATGAGATTGTCTGTAAGTCACACTCCTTCAACTTCAGAAAGAAAAACACATGTATACAGGGTTTAATGTTGAAATTAATATAGTTAGTTCAAATAAAATTAACTTTATAAATAAATTAAGTGATCATGGTTGTAGTTTGGCAATGGCAGGGGAAGAAGTGAAAGAAACCATTCAGTTCTTGTTGGCCACGTTTTCAAATATTGTGCAATTAAATTTAGAGCAAGAGCTGGGGATGGTTGTTTACAGTGCGTACAGTTTCATAGAGTATCTTCCTTCACAATCAATGTGGCACATTGCATGCATCACGGGCAACCATTAGCGATTAGGTAAAATTTAAAACCTCAAGACAGTCCATACCTACCAGCAAGCAATTGTTTCTCAAAAGCCAAAGGTCTAGACCCCTTGTACAAAAGCAAACCATAGAAAAAGGGGCTGGTTTTTACCAGGCTGAGCTACAAATGGCTAATAGTAAGAATATTTTCATGTATGGCCTGGTTTCTCTATTTAATCAATTAACAGTTCGTCCGATGTATTTGACTGGACGGACTGTCACCGAAACACTATTCAAGTCCTGCTACAGCTCCTTCAGGGTTATTATGGACTATTCATTGATGCTCTCCTTGCCTGGCTAATCAGTTTAGCTGGACGACCATGTCTTGGTAAGTTTGAAGTTGTGCCATACTTTTTTGACTGTTCTGATGTGCTCCTTGGTCTTTAGGAGTCTTTCTGTTCACTAATGTTCTCTAAGAAACCTCTAAGTCCTTCAAAAGAAGAACCACATTTTCTATTTAGGTTACTTCTGAAGGCGACTGATTACACTGGATTTTATTAAGCGGCGCTAGAATAACGAGTAACACTAATTCACATTATATTTTTTAGCATTTTTGTAACTAAGAATGTAAACCATTATTCTTCTCATTCTACTTCATAATCCATTACTATTTTGTGATGGACTACCAGATAAACTCCAAATAAAAATATATCAAAGTTTGCCAATGCAATGTGGCAAAATGTACAGAAGTTCGAGAGGTTATGAATACTTTGATGGACTGTAACTCCTGGGTGTCATTAAAATAAAGATGGCCTTATAGTACCAACTGGCTTCATGATGCAATCATCACTAGCTCTCATTAACAGCTGCTCAATTCAAGAGTGTACTCACGCTTCCACGCCTACAACAGTTTTCACTGCCTTCCTGACTCACTCATCAATAAGCTGGGAGTGGGAGTGATATTTAGTTTGTGTCATTGTCTCTCAATGTGGGAACTCATACTACAGGTTTGAATAAATACAGAAAAATAACAACATTTTGAGCACACAATGAGGCCCCAGCAGCGTATCAATCAGCTGTGTACCTCTCGCAGGCATCAAAGACTGGAAGGAAAAATAACATTACACACCCTTTTCAAAACACACATGCACCCTGCACTTACCCACTTTTGCGCATGTGTACACAGAGACGCACACCATTCTCACTAACCGACTCGCCCACACTGACAACGGTGCATGTGCACACACGCATACACACAATTACATAAGCACCCTAGGAGTTTGGCAGAGAGGAGGCAAAAATCAGAGTGGGAGGCCAAGCACCTGGATGAACAGATTATGGTCTAAACCCCACCAGAGACACATAGACGATCTGCTGCAAACTTAAATTTTTCTCCTTAGCATGGGTTCTGGGCCTCTCTTCGCCTGAGGAACACTACAAGCCTCAGCAACCTTGGCTCACAGATGTACCCAAAAATCTGCTCATCTGTAGTTGGGATGACTACAGATGAGCAGTAGTCATGCGTAAGAGCTTTATCGCAGAATATGAACTGTCCAAAACCATCACTGTAAAACTTTATATGCATTTATTACTAAATATTGGACTTTTACACAAATTCATCACAGGAGCAATATAATGCAAACCCTGGAAGCAGTCTTGTGGTAAAACATTTAGCGTACTGCATTAGATTTGACATTTGGAGAACGTTTGAGAACATTTTCTTTTGCCCAGAGGTGTTAGTATTGGCTCCTGGTGGTGACTGATGTTGGACATCTTGCCGTCAACAACTTCCTCTAAACTTCCACAATCTCGCTACAGAAAAGCACTTTGAAAATCATCACCTATATTGCTCGTCTTGACAGTGTTTCAAATGACATCACTGAAACTGTTGTGCTCAAATATTTAAGATTTGTACAGTATTGAGTACATACAGTTCACTCTTGACTTTTTCTATTCTTGAAGTGATCATGCCATCTGGTGGCCAATACAGTTAAGTTCACAGTTTATTTAACACCTTAGCTGTCACCCTCAAAATGATTACATGTTAGCCAAATGGAGTCCAGTGACAGTGAAATAAATCAATAAATGTAAGTAATAAGGCAATAATCTCTCATGTTTCACATTAAAGAGGCCATAATATGTAGACCCAAAACTTCACCACAACATTTATTATTCATTCAAGTCTCTCTCTGTATGTTATATATATATATATATATAACATACAGAGGGAGCAACTTAGACTAACAAGAACCATACAAAGAAACCTTTCACTTGATTTTTTTATAATCTCCAAAGAACAGACTCAAAGGGGTGATTTGCGTAATTCCTTCTTGTGATCTTGTTTTTTGAAAACTGAGTACAGTAAAACATGTTACATTTTGTCACCTCAAAAATGAACTATTTGTACTAAAAAAGCTTTTTACAACAGTCAATGTAATGGTGCACGATTGTCCAAAAACCTCATAATAGAATGAGACAGTATTTTTAGTACTAAAAACTTACTCCATTGGGATACGAAACTGGACAGTATCAGGAGGTTGCTCCTTTCCCGGCCTCACCAGAGTCAGAAACCAGTTGGGTCTGAAGATCCTCAGCTGGGGGTTTCCCAGCTGGTAGAGAGGGTAGCTGAGACAAGACATGAAACGATGAAATATTTTCAAATGTTAAAAATAAAATTGTGTAAAATAAAATAAAATAAAAAAAAATCCTCTTTTATTTTTTATTCTGATGAGAATAAATTAATTATTTACAAATGTTTAATGTTAAGCTGTCTAAATTAAACAACAACTAAATGTGATCATTTTTAATTGTTTCCTACAATCCAAATAATAGCCAGTGTCTATGGTAATGTTGTTCTTCACAGTGTTCAGAAAAATGATTGCTCACGTGAAACTGACTATGAATCATTAACTGTTAATTATGGTTTTGCAAGATTTGTAAATTGAGAATTTCTATGAGGGGATTAACAAAGTATTCTTAAATCTGAGTATAAATGCTGAATTTTAAAAAAACATGTAGGTGCTATGACCTTATTTCATGTTTCATGATGTCTGAGAGGACGGCACGACAAAACATATTGGTTCTTCATGTAGTCAAAATATGAAAATAATTGATATGAGGCAAATTCATTTGCATACTTTTCAGGTACCGCAAACATATAAGCTATTGGGATTTGGAAGTTGTATTAATATTTGCTTTTTAAAACAAATCTTCAGACGTTTTTATAAGAACAATCAGCAGAAGAGCTGAGTGTTTTCGTTCAAAGACAGGAACGCAGCAAAGTCACGAGCAGCTCTGATAAAAAATGTAAAATATTTCCCTGCAGAACTACATTTGGACATTAAAGATTATCCTATCTAAAACCACGTGATATAATAAACACTAATTCTTTAACATTTACGGAAAATAATGCCAAATATTACAGCGCTCTTCTCAAAGAGTATGCCTACAAGAGTCTCTTAAATCTGCACTGTTAGCTGAACCTAATTCGGAAAGATGCTTAACATAATTAAGAGAAAAAATATATTCTTCTAAAGTATAAACTTAAGATATTAGAGCTGCGTGTTGACTGTTTTTAGTTTAGCTTGCTAACGCTAACTACCATCTTGCCGTGCAGAAGCTGTCAATTTACAGTTAAAAGTAAAAAAAATAAATAAAACACGTTTTTAGAGTATTTGATAAACTAACACGAGGACATATAAAACAAGGGCTAGGACAATGTTAGATCCCAACCGTAGGTAATTGATAGATTACAGAATGAAAACAAACGGTGACTACCATTACGCAACGAGGTTTCAGATCATACAGTAGAAATAAACACTTATTACTTACATCATTCTTGATACTGACATCACTGTAGAAATAGAATCAGACAGATGAAATGCTAACAACTCTACTATGTTGTTTTTCAAGGTTGAGAAATGCTACACGTGAATCGATGTGCTTCCGGGGGAGCAGAGCGCTGTAGCGATGGGAATTCCGGATTTTTTCCGAGATCCGAGTCACATGGCTTCGTTTAAAAAAGAGCTGTGTCTTTTGGTTCCTAAACTGAGAGAGCCAAAAGTGGCATTTGTGATAAAATAATTGAATTAATATGTAGGTATGTAGACATCTTATTAAGATGAAACTAATTATATGAAAGAAATCTATGTTTAAATGTGTAAATAATCCACCTAATACATAACATAAAATTATACTTAAACATGTTACTTCATTATATGTTTCAATTATGTAAAAAGAAAAAAAATATTATTATTATTTTTAATTACAAATTTATTCAAATACTCAATATTTCCTGTGTATATAGTTCCATAAAAGAATTTAAACTGATGTGTCTAAATCAGAAACAAATCTTGTTGGGTACACTTCACAGTAAGTAATCTCGGGACTAATCAGCAATATTAGTTCTACTGACTGTCCATATCTAAAGAAAAAAACTGTCCTAATTCTATGAATTAAAAAAAATCATAAATGCTTAGCCTACTAAATACATACTTAACCTGTTTTCAATATATTGCTAGTGAAGTATGTCATTAAATATTTTCTTTGTTTCAAAAATACAGATTTTACTGTGCAGTTAATTACATTGTGCCATGCTGCAGCACATTATGAATCTATATCATCAAAGTAAATGCTTACTATTTTCTTTAGACTGGAGTTTCAACTGTTTATGTAGCAAATGTGCTGGCATAACAAATTGGCTCTTTCAAGAGCAACACAGACAAATTGCACCTTTGGAAAGGTTAAAATTACTGCTGATCAGAATATGTAACTCAAGGAAGTGTTTTTAATAATATAAAAGACACCAAAGTAAAAATTGAAGACAAAGAGGACATCAGTGAATTATTGTTCAAATCTAAAACAGAAGCAATGTTCTTGGTTTCTTTCCCAATTTGAATTCTACACCTTCTAGGGTTTTTTGTTAAATAAAAAACAACAACACAGAGTTAGTCTTCGTTCTTTCATTTTCACTAGGATAAGCATGTGCAAAACTCATGACATGTTATTTTTGTAAATAAACAGAGTATTTGGAAGTGTTGTGTGTACACAGAGGAATGAATACTCAATCCCTTTTTGTCCAGATTGTTGTTGTGTTCTTTTTCTCAAGGCTACAGCAGCAGAGGGAGAGCTTGTCCCATCTCTGCTCCAGCCTCTCCCAGTTGATGCTGTGGCGGAATGATTTAAACCCATGGCCATGACTGGAACTCGAGTCTCGGGCTCAAACAGTTCAGACCTAGATGGAAATGGGCCACAGTGACAGTCAACACTGTGCTTTGGAGGGAAGCCTCCGTCACTTAAGATGGAGTGTATGAAGGTAGATGAGGGTGCTGGAGAGAAGTCAGGTTTTTATTATTAGGTGGGTGTAATATTTAAGAGTTATCACAGGTATTCTGTCCCACTATGAGAATATGATCAATGCAGTTTTGTTAAAAAAAAATATTTAAAAAAAGCTTTAATTCCTTTAGAAAGAGTTTTCCACAGTTTCTTGTTTACTTGCTTGCTGCCTTTGAAATGATTCATCTGACAGCTAATAGGAGAGAGCATGTTTTAGTACTAAAGGTGGTGAGTCAGTGGTGGGGAGATGTACATCAAAAGCTATGTTCTGACTTATAAATTGCAAATCCACTTCAGTTTGTGTTTTGTAAGTCCACAGTTGTTCCATGTAAGATTTACAGCATTTCCTTTCACTTGGCCTGAAATCAGGTGTTTACTGGTGAGGAGTAGTAGTAGCTTCAGTACCTCAGTATGAGTTTCTGCTGGCAGCAATTGCCCAGCCAGCATCAAGTCAGGGTTTTGAGGATCACCGGGAGACCGCAATTCACTCTTCCTTTGAGTGTCATAAACACTAATGTCTTTTTAGTGTTTATGAAAGTGTGTAAAAGTAGGATTTTATTATGTGAACTCCAGGATGAATAGTTCCTATTGTGGAAGAGACCAATGGGGATCCTTAAACAAATAAACTAATTATATAATCTAACTTTATAACCTTTTGGGTACAAAGAGATTAAGAACTTTATTCGAAAGATTTTATTGGTTTCTTCAAAAACTGGTTGATAGCTTGCTGTGGAGTAACTTAACTGATCCCATTCCTTTTTGTATGTTAACATAGATTAGTTTTGCAGTAGTTAGACTCTGATAAATGTCTTTGCTTTGTGTGTGCTTGGTATTTTTACTGACACATGCTTAATTTGCAACACCTACCCTTAACTCTGAAATATGCACACAGCCTCTGACATAATCAAATTAACCCTGACTCATTTTCTCTTAATTGAGAGCATTGCAATAATCTTTTTTTTTTTTTTTTTAAACTTCAACTACATTTAACTCACACAACAGTTTGCTGTGCATGTGTGCAAAAAAAAAAAAAAAAAAAAAAAAAGATAGAAGCAGAAAGAGAAAATATTGAAGGTTCAGGTCTGGGGCAGAGGAAAACTGTTTCAGCGACAGCCCAGAGAGGAAAAAAGTTCTGGTAAAGAAGTGAGCGCACTAGCTGCAGAGGTGAACAGGGGGGAAACAGTGGGATTGTCCCGCCAACATCCAGCCTGAAGGCCGCATGGAAACTTTCCCCCTCTAACGCTCAGGCAGTCAGAGGAGAAGTTGTTGGTATTGAATATCCAAGAGAAGGAAAAAAATGGTAGCAGTAAATTGAAGATCCAGACATGAAGACGGAAAAGTTCGTCAGCCGAAGCAAATAGTTTTGCATGGCACAAGTTGTGCTGTGACTAGACTAAAGCATTTGAAAATGATACTGTGAATTAAAAGTAAGTAAAAAAATAAAATAAAAGATTGGTTATTCTTTATCAAAACTTATGTTCTGTTTGTAGTATATTGTAGCTAATAACTAAAAATCATAACATAACCAAGACTATACACTTTTTTATGTGCAACATTTATTTTTCTTGTGGCTGCAACCTCATAATTGTTATGGCCTGGGTTGTTTTGAATTGATTTTGAGGTTGAATTATTTCGTGTTTTTTAGTCTCTTTCTTTGATAAGATCAGTCCATCTACTCAACTTACCTCATGACGATAATATTTGTGGTGTGCTCTTTTCATGCATTGTAATTCAAAGTGGTCTGTGACAAAAGAGTCACACAAAAATTACATTGAAATCAAGAAGCATAATAAATACTAGCTGAGTGTCCTTTGCTTTATTGGGACCAAAAATATTGAGCCACATCCATTTCTTCTGCATCAGGAGTGAAGAAACCCATCCAACAGTCGATATAAGAGACAGACTCAGTGACTGTTATTTGCTATGTTCATGTGGTGACTCAATAATGAAGTTGTGTGTCGGCTACATGACAGACATAATCTCTTAGCATGATGTTGTAATACAAATATTAAGCCTACACTGTAAACAAAACATAAACTTAGGAAACATTTTTATGGATAAATTAAACTAGGAGCAGAATGTCTACACACAAAGGTTCATATTTAAAATCATAATTTACCATTTAAAATACTGTTAGTTACTGTTATTAAAGTTCAGCAGTTCCTTACCAATACATTTTTGAATACTGAGCAGAGAATTTAACCTGTTAATAAAAATCACACCTTTTTAAAAAGTATATTCACATTCAAATATACTTTAATGATATAATGTATAACTTTAATTACGTGCAGAGTTGTATTTTATGTCAACCTAAAACACTCACTTTGAAACTATAAAAAATACATAATTTCCATAAATCAAGACTTATGTATTATTGGGTAAATGTCAATAGGTTAGTTTTACCATACGCGTGTTTATTTATCAGAACTACTTTGCTAAAGCTTAGCACTTTTTAACTGTATTCTATAAACCCAGAGTAGTGTGTTTGGCCTATAAATTAAAATTATTCAGATGCCTTAAGATACATTTTTTGTCACTGTAGAGCAATGATATAGCCCTCTTGTTATTTTTTCCCCCCTGTCTTTAAATTAACATAGCATTTCAGAATTGTTCCTGGAGTCATAGTTGAAGATTATCATTACTGTTGCCATTAAATTAGTTCCAAGAATTTCATTTCTGTATTATAGTAGCTTGCAGCTTGCTGTAGTCCACATAAGTGGGTCAATCCACTTTGACCTACAAAACATAAACCATTAATCTGTTCACACCGCTCTTAATTAAACTCTTGCCTCCTTGCCATCACCAAATGGGCGGTTAGAGGTTGTGGCCAGCTCCAGTCAGATTCTTCTCTTTTTTTCATGCCCTGTGTTCATATAGTCAAAGCGAGGGTCTGCATGCCACGCAGCAATACTCTAACTAATAATAGCTGCCAGGGTCATGGACAATCTGGATGGCGTTTAAATTTAGACCTTTCCCCGTGGATGTTCCATTGAAGTCATAAGTTCGACCTCTGACCCAGGAGCATGGCTGCCACAGGACCTTTGGTGAACTTGAGGTTTAGAAGTACAAATGCAACACGAGCGGTCACAGACTTGCAAAGACTTAGTCATATGTATGTACTGTGAATGTGCAAGATTTGATCTGCTGAAATCCAACAGGCTGTTTGAGGCAAAAAGCAGTTTAGATAAGACACAAAGGGTAGTGAACACTTACTACATTCATTCTCTGTGATCCAGTCATCATCACATGACAAAGGAGGCCACTGACTGTGGTGCTTTTCTGTCTCTGTTCTCTGTCTCTTGTGATGAAACAACTTAGTGAACATAAAATCACTTTTGTTTCTTGCTAAAAGCAAGAAACAAAAGTTTCTCTACATTATCAATGCACTAAACAAATTTGAAATCTATTTAAAAATCACCAACAGCCTGAGGATTGTTTTTAGATAGATAGTGAAGAAGTGCTTGCACGGATTCCCACAGCCTTATCCAGTGTCTCCGTTGCTGCCAGGGTTATGTGATGGATCGGGGGGTTGAAATGCATAAACAGGGACAGGACAACTGATCTGCAAGGTACGTCAGGCGACACTCTTAAGATATCTGGTGGACAGTACCACTGAAGACCTCAATCTGAAATTATGGCAACATTGTTAATGTTATGGCTTCTCCTGTCTTACTCTTTTTCTTCACACCGGATGACATGCTAGTACTCATTAAAATAGTACACGAAGAACAACTTGAAAGAAACAGAATGACACTGACATGGAATGAAATAGTTCAGGTTTAATCAAGTTAGAGTTAAGAATATGGATATGCATAATAGCTGTGCATTATTACATGAACTTTGACTCATCATGATGAAATAGTTTTGGTGCCAATTTATCCTCTGGATAACAAGAACCTAAAGGAACAATGAACTTCTTACATACTATTGAACACGCCAACATCAGTTTTTAGGAAATGTTCAAATCGATTTTGTCACTGTAGTGTAACAGAATTTTCTTCTTCTTTCTTCTGCGTCAGTAAGATTTTTTTTTTTAAATGATAACATAAAACAACCCTGATTATGCATGTTAAGCAACATGCTTAGATTTGAAAAGATATCACATTTTGAATTGAAGACAAAAATATTTAGAATATCATTCAATAAATCTATCTATCTATCTATCTATCTATCTATCTATCTATCTATCTATCTATCTATCTATCTATCTATCTATCTATCTATCTATCTATCTATCTATCTATCTATCTATCTATCTATCTATCTATCTATCTATCTATCTATCTATCTATCTATCTATCTATCGATTTTTCTTTCTTTTTGTCATTGTTATGATAAGAGCAAAACTATGCAAATGCATGAAAATAAATCAGAATATCACTGAAAATGCATTTATGTCAGTAAATAAGTTAATATTATTATTAATATGTATTATAATACAAGAAGAGCATTATAAGGTTATGGGCTGTCTAATAAAAGCCCAAAATTTAGCTTTGGATAAAAAATCAAATGTATAAGAAAAATATATACAGCAATGACTTATCGCTTGAATTATCGCTTTTACAATCATGGGAGAGACTGCCGAATTAACAACAAAGTCAGTGACACGATCCACGCGAAAAGAAAGCCACTGCAAAAAAAAAATAAAAAATCTGGGTGTTCACACAGTGATGTGTGCAAAAACACTAAACTGAAGGAAAGTCAAGTTGAAGAAAAAAATAGTGCTGCAAAAAAGCAGAGCCTGGACAAGAAAAGCACAAGCAGCAGGGATAACACAGCCTTGTGAAGCAAACCCCAGTGAAGTATTTGGGGTAGATTCATAAGGTAAAACTGGTGTCAGAGCATTGAGAGCCACCACATACATGCACATCACATGCAACTCTCACATTCATTGTGTGAAAACCCTCCTTAACCAGAGACAACATCAACCACCTCTTAGTTTCCTTAATGCCGCAGCGATGCCACACTGAGCACATTCATCCCTCACTGGACTGACGCTTTAATTCATGCTAAAACTGTGAACAACTAGCTTCTTCAGAAATGGACTGTGGAGACTCTGACTGTCACAAAACATCTGTCAAAAACTCTGTTGAGCTTTCAGATCATTCAGAAATCACAAATCATGCATGTAATATCCCAAACACGTGAGACTGCAAACACTGGAAAGCCAAAGGAGAAATCACTCAGGTCAATACAATAAATATAAAAGTATCAGACAACTAATAAAAGATTGGACATATGTCAAAGGTGAGTGACACCTTTTATGTTTTGCTCTGTAGATAACTTACAAGAACTGTTCTTGACTAAAGTACAAGGATCTGTTTCATCCTGGTGAACCAATGTGACTGGTCTTTAAGTCTTAATGATGCACAGAGAAATTGTACATTAAACATGTTGCCCTCAGTGGTGATCTCTGTGTTTTCACCTTAAATCATCCAGCTAGCCGTCACTTAAGTCCTGACTTAAAGTTGTGAATCTTCTCCATTATTTTGAATGGGTTTTGCCTCATATTCTTCTTCTGTACCCTGTTGTGTGTGCACATTTTTCAAACTCGTGATTTTCTTCCACATATCATTGGAAAAATGTGCTGGCATACAGCAAAGTCAATACATTGTCAATGGTCACTACCTCTGTTGTGGAGGGTCTCATGGAGAGCAACAGACTTCCCCATGATTGTGTATTTGGCCATAATTTGACATTTTCGTAATAAAAATACAATTTATAATCATCAAAGCTGATATCAAAACTGTGTAATATTCCTCTGTTACACAGGAATGAATCTGTGTAATATATGTAATCGACTTTTTTTATTTTTTAATTTTTTATTTTTTTTAAATAAATAAACTTTTTGTTCATACTCTAAGTTATTGAGATGTACTTATGGATGCTTACCATCGCAAGATCCGATTTTTAACATGTACCCTAGCAATGTCACGTAAAAATCAGACCCCTCACTCTCAATATAACATCTCTCAACTGTTTTTACGCACGGAGAGCGCAAGGAGACGTTGCGCACGCACCTGAACTGGGAGGGGAGAGGGGTTCCTTCTCTCCGGGCTGCCCGCGCCTTCCTCACCCGCAGTGGGCAACTCCACGACTCTGTCAACCCCTTTTTGATCCCCCACTTCCCCCTCCGCCGTTCCCCCGAAAAACCCGGTGTTACGTCAGACAGTGCAAGACAGGCAGACTCGGAGGAGCTAAACGTAGATGCTGCTGCCAAACCCGGCTCGGGGCTGCTCCCGAGCTCACTGCAGCCAATGCAATATAAAAACACAAGCTTTTTAAAGCAGCGACAGTATGCGGTAAGTCAATTGTTAATTCATGCTTGTTCGTCTCCTCGCAAGGGTTCATTTTTCTCACAGCTTTCTTCACATGACAGGTCACTGTTGCTGGCACAATTACGCGCAAAACAGAGCAGGAGCGTAAACGGTGTACAGATAAGGAGTAGACTGGTTTACTGGTTTGAACAAAAAGAGTATGATATGATGATGCTACAGAGATTTTTGACACACGGATGTTTTTGCATTTTTGAAGTTTGATTTTTTGTTGATCTGAAAAACAAACATGCCCCACGCTCGAAATAGGAACCCCAGTCCCATCCCGGAGGTAACATGGGACACGGGACTGAAGGAGATGAACGAGACGTGGAAAGGGGCAATAGCCTGTCTGGGGGTGGCTGTCTTCTTTGTAATGACCATCGGGATTATTTACTGGCAAGTGGTGGACCAGCCCAACAAGAACTGGATCCTCAGGGGAACTTTCAGCGGACTGATCTGGGAGAGAAGAACCCATTCGCTGGTCATACAGACTCTGATGGAGGACAGGACCTACGTGGAGATAGACGTCGGGAACGTGGGGAACCCCGACATCGAGGTTCCCTTTGTGAGGAACCTGTGCTGGCTTAATAAAACAGAGTTCTGCTACACCTGGGACTCGGTGGCCGAGGTGAAGATCTCGCTGGAGGTGAGCGAGGATGCAGAGACGGAGTGCTACAGCATGGCCTGGACGCCGGTGAACTGTCATGTGGAGCTGAAGGTAGGTGTTCGGTCAAGATTCAGTCAGTCCACAGAGGAAAATCTCACTCCGCACAGCATAAGACTAATAAAACGTTTCCAGCTTCACTTTGCGCGCATTGAATTTGTTTTATCAGCTACTGACTCCATGTGCAAATTCAGTTAATTTTGTCCAAAAATAATTGTGAGAAATGTGTCATTCAGACCTTTGCAACATAGTTAAACTAGCAATTACAGATCAAGCCATGTGGTTAAATAATTTGACTGTGTCGGATATTAAACTTTACCGTAAAAAAACCATTCATTTTTTTTTTTTTTTATTAAGCACAGTGTGCAATGTTCAATATCAACAATCCTCCCTGAAAACTATTATTAGAATGCATCTGAAGATGTAGTTGCAGGAAACCGGAATTCTTGTTCGACTTGTTGGATTTCCATCCCAGAGAGAGTCAGACTGATTTGTTTATTAGGATTTAATTTAATGAAGAAAAAAAAACATACTAGAAGAGTTGACTTGCTGATGAGAAGCTAAAGAAAGAATTTCAAGATACAATTCAGTGGTGTGTGTTTGTCACTAAAAAAATATATGCAAACAATGAAAAACACCACAGGATAATGCAATAAGGATTTTCACTAAATACAAAGCTTTACAACGGAGAAATGATGATGCTGACATCACAAAGACGCATCAATTGAGCTAATTGGTTTGCATTTGTAAATTTTATGTCAGGCCTGTAACTTTTGGAAAATTTTGCCTCAGATTCTAAGGCATTTGAGCTTCATCTTAGTTATTAAGGTTTCAGCTATGCTTAAGTCAAAGTGTTGGAAGCCATAGTGGGGCTTGAAGAACTTGTTAGGACTTGGGGAAACATTCTTAAACATTGATATATATGTCGTCTTCATACAGTTTTGCTTAAAATAATTCCACGCAACACTCTAAAATGTTTTTCTGTGGTTCTCTCAAAAGAAGACAGTGACAAATATAAATGCAATTATAAAGAAAGACACTAGAAAATATGAATGGCTCTACTCAAAAGAAGCACAATCAATATTGTGATGTCATTTCATGTGGATATGGAAGTTTGTTTTTGTATGGTATAAAATTTATTGTTGCTAAAAGGAAATGATTTTACCCCTACTGGCTTTAAGTTTGTTTTTAACTTTAACTTGTTTGCTCCAGACAAACTTTCTAGCAAGTTGAACTTCGGTAAATGCCAATGTGTGCTCTTGTGATCTGTTTTTCCATTTTAAAAATTAATTCAGTTGTTGCATTATTTTAAAATAAAGCAAGTCAAATCAGAATAATTGGCATTTGCAAAAATCACAATGCAGTCGGCGCAGTTCCTTTTTTATATAAAAGCCTCCACAGTACAGCTGCAGTCCATTGAATTGCACCTTTTAAGAACTTTACATCCAATAGTCTACTCACTGTAATCCACCCATCCCTCTCTCCATCTTAAATTTCAGAAGCCCTTATGATGTTTAGGGAGGTTAATCTGTTCCCACTGGAACATTCCTCACCATATAACTTGTGGCGTGACTGTTCCCAGCAAATCCCTTTGTGCCCAGGTCGCCCATGTTGTCCTAATTTTTCAAACCCTGCCGTCTGCAGAGCCTCTCAGGTGACCGTTTGGCTACGGAGGCCAGTTTTGCTGACATGTTTGTACATTTTACATGAAGGCTTTCCTTTAGAAACCCCTTGGTCATTCGACCCCTGCTGCGTGCTGTACTTTCTTAGACGGCTTCATGTACCTGCATTGCACAGCACTTTGGGTTCTTCAGTTCTGGAGTCAGGTTTCTTCATTTTAATATGTTAAAACACGAAGCATGTGTCTAAAAAGACTAAAGGGGACACAGGATATTTTTAAGATGCATTTCTAACTATCTTTGAGGCCTAATTTAATTACACTACAGCCCTAATGTGACCCACGTTTGTGTTTCAGCATAAATATTCTAATCATTTATTCTACCTTTAAGAGTGGTAGTAATAGTTGTATTGTATCTTTTTTATTGCTTTCTGTTGTATTTCCAAGTCTTCCTTCGTTACCCAAAGTGATGGTTCTTGAATGAATTGTTTTTACAAGTAGAATTAAGCATTTCTAAATATTAAACCAAGTTTTGAAGAACTATTCTTTGGGAAATTATCACATTAAGGCCTAACTCAGTCAGTTGTTTAGATTAAGAAGTAGACATGATCAGCTGCAGTGTTTGTAATTTAGCGCTGAAAAGGAATCTACGCTCTTTATCATTGTGACAGAAAGGTTTTTTAGAGTCACTGACGGACTGACACGCTTTGCAAAATGTCAGAGTTTCCCTATCAAGAAAAGCACTGCTGATTCTTTCTACATTTAAACTTATTGTTACGCGTCTTTAGCTGTATTTGTATGACTTTTGCTTGCAAGTTGTGGTTCATTGTTTGACTGTATCCTGTCAGGACTGCTTCTCCATGGCCAATGTCTCCTGGTACGGCGGCGCGAATGTCCAGGGTCAGACTTGGCCCATTAATGATCAGAACATCACAATGCAGCCCTACATCGTCAGCAATCTGAAGGACACTCCCTCTGGATATGGCTCTCCACTGGAACGCTACTTCCTGGGTTCATCGGGTAAGGTGCCTTTATTAGACACACACACACACACAAAATAAACACACAAACAGAGATATATTTTCTATTGCGTAACATGACACAGAGTCAGCTGTTTCTGCACACTTCTATCAAGGATTGTAGAAATCTGACTCAGCACTAGCAGATTTGCAATCGCAGAGTGTGAGGGAAGCCCAGCGGAGACTGTTGTGTTGTTTGTTGTGTTTTAGTGCATATGAAACTCCTCACGTGTTTGTGTTTAAAAATAATAATAATAATAATAATAATAATAATAATAATAATAATAATATGTAACGGATGTGTGGATTTGAATGTTTGGGTTAGTAATCTACTTTGTTGAAAACCAATAAAAATATTCAAAATAATAATAATAATAATAATAATAATAATAATAATAATAAACAGCTCTCAAGGCAGCACTTAAAAATCACAATGCTGATTTGGTATGTTGTCTGACCCACAAATAGAGAGTAACATAATCCTGTCTGTGGCATCTCGCTATATTAAATTTAGGATTAAACCACAAAGGGACACAAACCACCTTTGGCATCTTAAATTAACCCTTTGGGATCCAGGCGTAATTGCCTTTTGTCTCTATTAAAAGGACAGTTTTGGAAGAGAGCCCTCCTGCCTTGTTTAACTCCCTGGGTTATTTTTGGGAGGTGTTAGATTTTATACAGGGGGCAAAGCGGGAACGCAGTAACCCCCAGCGGATGTAAATGGTTAATGTGACTGATGGGGAATGTGTACATGTGCTTGTGTGGTAAAGTGCAGCATTAACCTTGGCAACGTAATATTCTCAAGTTGTCTTAATCTCGTGTCTTCGACAAATTAAATCTTGTTCCTCAAAGATTTAAAACTGAATAAGTATATTTTATTATGCAAGGCAGTGATAATTAAGGTGGTGTCATGTCATGATTTTTCAAAGGTGTCTTATATAACTTTCCAAATCTTTTTTGCAGATCACCATGTAACAAACCGACTGTTAGTAGACCGGATCTTAAAATCTGTTGGTATACGTCTATTCATCCCATTTAGCTATTGTTAAACCTAACTATTATTAACTATTAACTATTTAAACTCCATAAACCTGAGCTTTTTGAAAAAGTGCCAAGAGAAAGGAAGTTTTGAACAATAACTCTTAGACGTCCCTGTTGCAGTTTGCTGCAAGTCATGGAGGGGACACAGCAAACATCCAGAAGCAGGTGCTCTGGGCAAATGGACCTAAAATGAATTTGTTTACATGTAAAACATAACATTTAGTGCTGGCAGCAGCATCATGCCACTTTCAGAAGGCAGGAAAGAGTTGATGAAGAGACGGATGAAGCTACTGCATATTCTGAACAGTCCTAGCGGAAAATCTGTTGAAAACAAAGACATGTAAAGCAAACTCTGAGGGCTGAAAACAAAGGCAAGCTATAATTTTCAGATTATTACTTGCTAAAATAGAATCTGCACAATTTTCCTTCTATACCACAATCACTACTGTTCATATAGCGTAAATCCACACATTTCAGTGTGTTACATAACCAATGCAGCCTTAACAAGAAACACTTTGTATGAAGCTCTTTAGACTCTTAAGTACTTGGAGAAGAACTGAACAAGAACTTCAATGAAAAGTCAAATAAGAAACCAAGCAGCATCAAGTATTTGTATTGGTTTACTCTGTTGCTATTCAGATTAGGTTTTCAGCACACACAAGCTTGTTATCATAAAGCTATTTACGTTGACAATAATTTTCAAACATCTGTAAACCTGCACGCAGTAGGACAACTGTGTACATCATGAGGAGCATTTTGACACAATATGGTCCTCAATGTTCTAGTGCATAACCCTTATGGACTTTAGTTTTTTGTTGCAGCAGGTGATTAGCTCAACAAAAACAAAAAATAAATTGTGTGATAATTTAATAAAATGTAACAGTAGCAGCACCCAGTGCTCCATGCACCCTGTGGAGTGGAAATGTTAAATTATGACTTTTGAACACCAGCCTGGACTCTGGAAGAATGTTAATTCATGTTGCTGTCTGTCCTGATTCTTCTCTTTCTTTTTTCTTTCTCTCCATCTTCATAGATTAATGATATGAACTTTGTATTTAGTAGGTTTAAAGAATACAGCTCTCAAACCATAAAAAAACCATGAGCTTTTCATTTTAAGAGGACTTTTAACTTTAAATTGTTGGATAACAGTTACTGTCTGGTTGCTACATCTGGTCAGACTTATCAGACAACATAGCACAACAGTGCTGCAGTTTAATACTGAGTGAAGACATTTAAACTCAAGTGTTTCACTGCCAAGTTCTATAAATTTATCTCTTTTATAATTCACCATTTAAACACATTATTACTGCCTGAACAACAAAATTACTCGAAACAAGCTCCTTCTTTGTTCTTGTTATAATCTGCCGTAGTTGCAAGACAAAAGTGACCAAATATTTAAAAGCCTCCTCTTCGTACACCTGCATAACCTATCTACTGTCTTTGAACCGTTTTGGAAACCTTTTTTTTTATATCCCTATAACATTGTTATTCTTATGTCGCTTCGGTTTTCCGCACAAAGAACTTTTTCTTTTGCCTCTCCATATTTAGCTCCATATCATCAGATGACAACAAGGTTCAAATGAGAACAGGCTCACCACAGCGTGATCTCAAAAGGGCATGCATTGGATCACCTTTAGTGTGTGTGGAACAAAGGGACAGGAGGAGAGATCAAGGAACGGAAGGGTCCCTAATCAGTGCTGTGACTCTGTTACTGATCAAAGGCAGTTGCATATAATGCATACCCGACTATTGCACTATTGCCTCCAAGTCATACTGTGTCTGCTGTACGTTTTGCCATCACCCTATCAACTAACAAGCTTCAAAAATGATTCAGTTTCTTCAGAGATCCCAGCAGCATGGTTCAATACTTGATACTGATAACATACTGATTTAAAATGTAAAAATAATTGCTTTACTTGATGGTATAATCAATGGGCTCCTCCACAGTGTTGAGAAGTTTCAACTGAGTTACTAAGTTTTTAACTAATGAAATCAAAAGAATGTTGGGGGTGTTTTCTACTTTGTTTTGGTTTCATCTGAGACTCGCTGTCTGAATGTTTTCCTTTAGCAGATTCAAGAAATACTCCAAAAATAACCAAATGTAAAACAGCGACCACAGCTCCACAACATTCCGCTGAGTGATATAACTATTTAATGTCATTAAGAAATTCCATCTCGGCTTCAAGCCTTCAGTAGACTGTAGTCCTACTGAAGGCTTGAAGCCTCTTACTTTCCATTTCAGCTTTAGGGGAACAAATACATTGTAGCTTTAATATAATATTAGGACAGCTGCTTGAACTCCTTGACCATTACACACGAGGTCCGTGCATGTGACCTGTCTTCACTTACTTTAGTTAGTCAGTGGAGCACATTATAAATGTGGTAGGGTCTGAGTGACATGTGCAACCTAATAGGACCTCTGGGAGTCAAAGAAACTGAAGATTTTGTTGCTGACACACAAATATCGGACGGCTGTTGGCACAGATGTACTGAGCAGAACCAAGAGGGCAGAGGTGTTTGCAGAGATGCAGAAAGATTAGATAGAGGATATATGGAAGTATAGGAGTGGCTGATATCTGAGAATACTGGCAGCTAGAGGAACGTCTCGCAGCTCCACCTGTCTTTATCCATACAAACATAACTGAGCTGTGAGGAGCAGATCAGTCAATATTACAACATTTTGCTCAAGCTGAGGTAGGATTTTACTCTGTTACAAATGCAAAACGCTTATTACCAAACCGGCATCGGCGGCATGTAAAGTAACAATAACATTTATGAGGAACACCTAAAAACGTTGTTTTCCCTGTCGGGAGATGCATCTATTTTGAAAGGTTGTAATCTAATCTAATTCCACACATGTAAGCAAATAATGAACATACAGCAGAGGCCAAAATAATGCATGTGGTTTCAAAGTTATTTAGTTTTACCAACCATTGAGAATCAGTGAAGGGAGAGAAAGATTAGGGTGATGATAACGAGGTCTTCTAACTTCAGACTTTCCAAGAATATAGTTAGCTTTAAAGTGTTAAATTGTTTGGCACCCATTTATTTAACGGAACTGCTCCAGCCATATATCCTCAAAAGGAATCTGAGATCATCCAGACAGAGAATCATTAGTAGGAGAAAAGGAAGAAGGGCAGAGAGTGAAAGCCAGGAATTGAACCTGGAACCTTCGTGCTACAAAACAAACGTGCTAACATTTGTGGCACTGTTGAGCCACCTTTAGTACAACGCTTCTATACAAAGATGGTGCTGGTCATACATCTATTGTCCACACAGAGGCTATCCAATTATAATAATAATAATATAGAAACAGTCAATTTAAGATTTAATTTATTCTAGGACTGGCCAATCTGCTCCAGGGCAGCTGTTGCTACAATCCAACTGCTTGCCACTATCAGCATGTGAATGGTGCAGTGAATTTAGAGTGAAGTGCTTTAGGATCCTCTGGATTTGGTAAAGAGTCACCCAATTACAGGCAATTTACCCTTTGTGATTAAGTTTTGTGCAGTTTGTGGCACAGCACAGAAATCTGCTTGTAAAATGTAATAGCGTAATATGTAATATGTGGAGGCAAACTAACACCTCAGCACAACACCTTGACACGACATCTTACACCACCATAAATCATGGTGGTGGAGGCATTATGCTGTTTGTCAGTGACAGGGAAGTTGGTCAGGACTCATTGGAGGAATGGTGGAGATAAATTCAAGGTAGTCCAGAAAGAAACCCTGTCAGACGCTACAAAGGACCTGAAGCTTGGGCGATGGTTCACCATGTAGCAGGACAACTGTAAACAGACACACGACAGAATTGTTTAGCTCAAAGCATTTTTATCTGTTTTAATGCCTCAGTCCAAGTCCAGATCTAAATCCAGCTGAGAAATCTGTATCCTATTTCTTCCAGCTTACGATTTTATGAATTGATCTATCCCATAAAATCACGGTAAAAAAACAAACATCAAAGTTTGTGGTTGTAACAGTAAAAAAAAAAAATGTGGAAAAGTTGTGCTGAGTCAGTACTTTTTTTTCTGTTGTCTGCATATATCTAGACACAGAGGAGAAATTAGATCGAAATTCAGCTTGTCTTGTTTTTTTAAAACTACAACTCTTCGAAATATTATTTCTTTTCCATGTTTCTTTGTTTCCTTCTCTGACTCAGTCTTTCCATGTGGGATGACAGCTGATTGCTGCTCCTTTACGGTTTGCGTGTTCAAGTAGGCAGGAGCCAAGTATGACGGAGTCAGAGATAAGAGCTGTAAAACCGTCATGCATTTGATTTTGACTCTTTTGCATTGACTCCATTGCAATCAAACTGAGCTTTTTGAACGCTGATAAAAACGTGAAAGTATTTTCTTAAAGTTTTATTGAAAGCACAAACACAAGATGCAATAAAACCACTAAAACAGAAGGTAAAAGATTATCTGTTGACAATTCACCCGTTAAGCTACTTTCATTATATAGCTCAACTTAGTTTAATTATAACCACAAACTTTAATGGGCTTTATTGTAATTTCATGTGTTTGAACCAGCACAAGTTAAGGAGTGGTTTGTGTTCCTTTATCACATAAAATCACATTAAAATATCTGTTGTTTTTTTTGTTTCAATTCATTTGAATTCAGTTTATTTAGCACAAATTCACAACACATGTAATCTCAAGGCACTTCATAAAAAAAAAGATTGCATTATGTCACTGACTTGCAGCAGTCACTCCTCCTGGACGAGCATAAAGTGACCGTGGTCAGCTGCTTGTTTTTGTGTCGCTGACAGTTCCTTCCCCCTCATACTGAGCATGCATGTAACGACAGAGGAAATGAAAACAGAACCTGGCTCAGTGTGAACGGCCATCTGCCACAATGACCGACGGGGGATTTGAGAAGACAGAGCATGACACACACACAAAAAAAGAAACAGATGCACTGATCTAGGAGTACAAAGAAAAGTTAATGGCAGTTATAGCTCCTTTAGTGGCTTCATCGCAGAGAAAAACATAGTGAACTTGATAAGCTTTGAGCTGGTTTCAGATTGTAAGAGCACAGACTGTTAGTTGCATTAAAGGCTCAACCAATGTCAGTGTCTAGGAGAGAGACACTAAAAGACCAGGTCAAGACTCTCATCTATAGAATGACAATGTTAAGTTATTGGCAGCAGAAGCTCGTCTAATTCCCCCTGTTATGAAAGGAGCCACAGATAAACCAAGTGCCAGAAATGTAGCATCTCAAAAACTAAGAGAGAACATACAGCAAACAACTGAAATAGCAGCAATGAATGGAAAACTGGAGAGCAGAAGCAGAATGTATACGGTAAGTACAATATACATTGTATATGTACTTATACATATACAATGTATAAGTATATATACAATACTCAGGCTTGCATAAGTACTTTTCAAAAGCATGAAAACTCTTAATATATAATAGAGGTAACAAAGCTGAAAACTGAAATACCTTCCTCTTATTGTTTGACATATCTTGTATGTTTTAGGTTTTAGGTTGGAAGAAAAAAATTACATTAAGATGATCTAAATATCTAAATTATATAAGTGACAACCAAAACAGAAACAGCTGTGAATTATGACAAAAACAGGAAAGGTTCAGATTTATGTAATCTCAGACTATGGCAAACAAGCCTGGGTATTTTTATACAGCATATGTAACCATCTAGTTACAGTTATATTTAAACTACTTAAGAAGAAATATTTGATAAAGCTTGTATGTAAAAATGCTCATGTTTTGTCTAGCTTCTTTTATACTTTTGAGTGGAGATGTTTAGAACCAGTCATGTGTTTTAATTGCCTTATTAGATCACCAGTAAGTTTACGGTGAAACTCAAACTCTACTCGTTTTGACAAACATTAATCTGAAACATTTTCCAGTCCACCGCCTTTTATTTTCATCAGAATCATGAAAGTAATAAAGTGGAGTGATGAGCGGAGTCGAGCTATGAAGGTTCCTCATTGTGTCATTATTGTTTCAATAAGGGGGGATTGGAAATTTACTAACATGGCAGGAACCCAGTTTTGTGGCTATCAATTACTTGAGGTTGGGCACAGAAACTAAATTTCCATTGTTAAGGAAATTCATGCCTTGACACACACGCACACACACGCACACACCCCTGCACACACATTGAGCATTGTGCACATTTTTAAAACTGAAGTCAGGTTTGTCAGGGTGCACTGGCATCATAAATAACAGTATAAATATGACAGGTAAAGGAGTGCAGCCCATCTGGTCTGCAGCAGGAGGAACTTAGGCAGCAGTTTTGTTTTTTGTTTTTTCCTCTTTTAGAGGCCCTAGATGCCCCATTAAAATCTTTCTGACCCCTAAGAAAGAGTACCAATCTATCTCCACATGCCACCTCCAAGTGTTCACCTCTGCCCCAGCAAAAAGGAAGTGCATGGAGCCTTTATGGTGTCATAACACCTACCCTGTTTTTCTTGGATGTCTGTAGTTTTCCACTAAAGAAAGTGTACGTGAGTGTGTGAGTGAATGCATGCATCTCCATGTGTGAGAAAGCTACTTGATTTGTGCGCTTGCTCACAAACTGTAAAATTGAGGAATGCCTGTGTCAAATCGCTCATTTGTGCCCATTAAATTGTGCTGCTGCTTTGAAAGTAAGAGGATACTTCCAGTAAGGCAAATAATTTCACCTTTGAGAGCTGGTGGGTATTTTTTTCTTTTTATGGGAAGCTCAGAACATTTAAATAATTGTTCCAAAAATAGGGTCGCCCCTATTGCTTCCTCCCCAGTATCCCACCTTGGCTGTTACCCAAGGTCTCAAATTTGCGTCATTTTCTACATTTCCTGCTCTCGTGTGCTGAATTTGGAGATATGCGATGTTTTTTTAACGAAGCAAAGAGCTTGTAAGACTCTGCTTAGACAGCAAAAAGCATCATTCTGTATGCAAAGGGAGTTAGATTGTATAAAAATAGAAAATAAGATTTAGTACAACTTTGGATCTGTAGGGTTAGCTGCAGTTTTGGATGATGCTGTCCTATTTCCTTGACTCACTTCTGTTTTACTGCCAGTAAGAATTACAGTTGAAACTAGTTATTTACATAGAGTGTATGAAATATACGGCACGTTGTTTTGGGGATGTTTGGCTACAAGGAAGGCCAGTGCATAAATATATTGCTTTATGAGGAACATCTCAAGAAATCAGCCTGGAAGCTAAAGATTGGAGACAATCTATAGCTTTCAAATTACCAATTTCCCTAAGAATAGAATAAAATTATTTTCTAAATGCCTTAAGGACAACAAAGTTGGTGCTTTGGAGTGGCCAGCACTGCGTCCTGGTCGTACTTTAATAGAAGATTTTGGGAAAGGGTTTAAAAGGTGAATGTGAGCAAGGCAGTCTTGAAGGCAGGTAAAGCTACATAAGTTCTACAAGGAGGGATAGACCAAACTATTGTGGTTAATAAATTCTAATTAGTAAAGAAATTAATGCAAACATCTAAATTTAAGTAAAAGATCTAGAAATATGAATTGTGTTGTTATTCCACCATTTTGTAAATATCAGCAATTTTGCTCAATCATAAACTGCAAAACGTTTGGTGTGAATATATGATTACATATATTCCTGTACAGCGTGCTGTATGTAAATATCTGGTTTCAACTGTAAGCATCTTTGGAAGTCACACTCAAGCGACACGTTCCGTCCTGTGCACACTTTTAGTAAAGCACAGCATGCAGCAGCCTGCGTTATCTGCTCATCATTCTGTGCATCTACTTGGTGTTTGGTTTACTCTCACTTCATCGGTTTTCACTGCCTGCGTTTCACTTTCATCCCATTGTGAAGCCATAACATTTTCTACACTGCTCCACTTTCAGCTACACTCTACACATTTGCTTCAGTGCAGACTAATTCAGCAAGATTCTTCTGTAGTATTTTACTATTCAATTCAGTACAATTCATGTACAGGTGTCATGGGTTATGCTGTGTAAATTACAAATTTATTTCACAATGTTTATCAGCAAAAATCAACATTTAGCTCTATAAATCTGTATGACGGAGAGAAGTGGTGACCTAATACCTTGTGAGAAGCAGCTGAGGTGTTACCAGTATCTCTTTGACATTATCCATTGCAAACACATGAGAATTACCTTCAGGTTAAAGGCTCTTCACCGGCCTTATGCAGCACTTAAATGTGGATCTCTGAAACTATTAATCTGATTATAAACGGGTACATGTGTACCCTGCCCGCTTTTGGTGGTGGCCTCCATGAGAACAGTAAGTGCATTGAAACCAGAGAGGGTGGCGGAAGCAGGCCAAGCGCTCACCAGCTTCTCAGACTATTTAATCTCTTCGTAAACCAGCTGCAGAATCTGAAATCCTCAGGTTGGGCACTTTAAGCAGCTTGTGGCAAAAAAATCTCCAAAAACCTGAGTCAGGGGCCGGGGTCAGAGTCTGGGTTAACGGCACTGATCGATAGCAGATTTCGCTGGCCTTAGATGGGAATGGCCCGGAGCCGGACAGAACAGAGAGGTAGAGCGGGTGCTTAAAGCAGGAGAGTGGTGAGGGGAGGGGTAACCTGAGATGGACAAGACATTCCTTGCAGGGCAACAATTACATCTGGGGACAAAATTTTCTCATGGATTTTTTATTGTTTCACTGCTTGCAAGGACCATCTACACTGTTGCTCATGGGACACTCTCACTACACAACAAAAGCCTTGATTTGTCCCTCACTGCTTTAAATTTTCAAAGCCAAACTATCTTCATGTCTGTCGCTGTGCCTCACTACAGTATTCACACCCCATGAACCTTTACATACTTTATCGTTGTACAACAACAAACAATAAGAGATGCATCTTACAGGCTTTCAGTTTTTTCAGATTTTCTTCTGTGATCGCCTTGACATCGCGACTGGCCTCCCTGTAAGCTGCTGGAAAATTATTCCCACAGTATGACGCAGCCAGCATTATGTCTCATAATATCAATGGTGTTCTACCACTCATAGTGTTGCGTATGTATACATAAGTATAGAAGGTCTCTCTTCCAAACTTCATCGCTTGTGTCAGTCGAAAACATGAATTAGTCAGCTGCATTTTCACTACTGGTGAATTTCTTACTAGCAAAGGGATTTTCCCAACTACCCGACTGACTCTTTTACCCTAGGTGTGCAGTGCAACCTGCTGCCACACTCCTTCAACGGCGCGCTGCTGCCACTGCTCATCTCAGGCAGTGTCTTTCTTACATCTGATATCAGCTGACACAGCCCCGCTCTCTGCCTCCCACAACAATCTGCCGCACTCATCCAGGTCTCAGTAACACTCGTACACTATGTCATGGAAGTGGAATCTGTAACGGATCGTCTCCCTTGCACTACCTCCAGTTTGAAGCCAACTAGAGAACTAAATACAAAGTGTGTGGCTAAGTCCCCGTGTCAGCTCTGTTTTGTAAAATCCGTGCGAAAGGTTGCCAAATGTAATATTTATTTGGTTCTGACAACAAACGACCCCCTGCCCTGTCTTTTTCCCACTATGCAGGAGTCACAGTGCTTGTGTCCCCTGACATCCCCATGCAGCTCGGGTTGGACTGCAGACAGCAGTTCTGCTTGAAGTCGCTGCCTAGTATGGAGCGTCTCCCTCTCCAGTACACTGTGTGTGTGGCCCGCAACGTTAAAGCCGCTCACCTGGAAGCCGTGCAACAGCTTTCCGAGCTTAGCAGGGAGCTGCCAAACATGAAAACGTTGTGGTGAGTTCGGGCTAGACAAAGATTTTAATTTATTTGCCTTCAGTTGTCATGAGTCATAAACAAGCCCTGTGTTTCTGACAGGCTGCCGTTCTGGAAGTTCCTCACCAATGTGGACACGGGGCCGAAAGTGGAGAAGGAACTGAGGACCTTCTCCAATCGTCTGAAGAGACACCAGTTGGGGGAGGGAGTCATTAGCCTCAATGAACATTCCACCACCCTCCTTTCAGAAATGGTACATGCTGAACACTCGTCTCTGAACCGACTTAGACTTTTAAGTCTAAATCGATTCTCAGGTTTAGATTTTAAATAGTTTCCTTTTAAAAGCCTTTTCAAATGAGGGACAGATTTACATTTTGATTTAAAGTCTTAGTACGTTAAGATCATAATCATTGCAAAACTGCTTTTCTGCAAAAACACAATCATGTTACAACATAACTACAAATGCAGAAGCTGAATGTATTTAAAACAATATAATAAAATATAATTTTGCCATTAGATACCCAAAGTAGCTAATTTGGCATGTTTAGGTGTAACTCTAACTTCTAGATAGCAGCAAACAGTTTCATCTATGATCCTTTGAATGTGTTGAATATGCTTTGACGATAAGTAGTCCATTAACAGGAAGTGGTCTTCACCGAGAAATGTGTGGCAGAGATTTTTAATCTCTTGACACTGACTTGACACATTTAAGAACAGTCACTTCCTCATCCGATCCTGCAGACTCTCCTGTCAAATGTTTTATCCCAACTGGAGATTCTGCATGTTGTCCTCGACAAATTGGTACGACTGGGTTCAAGTAGGTTGAGAAAGCTACAGTAACATCCTGACACCTAAAATGCATTTTGGTTATTTAAATATAAAAATTCATAAATTAACCTCTGATTTGAATAATACAGTTACAGTCCCCCAGTTTTTATGCAGCATTTAGAGGAAAGCCAGGCTAATGCAGTAGAGAGTGTGTGTAACATTAAAACATTGTTTATTTTGATGTGACACATTTACAACTCAGATAACACACTTACTGGCATCATAATATGTTCATATAATAAGGTCAGGTTTTTTAAATGTTACAGCTTACAGTATAGAAGCTGCAAGCTGTAATGTAATGAACTCAAGAAGGTTTCTTGAACAACCGTGTTACTGGGTGAAGTTCAATGATATCTTTCACTTTAGTGATTTACAAGCTTTCAAGGTGATTCAAGTTTATCCCTGTCTGACTGCCACACCAATTTTATATTCATGCTTCAGAAAAAAAAAGTAGACACCAACGTCAGCCACTGACTGAAGATGTCCAACTTTTTCTTTTTAGGGTTTTGCTTTTTCACTCATTTGTTCTTTTTCTAAAATGTGTGGCTCTCATGATCTTCCTAATTAACAGTCAGAGCAGTGAGGTTGGTGAGGTCATGTGCATAAAACTGACACAGCTGAAGGAATATTTTTAAGTGGACCTCCACTGTGACTGAAACAGGCAGGGAACAAAAGAGGGGGAACAGATTCGCTGAAATGGCAAAGCAAAGAAAAAAACTGTCTAAAACTTCCTACAACATCCTCAAAGATTTTGTAATAATTTTGGGATATAACTTGCATATTATGAATTGCATGTTATGGTTTCATGTCCATCAAGTAGCATCCTCTGAGTGATATTCCAAACTGCACAGAAACATACACCACAGTTAAGTGGATCCATGTCAATACCTGGTGATGTTCCATTACAAATCAAATATAGTTTGGAGAAAATAAACAGAGCCTCCCACTCAGAAGGATCTCAGGTTGCTGAGAGTGTGGTAACTGCAGGATGGCGAAGAACTGGGTGTGCTGAGGTTCAAAGGGATCCCAGCCAAGATCAACTCCAGCAGGTGATCCTGACACCAGTGCGATGCTGCGATCTGACTGGGAGTCGGCACTGGAGCGGAAAGATGAGGAGTTCATGGATCTGTGTTTGTACTGTAAATACACAATGGTAACTGTATGTTCCTTTTTTACAGATCAGTAGGTGTGACGTGATAAAGGGAGGAGGTATATCGTGGGAGTAATAACATATCTGTAGTTGGTGAACGAGACGTTTCTAAAATCTCCTCTCCTCTCCTCATCCCCTATTTTGATACACGGTAGATGCAAGAAGTCCTACAGTGTGTTATGGAAAACTTTTACAAGCATAGTTGAAAGGAATCCAATATTGTAGAAGAGTAAGTAGATCATTAGCTGGACTTTGCCCTTCCTTTTTGGTTCCTACAAAGATTTTTATCAGCTACACTGGCTCTCCATATTTTATTTCCTTTCATTGTTTGTCACCTTTCTGAACAAAGATCAAGGTTAGAGTTGAGCTTTTGTTTTTCTTGTTTCTTCTTATGTAAACTAATCATGCTTTCATACATAATTTACAAAGCAAACCCAGAAACTTACACAATATAAGTTAATCTATCTTTTGCTTCCACAGTTCATTCACATCCTGGGATAAAACTTTATATTCTTAAGAGCTTTGGTTGCACACTTACGTAATGTGAAATCTCCATTCGTGAGAACTCATGTTGAATGTTTTTTGTTGGCTTCTGCATCTCTGTTCCTTTCTATAGGACCATGACTACCTCAACAGCAGGAAAAGAGGGATGTCCAAGAGACTGACCAGGGACCTCCCACTTGTCAAGCTTCTTAACATTTCCATCACCCTGTCTCCTTTCCTGGGCGTGGACACCACGCAGTTCCACACCTCCCTCACTGACGGCACAGAGGACTACTGGCTCAGTCTTCCCTCAGCCACTCAGGGGAAGCTGGTGAGAACCAAGCAGAAAAAACATTCACCATGTTCACCAGTCACACCTTTTAAAATTTACAGTATTTCCCCTAAACTAGATTTATTAGTTTCCATATTCCATGTGAAAAAGTATTTACTCCCCTACATATTACATTTATTTATTTTTTTGCAAATAATGCCTCAAGTGAAAGTAAAGAAATGTGTCTCATGATGTCTAAAGGGAATCATTAAATATTAGTAGGTTTTTTTTTCTTATTTGTACCTATGTTAAAAAATTATATTCAGTGACTCGGTTTTTAAATTAACTATATCACTCACAGATTTTGAGAAAGTGATTCATTTTATGTGGTAAAGTAATTACCAGACAAACGATTAATTTTGTAGTGACCCTCTGTGAGTTTGGATCTGCCACAGGGACGTTATGTACCTTCTTTGACCCAGTAATTTAAAAGACTTCTCCACATTGTATTTAGAGCCTGCCGCAAAAATATGTTGCTTTGTGATTCCAATGAATGTATCTAACAACAGGGAGTCACTTAGTTTAATTTCGCTTTGACAAAGATTAATAATTTATCAAATTTCATAAGAATCAACTGTAAAGATAATGGACAGTTGAGTAAAGTTATGTATTGGATTTTTACTGTGTAGTTTTAAAAAAAAATCAAAAATAATAAAACATACTTGATTATCATAAGAAATAACCTGATACAAAAATGGTTTATGTAATGGTGATGATGTGAGTTTTAAACTTGAACAGAAAGGCACAGAAAGTAAAGCCCAAAAGTACTCATATTCCTGGAACATTTAGGTTTAAAGTAATCTTTTAATTTTACAAAAATGTTTCTGCTGACTGCTGTAGGGCAGCTGAGCCAGTGACATAATGAATGGGGATTTTCTGTTCCTGGTTTTCACTAGATTGTGTTTTTGTATTATTTTGAGCAGTTCATTGCTGACATTAAGGGTGTTGAATACTTGATTAATTACTTTGTGTTGAGTTGTTTAGTTCTTTTTGGTGTTCTGCTTATTGTGTGCTACTGTAGTTCCTTCTCTAAGTGTTGATCTTTAGTTTGTGGTTCAGATTCCATTTTGTGGTCGTTCCCTCTGCCTTCATTTTCAGCTCATTTGTTTGTTCTCCCTGGTTAGGATCCTCTCTAGCTGCACTGGATTCATTTGTTTAGTCATAACAGGTTCTTATGCCAATTATCCATCATCCTGTAGTTAAAAGATTGTCAGTTTTCTCACCACCTCACTGGATTCTTGAGTTTTCCATCATTTGTTTCCCCTCATGCTGGTTCTTCAGTTGTTCATCCCAGTTAGTTTACTCCTTGGTCCTTCTGTGCCAGTTCTTCGGTTCTTGTAAGTATTTTTTTAAATAAATTCCTTTACCATGAACATGAGGTGACCATTTTCACGTCTGCGTTTGGGTCCAACGCCACCTCCAGCCAGATGTTGCAGCCAGAGTCTGGATTGGACTCTGATCAGAAATCTGTGAAGGGAAATAAAGATTAGGGTGAAAAGCAGAAGCTCTTCAGCAACAACAAATTGTCAAAACACAAAGGTGTGGATATAAACAGAAACCTGCACTTTCAAAATTGGCACTCATAATACAAGACTTGGTTATTTTTTGAGAAACGCCTGCATCTTTTGCTGATCTAATGCAAGGTTTACGGCCAAATTAAAACCACCACTATCTAAATCTGCCCCAACCATGAAGGTTTTAATATTAACTGCATTGTAATATCCTCATGTTTAAGTTGCTTTGAATAAAAGCACCTATCAAACGCAGAACGATAAATGATTATGGGCTTGCTTGTGAATTATGAATTGGCATAGGGGTAAGTTGACCCAGGAAAAATGATATGCCCTCCTTATTAACAGTGGAAGAACAGATAGTGCTGTAGAAAACCTGGGACAACATGCAGTTTATCATAGATATTAAAAAAAGAAATCTCGAAGTTAACGTCTTCAGTCTGGGGACTTCTCTACATTTTAAGGCTTGGATCAACAGTCAGTAAGAATGACTTTGAATTGCAAAAATGTATCCAAAGATGATAAGCACACATTTGATCATTGCAAATAAAGAATGCAAAAATAAACTTGTCTGATTTTCTTTTTTTTTTATATGTACTTGATTACTTGTACAGCACTTGATCCTGTTCTGGTTTTAAAATAAATGGCATTCAAATTGTGAAATAGATACCAAATATTCTAAAAGTAAATATTTTAAGCTATGCACAGTCAAAAAAAGAATATAACCACATTCATAAAATCTATCAAGGTATTATTTAGATTTTACAAAACTGAAATGCTACAGTGGCATTTCACTTGCACTGTTTTCCTGGTCCATTTCTGCAGATTCCTGTGCTGACCCAGTGGCGAGGAAAGTTCTGCGTGAAGCTGAACCTCACTAACCCAGCCGCTGTGAGCTGGTTCCTGGACAGAGTGGAGTCCCTGCAGGCCCATTTAGGGATGGAGTACGTCGTCCTGGAGGGGGGAGAGGGGAATCTGTTCGAGGAGCAGGCCCTGCGAACACCGCTGGTTCTGAGTGGAGATAAATACATTGAACTTCTGGCTGACGTGGCCAAAAGTATAGGAGACTCCACCATCATGACAGCTGGAACTAGGTAATGCATCTTTCTGTTCAAGTAAGTATGTGACATTTATATTTTCACATCAAGGTATGTTAATTACAAACATTTTGTGTCTCAGATCAAGCCACATGCCTCTGTTCATCAACATGGCACTCTTACAATCCGACTGGAGTCCAACGGGTTTGAGGGCAATCATTCCCTCACTGTTGCACCATGCCTTGGTGGGATACAACTTCCTCATTCCCGATGCAGTAGGTAATACAACAGCCTCTTTAGTACATTTTTTGCAATGTAATGTTTCAGTAAGATGCTTTTTTTTTAAATACACAAACCTTGGTTTTTGGCAAAAAAGTAAATCAAGCATACACCAGCCCTTTTCTAAATTCCTTCAACGGTGGCTTGCAGCCAAGCAGACAGATGATGTCTGGGTGAAAACTATTTTCTTTGAAGTGGAGAAAAGAGGCACTTTCTGGAAAAAAAAAAAGTGTGATCCATTAATTTGTCTTAAGTCTAATTCAGTGTTTCTCTCAGGCCCTCAGAGCCGACTGTGCTGTGTGTTTAGGTGTTTCCCTGCTGACACACACCTGACTGAAACTAACCAGTGGTTAATGGGCTTCTGCAGCATTTAATTATAGTATGAGGAGTTGATTAAATCATTTGAATCAGGTGTGCTGGAGCAGAGACTCATCTGAAACATGAAGAACTGGCAGCACTGAGGAGCAAAGTCAAAACTCACTGGTCTAATGTAAACCTTACATACAAAGTTGTAGTTGATTTTAAAGTCTTTGTGTAAATATTTAAGGCATTATTGCTCTCCTACTTTTGTAAATAGAGCCCAACTTTTATAAAGTCAAAGTCTATGTAATACATATCTATTCCTGTCTTTTTCAAAAATTTTATGTTTTTGTATTTAGTGTATTAGCTCTAGAACAATTATTAGCCCCTGAGTCGTGTCTTATTATTCTCTTAGGAGGCTCTCTGTCTGGAGACCTGGTCACAGATAAAGAGCTGTTTATCCGGTGGCTGGAGATAGCAGCTTTTCTTCCTGTTCTCAGCTTCCATACGCCACCCTGGGTCTTTGGTGAGGACCAGGTATATGCAACTGTAATCCAACAATACTCTTAACCATCACAGACCATACATTCCAGCTTTAATCTGCATAGTTAAAGCAGATTAATTCTGCTTTAATTATGCATAATTAAAGCAGAATTAATCTTAGAATCACTAAGTTGTCAGTAATTACATTTCACGTGTTTATGTCATACAACTAATGAAAATGCCAAAATGTATCTTCTCAAATATATAATCACAATAAAAGTGCTTTTTGTTGTCAAAAATGTTACCTTGTGGCCCAAATGATTCTGGGTAAAACTGCTGGCTTGCGAACAGTCACTTATACTCTCCACAATCTTGGTTGTAGAATAATGGAAAGTTGAGTGGAAGGAAGACATGGTAGAAAAGTTGTCCATCAGCAGGGAAAAGATCTGCTTTGCGAGTATTGTGACGTGAAACACCCCAACAGCTTGGTAGAAGCAGAGGACATAGATGAGAGCTGCTGCATTTCCTCCGCTAAAACATTTCTACCTGGAGACTACTTGGTGGAGTCTCACCGGGGCTAAGGAGAAAAAGGGCCCAACTTAGATCACAGTGACACAGTCCACTGTGACGTTTCTCCAGACATACCTTGTAGTAATCTGAGAATTCTGGGTTCTTTTAAAAATCCTTTTAATTCATCTTAATTGGTAATATTCTAATTAATCTTGGGGATTCCTTGGCTGTAATCCATAATCATAAAAAAATAAAAATAAATCCTCACTGCACAGGTTGTACACAATGAATCTGTATTATATATATGGTCTTCCCCTGATTTGAAATACTGGAATGAAAAAATTCAAAGATATTCCAGTTTACTGAGCTGCGCCACTTTTTAAGGTGAGAAAATTTAAGTTCACATTTTGATAGCAATTTTCTCCAAAAGGAATAAAATTCAGTGTAAAGAGAGGTGGATTGTCTGCTTATTTAAAGTCTTAAAAGGATTAAGCGGCAGTGGCGGCTACTTTTAAACAAAGATAGTAAAGAAGTAGCGTACTGGCAGTTGTTCTCATTGATGCTTTTGTAGCGCCGTAACGTTTTTCTACACAGGAAAGAAAAATTAGCAATTCACAAATCTCAGCAGGAACTCAGGGTGACCAATCTCCAGTGATGGTTCATGATGCTTTTCTTAACAACTTGCAAGAGCTCAGATTTCTGAAAATATATTTTTTATTTATTTCTAGAGGATGTCAGCTGTTTCACCCCTCCTTCTGTTCTTCCAGTCTTTCGTCATCTCAATCACCTGTGGTTGAGAGTCCATCTGTTCTGAATTACTATCCCTGTTCTGGATTTATGGCTCACTCTCACTCTCTAGGGTCACCTCTACTGGAATAATGATTCCAAGGCAAATTCTGGCAAAAATATTTTACTGTCGCAATGAAGGTTTCCATTAATGATAGACAATAAAATGATGAATTGCTTTTTCAGTACTAATAGCAATTAGGACGGAAGCAGGGAAGCGCACTGACAAAAGTAAAAATAGAGCTTTTGGACAGTTCTGCTAGACATTAGACAGCAGCAAGTTTTCCACTTTGGCATGTAGAGCAGCATTCAGCTTATAAAGTTGAATGATTCAAGACTGAAGTGACGTGTACTGTAAAACAGTCTGCTGAAATACATGTTGTAAATAACTTTAATATGGCATTTTTTACTGCACTTTGGTGCACCTTGTTTTCAGAATCTGTGAGACGTTATACAGTCACAGACAGGTCACAGCAACAACTGCAGCGGAGTCAAATAGCAGCGAAAACCTCAAAGCCACACACACGCCTGGATTCTCAATTAGAGCAAGATTCACTCAAACCTGGGCAGCAGTTCAAGCTCATTCCAAATGTTCCCAATCCCCAGCTCATGAAAATACATTTTCTTTTTAATAGATGTGGTCAAATTAGGTTTTTGTCACGGGACACTGAGGAGGATGTGACCTTTTTAGGAATGCTACATTCGTTTGGCTAAACGCAGTCCAGAGCTGGGCTTGGACAGTGGAGCCACTGTAAGGAAAAATGAAGCACTCTGCCCTGGCAGGCACTGTTTTATTAAACACAGGACGCTGATAAAGTATTTATACCCCTTAAATTATTTCACATTTTTCACTTTACAGTCACAGCCATTAATGTATCTTAGTGGTATGATTATAGATCATCACAAAGTGGTGCATAACTGGCAAGTGGATGCAATTCTCAGTTCGTCTTAGGTCTGGATTTGACTAGGTCATCCAAGTAGAGGAATAATGCTTTGATCAGCACTATTGCATTGCAGCTCCTGCTGTATGTTCAGTTTGCTTTGCTGAAAGATGAACCTTCAACTTTGACCAGCTTTCTTATCCTTGCTGGAAAAAAAAAAGCATCCACAAAACATGCTGCTGCCACTACCGTGTTTTCCCATTGGAATGGTGTGCTTAAGGTGATAGTTTTACACAATGTGTGCATATCTGTTGGTCTAAAATGAATTGCTTTAGTCTTATCCCAGCAGAGCATCTTAAGTTTTATTTTTCAACAGTGGTTTCGCCATATCAACCAAATTTGTGGAGCAGCCAAATAATAGTTGGCCTGTTCAGAGATTACATAGGGCTTACATGCAGCTCAACAACAACTGGGGGCAGTAATGCTCCATTACTTTGGTTTACCATCTGACAGTGAATCAAGAAAGAAGTCATAGAAGTGAAAGAGAGAGACTACATTGCAGTGTACTGGTAGTTACGCTGTGTGGTGTTGTGCCAGAGAACAAGCCCATACGCATTAATTTTATGATGTGTCAACCCTCCAGGTGTTAAATCTGACCCGGATTTATATCACAAAGCACCAGACGGATGTGGTTCCACTACTACAGAAGTATGCAGAGGAGTGGCAGTTGACTGGAAACCCCATCTACCGTCCTTTGTGGTGGCTCAGTCCCAGTGACCCCATGACTTTCACCACCGATGACCAGTTTCTAATTGGAGACGAGGTGACTAGTGACCCGATCCCTCTCTGATGGGAGAGGATCCAGTTTACGTTTTCAGCCTCTGATCCCCATCCAACTTCCAATTGGCCACCAGATCAGTTTTGGTAAAATGAACTGCTTTGAACTCTTGTGCTTTCAGGTCCTGGTGGCACCGATAGTGGAGAAGGGGGCAGTCCAGAGGGATATTTATTTACCAGATGGGGGCTTCCAGTGGCAAGACAGCCAGAGTGAGCAGGTGTTTGATGGCGGGACGTTTCTGGAGGATTACCCTGTTCCTCTGGAGGAGGTGGCTGTTTTCTTACGGAGAAGCTGAGTCCTGACTAACATCTTTAGTCGTCCAATTGTTACTGTTTTGAATCAAATTCTTAAAAAAATATTTTTCTGAAAGTGTTCTGATCTCAACTTGCACTTTTCCACTAAAGACCATTGACGCTGTCTCAACGTCTGACTTGAGATGACATGTAGAAAGACTGTTTTTTTTTATACTTGCACTTTAAAGTTTGAAATTGTTACCCTTTTCTCTTTGTGATATGTTTTCTTCATTTTTTAAGTTAATCAGTGTTACCTCCCGGCTGATTTTCTGGGCTTTTATTTTTTATTCAATCATCTTTCTTCTGTGTATAGTTCCTGAAAGATCTGTGTGTTTACATACTGCCTTTCAACAGTCTTTAAATTTTTGTTGTTGTTGTTGTTGCTGCTGGTTCTCTTCATAAAGAGGAACAAAACATTGTTGGCTTAAAAGAATCTCTCAAGAAGACCAAATGAAGAAATGGAAAAATACAGGAAGACTTTTGAAACAGCTGTTTTTGAGGGAACTGCTTAGTAGAAGAAAACTGGGTCACACACCAAAAGTCACAAATTGGGATATTAGCACTATGGTATTGGAGGACTTGCTCAGTCATTGGAAAAAAAGGCTTTTACTTGAACCAAAAGAGCTGAGAGGCAGATGCTTTATGAATGTACCTCAGATTTTGGATGCTCACTGCTTTGTGAATCTGTTACAACAGTTCATCACCAACAAGCATGTTTTCAGTGAATAGCTTAACTAATTTAGTACAGCTCTGTTGGACATTCTTAGTACTGTATTCACATGAACTTGAGGCCAAGCCACTCTTTTTTATTACTGTGCATATTTCTGCATTTAGAGCTGATTTTTTTTGTTTTAAACAATTGATTAGAGTTGGTGATGAATTTAGAATGTTTTGTTAGTGCAAGAACTAAGCATTTATTGGTAAAACTTTGGAAATTTTCTGATAGGATGCTTGTCACAAATACAGTCTGTATTTTAGTAAGTCCTTTAGACGGCCTCATTCACATATGTCACCCTCTTCGGTTTGATAGCTTATTAATATTCTGAACCAGATTTGTGTTTAAATTTAAAATCTGCCCAGAAAAAAAAGAAAGATTTTTTTACTTCATAATTAATCACTCTGTATTTTTTTTTTATGAATGTTGTAGATGTTTAGAAAAGTTTTTCATAACTGATTTGCTCTCTGCAAAACTATCTTAACTGGCCAGCAGTGATATTACAGCCTTTGTGTCTCCGTATAAATTAGCTGAGCAGATATCAGTACTAATCAGCTAATACACTCAGGTCTAATGAAGCTTATCAGTTCACCAAATGTCTTATAGCAGCGTAGCATATTGTGATCACACTGATGTCTTAATCTGTCACAGAGCAGAATGTACAATGTGCACACAAGGATTTTCCAAAGCCATTCTGGTGAGAAGTTCTAGTTCCGATGAGAAATTTTAAAAGAATGTTTTTGCTCTTTTTTAAACGTGTTGCAGGAAGAGCTTTTGCGTGTCGGTCCTTTAATGTACAGATGGAACGAACCAGATGCCTTATTAATGTGCTAAACTTAAAATTCACACTAAGACGTGTTTCTGGACTATTGCAGTATTAGCAACTGTGCCATTACATGTGTTTATCTTTTCTCTTTTCTGTAAATTAGGATTGTAGAATGATGCAATAAAGTTTACATTTTCTTATTTCAGGTCCTCCAATTTTTTAAGTTCATGTTTGTTTCATGACACGGAGGGGGTCGCAGAATCACTGGCAGCATTTATTAGACAATAACCGATAGAATGACTTTCACATGGCATAAACATTATCAAAACGAAATGGAAAAAGTTTGGTTCCAGAACCTTCCACTGCAGGGATTTCTAGAAAAATCTCTTTTTGTCCTTTGGTCATTTTTGCCTCTTCTTCCTTGTCGCATTCTCAAGCTTTTTCTTTGCAAGAGTGGCAGATTCCAACTGTGCCCAAATTGTCTTTATGGCATTATGCACCTTTTTATTCTCAAGTATTTTTTTGAGTGCCACTTTCTTTGAAGACTCAAACTACTGATATTACTAATTGCATGTTTGCAATTAGGCATAAGCAATAAAAGGGACACAATAACCTTGAGGAAAAAGATGCTTTGCTCAGATGAGACCAAAATGTTGGCCATAAAATTGGCCAACACTTTGCAAAATACAATGTGTGTAAAACTACACATTACCTCAAATATTCTCTCCTCAAGTTGGAACACGGCAGTGGCAGCATGCACTGAAAAATACTTAGTTTTTGGTCATTTCTGTTTCTGAGTAAGCACCACGTGACAAGCAACAGCCCCTGGTTGCAACCCCACAGCAACTACATACCTTTCCAGGTGTACATTGGAAAAGTATCTGGCAATGATTAAAACTTTCAAACTACCATTAATAAGTGTTATATTTTTTTTGGTCAAAAGAGACGTGAATTTCATGTTTTACGTGTATCTATGATCAGCCAACTATGATGAGAATGTGAGAACATGTCAGAAAACAGATTTGTTTCATTAGCCAAGTCCATGCGTTTATAGAACAAAGGAGGAGGAGCAAGATACTGAATCTGATGTCTCTTTTCAGTTCAGCTCTCCACAGGAGACAGATTTCCACTTGAATCTACTGGAGGTTATTTATAGGTCTGGTGGAGGCTGAGGGAGAGATCCTCAGTGGGTTTATATTCAGCCTTGCCGTCTCTCAGCTTTCCCTCTTTACCTTCCACTTGGCCAAGCTCCATCTTGAGGCCCCAGTCAGTCCCTGCTTCTTAGACAGGTGCAGCTGGTGGCAGACTTGCAGGGTTCCTCCTCGCCAGCCACTGAGCTCCCCCTCTCCGCTTACACCCTTTACTTCATCGCACAGATTCATGTGGCTCTTCTTAAAATTGGTGCAGTTCTCAGTCAGATAAGGTTCTCCTGGTATGCTGGTGTGGCTCTGTGGTTTGTGAGGTGATGGAGTCGCAGTGTGAGAGACTTGAGCGAACTTATTTCAAATGGACAAAACCTTAACCTTGTTATTCTCATTTTCATTCATTTTGCAGCTTCTTTTTATAAATCATCGTAACTTTAGTTTTCTTTGGAGCTATTTATGGAAAGAAAAGGAATGTGTTCGTTACTGATTCTTCCGTCTAGAGCTTGGGAAACATTTTAAGTTAATGCCCACCACAATAGTCGATCTCTTTCGAGAAAAGCTGTGGTTTAAGGCACCCACCCTTAGACTGCTGGCTGCAGAACACAGAAGTTCTGCATATTCACTGAACATTTAACATTCAACCCAATTACTTTTGAGCATAAGAGAGAATTACGTAACCTCTCCAACGGACCGAGAAAAACAAGCTGTCCTGCCAAAGAACCAAATCAAGAATGGCACATATAAGCTACATACAGTAGCAACAATTTGAACAATGTCATTCTCCTCCGTTAACAACTATGAGTGACAAAATGGAATAAAGTCATCAGGTGCGTGCATGAAAAGCTCATAAAACAAGATAGGGCCACACTGGCTCCACACTTTTCTTTGAGTGTGTTGTGGAGCAGGAGGCACATGAATTAAACCGGTGACAAGTGGAGGCTGTGGATCTCTCCAAAGTCTACTTTTAGAAAGTGCAAGTCAAGGTTTTAGGTTTCAGTGTCTGCTCACGAACAAACGGCTTTTCCAGTTTGCCAATTAGATGTGCGATTTGGTTTAAAAGCTCGTGCACAATCGGCCATCAATTCGTTGTGGGTTTGTTTACGCATGTCTTGAATTTTATTCTCAGAAAGAACTGTTTGCCACTTTTTCCTAGATTATTTCTTAATCTGCTTGAAACATGTGCACTTCAAGATCTTGTTAAAATCATAAAGCACGATAAACTAAGAAAGATATGAGTTATAGCCCTTTACTCCTGATTTGACCTTGTGTATTCCCACAGTAAGCTCCTGGGAAGACCTTAGGCATGCATGGTGGAAATGTCAGCCTCACATCGGAAGCTGAGGGAGGGGCGACAGTAAGAGGAAGGAGGTGCTATTGTCAAGGTATGTTGGAAGTGAAATAGAAAATCTCACATGTGATCAGTTGCTTTCTGCTCAATTTTCACTTGCAAAAAGCTTTTCTATAAATTTAATCTGAAAACATATTGTTAGAGCTCAGACAAATAAATTATTAGTAGGCTACCCTTAAAGCCAGAACTGGCTCCTGGGTGACAACCACATGAGCCAAGCCACCTGTCCACTTGTCAGTGTAATGCCCCCAGCCAGTTTCCCTTTAAATAGAGATTAAAGAGAATGGAAAGATAAAAATTTTATACAGCAATATATTATGGCACTGGTGGCCTTTATTGAACAATAAATTGTCAGGAAGTAGCAAAGAATCCAACCCTGGATACCCACATTGTTTCTGCAGATTGAGAGGGTGCTCTACCAACTGAGCCACCCAGCACCCTTAGAAATCGTCTGTGTTAATGGTTAAATACATTGCGACTTTAGTTTGTTTCTCACATAAACAGAGGAATTATTGCTATGAGTTGGACAAATACAGCAGAATTTGACACGTTTTAATTTTTGTGTTTTTGCCAGGGACCACACAGACCACAAATATTTTCTTGAAGGCACTATGAAGACGCTGACTTATCAAGGGGAAGCTATAGCTCCCTCTAGTGCCCTTCTGGCGTCATTACTGACTGCAGCCAAATATCTTGAGTTCCCCACTTGATACACTTACGTTTCTTTGGTTCGTTTGCAGCAATCTTCAATCCAAAACAACTTTTTGCAAGGAGAAACAATGCAAAGACAGTACAGATCACATGTTGCAAAATCATTACTACTGAAACTTCTTCCCTTAAATATTTACTCTGAGCAAAACTGAACAAGTCTGAAGTATTACTCGTTTCATATATGGAACATTTTTGAGAAGCATGGTCTTAATTAACCTTTTAATCTGTAGGCTGTTAAATACAAGTCTCCCAAATATTTTTGAAAGAATTAAGACTTTATTCAAATCAAATTGTTTCAATATCACAAAAATGTTTGTGATATTGAAACAATTTACGGTACTCTTGTCGGACAGAATTGTTCCCACTCTGACAAGGCTAGCCCGACTTTCAGGTGAGAACTAATCTGTTCCTCCATTTGAAGGTTTTTCTGAACTCTGTCTACTGTGAGCAAAACACTGAGTAATCAAACTCTACAGAGACCAATTAAACCTTCTTCTGAGATGCAAAGAGCATCTGGCCAGTTTGTCACGTTCCCCAAATAGTACTTAATTAATAATGTTCTCTGGGGAACCAAAGTTGGTGATAGCGACCAATTAACAGGTATTATTTATATGCCACTTACCTACACAACACAATGAGCAGAATAGAAATTTACTTCAATAGTAATCATAAAATTTATCCCGATTTAATTAAGTGATTAAACCAATGTTTTTAATTACAATAGATGAACTAAATGCCAACTACTGGTTTTCAGTATAAAGTTAATTTGAAAATTTGGTAAAGCACACTGGAAATAAGAGTCTAAATGAAACCAATACAGCTATCTGACATTCACTTTATTGTTAAAACTTTGTTTGGTATATCAGCTGCTTGTCTTTTTACACAACTTAAAATTAAAAGGCAAACATGTACAGCTTCATCTCCAAATAACATGCAGCAGTGTAAACATGAGATCTACTGAGATAAAAAGTCAAACAACTACGACATACTGGCAAAGTACCATAACAAAAATGTCATGTTCAAAAAATGACTTCTCTTCATAGATCAAAACAAGCTTCAACTTAGTGCTCAGCATTCACCACATTCAGCTGGTAAATATGCATGTTTGTGTGAATTAGGAAGGTTTAAACAAAACAAAAACAATAATGGATTGACAACATATAAATAAAACCCCCAACTTAAACCTAACATTTTTGAGAGTTTATTCGAGAGAAACTTCAGTTTTCCTACAGTTCTGGAGACCAACAAGCTGCTATGGTTCTGCAACACTTCGACGAGGCAACAACAGCCATACGACTACCACCAACCAACACATCGACACACAGCCCATAAAAGTTCACAAATCATCTCAAAGATTATTTTCTTAAATAATGAGAATAAAAAGTTAAGGTTAAGCATATTGTGTCAAGTTTCCTCTCCTCTCATGTTATTCCAGTTCTCACTCTCTAACAAACTTTACTTAATGCCAGCGACAAACTTAACAGGGTCATCGTCCGCAGAAACCAGAATGAGCGCTGCAGAAAGCACCTTATGATAACAGGGTAGCTTAGTGAAACCTGAGTATGAAAATGAAACGCACACATCAGAACTGCTTTCATGGCAACCTCATAAAAAAAAAAAAATCATAGCAGCTCAAACTGAACAGACTGTACAGAAAGGCCATGGAAAATAGACAGTGGCACCCGTTTCCTGTCTTACGTTTTGTTCAGAATCACACTGACACAGAGTTACATATCAGATCAAAGCTTCCCATCTATGATTCTTGTGATTACAGATATACAATTTCACCACCAAGAGAATCTACTTTCATCTAACCTGCTGGACCAAGTGAAATAGGTGGACACTGTGTAACCTCAAAACGAGCTGATATTTAACATCACGTTTGCTGTATGAGTCAGTAATGGTGAGTCAAAAGCTGCAACAGAAGGAAGCAAATGATCCCCACATGCACAGGGTGGAAACTAATAAAAGTATTGCACCATCTTACAACTTAAAACATCATTATAAATTGGATGATGCTGCTGAACAAATCTTCAACCAAAATATTATTCAGTGTTACAGCACAGATTTGTTCCCAGACTAGAATGTTCTCCTCCCTTTCTCTTTTACATTAGTGGGTCACTAAGGCACCGCTAAAGTTCAGTTTTGCAAATACATACTTTGATCTGCACACCACCTGTGCTGGAGGCTCACCTAAACCAATCTGTACACGCAAATCTCTTCACAACATATTGACAGTGACTCATTTTAATGCCTTCCTTATTTATGTAACATTAATTAACATAGAAATCCCAATTCCACAAAATGATTCTGTACAATCTACAGGAAGATTTGATAAATCAGAAAACCAGAAAAAAAAATAAAAAAATGGTGAAAATCATCACTTGGGCACCTTCTTCTCTATCTGGAAGAGATCCCGTATGTCCAGCATGGACCGTTTGATGTTGTCACCAAAACGACGTGAATCCTGAAACACCAAAACGAGAGAGAAAAGGTTGTTTTAGAAAGACAAAATACCTGAAAGAAGAGCACAAGATATGCCTTAAAACTAGGAAACTCACAGTTTCTGGACTTGAGTACTTGCTGGAGATGTGAAAGTTGATGAGATCTTCACCGAGGATGATGTAGGAGACACCATACCCATCATCAGCCACCTAATAAAAAAAAATCTGATATTTTATCTCAAAATTCTTTGGGAGATTCTACATACAAAGGATGCAAACAGCAACTAACTCTTGGTTTTTACTCAATAATTAGAAATTTAAAAGCGCACGGAAGAGCTCCAAACCTACAAAGATATGGCCATTCACCTAAACTGAAGAAAGGAGAGCAATGGGAACTATGGAGAAACTATAGATATCCATTTATTAGTTGCCACATGTGAGAAAAAAATCCAGAGAAAGTCACAAGAGGCCCTCCTAAAACTTGCAATTGATGGTTAAAGGATTTTGCATGATATGTCCCCTTTAAGGGGAATGGAAACTTTTTAAAGATACTGTAAAGTACAGAATTTGCCTCATTAGATGGACAGACAGTCCCCCATTCCCTCAAACCTCAAATATGACTTTCCAGACAATTGAAAATTGGACTTACTGGACCAAATCCGCCTCCAGAGGACACCATCTCTGGATGTCTGGCCAGATCAAACAACTCAACCTGCTGTAGAGGAGTCTGACTGGTGGACAACCTCCATGGCTCAGACAAGACCTGCACATGAAGTTATTAAACTTATTCCCATTTTCAGAAAAAAAAAACAACACACACATTGTTCTTCAGTGTAAAGAAAAAACAAAAAATTTTTTTTACAAGTACAGAAAAAATATTTAGACATAGCTCAGACCTCCTTGAGGAAGGGTGATTCCTCTCCAAGGTATTTAGAAACCAGATAGAGACAGAAAAGGTGCCGATCGATGCCCTGCCCCGTCATTGCCAAGCGGTACATGTTTTGGTGTTTCTCTGCTGCCACTTTAAGCAAGTTGAGGCGCTCTTCTCTCTACAAAGTCAGGAGTTAAGAAGAAAACCCCAATGAGATGATGATTTTCTTATTGCAACAATTCTCCCTCTGTAGCACTGCAAAAAAAGTTTAAGGGGTTCAGTAAAACTCACTGTCTCCTGCCTGATCATGGAACGAACAAAGTCACAGGTCTCCATGGTGCAGGAACGCACGGTTTCTGTTCGACCCTCACGGAAGAGCCGTGTCATGGAGGCTTCATATGTCAGGCAGAACTTCCCTTTGTCCTGTTGGGAAAGAACATTTTCTACAGTCAGTTTCAACATTGATACCACAAATATTATAACTGAACCACAACATTAAGAAGTTGTTTTCTTTTATACATAAGGTGCAATGGTTTAATAATCGCTTTGGGTCTTGGCCTGGTTGTTACTACCCTCTAGTGTTGATCATTTGAAATTACAGAAATTGCATCAATTGCCAAACACACTGGCTCACACCCTGGTGAGTTTTGTGTTTTGGTACAGTAAATTGGTACATGGAAAGTGAAACTGAAAATACAACTGGGACTTACTCTGAAATGGGCCAGCTGCAAGGCAATCTGGATGAAGGCGTCTGGACTAGTGCGGCACTTCTTAATCAGCCCCTTTCCAAAGTCATTGAAGGGGATAATGTGGCAGTCCACATCATCTGCCAGAGACCTGGCTACTGTCAGTGAGCTCTCGATGGCCTCCTGACACTATGAGATCGGACAAAGTCGGGTGTTTGGTTAGTAAAATATGAGCCAAGATGAGCATAAATAAAACACATGCACTGTTTAACTCAGAAAAGTAAAGTATCCAATGTTACCTCTGTGGCGATGTCCCATTGCAGCCTCTGGGGTCCAGGAAGGTTTGGGTGAGGTTTCCCTTGGCAGTGACCATCCTCAGTATAGCCCAGCTTAGGATCCATGGACAGCACATGCTGGTTTAAAAGAAAAGATGCAAAGACTGTGATATGCTTTTTAGTATTTTTTTTCCCACATTCATTTATTTCTGTGTATTAATGATCAATAGTTACTGAATGTGTTTTCTTGTTTTAGTGCTTTGAAAAATGTTCCTAGCATGTGAACATTTTCACATTTTATAAAATTCAATATAATGTGTTAAGATTTTATGCAATAGACCAAAATAGTGTTTTCATAACCTTTGGCAAATAAAAAGCCAGATGTGTAGTGTACATCTGTAAAGCTCCATCCATCAACTCTGGACAAGGAAGAGTTAGTTTTCCATCATGCATACCATTAGCTTAGCAACAATATAGCTAGTGGTTAGAGTTTATAATGTAAAAAAGGTTCAAAGAAGGAAAGCTGTTGCAAGGCACTGATTTAAACAATAAAAACATAGAAAGCATCTGTCGAACCTCCCACAGATGACCAACGATTGGAGCATCAGCCCAGGAGTGCTCTGCATTTAGTCCCATGGTGCCGTTCTTGTAGACAATCAGATTGAAGGACTTATCAAACCACCTGAAAGAAAAATATAACCAATCAACATCCAAGGCCCACTAATAAACATTTTGAATATGGTTCATGACACAATAAAAAAATCTTTATTTGTTATTCTTCACCTGTCATAGCACTTTCCATGGAGCAGGGACTTGGCGTAACTGTCCAGAGACTTGACTTGGTTGTTTAGATCGTAACGCTGCTCGGTGTCATCAAGGCTTACAAAGAAGGCCGCCTTCTCGATGGCATCCAGGGACTGCTTGTTTTTACCGCTTTTGAAGAACTCCTCTCGGACCTTTGCCCATGGGGTCCTGAAGAAAAAAAAAAGAGCAGAAAAAGGAAGCGTTGATATTGTATTAAATGCAGAGAGCAGGAAGGCTGGAAACAAGGTTTTGCATTTACTAACAAAAAATAAATTATGTATGTTTTCATGGCCAGGTGTGGTGAAAGAAAGTGTTTGTGCTGCATTCTGTAAAATACATTTGCTCCCATATTATCAGCTGAACAATCTTATCACTTCATATTTTCTGGCAATACCGCATTACAACACAGATTCACATTTAAAAAAAAAAATGAAGAAAAAGTCAGTCATTATAAAACATGCCTATCACAAGCATTTTAGTCATAAAATAAACAAACTAACAAGGATGTTAAGCTCCATCTTAACAAACACAAACAAAACTGGCCATCATCTCAGAAACACATTGTAACGTCAACTTATTAGGTTATGCAAAAGAATAAAAGGTCTCTGCATAAACCGACAGGAACTACAAAGTTTCTCTGCGTCCGTTTCATTTTTGTAGAAAGAAGAGCTAGCCCTCCCTTTCTTTTGTTAGATCATGAAAAATCTACAATAATCCAGTTTCAGAGGGGAATGCTGAATGTTTTGGAATTGCTTCTGGACAGCGCCGGTTGCTGCTCTGAATTATGCGCCATTGTCGCTTTCCTTCAGCATAACATCTCTATTTCTCAGTAGGAACTACAATACCCCAGAATGAAGAAAGGCAGTAAACATATTGCTAAAAAAATAATAAAATAAGAATCAAAAATTATTAACTGAAGAAAAATATTATGAATAAATGTTCAAATCCAAGATATAATTACCTTAAATCTAGAATCCAGAACAGAAAACTTTGATGTTTTTAAGACTTTTTGAAGCCCAATGTTAAAATGAATAACCTGAAAACTTTATGATCCTGTAAAAAAACCCTTACGCTCTAAACTGAAAGAAAATCTTTGAATGTTCTTTTTGTAGCCATTGTAGTCAATAGACTTTGCTTTGGAAGAGATGCAGTCTCCTTCATCTCTTGCTCCACCTACCTTTCTCCTGCAGTAAGTGCAGCTAGTTTCTCCTCTCCTGGCATCGGCTCAGACTGATCTGCCAAGATCCTCTCCATCTGCTGCTCGATCTCCCGTGGCAACAGCAGCCGTCCGTCGTAAAACATCCACACCTTGAAGAAACGGCCCTTATGGTACACAGCAATGTGTTTGCTCTCGTTCATGTGCTGGAGTGTATCTGATACAGGTTCCCATGGGAGGGGAAAAGAAGAGAAGTAAAGATGCAAAATACAATTGGAGCCATGTTTCGAGAAAAGATGTGGTTTGGTGACAGTCAAACTATATTTTTTAAGTTCATGCTTATCATTATGTTTGCAATCACTACATTTTGAAGTTAATAATGTTTGAATTTTAGAAACTTTTGTCTGTTTTGTTTTAAAGACACTGAGGCACAGACAATGAATGTCACATTGTTCCATTTCTAAAAACACTAACTGTGTTAGTAATCCATTCAACACTGATAAATAAAACAATGTGACATGAACAGTTTAGTTTTTATGAAATAAACATTTAATATGTGATATTTACAGGAGAAGTCCAGTTTGTGGCTAACGAACATCGAATTACAAAACAAAAAAAGAGACTTGAAAAGGGACATGAAGGAAGTGAAATGAAACGGGAAAGCCACTTAGGGAAAGGGTTGGGCTGGAATACATTGAACTACAGCAATGCTTGTTTGAACAGCACAGGGCATAACTAGACAAACACATTTAGAGAATTACTTTTGAGTTTTGAGTTCACTGATGACACCAAGTGTTCAAACAAGCATTGCTTATGTAGCAGACAAGAATATAAACAGATGGTATTTAAACCCAGGAGGAAACCACAAGAAAACAACCTAAGTATGGTGGCATGGTATTAGGATATCATGCAATGTGCAGTAACATTGGCGAACGTTTCCTTTTTTTTGTTTGTTTTTTTACATATATGTTGAAATATCTACTTATACCCTAACTAATCTATAAGATTAGTGACTATTGCCACTACACTTTGGTGGTAGTCCTGATTTTTGTTATTCACATAAATCTTCTGAAATGGGCCAGCGCAATATCAGAAATATCATGTGATTCAGACATTTCTGGTACACATTAAGTTGAACACATTAGAGTGAAGTCCAACAATTTGCATTGTAGTGATATAAGCTTCGAATGCAAATAGTTGGCCATCAAAGTCCACTCCATGCTGTTCAGCTAATCTGAAGACTAAATCAGATTTAACTCTGCAGAAAGTTGGCTACCTCTGTTCACTATGGCCTCAGCAGCTGTTTCTGAGAGCAACCTAGTCTTTTACGCCTACATGTCTAAGTTTGACTGGAACCTGATTGGAACACCTGAAGTCAAAGAAGAAACTGGTTTCGAGTCTCATGCAAATTAAAACTTGAATGTGCGTTTTTATGCACGCATGCATTATTAATTCATGGAAATTTGAATATTTCTAATTCAAACACAGAAACGCCCTGTTGTTAAGGACAGCAGGAGAAGAGTGGAGGAGGTGACACTGCTAAAGACTCTACCTGTCTCTACACCTGGGACACGACTTGTGTTGAACATACGCTCGTATTGGGATGAGCACATGGGAATAGTTTGTAGGAGCATGAGCTGAAAAGCAAAAGGGGAGAGTGAAAAAAAAACACAGAGATGATAAAAGTAAATCACTAAACCCCAGAGACGACGAAGCAGCAGACACACGACTAAATGGAGGAGAGCATGGATGTAGTGGAGTAGGAATTAAAATGGATTTAGTAAGGAGAGCCTCAGAGGAAAAGAGGCAGGGACCAGAAACCAGTTGGCTGCCATCTCAATGCCACCATCAAAACCCTGTTGCAACGAGAAGGTTTTACTTACAACTAAATAGACTTTTGACAATTAAAACCTAATTGAAATAGTACTATGAGATCTATGAGACTGTTTCAGGGTTGTGCTGATGGGAATGAGTGATAGAGTCACTGTTTCCAAGGGCTGTAGGGTCACATGGCTGCGGATCTGAGGGCAAGGCGGCTGTGCCCTCCTCTTACCTGTCTCCACACCGGGGATGCGGGAGGTGTTAAACATTCGCTCCCACTGAGCAGAACACAGTGGTACCTTGTTGGCCAGCAAGTATATCTAACGCAGCGTCCGTCAAAACGAAAAAACAAAACAGTAGAACAGAAACAACCAAACGTGAGCGTGTAACATAGCGAGCTCATGCATTTGAGTTTGTATATAAATTCAAATGACTGATTTTAGAACAAACTATTCATTTCGACTTTGTGGTAATAATGAAAATTCTAACAGGCATGCTGAAAAGCTCACAATCAAAAAATTAAACCAATGGTGGTGAGTTAGTGTTAGCAACTGGAAACAACAAAGCACTACCGGCTATCACTACTGTGTGTTTCCGGTAGGAAAAGCAAAACAGCTCAGAGGTTTTAAAAGTTAAGAGTAGGACAATCAGCTGGATTAATATGCATCAGGTATGGGCTAGTTACTAGCATCGAGGTATATAAAGGTTTTAAAATGTTACAGTTTCAAAACTGTTAAAATCTTTTGTCATTCTATTTATACATTTTAAAGGCTGTTTATAAGATGCCAGAGGAATTTCTGGATGATTTTATTTTCCTCTGGCGTTTTCAAGCTGAGAGCAAGACCAAACTCCCTCACTCCAACTGTTGCTGCGCACTGCTAGTCAGCTGGTTGAAAGAAGTCTACTACCCTGCCCCCTTACTGACAAAAAAGAAAAAAATTGTCCGTTTGAAAATGTTTTGTGAAATCAATGAACAATCGTGTTTGAAAACTAAAACACATTTTTAATAAGGTGACACTATTTTGAAACTATTTGCAAACTAATAGCATTACAGATAAATAGTTGAAAACAGGATCAATTAACCAGCCAGTTCTATTATTGCCGCTTCATAAAAAGTACAACACAAAATAATTATAATCCAAACCGTAAACATTTAAAATTATAGAAGAGTAAAACTTTGTTCCAATTTTTAACACAAGTTTGGCTTAAAATAAATACATTTCACAGATATTTACTAATCAATTGATCAGAGATCTGAATTAAATCTAAACAGCAGGACAAATACAGAAAAATCTAATTGTTTTTCTAGTCTTTGACAAAAGACTTTGAAGCAGAATAATAAATGCTAGAAGTGATTATTTAAATGAGAATGACACAAAAACAGAAAGTGGCCACTGCGTCATTATTCTCATAATGATCTGTAAGTTTTATTGATTTAAAAGTTGTGAAAATTATTATTGCTTTTTAAATAAAGCTGTCGCATTATGTTTTAGATTTTTGTGTAAATATTTTGGTATTTTTACAACAGGTTTTCACACTTTAAGGACTTAAAAACCAGCCCATGCCTAATATTGACAGAATTAGTAGGATTGCGGATTACAAGTTTGCCTAAAAGTGCAAAAAGAAAAAGGTTGTGAAAAATAAGTTCTTAATGTGAACTTAAAGGACAGACCCACTGAGATAAAATGTATTAAAGAAAGCTAAACATTTATAAACTAAGGTATGGTCAAACATATTCCTATATAATGTTATTAATTATTCATTTACAGCTTGATTGGCGTAGATAAAGTACAACTTAGTAAAGGAATTGATTGAGGCAAAAGACCAACTGGCTCTGTACTCACTGGTTTGATCTGAGCTCTGTCCAGTTTTCTCCTGTAGAGCATGATGGCATGAATAGCATTACCTGCCCGGGCAGCCTGGCTGGATGTGGGGAACACGTACAAAAAGTCCTGCAAAAAAGATGAACTTATTAATGAATCAATCAGCAGTTGCATTTCAGTTGGATACGTTTACAAAAAAGGTAAGGGCAGTACGATATTCTTTGTAATCACTATAATGACTGAGTTTGGCCAGAAGTTTGCGTGTACTCACTATGGGCATAAATGTCAAATAAATTTTAACTTTTAATGATGCATGTGAACAGTTCTTCTTCCAGAATAAAAAAGCAAGTTGCGTATCATTCACAAGAGTTTTTTTTTGTAGCCATCAACAGGATTGTGACATAATTATTGCTGGATATTTGACATCTCATCCAGAAAATTAAGAAAATTAAGAAATTAAAGTGTATTATAATAGTGAAGCTTTCTTTGGGCTAACGGATACATAATTTATGCCTCACTGTTAGAACATGACAAACCGATGAGAAATGTGAGATTTGTTTCAAAATGTTAATCTGACAGTTAATCTTTTGAAACTGGAGAAATAAATGTTGAATTTATTTTGAAAAAAAAGTTTAACAAGTTCTGAAAATAAAGAAGAGGCAAAAATAGTTTAATAAATTTTTAAAAAGAGAAACAAAAAAAAGGGAAACCAGATCACTTCTTGCAATCTTAAGACAGTTGACTCACCATGGCATAATAGTTGCTGTTGACCATGATGGGTCCACGGCCTCTCAGGTAAATATACTCTTCCCACCAGTCACTAACCTGTGCCAGAAATGCAGAAAGGATAAAAAGCAATAGTGTAACATTATCAGACAACCTGCTTTTAATTATGTAGCTTATTCAATAAGGACCTTGTGCAAAATTATAACAAAAGCATAAAGGAGAAAAAATTCCTTCTGGCTTACATAGTTGGATGTCCACCAGGACTTGAGTTTGAGGTACCACTGCACCCTGGGTCCCAGATTCTTCTCAAAGTCTTTTGACAAGGTCGTCATCCTTTCAAACTGCTCGTCATCCATCAGTGGGCGCACCGACTCCAGGTACTGTAAACAAAAAGAGTCCCATGGGGAGATACAAAGGAATTCGCTTGTGTTAGAAAGACAGCTGCATGGAAAGTGCTGTGACTAACCATAACCCTAACTCTATACTATATATAAAAATAGGCAAAAACAAAAAATAGGCACAAACTCAAAAGCAAGTGGAATGGAAGATCACCCTTCTGCATGTGTCCTTGACAGAGGGAAGAGGTAGCCGAGGGAGAGAGTTCTGGAAACTGTAGAGCAATGGCTTTCTGCCAGAGAACACCTTCACCAATATCTGAACACATAGAAAAGATAAGGACAAAGTTAGAGTTCTGTTTTATCTGTACTTTGCAGAATAGCATACAAAATGTAAAAATGCACTAAAAGCCTTAAGCTAAAAAGGGCTAAAAAACAACAAGCTAGTTTGTAATTTTGATAAGACCAAACAGGATTTAAATTATCAACAATATTAACAGACATTACATTTCTAACCCTTTGATATTTCCCAACTCCGTACTTTCCTAAACTTAAATATTCCAACGTATTAATCCTTTTTATAATGCAAGCAAAAGTGTTTACTATGAACTTATGACATATTTGTACACTGGTCAGGCTTAAAAAAAAAAAGTAATGTGTAAAACCACAGAACGAATGTTTTAGAAGAAGGGATCGATGGAGTTTTTATGTAATGAGATGGAAAATAAATGCTGCAAATAAAGAAATGTTTTAGTACTTTTATTTTCTTCCACATTCCTCCAAACCTGGAAAATACTCAAATTAAATTGCATACTTTCCCCCACCATTATAAAAAAGAAAGCATATAGAGCATTTACATCAAATTATGCAAAACAAATAAGTCTAATGAAAAGTTAGAAGTAGAAAAAGTGTCAAATGTACCTTTTGTTATAGGCAGATATTATTCACATATTTTTTTTTCTTAAGCTGATCCTTGTAAGGCTGAAAAAGGACGTCAACATCTCACCAGCCACAGACGAGTACCAAAAGGCAGAGAGCCGTGGCGTGAATCCATCCAGCCGTGCCATGACAGCAGGCACCTCAGAACATTCCTCATGATCATTATGATGGTGATCCAGAGGCCCGTGCCCACCAGAACCCCTCCAACTATCTTCTGGCTATCTGTGGACATGTATCGGCTGCAGGTAGAGGAGAAGAATAAAAAAAGCTTTCAGTGGCACATCTTAGTGTTATAAAAAAAATGGTTCACTAGAAAGTAAAATGTGATAAAAATAAATATGACTGATGATATTGTGTCTAAGATCCTTGGAGAATTGAACTTTTAGGAAAAAATCCCAGTCTAGTGTATTGTGCAGCACGCAATTAACACAGGAGAATAAGAGCCACACAGCAGCTGTGGGACAAGGCCTAGTCTAAAGTCAACAAAGACTACTTGCATTCTGAGTGATAACAGTTGCATTATTCAAACCAACATGCACATGCAGACACACCACACAACTCATTAAATCAAAAACACTGTGTATTTGTTATTAAAAAAACGCAGGACTTTCATCACCACATATTCTTAGATTATGCAACAAAACAAAACTACAAGGGATTTCTAGTGCCCAAAGAAATCCCTTGTAATGACCTGAATCAGGTCATTCTATAACCTGATACAGGTTATAGAATAAAACCTGAATCAGGGGACAACTCATCTGTGTTGATAAAGGGTGTACTATTCAAAAGAGCACAACATGTTCCCTAATCAGGATAAACATTGTTATCAAACAGAAGGTGTGGAAGAAAACTAATAAGGAAGTGTTGTGGATAAAATAATATTCCTGACAGTTCTTGGCCAATCTTCATAGGAATGTTGTTTTATTGGTGTTGTTACAATTTCTGTTTAGTTACTGATAACAACACCATACTCACCTGATAGGTATGTGTTGGCCAAGTCTGGTAATCAATCCCAACGAAGGATCCAGTTGTTTGTAATTGGTGTACGACATGTATGACACGACCACTACCATGAACCCACTCGGGCTGCCCGGGTACACACCAGTCATCACCCCATTCTGTAAAAATGAAACAAAAACTCAGAAGCTGTGATAACAATCTGTAAAATGTTGTAACACACGTGCTGATAAAGACACTAATTGCCTATCAAAAAAAGGTGGCAGGTCTTTGAATGATTCAGCGTGACTGTGTGTAAACAAACCACTAGGCTAAAGGTTAGGACAAAAAGAACACTCAGGAAGGTTGTTGTCACTGTTTGCAGTTCGCAGGTCTTTGAATGATTCAGCGTGACTGTGTGTAAACAAACCGCTAGGCTAAAGGTTAGGACAAAAAGAACACTCAGGAAGGTTGTTGTCACTGTTTGCAGTTCGTGTCAGACAGGGGTGACCTTTTGGTTCAACAGTTTACAGTAAGACCACAGTTAACAGATTTACAGTATGGCAGAATAGTGCTGTGCACAGTCGCGTTGAACGCTTCTGTTGCCTGTAAACTAAGGCACAAAGAAACCCAGAAACTGGACAAGAGGCCTTTTTGCACTGCAGCCTGGCCCCCTTCAGCCTGGCCTTATAGTGCTTCGGCCCTGGTTGTTTTGCATTGAGCAATTTGTCGCTTCGAAGGTGACCAGGGACGGTCATGTCAATCAAATTTCAGCTAAAGCTGCCGAAATGATTTCCCCAGAGATCGAGGAATACTTTTGTTTTTGTTTGTCGCGTCCAGCTCTTTCTGTATTTGTCAGTGAGAAACCTGAGGGAAACATTTACCTCAGAATTTTTTGCAATCATTTAATTTTATTGTCTTTATGTAGTCATTGGACATACATCAATGTATGTTTTTTTTTTTTTTTTTTCACTGCCGAAAAAAAGCTACATACATTTATCTGCTTGATGTGTGATGACATGATATGGATCCTCCGTACAGCTTTTTGAATATTATTTAAACCGAAATGAAATAAAATAAAATGCAATTGAACACATCATCATTATTGTTTAAAAACTTACAGGTAAAAATAGAATATGATGGGGATATTTTGGTGCCGCCTTTTAAAAATACAGACATCGAGAAAGAGTGCTCCTCTGATCCAGATATCTGGAAGAAGACTCTGCTCTGTCCCGCCCTGCAGCCAAATGCACCAATCAACATCTGACTCCAAACCAGACCTGTCTGGCAGGCTCGAGACTAGAGTGGGACAGGATATGAAGTGCTAATGCAAAAACACTCAGCCCGGCTTTGAAGCCAGGCTCTGTAGTGCAAAAGGAGTTCTGGTTAATTTTTTCAACCAGATAAAGGAATTACTTTGTCAATACTGTGTTTTCTTTGCAATAACCATGTGGACATTGCCCGTCAGCATATCCAGGAACTCTTACCTTGAAGCGAACGAACCTTTTCTTCCAGGAGTGGATGCCAGAGAGGTAGACCTGGCGTAGAGCCTCGTGGCACAGATGCAGGTCGATGCCATCAGGGCCGACAGTGAACTGAAAGGCCACCGCCTGATGCGCTTCTGCCATGGTGGCTGCTCTAAAGTAAAGTCACTGAAAGAACAAATAAAACAAATAGGTTACAATGTGCATCATTCAACAGCTTGAGTTTGCCTACTATCAATACTGCAAAGAACTACTTGGAAAGCAAATAACATTAGTTAATTATAAGAGTGAAATGCAATTAGCTTTTGTTTACAGTAGCAGAGGTTTTAAAATACATTAAGATGTTTGGCCAATACATTTAGAAACTGTATTACACTTAGAAGCTCAACTGAGTTCTTTTTTCACATTGCAAAATGCAATGGTTTCCCATGTTGCCATTTACAATTAGGCACAAACGTATTTATACCCCTGACAGATTAAAATTAACATTTTAATTTGACAAAATGTAAATATTTTCCAGTCATATTTTTTCATCTCATTCCTGACTGGAAGCCAATGGAGAATCTGTGAAGAAAGCTAAAGATTAAGGTGATGAAAGGAGGCATTCCATCCTCAGATATTGAACTCAACAAAGAAAAATTGTCAAAATACCAGTGAAACAAGCAAAAAGGTGGACAACAATAAAAAGTTTGGTTGCTCTGATAGCAAAATAGATTTTGTATTAATTACTGAGAAGGGTGTAAATTCTTTTACAAGCAATTTATTGCTGTAGATAAAATTAATGAATTGTTCTTTGTACATTGTTTTATCTTGTGGTTGATGCCTATGTCATTTCAAGTAACACAAAAATGTATTGATTGAATAAAAACACCCTTAAATGTAATCACTTTATTGTAACTCATATTGTGACTCAGGAATTTAACCATTTTAAATGCAACATATCTGACATTTTAATAATGCCATGCAGTCCTACTCCTTTTTCTGCAACATTTCTGTTTAATAACTATGTAGATGAAATAATTATACAGTGTGAAGATCAGCGTTAAACATGGTTAGGTGATTTCCAGAACTGTTGCATCATAGCACACATTCAGTCTCAATATGTGGATATCTGCATGAGGCTGGAAATAGCCCAGAAAAAAAAAGAGAACAATGTCTCATATTGATCAGCATCTGCCACAGTTCTTTAAAGTCACTAGTTCACATTCCATGATAACAGTGGGCATTCCTCAAATTCAATCACATCGGATTATCTGCAAAATGGGCTATATTGAAGGATATCTAATAATTATTTTGAATTGTATCACCAATAAGTTGCACTACACTATAAGTCTACGAATGCATAGATAGACCACCAGCATGTACTTGAATTGGCTCTTTTAGTTTGATTTACATCAGATAGTTGCAGACATCATATTTGATGTACAACAGGGGAATACTCTTTTGCATTCTGGCACCTTTTTTCCTCCATATGTGTTATAGCCTTTGGAACTAAAATTGGTCAGACCTCACAGAAGATCAGATATCACATGGTCAGCGCATCAAGAATATTAAATACTGCAAGTTTGTCAACTTCTGTGACGAGAAACATATTTCAGAATCTAGAGCTTTAGTTATATTTCCCCCGTTTCAGCCATTTTTGAAGAGAGGAATACATCTGCACGTCCCTGCAAAGCTGCTATTTCGCGGTTTGATTTGTGCATTCTGAAATCAGGACGCGTCGTTTCTACGCTAGCAGTGGTCGGAAGGAGCGGAGCAGCAGTGTTTGAGCAGCCAGTCCCTTCCCCCAGCCACTCTGAAGCATCACATGATCCACCCTGTGCTGCAGAAACTAGGGGAAAGGTCGCAGCGCTGCGCCGCTTAGAAACAGGGAGAAAACTGGCAACAGTGAGCAAAACGCCTCGTAAACCAGCAAACCCGGTCATTTGTGATGACGATGCAGCAATCAGGAGGGCACTGTTGGCTTTATGGTTGAAAAACAAACAGATTACGTTTTTTTTTCCTTTCTGTTTGAAAAAGCAGATACGAAAACAAAGGCAAACGCTGATAAAATATGTGGTTCACCCTCCTGTTTCCAGACGCTGTGTAGAGAAGATTTGAATTATGCTGCTAGAAACGTCAGCGTCCACTTGCTAAAACCTTTTTACAGCACCTAACATCAGCTGGAACATTTTTATTAGCAATTTTACCATAAAATACATAGGTAAGTGTCCGTTATTCATCACCCAAGCCGCCCACGTGGTAAACTTAAAAGAGGGTCATTTGTACATCCATTTCCATACTAAAACAAATCCCTTATGTTGGCAAGCATTGAGTTTTGTTTGAACTCTGATCATGCTCGCACCTTGAGGACACAGTGACCAGACAGGTATTACTGACCTTCAACAGGCAGGTGACATTTTAACATTTCTAAAAGTTGCAACACTGCCATAATTAGATGCGAAGAAAATTGTCCAAACTTCGCATTATAACATTACTTAATAACAGGATAAATTATGTGCTGTAAAGAAACTGACAAGTGATTTGTCCAGTGAATGACCTCTACTTGGACTTTTGCCTACATTCATGCTCTGAGCAATGGCAACAATATTTACATGCAGGTTATTAAATTAATCCTAAAACAAAATACAATAAAATAACAGTCGAGCCACTTCCCTAATGTATTATTATTGTTATTATTGTTATTATTATTATTATTATTATTATTATTATTATTATTATTATTTTAGTAGAGGAATTTTAAAGATAAAATATTTAGCCGGCTGTCACAGTAGGCGTAGCACTGAATTGTGCATTTCGGCAACTAAAAAGCGCAAACTTTGTCTTGTGGAGTCTGCAGGCCAAACAAGCTCCCAAGCCCTCAGGTCATGACGACGCGAAGTCTTTTAGCAACAACCTTTAACCCAATTCAACCTCAAGAAGGAAATACAACAAACTGACGTTTATGCTGACTGTGGGGTTGAGTATGGAAATGTTTTTTCACATGGCTTCCTCTCACTTATCTAAGCTATTGCTTCTCCTTTCTCAAAGCCCTGCAGCAACCGTCTGGACCTCGACTACGACAAAAGAGAAAATGCAAGAAACCCCCAACATTAGACAAGCGGCCTTCCTAAAAAGAAGATACATTTCTCACCTACACTTTCTTTCTGTCTGGGAGGACGAGGCTCTCTGCTTTGCCGAAGATGTGGAACGCCTGGTCTGTCTGCGATGGCTGCTAACACTCAGCACTCTACATGAATGGGAGCGAAGACTTGCACTCAAGGCCTTCCCCCCTTCACGTATGACTCCTTTTAGAGTGGAGGAAGCAGCGCCCCCTGGCGGCTACGCCCCTGTGGAAAATGTTGCATGCTCATCTTGAACAGGTAAGAACTGGGATAATGTGATAGTGTAGATTGCCTGAAGAACATAATGTTCATTCTGTTCCCCCAGGCTGTTAAGTAGTATCTGACTTTGGATAAATGCAGTAAATATAATCATTTATTGTCTTGGTTTCACTCTTAAAAAAATATTATTTTCAATATTTGGCCGCCGCACAGTGGCGCAGTTGGTAGAGCTGTGGCCTTCAGCCAGAAGGTCCTGGGTTCGATCCCGGGGTCTTTCTGCACGGAGTTTGCATGTTCTCCCTGTGTGGGTTCTCTCCGGGTTCTCCGGCTTCTTCCCACAGTCCAAAAAAACATGACTGTCAGGTTAATTAGTCTCTCTAAATTCTCCCTAGGTGTGAGTGTGTGTGTGAATGGTTGTGTGTCCTATATGTCTCTGTGTTGCCCTCCGACAGAGTGGTGACCTGTCCAGGGTTTACCCTGTCTTTCGCCTGGACCGTAGCTGGAGATAGGCACCAGCAATCCTCCCGACCAAGGGTGAACAGAAAATGGATGGATGGATGGGCTTAATCCACAATATAACTAATAGTCCTTTAAATCTCAACTAAAACCCCACTTGTTTAGAGTTGTATTTGAAATGTAATCCATTGCAAATTTATTGATGAAATCTGACTTGATATTGTGTTTTTATTGTTGATTCCATGTTGCATTATGTTTTTGTGTTTGATTTGATGTAAAGCACTTTGAAATGCCTTGCTGCTGAAATGTGCTATACAAATAAAATTTGATTTGATTTTGATTTAGTAAATATAAGATATTCAATTGCAAACATGATTATCATCCTGCCACATACCATCGACAGCATTTTCACAAATCTAAAGAATTACTTATATAAAATGACATGTAAGTAGTTCTTTCTTTCTTTCTTTTCTTTCAGTATAAAGCATTTTTTCACTATGTGCGCTTGATTGTAAAATAAATAAATAAATAAATAAATCACTTCAAATGCAAAGCAAAAGCCAAAACCCAAATCCAGTCTACACTGGCAAAATGATAATTTAAGTAGCAAGTACAAATTATTTGTTAAATATTTAAAGAATCCAGGTCCTCCAGTAAAGAAAGGAACAGTTGTATAATGAATCACTGTCTAAATTATGTTGACATCAACACAATTTCTCATTCCTGAATTTTGGTGAATGTTAAGTCAACACAACATGTATACTACTGTTTGACCAGCAGATGGCGACAAGTAACTTCCTCTAGGGAAGATGATTTATGTCAGTAAAATTTTAAAACATATATGTGTGTTTTACATAGAACATTGAAAACGTATATGTGTTGAACTGCTATTAAATATCACAAAAACAAGTATGCAAATACTTCACCACCATTAGTATTAAATTGGTTGGAGGAGATACAAACAATAGGGGAACTGATACAATTTCAATTCAACTTCTTTCTGGTTTTTTTCTTTTCTTTTTCTTCTTTTTTGTGTCGAATGCATGAGTCACAACCTACCGCGGCTCAGGTCAGTTCCTGCAAACATACACGATAACCCACGCTCAGAGCTCCATTCTCAGGTCCGCGAGACACGCCCCTCGCGTGAGCAACTGTCGCTGTTCAGCCGTTTGTCAGACAGCTGCATCCAGCTCGCGCTTCGCCTCGCGGCTTGTTCAGAGCTTGGCAGGGGAGCCGGGTGACTCGGTCCGTTTGACTTGCATCGATTCCAGCAAAGCTTGTCCGTACACAGAGCCGGGGCAGAAGCTTTTATCTCTGCGACAACATCTGTGTGGCGGCTCCCCTTTGACAGCGAGGGAGAGAATGAGAATAGAGAATTTAGTTTCTTCCTGTAGGTACAGACGAGAAGAGGAAAAGTCACTCCTTAAGGTAAGCAGTGGCGACGGTGAATGTTAGCACGTTGTAAGTTTTGAAATTGGAGCTAGAAGCGCTGTTTGAGCGCTCAAGAGACTAATTTCCTAATATGGACCTGTCATGTTTGCTCTATTTCCAAGCAAGTTAAGAAATCAGTTTAGAGAGAATGCAGCGATTGATCACACGTGTATAGCCCCTGCCAATGTAATCCATTAGAAATGTTGTTGTTTTTTCTATAAACTGTTACGATTGAATTTAAGTGTAGACGGATACCGTAATTTTCTCTCTGCGGTAGGAGCTATGAATAAGGACTTCTCTAGGGGAATTTCTGATTCTGCAACACTCTCTTTGGGCTTTCCAGCGGGTCGAAATGCCGAGTTCACTGTGGTGAGGAAAGAAGGTAAATGTGTAGGCCCTATGTTGGCATTTATTCTCGAAACTCACTGTTCTGAGTATAGCGAAATCAGGAAGCATAACTTCACATCTTCAGATGGATTAAATACCAAAAGTAAACATGCTCTTAGGCCTTTGAATAAGAAGGATTACAGAGATAGATTCTCCAGCAATCAGAAGTAGGCCAGTGACTGGTGAGTGTGTCACATGCCATGTGTGGTCTTCTTTGAAAGGGTAAAGCCGGCTATCTCAGAGTGTTAAATGTGGGGTGGGGGAGGCTACAGTCTGGGTGAAGAGTCTCCATCAGGATGCAGCTTTCCTTTACCATTACATGCCTCTTGTCTTTTACAGTCGATTATAAGTGTTTATGGCAGCTCCGCTTTCCATTTTTAGTTTCTAAAGACACTTCTCCTCTCGTCTATAAGATTCTGAAAGTTCCAAACATTGCTTTTATCAAGACAGAGTTTTATCTTGGAATAGATGGAATTTCCCCCCCTAATTTGCCACATTACATAGCAACTTTCTTAAATAATCAGTAACCAGTAATATACATCTTAAAGCTGCAGTATGTAACTTCTACTAAAAAATTTGATCTTTAGATATTTGTTAAAGCACTTTCCTGCTACTATGATGACAGGAAGGTATGAGACCGATATTATGCAACATAAATAAATAAAATATCGAGCTCTTACACTTCCTCCCAGTGCTTCTACTGCCATCAGCAGAACTGCACAGTTCCTGGTCAAAAACAACCAGTCAGAGCCACTGAGCCAGGAGGAAGGTCTTAGCTCTGTCAGTCACGGTCATGCAGATGTTACTCAATGTACAAATGGTGGAGAAACAACTTTCCATTCCAGGAAAACTGCTTATACACCTTCATTTATACACCTTCATTGGCGACCATGCTGACAGGCTCTGCTATTGGGAAGGAGCTATAACAGCAGAAAACAACTGGGAGGATATGAGCAGTGTGTACAAGCATGATTGACAGTACTAAGACCCTGCTCTTCGCTTTGATTGGTTGGTGGTGTGTTACTGTCATTGACTGGGAGAGAGGCAGGGAGAAGATACAAACAATAAGGGAATTAATTTCTCACAGATTATCTGTCCCATTCTGACACAACATTGTGACGGTTTTTACAAATGTGTAAAAGCCATGTTTAAAAAAGAAGAAGAAAAAAGTTGCATACTGCAGCTTCAATGCTACACTGAAAACGTTTCTGTAACTGAAACAGAACGAAAAATACATTTCTAGCCAATCTTAATGCTATACTCTAAGTTATTGCTCTACATTTTATCAAATAAAGAAAAAACAACTCTGAGTGTCTTCCAAACAAATAAATACTTACAAGGATGAACGTTTTCCAAGGTACAAGGCGTATAAAGTAAATTCAGAGTGTTCATGAGCCGTTTACGTTCTCCTGAATGGCTAAATTCTTGTTGACAAGGTTACCGGAGATAAATGGTCAAAGATAGTTTGCTTCTTAGAGAGATCACTCAGTCATGTTTCCGTAAAAACAGAATGACAAAGATTGTTTGTAACACGATGTCACACTCGGATCAAATTTCAAACTCCCCAGATTTGAACCATTCTCAGCATAAATTCCGTCATGCAGTTTGTTAACCATGAACTTATTTGCCAACTTAATAAAGTGAAACTGTTTAAAGATTTTAAATGACTTTGACTTACTAGCATCACAATATCACATGGTTATTTTCACGTGTACAGAAAGTCTTCAACCATTCAAGCCAGCCATGTTCTGCACAGATGTTATTTTTGACGAATGAAGCCAGCATCAGGGATCCACATATTGTGTGGACTGGAACTTGTCATGGTTGCTTCTGAGTGCCACAAATGAAATATGTGTTGGACGTTGGCACGAATTTGCCATAAGATGCATTATCAGTTTGATATTTTGAGGTGTCACCTTGAATGAACTAGCTACTGTTGATGTCAAGTGGCATGTACGCAGTGGTCTATTTCAATAGATCAATGCATCCTGCTTCAAAGCAAAAAATAAAAAATGGTTCAGAAATTAGAAGTTTTAGCTGTTTACTTGGCCTCCAGATTCCACAAATCTTACTCCAGTCGCGTAGATGTGAGATGGGCTGGATGAACAAATCTGATCCATGACTGCCTCACGTCACAACTTGCAGGACTTAAAAGATTTGCTGCTAACATCTTGGTGCCAGATTCTACAGCACACCAACAGAGCTCTGGTGAAGTCCATGTCTCGTTGGGTCAGAACTGTTTGGGGAGAAAAGTGCTTAGTGCTTGTGAGTCACTTGTACACTGAATATCTCTTCAGTCGCTGACAAAAAACAGTAGTTAAGTATTCAAAGTCTAGTTTTCTTTCTTCTTAAAATCTACTGAAAACCTTTAGCTTTGAGTTGGAATAGAGGTGTGTGAGTTCAAGAAGTATAAAACTTTGTTTTTAGACAATGATCAGACAAACCGCTCTTTGACCAGCTGAAGTCACATGCGTGGCAACGCATGTGATCTTATTTTTGCTTGTGAATAAGCTTCTGGCAATATTAGTCTCTTTACCAAACTTTTTTTTTTCAAGCTAGAATCTATGATTGAAGTTTCATTACTCTTAGTCAAAGTCAGCTTTACTCTCTGACTTTGTGTAAAAGCATTTAAGCACAGAGAGCTGCTGTGGAAGCAAGAACCAGAAGTGCATTTTAATTCAGCTATAAATAAGTTGTTAACTAATAACGAGACAGTAGGAATAGAAAGTTTTTTTCTTCCTTTTCTGGTTCTGCCAAAAGCCTTCAGTCAGTAGCATACATTGTATTCACATGTGATAATATTATTTCACAAGGAAGGCAACAATAGCCTTTTTCTCTGCTTGAATGGAGGCTTTATGATGGATGTCAAAGGGCTACAAATGTACCAGTCTCCCAAAATGCACCAAATACTGATGCTTTAAGCCAACTATAAAAACAGGCATTCTTCTTGCTTTGTGGCTCAAAAATTTTCAAATTTTAGTCTGGTCTCTTCAGATGTTTTAAAAAGAACTTTGGACTTTTCTGTGCACTGGAAAATAACTACTGGTCTATGCTGGACCACACGGCCTATTACAGGATTTCCTCTTGGAGACAAACGGTCAAACTCACACCTAATTGTCTTCTCTAGATTAAATCTGCACGTGTGTTACTCCAGATAAAAATTAATATTTTTACCCACTCTGATCTGTCAATATTGCTTGTTGCTAGTCAATTTCTTCATTATTCAGCATTTTACTAAAAATATGTTTTTTCCAGTGTCAGCATGAAAATTAATTTAGCTGCACATTTGTATTGGGAGTGTTGAACAGTATGTCAGGCTTAAATTTTATCCCGATTTCTGCTGACTAAAGTCTCTACTGTGAAATTGTACTTTTTCTTTATTGGGTCCTGTCCAGTTTGCTGAAAGCAGACTTTGTGCTTGCCAACAGGAAGACATGCCAGCTCAAAGCAGGCAAAGGTCTTTCAGAGTCATCAAAATTCATGGTGGTTTGCAAAAGCCTTTATACCCCTTGAAATGTTTCATATTTTGTCACAATGCAATCACAACATTTAGTGTATTTTCTGACACAAAGTGCTGCACAAGTGAGAAATGAGAGACAATATGAAGTTGTTTTCTGCTCAGAGAAATCAGGAAAATTATGTTGTGGATTTGGATTCCAAAACCAGCTTTTATTGCAGTTGTCGCAGATCTTTTGGGGATGTCTCTAAATCTTTAAACTTCTTCTTGGCAAGTTTGTTCAGTGCTAATGAGATTGGATGGAGAACACCAGTCAGCCATCACATTTCAAGTTTTGCACCAAATTCTCGACTTGATTTAGTAGTGAACTTTTGACCCCTCTTAGATGTGAAGGTGCTTTGGTCTGAACCATCCAACTGTTGCTTTGCCTGTTTGCTACTGGTCACTGTCCTACACAAAGCTGATTTTTGCAGCCTCTAACAAGTCTTCCAGGATTTCTTTGTATTTAGTTTATGATCCATTTTCCCATCAACTCTGACCAGACTCCATCTCCCTATTTCAAATAAACAGCTCCAGATCAGGATGTCGCTACCAAGTGTCAGAGTGTGAATGATGTGTTTGAAGCAGTACGTAGTGTTTATTTTCTGCTGCACATAGTGTTTTGAATGTATGCTAAAACTTTTGCATTTTGACCTTATTTGATCAGAACAACTTTTTTCACATATCTGCTGTGTTTCCTACGTAGAATTCAGCTAGCCCTGTGCTTACTGGTAGTTCTGCATTGCAATAAATTGGCCTGCCTCGTACAAAACGGAGTAAATTTGTCCTGTGATTCTTTGGTTTCCATTACATAAAGCTATTTCCAGCTACTTATCACTGGGGTTGTTGATGTCACACTGTTTTAGAGTGTGAGTTGTCACCATCTCTTAAGAAATGAGTGGTAGCTCCATGGGATAATAGTTGTAGACCGAGCATTCTTTGGCATTTCTGTAAAGGCTATATTTGGTTATCTTGGAATTTCCCCTTCATGTTATGATCATGTCAGGTCACTCTGTCTCTTTTTTACATGCCACTTTGACTTAGTTTTTGCTCCGAATACTCAATCTCCTTTTGTTGTTAAGGAAGCGACACATTCCCTCCCGTTCACGGCTGTTTCCTTTGCAAGTACTTCAGATGTTTTTGTTTCTTCTTTTGTTCTTTTAAACATTAATTCCATCCAAACTCACAAAACAGTTTGTCATTTATGATTGGCCTTTAACGTAAGTAGTTAAAGGCTGTAGTTGGGTAACTTACATTGTTCGCTTTGGGATTTATTGAATTATTTTTCCCGTGTGTAAAAGTTATTCCACTTTGATATCTCATGCACATGGAATATGAACTTTATTTCTGATTTTGTGTTTTATAAAATAAATCACAAAATTTGAATAATAAATCAGATCTGAAGAGAACAGTTTGTTCTCTTAATAAAAAAGCAGCTTCAAGAAAACAAGATGTGATGTATGTCGCAAATAAAGCACATTGTGTACTTCTTGTAATAATAGGATAAAAGTTTTTTCTTATAGTCTCAATGCTTATGTTATGGCTGCAATAATGCCAGTTTGAAGATCCAGTTACGAGAATGTGGCTTTCCCAACAGTGTCCGGTGGTTTTGTGTGTTTATGAATACTGTTCCCTTGACATTTCTGTCCTCTTCATACCACACTTTCCAAGCGTCCTGCTGCACCAGAAAGCAAGGCCTTCCCTGATGGGCTCATTATTATCAAACATCTTAACCTTTCTGTTATTATAAATAGACTCCCCCGCCTTCATTTTCTTCAACTGGAAACTGCTTTAAGGTTGGGTCAGATGCAAGGTGGGGTAACCCAACCCAACTTCCTCTGCCTCCAGCATGTTATTTCCCTTTGCAAATGTAAAAAAAAAAAGTGTTTTGGTGCTTGAATGTAGGTATTATTACTGGGGGAATTTTTGTTTTTTTTAGCTATTTAAGTCAAAAAGCATTGGGAAAATAGGAATAGAGCATCAGGCTGGACAGAAACCCCCTTGGGAACACAGTTATTCTGAGTCCTGTGCCATTCCCAAGTTGCCTTGCTCTGGATGTCTGCGTAGTTCATGTGTTCTTTCTATTTTCTATGCATAAACAGTACAGGAAGACTCCACTGTGGTTGTCTCTAAAAATTCCCAGAAGTAGTATTTTATGTCACTAGTCCAACAGAGTATTATACATTAATTGCATTTTTAAACATCAACTTCTAATTTCTGTTGTAGCATAGTTTGCTTCAGTTTTTGTACAAAGAAGATTAAGTTCATGTACAATTTGTTCTGCTTTGTTGTGAGTCAACAGACTGTATGAGAAAGTACTTTGAGGAACCCAGGGGTAAGGCAAACAGGTCTTCACTGTCACACTAAGAAGAAACATGTCTGCTTGGGAGAGGCTTCAGTTGTTTTGTCTGAAGAAGGCTGATGGCAGTGTCGCTTTTCCACTAAATGCTTATTGTGCAGTCATCAAGCATCATAAAAATGGAGACAAAAGCAAACAGTAATGCTTTTTATGCAACATATAATGGTTTTAGTTTTGTTAAATAAGATATTGGTGTGAGTTTTAACTATTTTAAGATATTTTTTTAATTGAAATCTTGTTCTAGGATAACCATTTTTCTTCCAAACACGTAATCACCCCGATAGCATGATTCCTCAACTGCCATGTGTCACAGTGGGGGACAGTTTATACCTGTTTAGAGCACGTTGTTTTATATTACTCTACATTGCTTGTTACAAACTGAAAAATTAGCTTCTTACAGGTTTTTACTAGCCAGTAATCCTTAAAGGGAAGATCTGGGGTGTGCATCACTTGTACCACCGTCAGTAGATTCTCCTACCAGATCTCTGTATTTCTGAAGCTCCTCCAGAGTTACCACAAGCCTTATTCTTGATCATTTCCAGTTAGTTTAAATGGACTGCCATCCTCTTTTCAGTTTGCAGAGAACAATTTAACAATGGACTGTGAGATGTTCAAAGCTTACGATGTAGTTTTGGAACTCTTTGTGTTCGTCTATGACAATAATATGATACGTCTTAGTTTGTGGTTGTGACATTACCTAAAATTTTCAAGAGCACAAATACTTTGCCTTAATATGTTCTTTAAGCATATTGAACTTAAAGAAAATTCTCAGGAACAGCACACTGGAGGCTGTGCTGTTCCTGAGAATCTCATTCTGAACCTTCCTCTAAAGAAAGAGACAGCTGTTGAGCATCTTGTGAGAGCTTGCTTTGATTTGCTGTGGGGTGACTTGGTAATTCATGTTTTTTTTTTCTTTAGGGGCTTCCTTTTAATTACGTTGATCTTATAAAATGCCAGAACATGTTTATGTGGCGAAAGAAAAGTCAACAAAAAATGTGGTCAGGGTAACCTTGATTGTGAGAGTAAGTGTGAAATTATATGGACCTTGGATAGAAACTCCATTACTTACATTTCTTTACTACTTGCTAAGAATAGAAACATCACCTCACTGTGATCCTAGCGCTCTCTTGCTGCTCTCTTGCTGCTCTCTTGCTCTCTTTTATTTTTGGTTTGGGCTGAACACAAGCACACTTTAATGGATACTTTGTACTTCTGACTCCCATTACAAATCTAGAGCTCTGAAGCCATCTGGGACCAGAAACCTCTTCATGTGGGAATTGAAGTCATGTGGCAGCTTGTTAGCTTACTTCTTTCAAATGGAATGATTTGAGTGGTGTTTACCACCATGAAGCTCGGCATTAAGCTAATGTCATGATGAGGATAAAACCATACACTGCATTGGAAGGCATTTTTATTTCTTAATAACATGGAAGGGTTCTATACTGACCAGCGTAAAAAGTGCAATAAACCCAAATTTAATATGGGTGGGTTTTTAAAACATAAAAAGTACCTTAGTCATACAAATGCAACCTGACAGAATGCATGTGACATGTCATAAGTTGACATAGTTTATGTAACTTAAATGCTAAAAAAGTATTTACTCACTCACATGTCTGGTTTTTTTTGACAGGCTGAATGATTTAAAATTTAATATCAAATAAATATAATCTGGGAAAATACAAAATTTCACTTATGGAGCGAACGTTTTCCAACCCAATCTGGACCTGTGAAAATGAATTGCTTCTGAAACCTGGATAGCTTTTTTATTCTTAATAAATCAAAAAAGCTTTTTTATTGTCCCGGTTTCTCTGTAATTTTTAGTAGATCTGAAACATTTTACGTGTAATGAAATCAAAAGCCATTAAGAGTGTCCTCATTGCACATGTGCTTAAAGTTGTCATCCCCAAGTGAGTTAACATTAGTCACAGATTATGCAGATTGTACTATGGAGATAAGAAAATAATCCAATAAGGATTTGTATGTTGTCTGACTCCATATCCGCAGCTTGTTTGGTCTGAGTCAGTGTTCTTTGGCTTCTGTACAATTTTCTACTCATCCTGTGGTAAGAAGTCCTAAGCGTCTGCCCTCCTCTGAGCCATGCAATCAACATTTTGGGGTTAGCTTTTGAGTGCTAGTCAAGCAGCCTGAATTAAAATTTAATCTGAATTCGCTAATCCATAAACCAATCTTTTGAGGTTTTAATGCAACAACTACCTACCGTACTTGGTAAAGAAGAGTCACGTTAGATTAACAACCTTCTGCCTTCACCACACCCTGAGGTTGTTTTGGGTTTCACCCTCTAAAGCACACACTGAACACACATGAATACACACACACCTTACTGTACAGCACAGCTCTTGTGCTGACTGTTTCCATAGCCCCACAGTTTTCTGACTGTTTCCAGACTCTTTCTAATCTCAGGCTTTCATTCTTCTCATGCTGTTGTATAATCCTCAAATCGGATTCCATACAGATTAAGACTGATTAAAGACCAAAAGACAGATGACAAAAAAGTTTAAATATGACCAGAAAAAGCACATCATTTTTTTCAGGATAGCTAGTGATGTGTTTTTCATTTAAGTTAGTTTACCAAATAAGTTTTCTGTTGGACAAGATAATTAATTACAGTTTTGTTATCCATTTACAGTGTAATTACATTGTTATCTTATTTATTCTACCCACCCATGTTTTTACCAACTGATGTTTTGTTTGTTTGTCTGTTTTACCTCTGACTTCTTTCATGATGCTTTTAATGCGCAGTGTGCAAAACACGGAGAGGAAATTTTGTTGATAAATTAGTAAAGGAAGTCTTGACTGCCGCCCCTCTTTCTACAACCCTGTGATTAGCTGAGTGTGATTCAGAATGCTTTGCAAGATGTTTGTGGTTGCAACGAGGCACTGAGAGCTTATATACGCAAGCTCAGTTTAGAGCTCTATGTCATAACAGGAAATGATGTCACAACAGCAAGAGGCTCAAGGCAGCTCGTCCTGTCAACAAACAAGTCTGCAAAATCTTTGCTCTGTGAAAAAAACCTTTCTTTCATTGTATGTTTATTATCTATAAGCATTCAGTCTGTTCTCTATCCACACAATACATACTGTAGACACCCCATTCTGCTGGTAGTTCGGTATTTGTTGCCCCTCAGCCCCAAGTCTGTGAACTTCTCAGCTTCCTGTCAACCATTTGCTTTCATTTGTTTGTTTCATCTTTTCTAATATGTAGACTATGTATGATAAATTTCATGTGAAGTGAGCATAACTTGTGTTTTAAAAGCAAAGTCTGCCATTGGCCAGAAAAAGGCTTTGCCAGTAGAATAACCCAGTTTGTTGTCCCATTATTGTCCTTACTAAACCTGTTATTGAAGGAGTGGCAGCCACTGGTTTCCTTTCTTCCTAACACAATAGTATCAGCGTTCAGGAGACTCACCACAGGAAGTACGCGTCCACTACCCAAGTAAAAAAAACAAAACAAAAAAAACAGCAGGCCTTTTATGGTAATTTATCTAGTTGGCATCAGTAAAAAGGAGCTTAATGAGTAGCTGAATCATGTGTTAGGGTAGAACTTTGTTTAAATATGTTGTTCATGTGTTGCAGCATAACAAATGAATATTAAAACCCAGGAAAATGTTTTTTTTTTTTTTTTTATTAACACCTTACCCAACATATTGGATTGTTCAGCTGGGTCTCTCAAAATAGACGAGGTTATTGTCAGGTCAGTGGTATCTCCTCAGACTGTTTTCAGGGTTCACAGAATATTGAAGCTCTGAGAATCAGAGCTGAGATAGATATGAAAAGGGAAGTTGTAAGAAAAGAAAAAAAAAAAAACATAAAGCAGCTGAGAGCATCTGATAAATTCTTAGCATGCAGTGACCATCTGTGAAGAGTAAAGACTCTGATGTTTTAACAGCAGAGAATTGCAGCTTTGAAAACGGCAAACTTTAAGAAAAACCAAAAACAATGCTTACAGTAGTTAGGTGCTATATTTTAGCACTTCCTCTCAACAGCCCAAAACTAACAGTACCTAATAGCATGTTATAGTTGTATATAAACAACATATTACAAAAAAACAAAAGCTATTTTTGACAAAAGTGTGTTTGTCTTGTTTTTGGGATTTATGTCGCATCTTAGGTTTTTTCAAATTGAAACAAAAAAGGCTTTGAACTATGTCAGACGAAAAAGAAAAGGTTATTGTTTGAGGAAACAACTGTTCTCCCATCTGCCGCCTTTTGGCATGGCGCACAGGGCATGATGTTTGCCTTGATCAAGAGTCATTAACGGTGTTCCCCAGGATATACCATTTATTGTCATGCATTCATTTTTAGACTCTATATGATTCTTTAAAACAAACACCATCTCCCCCACAAAGTTAGGAAGAGTACTAAAGTATATCTGATTAGCGGTAATGTTTGCTTGCATGGTTTTTTGGTGTTTTCCTGCCTATGTAGAAAATAGGTTTCCTGCACATATGTTTAGTTTTCTTTTTTTCTTTCTTTTTTTTTGCTGCCTAAAATGAGTATCAGCATTGGTGGAGGTTCTTTAGCTGATTCTTTATCATCTATAGTTGTTGCACTAAAAAGAGGAAGAATGTCCAATACTCTACATGCTATGTGGCTCTTTTATCTTCCAATAGGTTTTGGAGGCATGGGAAAGAATTTGTGTTTTTCTTATCCAAACATGACTTTTAAATGCTGATTGACTAAATAAACCACAAGGCCACTCTCACTCTGAAACCACTTTACTGAAGCACACAGTCATGGAAAGCTAGAGAGTGAGGCCAGACTTCAGATTATGGTAAATAAAAAAGAATTTAAAAAATGAAGAAGGATCTTTTGTTTTATTTGAATATTTATTTCTCTTTGTGGTATGGTTTCATCTTTCTTCATAATCATGTCAGTTTTTGTTGTGTATATAATGGGCTGCGTGAATTAATATTAGTGTTACTGTATGCGTGTGTGCACACAACTATGTGTATGAAACAAACTATTATAGGTCAGTCTGTTTCACACCTTATGGGAATATTTGCTATCAGACCCTTACATTCTCTGTAAAGTCATTGGTTACTATGGGCATACTTTCTCTATTTGTATCAAGTAAATTTAAGCGCTGCTTCCTGAAAACTGCTTGACCGTGTCACAGTATGATGAAACTTAGGAAGATTATTTTGCAGTTTTACACCATACTTCTGCAAAGAGGGGAGACAGAGTTGAAAACCTGTTTGGAAATATTCCACACAGTTACTCTGTGTTGTAACAGATTAAATGATTCGTTGACAGTTTACAAAAGGAACTGGTTTTAAAACTTTCCAAACAGGACATTATCTTCTGCTTTAATAAACATATCAAAACTGAGACATAATGATTCCTAAATGTTTGTTATCATGACCAAACACATCAACATTCTTTTGAAAGACTAGTGTGCATTCCTAAAAATACGTTGATATCAGAAACTACTCTATCAACAATCCGATGTTCAGAGTTTATCACTTCACAGTTAAAGACTGTATGCACTGTACCGTTCACAAGCACACATACACCTTGACCATTTTCACATTTTGTCACAAATGACAAACTATTTCACTGTGATTTCACACAAAGTACTACAGAAAATGGGAAGCAGAGGAGAACAGATGTTTTTAAGATATACATCACAAATAAAAAAAAAAAAGAAAACATAACTGCCAAAGTCTGACATGCACTAAACACACTACATTTTATTTGGAAGTCTCAGAATCAAGGCAATTGATTGCAAATGCATGTTTTTCAAATGTCATGCTTTTAAAATAAAAATATTCATGTATCTTTCTTGCAATTCTTCATTACATTGTGTTGGCCTGCCATATAAAATGCTGACATAAGACACAGAGGCTTGTGACAAAGAAAAAAATCAAGAATTATAATGCTTTTGCAAAGCACAAGATAAGACATTAGCTGGAAGTTGAATGTTCATCCAAGATCTTGTTGGATGAAGATATTGTGGTCTTGTAGCACAGCCTTTAGTGTTCAAAGTTATTGTGTCAAAGGGAACATGCTGTACTTTGCACGCTTTTAAATTTAGATTAGTTTCTCTGGAATTTATTTTATTCATAATTGAATCGAAATTATACATAATTTATGAATTATAATTAACTGAAGATAGCAGTTAATTATACATTCTAATTGTTGTTTCTGTTAGCCCTCTTTGAAAATGTAGTGTGGGTTTTTGTTCCATATTCTTTTTTCAAGCTGAATCAAAGCCAGTGTCTTTGTTAGTAATGTGGTCGTAAGATCTGACGCCAATTCAGTAGGCATCAAGTGCTTTCTGATAATGAAATAGATGTATAATAATGACGATATCTCCAAAAGATCTTTTCCATCAGTAGTCTATAAAGAGCACAGTATGATAATATATGAATTTTATCAGCTATATTCATCATGCCGTACACCTTTTTGTAGATTATTCCATTTACATGCCTTCATATCAAAACAGCTTCTGAAAACAATTTAGTTTACTCTATGAGAAAAATTGTTCTTTTCATATTTGGATGTCAATTGCATTAACCAAGACCTTGTTTTTCTGCCTGCTTCTAGATTTTGACATGAAGAAGGATATAGATGCATTGATAGCAGAAGAACGGGCAGAAATTATCAGTAAATATGACAAGGTAAGTTGATGATAGGGATGGCCTACAATTTTATCTTTTGTACATTGTGAACAGATGATCCATTTGGATGTGTGGTTTATAAATCGATATTGGAAAATATTTCACTAGGCAATTACAAATGAGGTTTCTTTTAGAGTGACAATGAAATCACTAACCACTTCATATTGAGTCAGAATGATATGATGTCAGTCTTCAAATTTAATGGCTGGATTTTCTTCAGAATCTCAAAAATATCCGGCTTCATGTCAACCAGCTTCAGTGGAATTAGAATTCACAATGAATCCCTAAACTGTGGGGCAGTTAATGAAAAAGGCAAATTTGTTTCAGATGGCTTTCCATGTATATAAACCTTAAGATGGAATAAAATGGGTTAAGGGTAAATATTTAGTGACAAAGCAGCATGCACTAATCTTCTCAATCTGGACTACATGTGTTTTGTTTCTTTAGGGAAGGCAAGAGGGCGTCAGCATTAACCCATGGGAGGACGCTGACTTTAGCATCTACAAAGTCACTGACCGCTTCGGCTTCCTGCAGTAAGTAACTTTAAAACTGGGTTATTGTCATTTTATTTCAGAATGTGAAATTCACAAGTGAGATTTTTCTGTCTACTCATTAATAGTATAAATGTAACTGCTTTCCGGCTCTTAATGACTTGGAATTGTTGCTTTTCCTGGGGAATGATTACACAACTAACAACTTTAAAGGTTGAAAAAAAAGAAAAGAAAGAATTTTCAAGTTTTAATTCATTCAGAATTTCCTGTGATCAATAGGATAAGATTATGCCCACACAAGACAAAATATGCATGCATGTAAATATCTGCCCAGAAATTTGGTTAAAAACCTCTTCGTTTTTTGTTGGGTTTTTTTTACAGTGAAACCACATGAATTTTTTAACCATCAAAAAACTCTTAGCAAAATTTTAACTGGAGTTTTGCTGCCATCAAGATTGATTGAAATTTGTAGTTAAACACATCGAACCTTGGTCAGAAAATAACAAACACGATATTTGACGGAAGGTAAAAATTATGTTTAGGATTCGAGGTGAGGCTGTCGATCTTAGGAACAAACACCATGCGTCAGTCATGGTGGTGGTGGTAGCATTAGGCTGTAAGGATGTTTTTCTGCAACTGGTTCTGGTGTGCTGCGCCAAGTAGAATGAAATGCTGGAATTAGCTTTAATTTCTTCAACTTTCTCCCACATAAACAGCCAGACAGTGAAATCTCGGACAATAAACTAGATATTGATCCCAAATGAAAATCAAAGCTGGTTTTGCAATGGAAAGCTAGAAGGTGATAACTTTACCCATCAAAATTTTATTATTTGTTGATTGGTACAAAAAGCATTTGGTCAATGTAAAATTTGCTATGTGAGACTTTTAACCATACATTATCAATGATCTATTAATATATTTGAAATTTTATTTCATTGTTTGTTTAATTTAGTCCAGTTTGTAGATTAAACTTAGTGCTAAATTTAAACTTAAACAATTCATAAAAAAGCCAATGTATATCATTATTGTATAAAAAAACAATAATTCAAATGCATCACTATAATCACAAAATTCCTGTGTATGAACAGTGTATCTATACTCCTGACCATAGCATCTGCTTTTTTACAACTTTCTGTCTTTTGAATTTTTCACTTCATTTATAACTATTTGAAGCGAATAATTGCATCACTGATACTCGTGTATTTCTGCTCCAGTGAGGAAGAACTGCCAACACCCACTGCACTTGAAGAGAAGGTAGGGACTTTCTTTACTGCTCATGTAATACATTTTTGCCCTCTCACTCATGCATTGGGCACTTATGATGTTCTATGTTTTGCCTTTTCAGCAAAAACAACTGGAGTTGGAGCGAGTGGAGAAATGGCTGAAGATGCTGAAGAAATGGGAGAAATACAAAAACAGTGAAAAGGTTAAGAGCGGCTCCCACGAGATACCAGCATGCCATCTCAATTTAGCATCTTTGCGTCTTCTATTTTTTTTTCATTCTGCTGTGGGATGTTTAATTTCCATGCCTTTTTATAATCTATTTTCCATTACCTTTTAAAGCGTTGCTCATTTTCTTATTTACCACCCACCCACCACCACCATCTTTCCCCCAATTTCTGTGGTCAGCCACAAAAGAAAAATTACTGCAAGCAAAAGTTCTTAAACTTTGAGATTTGGAAGTGGAATATACATGAATCTGCGCCTTTCTCCTGTGATTGCTGTGGTAAAGAATGAATGCATATTGTTATGTATTGTGTATTTCAGCTGGCGAAGCGTGTATATAAAGGCATTCCTCTGCAGCTGAGAGGCCAAGCGTGGGCCTTGCTTTTGGAGACCGAAAGAGTCAAAAAAGACAATCCGGGAAAATATGAGGTATGTTTTTTTTTTATTATTATTATTGCAAGAATAATAGTTGGTAGTGTTTAAATACACTTTCAAGAAAGTTTGGATTTTAACAACTGATGGAAGGTATTGTGGAAAAATCTTCTGTGGTCCAGAAAATGAAGCAGCAGGCTCGAAACTTCTCAACAGAGATCAAGCAGATAGACCTGGACGTCAACAGAACATTCAGGAACCACATCATGTTCATGGATCGCTTTGGAGTGAAGTGAGTTCTTCATTTGCATTTCAGTTTTCTATTATTATTATTCACTTTATTGTTTACAACATTTTTTCAATATTATTAAAATATGAATTTAATAATTTCAACTTCCTGTTTTTGGCTTAATCCAAACATCTACTTGTAGACAATATTACTTTTGACATACTGTGTTGGGTAGTTTGTGTAAATGTAAATAGACTTGCAGGACTTCCTTTTGTTTCCATGTAAGCTGCTGTGTATTGTTGTTTTCTGACATCTCACGTGTTTTTTTGATTTGCCCCAAGCGGGATTCCTGCAGGGTGTGACCTCTGGCCAAAACTATAAAGCACACAACGCAGTTACAAAAAAACCAGAGTGGTGGTTTCCTTCTCTCAGCATTTTATTAGCCTTCCTGTCAGCGCACAAAGCCCCACAGGAAATGGCGCTCACACAGAATGTGCACCGGTACAAAGGCACATGTGCAAAAATACTCCTGCAGCAAACAGTGACAGATTTCACACCAATTCAAAAACCTATTCAAAACTTTATATTTTTCTGTTATTATTTTTTTTTTGTTAGAAGCAGTTGCAGAAACCACTTTTTGTATCTCTGATTATAGAAGAGTGCTCTCATCTTTTCCTTTGTAATGTACTTCCCCTTGAATTCATAGCTGCTAAGGCCAAAACAGACCAAAACACTGTTTCATCCTGCCTGACTACCCACTCCTTCCCTGCGAGTCAACAGCTGCCTCACAGACACTGAGACACTGACAGCTATTTAAAGCTCCTTTCCTGTCTCTGACACTGGACATGTATTTGTCATTGAGGCCTACAGGGGAAACATCCTCTTAACATTTACATGATGTTTTTCTTAATGCCCCCCTCTGCCCTCACTCACAAACACATTCCCATGTGCAAACAATGGGTGCTTTGTGCCGACTGTCTAAAGCTCTTCAGTCTCAAGATGTAATCCGACAGATGCACACCACAAAATGCTTGAGTCAGAAAGGCTTGATTGAAGATGCAAGATTGTAGAGTTTTGCAGAATTGTTTATCCCTCTTATTGTTTCTTATTAAGATTTTAAGGGGAAAAAAAGTATAATATAATTGGAACGTAAAAGGAAATGGCATGTTTAACTTCCTTTATTCACGTATCCATGGAAAAAGAAAATTGCCTCCTGCACTATCACCTAATTATGAAAAAGAGCCCAATATTTTTTCAGTCTCAGTATAATTGCAGCTCTTCTAATGAGACCTCAGACATCTCATTAGACAGGTCACACCACACAGGTCAGTGATAAGGTTATAGGGAAGTTTCGTGAGGTTATGAAACAAAATCCCAATCTTTAAAAATGTGACTGAGTAACATTCAATCCATTATCTGTAAATAAAGAGGATGGCCCAACTTCAAACCTACCAAGGCATGACCTGTCCACCTATACTGATAGACAGGGCAGGAAGATTAATCAAAGAAGCAGGCAGGAGGCCCATACTAGCTCAGGAAGGGCTGGAGAGATCCATAGCTCATGTGGGAGAATCTGTTGACAGGACAAGAACTATTACTTGTGGTTTCCACAAAGCTGCTCTTGATGGACAAGTGGTGAGAAGAAATGTACTATTGACAGAAAACCATAAAAAGTTCTTTTTGTGATTTCTGAGAAACTATATGAATAAAAATAACAAACATGTGGAAGAAGTTCTGGTTAGAGGAGACCAAAAGAGAACATTTTGCCCTACACTCAAAGTGTAGTGTCTGGCTGAAAAAAAGTAACATTATCTGAACATACTGTAAAATCCCCACATATAAGATGGTAGCAGTGGTGGCAGCATCATGCTAGAAACACTTTTCTCCAACTGGGGGAGTAGATTTGAGGATGAATAGGTGCAGGGCAATAGCTGGAGAAAAAAAAATAAAATCAGTGAGAGGCTGAAAATGAAATGACTTTAGTGGGAACCTCAACAGCCAGTAGAACAACAACCCAACACACAGAGCCAGAGCTGCATAGCAGTGGTCAGAGTCCAGACCCAAATTCAGATGAGAATGTGTTGCAAGACTTGAAAATTGCTCATCACCAAAAGCAACTGAACTTGTTAATTTAAAAACATACATGCAGTAGTAGTAGTAACATGAACTAACATACATATAAATGTAACGTAAAAGACCTAACATTAACATAGTGAGCACTTAAAACGGTTCTATATAATCCCTCAGGACAATAATCCTGTGAGTTTCACTGCTCTCATGATTATGTCTCAGGAACCACATCCTTGTTTAATCAGTTTTTCTTTTGTTTTGTTTTTCTCTGTTCCCTCTCCAGGCAGCAGGCACTGTTTCACGTACTGGCCGCTTACTCTGTCTACAACACGGTAAGTGTTTTCTGACAATCTAAATGTGCAAACCCAGTGTTGTGCAACATGAGTTTCTTTTTTTCTTTTTGCGTGCACTTGCCTTGCATTTGAAAGTAACACATCGGTAGAGCATCGACCACAAGTCCATCAGTGGCATTGGTGTCTTTTCAGTTTCGGTAGAGCTGGCTAAGCATTATAGACCCATCTGTTCTTGCTCTGTATTTGGAGCTTTTATTTATGATTGTGGTTAAGCCTGAATCTGTTCCATCAGAATTTACCAGTTCGACCACCAGCAACTATTCATCTACGTGCATAATTCAAGTTTATATAACTGAAATGAGGTAATAATGACATTGCTCTTGTTTTCATTTTCAAGGACAAACTATTCTCTAATAAATAATCTATGCTTCTAACCAAACATATGATCCAATAATGTTCACCATCCTAATTTGTCATTGTAAACTCAGTTACTGTATTTCTATGAAATCAAGTATCCTGCTATTACCAATATTAAAAAGAAAAAGAAAGTCTTGTTGAACGAATTCTCTCTGATGAAAGTGATTCATTATTCAATCAGTTAGATTTAGAGGTAATATCACTATGTAAATATATCTATTTGGTAATTATAACTCTGCAGTCACACATTCTTGGACTTGTTTTTCTCGTGTGTGGCGCTTAGCCAGAAACGGGATAATTGTGCAACTAGTATGTTTACAGTATTGACATTTTACACTATTTTCATTTCTATCTTTGCTCTATTATTAAATCTCTTCCTCGTTAAACCCATATCTGATAATGAGATTATTTTACACAGGTATAGATATTGACAACTTTTCTCCCATGCCTGTCCTAAGATGTGTAAAGCCTTGAAACAAGTACAATTTTACAGCAGTAGCATGGTCACAAACTAAAACAAAAAGTAGAGAAAAAACTAATTCTGTTTATAGGTTTTAACAAATTTACTGGTGCCACAAATATTAATTCCCTTTACAATCTCTTTCAAAGAAATTAAAGTATTTTGTATAGTTATACTTTGATTTAAACTCATTAATAATCCATAGATTTCTATTTCCCTTCGGTGTAGAAATATGACCTGATTCAGAGGCTAGTTTTTTTTTAGCCACTGGGCTGGATAAAAATCCATATTTGCGCTCCTACTACTTAGGTCTAAACATACCTCTGCCTGTCTGTGGTCGTGAACTGTTTGGACCATATAAACAAATGATCACCCCTGTTTATACTATTTCAAACTCAGCTGAATGATCTCGCTCCATTCAGAGATGTATGGTTTTCACTAAGACGCATGGTCGCCTCTTAGTGATAAAACATATTTCTTAACTGTTTTCTCCCCCAACTGAATAAAATAACTCAAATTAAAGATTTTACTTCTCTACAATTCTCGGCATGACAATACGGTACTGCAACAAGCCTTGGGCTACAAATTTATTCTCATCTGTAAATGCTAAATGCTTATTTCATCTCATCTATTTACAGATTATTCTAGAAGATCTGACCACCGTATCTTTTCATGACAGAAGAAATATTCTTCCAGTAAATTCAGCCACTAATAGCTTCACAGGAAATTATGCAACAGCTGTTACTATTTCTGAAGCCTACCAGACTGAACATTTCTTGTATCCACTTTAAGGCCCTCAGATTTCTGCATCCAATAAATGTTCAGAAATGCACTCCCGTGTTTAAGAGGATCTAGTTAACGTTTGTCTAGATAAAGACGGCTGTTGTCTACCTAGCAGTCTAAATACTACCCCACACCCAGGACTGTTTTTCTGAGGGGGGATTTTTCATCAGTTCCTCTGTGGTAGAGGGGTACATGAGCCAGAGGAAATGGGCATGCGTTGCTCCTTTTTTCTCCCTTTCCCACTCTTCTCACACAATGCTCAAAAGAAATTGGGTCAGTGGGAGAGCTAAGAGAGAAAAAGGAAAGGCAAAATAGAGAGGAGGATGTTTGACTTTTTCACATATGTGCTGGTAGAGAAAAGTGTAGGGAATGTGCAGTTTAACCTCTCTTTAACCCTAATTATACTTACCGTTTGGCCTTGAAAGGATCCACTTTGGGCTTCTATTTCTATCTGCAAAGCAAATACTCCTTAATATGGACAGATACCATGTGTGTGACTGTTTGCCAAGGGCTTGTTTCATGTAAATCAGTGAATCATCCTGATGTCAGCTTAATGGTAATTCAACAGGAAAACATAACAATACTGAGAATGTATGTGTGCCACTGTAAATATTTGAAAATATTCACTGTAAATTGTTGCTTAAAAATTAAGTAGAGCTATTCAGTTTGTTTATAGTGTTGCATCAGACTTTCAGGTGCTATCTAGCCGTTATATTTTGACCTATATAAATGTGCTTTATTAAATTATGGTGAGTCCCTCTCATTTGTTCACTCTGTTTGACTTAAAACATTTTGCTCTGCTGTTTTTGTTCCAGGAGGTCAGTTACTGCCAGGGGATGAGTCAGATCGCTGCAATTCTACTCATGTACCTAAACGAGGAAGATGCCTTCTGGGCTTTATCCCAGCTCCTAACCGACTGCAAGCACTCCATGCACGGTAACAATAATGAGAAGACACAGATGTACAAAAATAAAAAACCTGACGAATGTTGTTTTTTTTAACTATCTTTGGCAGTGGCCAAAATCACCCTCAATGGAGATTTCTTTAATTTACAGATTAAAGAATTAATCTTCATGTGAAAACTGCACGTTTTAATTCAGGTTATGTTTGTCTGGTGGAAAAGTGTGTTTGATTTAGGCATCTGAGTGTTACAAAAAATAAAAAAAACTAAAGAAATGTTTTGTGGGAAATACTTTTTCACAGCAGTGTTAATGCTGCAGTCATCACTGCACACTGTATGATCACTTACAGTCAGTTTTTTTTTTTCTATCTTGTAGGATTTTTCATTCCTGGATTTCCCAAGTTGCAACGTTTCCAGGCTCATCATGAAGTCATCCTCTCCAGAATGCTGCCTAAGCTGAAGAAACACCTGGTGAGTTGCATGCATGTCTGACTGATGTTTAAGCTCGGTGGATTCATCATGATGTTCAGCTGGCTTGAAAACTGAGATTTATAACAAGTTCTGTTGGAACATTTACTCTGAGACTCGGTTTCATGTTGATTTGTGTCCCCACAGGACAAGGAGCAGATGACGACAGGGATTTACTCCACCAAATGGTTTCTCCAGTGCTTTATCGACAGAGTCAGTATCTGGATGTTTTTTCAGCTTTTCAAACATGAACCGTCTGAATTGTTGCTGTTGTTTGTAGTTATTTATTAAATTTTTCCCACTTTGCTGTTTCCATAACAGACGCCATTCACCCTCACCCTCCGCTTATGGGACATCTACATACTGGAAGGAGAGAAGATACTAACCGCCATGGCTTATACAATCCTCAAGTTACACAAAAGTGAGTCAGAAGCTCATGTATGTTTTATCTTTGTCTTTATGTGCTGTGCTGAGGGAGTTACTTCTGTATCTGGGCATCTTGTCTGATTTCTGAGTGTCATTGTGTGGATTACAAGGCAAGCTTCCTGGTATAACACAAGTGGCCCGTTGCTGTGGAGAAGAATCAAAAGCAGACTTTTCATTGGATGCACAGATGAGCATTTTCTCAGCATATTGGTTGATTTCTTCCATTTAAATAGATGGTTGAATTGACAACAAGCATTTCTATCTTTAATTTACCCCTCACCAGGAATAAAACATTATAAGATAGAATAATTTAGCTATTTTTACATCAATATCTTGTGTTTAATCAGAACGCCTCATGAAGCTCCAGCTAGAGGACTTGAGGGAGTTTCTCCAGGAGCAGCTGGCGGATTCATTCCTCCTGCTGGACGATCTGGTGGTGGAACAGCTACAGCTGGCGATGTCAGAGCTGCGCAGTAGAAAGGTGGATCAACCTCCTCCAGGTGCAACAGTCTTTCATTGTCTTCATGTTCTTAAGTCTCATGGATCACTTTGTCTGAAAAGCAGTGCTGCTTAGGCGGTTGTAAAGTTACAGAAAAGATAAAACATTTCTAAATCAATATCACAAAGTAAAATAAATAAGTAAAATTCTGCCACAGTGCTACACCTGCTGATTTATTTATCTAGAAAATTATTCAGTGTTTGTCAACCTTCTGGATTGCTGTGAAACTTAATTCCTTCAACTCAGCTCTGGATCTTCTCCAGAGTTCCCATGAGCCTCTTGGCTGATTCTCTGCTTAATGATCTGGTTTCCTGGCCTGTCAGGTTAGTTGGACAGCCATGTTATAGTGGGTTTGTAGTGTGCCCATACTCTTGATTTTCAAAAGATGTACTGGACAGTGCCCTGACATGTTGTTCAATAAATGTTCTCCAATTAACCACTGAGGCCTTCACAGAACATCAATATTTATGCAGACATTATTTTACAACAAGGTGAACTCTATGTACTTCTGTGACTTCTGAGGTAATTCCTTGCACTTGATTTTATTTAGGTGTTTCAAGATAAAATATGGTTAATAAAAATGCATCACTGATTTTTTTGTATTTTCATATGTAAACATTTTGAAAACCACATATATTTTTACTTCCACTTTGTAACTATTTTGTATTGCTCTAGTGAATAAAATATCTATTGAAAGTACACTGAGGGAAATGTGACAAAATATGATTCTCAAGAAGCACTGTATTTTTCTGTTTCCTTCTCATGCCTGTTTTCTCTTTCTCTTTTTTTAGCCAAGTCAGATGAGCTCCCAAAGAAGCCTCTGGGTCAGGAGAGACCAATTGTCCTTGTGCCGCTGCAGCCTAACTTGCATCCGGAGGTCAAAATAAACCTGCAGACCAACAGCAAGCCTATAATAGAGACCCAGAAAACAGATGCAACCACCAATCATCAGATTCATTCTCCTTCTGAACTCCAGAATTCAATGAGCCTCTCTGGAGCAAACACATTTTCAATGTCTGCACGAGCATTCCCCACACAGGGAACACCTTCTTCCCTGAGGCATTGTAAATCACCTCCAGTACCTCCAAAAGAAAACAAACCATCAATTCTCATAGATTTGGGTAGACATATGAAGACTTCAGTCCCAGAGGTTTGCCAAGAGTATAGAAAACATGAGAACCAGACAACTGACGTAGAGTTTCAGGAGGAGTCCATGGATTGGCCTCCCCCCTATGAACCCTCTCCTTTGGATGCTGTGACTATGCAAACAGAGGAGGAACTCATGGATCTTCCTGACCTACCACCTCCACCTTTGTTTTACCCTGAGCAGATTGACCTAAGGTCTCTGGGCCGGGAATCACCCAGCCTGGGACCTGGGACTCATCCTGACCTGCATCGTCACGCTCCTTCCCCTCGGTCAGCCTCACCGCTGGTTGTTCCACTGAAGCCATCACCAAAACCTAGTCCAAAACCTTCCCCGCACAACTTCACAAATAAAAATACTTCTCCTACAAAATCTTCCTCTCACTTTGTTCACACATCACCCTCCCCATCACCTTCCAATGTCCCACCCCCAAAGCCAACAAAGTTCCCAGTTTCCCTTAATGTTCCTGGGTCTATGGGTGACAGGAGGCCCTCCAACACATCTCAGTACGATAATCTCTCTGAAGTTGATGATGATGATCGCTTGGTGGAAAGACTGCTTGCCTCTACTCCTGAGGAATTCCTTTGCATGCACAGCAACTCCAACCATGCTACTGACAGAGCCTATGACCCTACCTTCTTTCCCGTTCCTCCACCTCCTCTCTTCATTCCTCCTTCCCCCTCTCGTCTTCCCCCTGTGATGTGCGGCCTCCCTAAGTTGCCTCAAGAGCCAGAATATAAAGGAGACACCAGCTGGGTGGATGATTCCATCATCCCTCCTCCACCACCCAGCTTTGCAGACAAACTCGCCCCATTTCAGTGCACCTCTGCCCTCTGCTCAGACCCAAACAGGTCCTCATCACCTTCTTACTCTAAGAATTTCTCCAGAGCCCCCAGAGACCATTCTGCCTTCCCTGCACCTTTGCTATACACAGGGTCTCCCCCAGCTCACTCCAGGTCCTCAGGACAGTCGCCGGTGGGTATGGCAGGGGAACAGTCCAGCCCGAACTCCTGTAGGACGCCTCCTGTTGGACAAAAACTTCCCAAATCAGTGACTTTTTGATTGGGCAGTTGATAATTCATCTAATTGATTTTCAAAGCTGTTGTAAAGATAAAAGGGCCAGTAGTTCCAATATCTGACAAGTATTTCTGCGTGCATGTGTGATATAGCATTTTTCATCTCCAGCTATTGTACCCACTTCTGCGAAAATTGTACCATGTTTCTAATGGAAGTGCTGTCAAACTTGTATTTAATAATGATATCAAGAAGTGTGAGTGCCCCTCAGTTAGTCATAAGGAAACATTTGGTTTTCCTTTTGAACGGAAGAGTAGTGTTCTCATCACAACTGTACATATCACCATTCTTACACCCGAAGCTAGGTTAATTTTGTTCCAAAAAGGTGTCTTAATCTTAACATGGACAAAAGGGCTACCAGTTAACACCGTCAATACAGTCAAAGTATTCAGCTGGAGTTTATAGTAAAGTGTGAGCAGGCTCACAAATATTTCCTTGGTCAAACTGAGAAAATGTCATTAGCCTAGTATAGCAAAACGTGGGGTTTCTACTAAACCAGAGTGTATTCATGGAGTGCTAATAAAACTGCAATTTCCTTAAAGTTGTAAACATCATCAGCAGCAAGGGCGCTGTAATAAATGACAAATGTAAATGTAAACCACAGTATTTTAGACATGTTGCCATTTCAGGTTCTTTCCCTGGGAGGTTGCAGTGGGTACTCTGGAGCTCCTTTATAAATAAAATATGTTACAAAACACATTTTTGGGGTTTGGGGGAGAAAGCTCTTTCAGTTAGATATATTTTTACAGCACGGATATACTATGTATATGCTCATGTATATATTAACGTTGGGGACCTAATGTAATATATTGGCACAGGCCGTTTGTTTTTCAGTAGAAGTTGACACATTTGAAGATGGCTCCATCTAGTGGTGAGAAAACAAAACACACCCCACAAAGCTATACCTTTTTATTACCGGTCAGTGTTATGTTAATTTTTAGAAAGCAAGTTTCAATACAAGTAATGTTAATTTTTAGAAAGCAAGTTTCAATACAAGTAACATGGGAGAGTTCAGTGTGCAATTCAAAGAAAAAAAAAAGCTGTAGTTTGTGTGTGTGTGTCATTTATTTATTTAAATAGAAAAAGTAATTTTTAGACTTGGAGGCCGAGCCATAACAGATCAGGGAAGGCTAAGCATAGTCAAATATTAAGTTATACTATTTTGGGTCTAAAAGTCAGTATTTTTTTTTTTTTTTTTTTGACACTTCGCAGCTGTTGCAGCTTTGTTTTTCTATCAAAGTCTTCTGCTTACTTTACTTTGGTCTGTGTTTGCATTGCCTCACTATAAAATACTGTTTTGTCATTCATACATGCATGTTTGTCATGACAGAGTATTGGAGCTTTGCTGTTGAATGTCATAACATATTACACATTACTGCTTATTTAAGGAATTTTGTCATTATGATAACTGAGGCTAAGACCAAAGCATACCTGCATATATGCAACTACTTGAGTTTTATAAAGAGATTAACTACACATGTCTTGTTGTGTTCTTCAAGCAATCATGTGTGCTTTCAAATGTTTATTGCATACCAACAAAATAATGTAGTTTTACAAAATATACAAGTCTTTAGAAGCTTCTGTACAAATTATGCAAAAATATTTTTTTGCATAAAGAGTACATTAAGAGCAAGGATACAGGATTACAGTAGTTACAAAAGCTTAATTTAAGTTAGTCTACTGGTCTATAACCCACACCCTCTTTGGGTTACTATATGCATAATTCATCTTCATAATCCGACACTGATTTACTCAGAATTATATTAGTTTGCATAAATAGACAAAATATCCCGAATAGCACTTGCCACATTGAGTTGTTTCCCCAAGACTGCACTCATCTTTCCAATGTTCTGCGTGAAATACCTTGGCTTTAAGAGAAAATGAAACATTACCTCAATGCAACATATGTGCAAAAGAAGCTTTCAATGCTTCCAAGCTAAAAAAAAAAGGTGCATATTATATATATATATATATACATATATATATATATATGTAATTTTTTTTTTACAATGATTTAGTACACAATGTCCATGTTTTAAGAAGAAATAGGCATAGGTAATTACATGGCTTTTTCCTAAACTTCAGTGCAATCACTGTCCATCGCTGACTATGTAGCAGCAAGTATTCCCAGAGTTCTCATGACATTCATATTCTGATCTGACTCATGAGGACAAAGAGCGAGTTGACGCTTTCCCTGAGCTTGGAGTCTTCTTCAGGTCCCAGTGTCACTCCAGCCAACCGAGCGGATCCTTTTGCTCCCATAATGCACGGCAAGCTGAGGAACACCTCTGCGCCTATACCACTCCAGCCCTAAGAAAGCAAAATGCAGATTTAGAAAAAAAATATATAAATTCAAATATAGTCACCTGGATGAATAGTGCAATGCCACTTTGTTTGAGAATTTGTATCATTTATACTTTTGTGTATTACTCATTTTCTCAGCTTCGGTCCATGCATTGTGAATAACTCAAAATCTATTAAACAAAATTTTTAATTTTGATTCTGAAGGCTGTATGGTTGGTTGTGTACCTTTTCTACCACCATTGTTCCTACACGTGGATACAGCATTATGAGTCTTACTAATGTCCTATTTTAGCTTACCCTCCTTGACTGACACAATAACTGACTGCCATACAACTGAGATGTAACGAATGACTATAGAGAGCTGCACTGTTCGAATGGAACTACTAAAATGACCTTTTCAGTGAGACTGTAATTCACTGAAGTACACCTGTAGTTCAAGACTTGGTAATAGAGGTCCTATTGTTTTAATAACTTAAGAGCTACCTGAGCCAGTGTTGAGATGGAGTGAATCTTCATCTTATCTGTCAGGATGGTGTTGGTGATGTCCGCAACAGAAAGACCTACAGACCAGGACCGCTGGCCTCGGTTTTTCATGAGATCAAATGCTCTGAATGGGAAAAATCAAAAAATAAAAATATGTATAATGATAAGACATTAATAAAAGCTATGCCTTAATTCCATGTTTGTAGCAAAAGTACCTGTCTAGCAACGGCTTTGTAGAATTAGATCCTGAGACGATCTCAAGTGCTCCGTTAGAACTCAGTCCGACGCTACTTATTACAGGAACTATCAAAACACACACAAAAAACACTGGTAAGCTTAATGGTATGCATGATGTACAGTTGGCTTGCCACATGCAAGATCTGCTGGAAGAACTACATAACTTGCCACAAAAGACACTGCTAAAGAAACTGGCTATTCAAAAAATACCATATCCAAGCATTTTAACGGAAAACTGTGTGGAAGGAAAAGGTGTGACAAGGAACATGGATTATTGCAACGTATAAATCCCAAAGAGAATCTATGTAGCTTTGTCAATAGAAAGATGAGAGACATCAGAACCAAATACATTTGAAGTATTACAGAAAGTGTAATGAATCCATATATAAACTTCACTTTAAATTTATTTTGTTTATTATTAAAGTAAATTAACATATATCGAGATGCACCTGTACACTCTGACTCAAAGATCCATCGGGGTAAATGTTAAGCCAGTTCTTTGTGACAACAGCATTAACATAAACCTTTATGTAACTGTCTAATAGATTCTTCAGTTCCTCCCCACTCACCTTTATTGTCCGAGAGCTCTCCTATGACCCAGGCAGGTTTGTGTGTATTCAGATTGATATCCAGAACGTGGCTCAGACGCTCGGAGTCCAGGTTACACCCTGCTCCAATCACCCGTGTTGGAGGGAGACCGCTTTGCCTCCAAGCAACGTGTGTCATGATGTCCACTGAATCGGTAGGAACTGAGGTTATACAACAGCAATAAAAAAAAACCTAAAACTTTGAAGAAGCGTCTGTTACTGACCTGGTTGTGAGGCAATAAGCAGGATGGCATTGGGGCTAAGATGCACCAGATTGGGGATTATTCCTCGATACAAATCTACATTGGTCTGGACCACCTTTACATATGACTCGTCGTTGCTCCATGAGTTGGCTGTCACCACTATAACCTTGGAACCCGCCGAAGATGAAATATCTACAAAATAAAACATTTACCATGGTCAGTACTTAATCCTCAAAACCTTATAGGAACACAAGCACATCTTAAAAACTTGTTGCTAAACTAAGCAAACAAGGTGATGAGTCACCATGGAAAGACCTTGTCAGCACAATTCCAGGAGTCTTTTCAAATACCAAAAGTATTGTTGGCCAAAAAGGACAGATGAGTCATAACATGACAGAGCAGAAAGTGACGTACCTCTGGATACCTGCACCTTCGGCAGGTTGAAGATTTCCAGATCCGTAGCGCCGCCTTTGGAGGAGCTTTCAGCAATGTCGATAAAAACTAGTTTGTCCACATTACACTACACCATGTGAAAAAGAGATAAGCATTGCCTCAGTACCATTAACAGATCTGACAAAACCAAGAAATTTTTATCTGCTACACTGTCAAAAACTAAGGTAGCTACCTTAGATAAAATGCTCATCACACATGCCATGCCCAAATCTCCTCCTCCAACAACTGAAACGATGATGTTTTGCTGGTCTTGATGCCTGATCCCACCTAAAGTTAATATAAAATAATGTTTTTTTTTTAAAAGTTAGATTTGTGAAGGTAAAAATTAAGAGTGAATCTAAAGAGAAGCACCATCATTGATCTTCAGATTAGAGACATAAGCCATGAGCTCATGGGGGTCCTTGGTGTCTTCTGTGGTCCTGGAAGATAGCGGAGGGTCTTCCTCAAATTTGGAAATCATCTCATTCAGGATACCCACTACGGATGACCTGGGCTGTAACAGAGTAAGGCTGATGAGAAAATCACAGCTAGGCTTGTGATAGTTATTGTTATGAGACATACAGTTTCAAATGTACTGTTTCAATAGTTCCAAAAGATCCCAAAAACCCAAGGCTGTAAGATAATCAGCAGACTACAGGCTAGCTAATCCAGCAGATAGACTCACTAAGTTACCGGTTTCCTATACTTGTGTTGCTTCATAGAACATGGAATACTTGTAAGTTCAGCACTGTCTTTATATTTTTGCTTTGGTCTATTTACTAACATGAGAGTAATCAAACAGCATAGCAGTATTATACCAGTAACAATATATAATTTTAGAAGCAGTAGGAATAAATGCTTTCAAATTTTTCACCAAAAAAATAATTCTGCAATAGATTTTATTGTAACAGACATGTGAAATCATGGTATTTTTACTCGAGATTATGAGACAGTGAAGGTCCAATGCCAAATTAGACACTAGTGCAATTTTAAAATATAGATAGCAAATGCAACAGCTTACATGATCCCAGTTGTGAAGTACCGGCAGGTGGATCCGTCCCCTCGCGTCGACATGTTTTCCCTCTCTGATCACCATGTTGGAGGTGGGCCTCAGGAGGCATACTGGAGGCGTGAACGGGAACGAGTACAGAAGCCACAGCTCGATGGGGAAGTTGTAGGAGCGACCTTAAGGGGAGAGGCTGCCATTAGAACATCCTCCGACATAAAACTGCAGAGACAGTGTTTGTAAAACTCTTACCTTCATACTTTACAGGAATGACGCCGGTTAATTTCAGGAGCTCCATCTGGGTGTTATCAGAGAGAGCTGAAAAGCACAATATATATCACCTGTTAGTTAACACAGTATTGTGAAATGTATTTGCCCCCTTAGATCTGCTTCTAGTTACATAACAGAGCATTTTAGGAAAGCTACATCATTCTGACGTGCAAACATGTTGGTAATACTGTGCATCAGGACCTGGCATCAGGTCAGTTGGTCAATTAGACATCACTAATTGACCAATTCAGTCCTCTACCAGAAAAAAACCCCTTGAAGATTGTTTGATCAAAGATTTGTGACCTTGAGCTCAGACACACCAGCAAGCCACCACCGAACTGCTACAAAAAAAAAAAAAAAAAATCATGATTTTGGATTGGTCTAGTCAAAGTCTGGAGAGAAATCGTATTGAGATGCAGTAGAATGTCCTGAAACAATTTTATCTTGCACAAAAACCTTCCAATGGGGCTGAATTAAAACCAATTCTGGAAGAAGAGGTGACTATAATTCTTGCACAGAGAGGCAAAAGACTCACTGTGAGTATTAGAAAACAGTAGATGGAAGTTAGTTGGAGCAACTGATGAGGTTTGGGGGTCAATCACTTTTTTTACATAGGCCACGGTTGGATTTGATAGCTTGTTTTACCTTATTAAATGAAATCGTCATTTGCTGTTCGTATTTACTCAGGTAATCTTCCTGATATCAAAATGTGATTAATGAGCAGAAATATGTCGGGGAGCAAATACATTTTCACCAGAATGTATTTTGTCACAGAAATGTAAAGGTAGCACAAAAACTTACTGTACATGCCAGTGTGTGGTTTCATGTCTGGGAAGATGCGGTTGATTTTTTGAAGTTCGTCAACTGTGACATCTCCAAATTTGTACTAGTAGAGGGGAAAAGAAATTATTTGTAAAAGCATGCATAAGATTTATAAAGGATAATTTTTTTTAATTTTAAGCTTTTCCAACATAGTCAAGTTTTTTTGTGCTAAGTGTTCACTCAAGTTTTTGTTATGACTTGCACAATAAAAGTCTGGATTCTCTTCAAGAATGATCCTCAGTTTCTGACCCTTATCTTACTGAGGTCAAAATTCAACCAAACTCAATATTCTTAACTCAGGGTTAGGAGACAATATTGCCTATTATTAGATACATGACTCGACCTTTCATCGTTCAAAAGTCATTCAGCAGTAAGGATGTACTTAGTTTTCCAAGTCACTCAAAATAAATCTGGACATGGTGTAATATGTCCTGTTCTGTTGCACATCTGATGTCACATGAGTTTGATTTTAACAGCTGACAAAAAAAAAGAAGTTTTTTGAAATGTAGTCATTTCAAATCAACACAATGTCATAATTGATTTAGAGCGAGAAAGGCAACGAAGCACGTTCAGCTTTTTAAAAAATCAATTATATATTAAAGATTAAGATGCACCACAAGACATTCAAATATCTGGATGGAGATGCAGACATGAGCAGGATTGTAATAGAGAAAAATATTTTTCTAACCTTTATTTGTAAGGAAATATTAATGAAAAAAGCATCGACAAATTAACTTTCATCTTTTAAAACCTGTTATTTTTGGGAGCAGCCATATTCGATGCTCCCACATTGATTTGCACTCGTGTGGTATTTTCTTTAACTTTAGATTACGCTCTTTTTAATAACCCTTTTTTTTTTAACTTATGAATAATTATTCATATATATATTGTCCTGTGTTATTTTTACTATAATGTTGTTTTTAAATTTTTATTTCTCCACTTGATTATTTTTAAATCTTGTACAGCACTTAACAACTTGTTAAAACATTTTTTAAGGTATTATTAAAATCTTGATAATTAACACATCTGTACAATTAACTCAAAAGAGTAAGCACTATTAAAACTTCTGCCACAAATTTCAGTCATTTTACAAATGAGCAGGGATTTTTTTTTTTTACTAAAACTGTCAGTTTCTTGAAAGAATTGGCCAATTAAATATTTATAATTTTCTACACAAATTCTAAATATTTTACTGTTATATTTTACATTTCTTTTTGCTCATTGTCATAGTAATGGTAAGACAGGAAAAACAGCCTAAACTTTATTTTAATAGTTTTCTGTACAGGTAAATATAATTAAGTTGCTCAATTCAACAACTTAATATTTTGCAAATCCATCCAAAAAGAATAATTGCACTCTCACCTTGTAATCTTATTTAAGTTCCTTTCATGGATTTAAGTAACTAAGCCGGTTCTTCCAGTTTGCTCAGGCTGGAAGAAGCTAATAGAAACTAGCCTACAAAGCTAGCAGGCTTTAACAAATGAAAGTTTAGACTGGACACATTTCCAAGTTGTCATTTGTTCAAACTAACCTTTGTAAGGATCCGCTGTATTTTCTCTGACTTGAGGTCCATCTACTTCACCCGGTGATTAGCCAAAAGAAATATGAATATACTAGTTATCCTTTAGGTTTGATGCTCCTACCAGTTGTATAATTTCAGCTCTATTGATAAACTTCCGCAAACTTGGAGGAGCAGCCAAAGGCGTAGCTAGGTGACACTGATGTCACTACCGACTCAAGCCCCTCCCTCTTTGAAAAAATCCCCTACACCAGAGACATGGCAAGGCATCGTCATATACAACCAGGTGTCAAAACAAGCAGTCATAGTCATAACATCCCTACTATAGGTAATTACCATTAAAATTACGAATAGAAACACCAATCCTAATAGCTAAAATCAGGATTTTAATTAATGACATTTAGGCAAAAATTAAAACCCTAAAAGGAAATGCCTACATTTTGATAATTTTATGGTAAAACTTGATATTTGTCATTTAACAATGACAATTATTTGTCAAATAGACAATTGTATAAAGAACTATACTGGCCAACATTTTACACTATAAACATTATTCAGGCTCAGACTGTTCACATCATTTTGTGTTTTTTCATCTAGAATCCTTTCAGCTTCAGATAGTGCTAAGCCATTTTTAAACATCTCAAGGGAGTGCTTTATACTTTGATCATAAAACAATGTTCTGAAAGTTTTTCTTCATATTTTGGGAATTTACAATTAGGACTAAAAATGTAGTTAAAATATGAGTGTTTCTTGATAAGAATGCCTCTTCGCCTATCTGTAATGTCTACTGGATCCAATTAAGAAAGCTGAACATGATATCTAATATTTTAAAGTAGTTTGTCCTTGGAGAAGTGTCATTGGATTGTGCAAGATGTGATTGTGGGTAGAACTGATAATATTCTAGGGAGATGAAAAATTGATTTGATCAGCAGTAAAATTGCATCCACTACACATCAAGATATAAAGCAGTACGAAAATAGTAAAATATTTTTGCTCATTTTAAGACAGACAAAACCACTAGATTTAATCAATCAAAAAGAAAAATGGAACCAAATTTCTGCATATAGAAATTTACCAAAATAGCCTTAATCTGAGAAAAATTGACATCATACATTATTGTTAAATAAAAGCATTTATGCAATTGTTACTGTCAAAATATTTTACACAACATATGAATTGGTCATGTTTTCTGCACAATATGTTTTCTAACATGTTCAAATAATTGATTGAAAAAAGTAACAGAAAATATGTTGAAAACTGTCACTGTTATTGGTAACATGAGAAAAACAGATTCATGTTTGTTAAAAGTTCAATTCTTTCCAGATTGTAAGTCCAGAACTTTGTAGAGGAAATAAATATGGACTTGAGAATTTCTCATTATTTTCTAAATGCTTTCAATGGGTTTTGCATATCGTCTTTTGATAGATAATCTTTCAAATTACTTTCTCCATCAAAACACATGGTCAAATGTGGGCTTGATGCTTTAGGATCGCCAAGCCACTGTCCCATCGTTCAGAGGACAAAGGATTTTTTTATTTATTTATCAAAACAGGAATGGAGCTTCAGTTGATTTTTTTCCTCTTGGCCTTTTTTCTTAGCTCTTCTTCCTCGCGCTTCTCTTCCTCCAGGTCCTCTTGCACAGCCATTCTCAGACTAAAGTAAGACAAACGTAAAAGTATGAAAATTTATGTTACCGGTTACAATAACTTTTAATCAGGAGACAAAAATTGCCAAAAAGTCTATTTTAATACCTCCTGGCTTCTTCTTTCTGCAGGTCTTTCCAGCTGCTCTCCATAAATTTAAGAGCATAGTCACTTTCATCTTTGTATCTGGGAGAGAGAAAAAAAAGACAAAGAAGTAGTAAATTGATATTTTGACAAATCAATTGGTTTAACATAAAAGAGAAATCTATATTGAATATGTATTTGTAGATGAAAACTGTGTGAAAAAAAAAATAAATTAACTAAAAAAACATGTTTCAGGATTTTCTCCATAGAAAGGTGTGCATCAGCGTGAGTGAGTGAGTGAGTAAGTGAGTGAGTGAGTGAGTGAGTGAGTGAGTGAGTGAGTGACTACCAGTTTTTCTAGCAACTACTTTTTAATTAGTCCAATGAAGTATTGATATTTTCAGATCAACTACAAGTCATATTTATCAAAACTAAGAATTCAAGATGTGAAATATGGTGTTTAATGAATCTGTGAGATTCACTGTTTGGCCAGAAGAACTGTCAATAGCTTTTCAATTATAATCAAATTAATTGCGATGCCCCTCGAGTCAGAAATAAACAATAATCATATCTTTCTGGACTCTCATATCACAATACTACCTTGTGCAAAACCAGTGCACAAGGTAGAATAACAACCTGGCCATGTTTAACAGCAAGTTATTTGCATTATTACTGTATCTGGACTTGTTTCAGAAATCTAAATCTTTACTGTACGTGTGTGAATACCAAGTGCAAACCCATTTGTCACAATACCCCATTAACACCAGACACCATGAAGAGAACACTCACCTCTTTCGGTCATAACCAAAGATCTCCTTAATGTGCCTGGAGATTTCGTCTTGTTCTTCACCTCCATCATCAATGAAGTCGTCCATTTCAGGGTCATACTCTTCCTCCTCATCCTCAAACTTCCTCTTGTATGCAATTGTGATGGGTGGTAACATGGTTCCTGGAAAGAAAATACAAAAGTTGTTGGCAACAGACCTTGTTCTTAGAGACTTGAGATGTGATTTGATTATTTTTGATGGTCAAAAGAAAAGATTAAACTCCACTCAAAGACTGCTGACGTTGACACATTTTAAACATCTTTGTGGATGTGTTAATGACAAACTTATCACAGTCTGGTCAAATTTAAAGATCATTTGGAAAACATAGTGATTTTAGCAAAATAAGAAATTGGTAAGTTCGTTTTTATGGGCTGCTGAAAGCAAAAGTCCATTAGCAAGAACAAAACCAAACTTTAACCAGCTTCAGGTAATACATTTATCAGCGATAATTTTGCCTTTTCATTAAAGCTTTTAAAAATTTAACAAACCATTTACAAATCTTCACTAATAACATCATGCATTTCCAGGTTCTCACCTGGTGGTCTGTTCATCATAGGTCTGGGTGGAATTCCGGGTCTGATTCCCGGCATCATCCCAGGTCTCATCCCAGGCATCATCCCAGGTCTCATCCCAGGCATCATCCCAGGTCTCATCCCAGGCATCATCCCAGGTCTCTGTTGCATGCCTGGCCGAGGGGAGACCCCTGGCCTAGGTCCACCCACATTCTTGGATGAGATGGTCTCCGACACAACGGTGCACTTAGGTCTGCCCGGCCCTGACCCAAGGTTACTGTTTGGCCGCCCTGGTGCCTGTCCTCCATTACCAGGTCTAAAAGGTCCTGGAGGTCGGGATCCACCTCTTTCAGCACCGCTGCCACCCGGCCTAGTCTGTGGCCCACCACCAGGTTTATTTGGGGGTATGCCCACAGGCCTCCCCTGAAACTGCTTCCCTGCCTTAGAAGGACCACCCAAAGACGGCCTCAGTGAATTACCATTTGATCTCACCAGAGGATTATTTCCAGAGCTTTGTGGGTCTCCTCTGTTGGATTTCATCTCTCCAGCTATAGACCCCTGCTTTAATGAACTGCCCTGAATGGGTCTCGTCTGCTGTGAGGCTGCATGTTGAGCCCTCTGGCCAGCTCCAACTCCACTAGAATGCTTGTTCCCTTGAATACCTGAAGCTCCTTTTTGATGAAAGGACAAACTGTCTTTTCTTGAGCTAAGGTCACTTGAGGTGCTGGGTTTTTGGGTAAGTGCCATCCTGGAGCTTACGTGTTTGGCTGAGACCTGAGATGAGGGGGCTTTTGAAGGGTTTTTACTAAGTGTAGCAACTGATGAAGCAGAAATGCTCATCTTGGGTTTGGAAAAGGAGAGGCCTTTGTCACTTGTTCCAGCTGATTGAACCTTATTTCCTGATCTACTGGGCAGACTTGGCTTTTCTGCAGAGTTCCTTTGCAGTTTGTTGTGTTTTTGTTCCTTTTCTGTAGTGTTTTTTCTAACTGAACTAGAAGTGGACAAAGACCGGCCCTCTCTTCCACCGTCTACCTTTGAGTCCCTGCTTTTGTCAGGTCTCTTAGCCTTGCGCTCCATCTCCAGTTCACGTATCTCTTCGGCTGTGCGAAGCCTTTCTTCCTTTTTCACCTTAGGTTTTAGCTCAACTGGCTCAAATTGCTTCTTTTCCGCCAGTCTGAGTAAATCCGCAAAGTTCATGGCAGGGGGAGGAGGTTTGGGTGGGCCAGAAATTTTTTTAGAAACAGGTTTACTGGGCCCACTGACACCCACAGTCTTCTGTGGCCTCATCATCTCTGGCTCCGGCTCTCCCTCTGAATCTGTCTGCTCATACTCGTAATTATCTTCATCGTCTAGTGCATTATTCCTAAATCTTTCAGAGTCATTTGGATGATCTTGCTGCTTATCTCCTTTTGAGCCCCTCTTTTTCGGAGTCTCTACCACTGGAATGCCGTTGTAGCCTTTGAAATTGTCCTTGGTTCTGGATGCCATGGCTCGTGCTTTACGATCCGACTTCAACTCAACCCTCTTTGCCAATAGCTGCTCTTTTTGTTTCATACTTTCTATTTCTGAGAAGAAAAAGAACAGAGATTACCTGTATCAGTACAGATTTCAGTCAAAATTGTACCAATAGGGCTTTTCCTGACTGAGACAAATATCCAATTTTAGAGGCCTGATCTTTTCTTCTGAAAGACTACGAGTTAGAAATGAGATAAGAAATCTGTTCTAGGTTCTTTGATAGCGATGGTAGCCTTGAATCCAACACAAAATAGGAAAATTAAAAGTTTACCTTGAAATGCATATTTGCCTAAACTGTATCAGATCTTTATCAAAGTCAAAACTACATAAACACATGTACTAAATAGTAAAATTGTGAAAGTTTGGAATCTGACCTTCAGATCAGAGGCAAAACTAGAGAAAACTGGCACAATTCAATCTCCAGCAGACAGAGCTGTAGACCTCTAATTTGAGTATTACTGTGTAAACTGGCTTAATGTCATAGATACCTTTCTGTTTTGTGTCATTTTGCCGCTTTTTTAGAAGTGCCTGCACAGCAGCAGGGTTTACACCTTTAGACTTTGGATCCTTTTTGGGTGGTCCCGCCTGAAGGCTGTATCTCTTCTGCACAAAGAAAGACAAGGATGAGACATAAGAACTTCATTGAACTGTTAAAGTACATATGGTATTTTTAAATAAACTAATTTCAAAGTTCTAGATGTGTTTTTAAAACCATAAAACTAACGAGGTATATATATATATATATATATATATATATATATATATATATATATATATATATATATATATATATATATATATATATATATATATATATATATATATATATATATATATATATATATATAAAACCAAAAGTAATAACGTATTTGAGGCAGAAGCCATGCAGGGTCATGCTATTGTAAGTTTAGCAACCAGCTGTACTATGGGATCTTCACTGACACTTACAGATGGAACACACGGAATTGTAACACTGCTTCCCAATTACGAACATATTTCCAAGTAATCATCTTTAACTTACTTGTACACTGCTGAGACCCTGGTTTTGCGAAGCGATGTCCAATATATTATCGAAGTCCATCATTTTGGCAGTAGATGATGACATTCGTCTGCCTGAAGCCAATCAAGCAACCCACAGCAACCAGAATCGTGGTTCACGTTTAGGATTTAGATAGTCACACTATCAAACCACGTTTATCTTGACAGCTACACAAAGAGGACCGTACGTTGTTGAACCAACGCTACGGGGACTCAAACCCTTATCTTAACGGAGCAGACTTCATTTACTTTATCACTTTTTAAGATAGCATACGCTAGAGCATTTAGCTAACCGTGGCTCCACAGCTGTTAACGTCACCTAACTGAGATTCCAGGAGGACCAACTTCCTCTTTGTACGAACGAAAACAACGCAACATCCATCAAAATACGTGTCTGACTAAATTACACTAAAATCACATAGCTAAAAAAAATCTATCATTTTTAATTCTGAGACGATTTAAAGCCAAACAGTGACTAAGAACGACAAAATTAAACGGCCAAACCGGATAGTGCAGAAGTGACATAGTTCACTCTACATACTTCCGCTTTTGCTTATGAGCAAAGAGTGTGTGTAGAATCATATCGTCTCGATGTAAATCAGTGGACGTAGGCAGGGGGGATCTATCTTGACTATAAGTACGCACATGTACTATAATCGACCATTCTTGGATGAATAATAGGTACAAAACGAGGATTTCTTTAAATTAATCGAAAATCTGTGGAATTTATTTTATTTTAGTTTGTTGATAGTATATGTAGTATAGTAATATCGTCAGTGCTTTTGCGTACGGCTTCAAAGTGAATCCAATCCATTTGAAGTATTCAATCCGTATTTTACGTTTGACAAAACTTCTTCTATTCGCCATACGCAATATCCTTCCGCAAACATTTATTTATTTTTTTTACAGTAAAGAACCACTTGATGTCGCCACTTCTTGGACAATCTCGAAAGCTCTGGAAATTTCTTTGCATAGATAAAGCTTTTACGTCGTCTATTAGGTGTAACTTGTGTAGTCTTATGACAGAAAAAAAAGTGATTACTGTCCACTAATCTCTACATTTACATAGCAGTTAAAAAAGTCACTTCTATACCAAAACGCAGCAGAATGTAGTTTTTCCTAAAGATATCCAAGAGGTACTTCTGGAGTGCAGAAAATAAATTTCTAAGTAAGCAGTTTATATTCTTTTTTTCTCCTCCACACTACCCATTTATTTTTGATGTTTTAGCATTTTGAAATAAATATTGTCTTTACATTATGGAATACTACAAGTTTTATAACATTACAAACAAGAAATAATATTGTTTCTGTCAAAATGCTGACAAAATAGATTGACGAGGTAAGTAAAGTGTACACCATTTTGAGTTGGTTTATGACAGAAAATCCCATTAGAATAGGTTGACATTTGTAATTGTAAAGTGGCAAATTACAAATTATTGAAAGAATATGAATACTTTCACAAACTGCTTTACTGGAAGGCAACCAACGGCACATTGCCTATTATTTAGGCAATACACTCTATTTGTGTCTGGACTGAAGTTTGTGATTGTAAATAAACAAAAAGAAAAGTTCACAGAGCATCAATACTCTTGCGATGCAAGCTACAATGGAATATATGTAACAGTATTTTTATATCAGTTTAAAGTTTTAAATAGTTTACATTTCTACCTTTTTACTACACAAAATTATAGTACACAACATTAAAATGTGTGGCCTTTTATTTATTTATTTACTTGTAATGTGATAAAATGTGAAGAAGAAAAAAGGTTTCTGAAGCTTTTCCAGAGCAGTAATGTGTATCTGACTTCAGGGGGCAGAGTTTGCCATAAAACCTGTTTTCTGATGGAAAAGATGCAATTTTTCTCTACTCTGCAGTGGAGAGGGTAATACCTTTGAGGTTTTAACTTCCAAATACCTTTTGTCTCTTTAATCTTCTTATATGGCTTAACTTTATCAAATTGTTTCCATTTCTATGTCAATGGATGCCAAGCCTGGGGCTGTCTGTCAAAAATAAGCAATAAATATATCAAAGATTAAGGAAATGAATAAATAAATAAACAAATAAGCCGATTTGTGGGTCTGAAATGAATTTTGCTTCTTTAATCTTCCAATAATCAAGAAGCATTTCAGATTAAACTGTTTATAAACCTGTAAGCATCTCAAGGCATTGACTGAACACTTACATTTATGCACACTTGTTCCAGTTCAGCAACAGCCTAAATAAATTTCAGACTTATCAACTTCTCCTAACCAGGTAGCTTCTTGTTAGTATTTAGATAACAGTTTGAGACAAAGGGAGCTTTGATTTAGTTCCATTACAGGGCCCATTCTATTTTAACCTCTGACCCCTGAAGTCAGATATAGTCTCTTTGCTGATAATCTTTTCTCCATTAATCTTTTTTGTGGAACACTTTGTAACGTTGCAAAAGAAGAGGTAAAGTGTATATTTAATATTAATAATAACATATCACTGTCAGGATGCCAGAAAATAAACCTGACACTCCCTCCACTCACATTCTTTTTTCTTAGTCTAAATACAGTTGTTCTGTAAATATTTCTTAAGTTAGTTAGTGGACATTAGTATGCAAACAGCATCATGAAGACAGAGGAAACAACAGACAGGTCATGGATTTAGTTGTGGGAAAGTTTAAAGCTGTGTTGTGGTGGGGAGTGACTTACAGTCACCTGCTTGGGTATCGTAGGGTAATTGTTCAGGAGAGAGCTACTGACCTGAAAGGGAGTTGTTTCTAACTAGTTTTCTTGTATAGGTTTGACATTTTCTGCTGAAACTAAATGTTGAGGAAGAAAATGCTTGGAAGAATAGGATCTGTGTCTCATTTGGTTTTATTTTCGTGTTAAATATGCATAATGAAATACATATAGAAGTTAGTTCTGGGTGAAGCCTTATTATGAGTGACAGGCTGAGGAAGAGCATAAGCCAGAGACACAGCCAAGAGGTTCATGTTAACTCTGGAGGAGCTGCAGAGATCCATAACTTAGGTGGAAGGACCTGTTGAGAGATTTTTAGTTGTGCAGTATGTAAGTCTGGCCTTTATGGAAGATTATGAAAAATGCTAACCTATTGAAAGAATCCCATTCAAAATGGAGCTTTTATCACGCCATAAGTCATGTGGCAAAGCATTATGGAAGAAGGTGGTTCATGTAAATAAAACAAAAGAGTACTTTCTGGCCTAAAGCCAAAGCGTTATGTGTAGTGGATAACATCCTCTCTGTGAAACATAGGGATGGCACTATGATGGGTTTGTCCTTCTGAAATCTTTCCTTGATCCGATTTAGTCCAGTATAGCTAAGGATTGTCTTACAAAATCGACTATAAGCTCAGCCTCTGATGCCGAAAAGCTCCATTTCTGAAAATGTAAATAAAGGCCATCTGCTTCACTATGTAAACACCATTCTGACTCCTCCAATCAGAACGTCTCTAACGACTGGACCCGCCCATTTTACCACCACTCCCTGCTCCTATTGGTCAAATTTGTAGGCCTGCCCTCGGTTAACGTGCTTCTGTTCCCTCCTTCCGGGATGTTGGACCGCCCACAGGATCGAGGACAAAAACAATCGGCATCCCTCTGGCAGTGCTGCGCAAACAAGGAGATAGAAGCGTATTAAAAAGCGTTTAGATACATTTAAACTGTTTTTATCTTTCAATCGACACGACAGCTTCAGGGGAGAAATGGTGTCTCCGGTAACAGTGGTGAGTATCAGCGTCAAAACCGGCGTTTTAAATAGTCACGTACGGATAAGAAAAGCAACGTCAGTTTATTTTTCCACAGCGTAACATCCTCTGTTTCAGGCACATTCAGCGCATGTTGTAGATTGGGGAAGTCAGCGCATGCTTTCTGGATGATTATTTAATCGCTAATAATAATAATAATAGAAATGTAGTTCCTGCATGTGTTCTGGGAACACAACACGGAAACTTTGTTTTTTTTCCTCGTATCTGTTTCATTTGTCATTTTGGCGTTGCAGCGGTTCTGCCAGTTTTGAGAAGATTGCTCATATTTCAGAATGCACCCCCGACTAAAAAAGGAAGAAAGCGCCTAATCATGTGACTCAGTCGAGCCGTTCTTTGCTTTATTTTCTTTCCTGTATCTCTCAGTAAACGCATGCGCCAAGCAGTGTCCGCATATGGCTTTTCTTCCATCTCCTTTGCTTTAGCACAGCTTTACGTCGACATAACCCGGGAAATCGTTTTATTTTGACAAAAAAACAACAAGACGCTCATGAATAATTTACGCGAACCCAGCCTCTCCTTACTTTGAAAGAGCCTCGATGAAATGTTACCCCGTGTGGAGGGGCCTTGAAAAATGGTATGGGGTGTCTTGGCCTGTGGTAAACCCCGATGTGTGAGGAGAGCCTGTGTTGAGGAATGTCTGCCATACAGACGAGCTGCCTGAGTGATAAGGATGTTGTGCAGGTCGGCAGTTTTCCCTATTATAACTAGGAATTGCAGTTCCATGGAAATCCCTTGAAACTGTTTTCAAAGCCTTTAAAGGGAAGCTACTAGTAAAAACTTTACATGACTTAAGAGTAATCAGTTTTTATCCTTTTAAACTTGTATTAATTTCAATACTCTAAGTAGTGCATCATTTTGATGTGGAAGGATAATGATAAATGATTTTTGTTGTTTTCCAAACAACTAAATGCCTGGTATTCAGCACTCTGGGGAAGCATCGAACATCTAGAGACTAATTTTTCCAGAACTGTTCTAGAGTGCCTCTGAAAATCATTTTCAAATCTCCGCACTTGATGAAGGTCAGGCCTGGGAATGCATTATTCTAACACAATAAGCTTTGATGTAAACCGTCCTCTTTCAATTCTGGCTGTATATTTATAGTCATTGTGCCGTACGGTGACCTTCCGCCACAGTCCCAAGTCATATGCAGCTTAAACCAGGTTTTCTTTTAGAATTAAACTGTGCTGTAGCTCCATCCATCTTCCCATGTCTAACATTTCCTGCCCCTACTAATATTTCTTTTTTAAAATTTTAATTTTGTCCCCTTTCACCACAATGCCTTCAGTTTATCTTTAAACTTCTACACAACTTTATATTACGTTGTGTTCTTTTGTCTTCATGATTATTTCTTCACTCAGCATTCTCCTAAAGACATCCGAGGTTTTCACAATACAACAGGATTATGTGCTAACTGACCTCCGTGGGCTGTTACATGTTCTAGTTTTTAGTTAGAGACGTCAGAGTCTATATTTTTATTTCTAAAAAAAACTGCCAAAAATCTCTGAGTCATCTTCCTTTCACTTCATATGTTGCTTTATTTGATCTAAATCACAGACATATATAGGTACAAGTAATCATCACTTACTTGCTATGTACAGTAGACATTCAAGTTTGTGGTTCCAGCAAATTGGGGGGAAAATATAAAGGGGAACTGGCACTTTTGCAAAGCTTTGCTTTAAGTTGTGAAGCTCTTAAAATGATAAGTATCAAAGTATCAAATGATACTTTGTTTCATTTGAAAAGTATCAAATGAAACATATGAAGGTGTTTATTATCCCATAAATGCCATCATTTGTATCATTTGTGTGCAGAGGAGCCTACATTTTTGCCCTTGTTTTTATTTCTGTCTCTAAACTAGATTTTGATAAACACTGCCATGCTCAGCACCATCTGCCAAACCAACTGTTGTGTGCTCATAAGGGAAGTCATCAAGTTTTTGTCCATCCGCAGATTTCATCAAATCAAACACAGTTTCATAGAAAAATATTTCCACCCCTGTCACCAAGAATTATTTTTTTGTGTAGGACCATCATTATCCATTTGATCTAATTAGGTGATTTTCTAGACATCTTTAACATAAAAGTAATACGTGTTTGTTGCATTAAAATGGTCTTTCTGAAAATGAGCATTGTCATATGATTAAAACGCCAGCTGTGCCTGCTAGGTTCTTGCTTGTATTACGCTTGCCCTCTTCCAGATTGAGTATCTGAGTGTCTTTAAATATTTCTGTGCATCATGTTACACACCCACAGTGGTTGGGTAGATGCCATCCTGGATGGATCTTATTTGGCACTTCAGAGTGGCTAGTCTGTGTTGGCTGCTATGGTAGTTTCTTGTTTGTTCCTGGACTAAATCTTCCAGGCTAAATCAGACCTCAGAGAAGTTACTCATGGACATAACAGTTTGTCAGCCACTTCCATTTGTGTCCTTAAGGTTTTCTGTTTAGTGTTTGTTTTTTAACCTGTAACCTGCACCGGTTGTTGTTTCATGTAGCCTTAGAAATACAACCTGCACATGTCTGGAAAATATATCTCATAACTGAGACCAAGAAAAAATATGATTTTAAAAAAAATTTATTTCAGTTATTGGATATTTTTACTTTGTGTGGCGGTTCCACCTGGTTGATCACTCCACCAAAATATCCCATGGCTTTCTTGTAACTGTCAAGCCAATCATTAACAGTGTTATGGTTCAACAGTCAACAGGGAGACAGGTATTTGCCATGCAGATTAATATTTATTGACACCCCTGGTAAATGCATATAAAAGGCTTTAAAATAAATTAAGCGTTTCATGCATTTAATATAAACTTGTCATGCAAAAATATATAACTTTTAACACGATCACTATGCATGTACATTTTAATTGGTGCGTCAGTGCTGCACATCTTAAAATTCCTATTAAATAAATGTAGCAGAAACATTTTTAATTGTTTTAAATTAATCACACTACTAGATAACTTTGATTTAAATTATTTTAAGATTTAAAAAAAAAACATATTTTCCACTGGTTCTAGTAATGTGGATGGAGCTGTATGTGTCAAAGCAACCTCTGTACAGTAACAAATTTTATTTTATTGTGACATTAATCAAACGTCTACATACTAGTAAAAATGTAAATTTTGCTCGTGTCTAAATTAAGACAGGCGACAGCCGACTGTCTCACAGGACTTACTGTTGTCGTTAACACCTCTCTGTCTGCAGGGTTCGCACAGACAAACTTATGTCTCATGGAAAGTAAAACTATAGATAGACAAACTTTGTGTCTCGATGAACTTCAAGTTGTACACGTTGAGACGGTATCAACAATATCAACAGTATTAGCCGAAATCTCAGAACAGAAAAACGGGATCAGTCCCAAGAGAAATAATATAAATATATAAAATACTGCTGGTAATTTTAGCAAGCAGTGATTTTTCCGTTCTTCTTGGATATTCACATTCATTAATTTCATTGAAGTGTTTGGTTTTTTTTTAAATATCTTACCTCTCTTAACTATATTTTCACCCTTTTGACACCAAACACATACATTTGTATTCTATCTCAAGCAAAACACTATTACTTATTGCTTATTAATGAATGACAAACAATGCAACATGAATGTGTTATGGATTTGCTGTACAGACACATGATAAACATGGCAGGGATGTTGGCTAATCTGATACTACTGACTCTGTTTATGTCTCCGTTCGGCTCCCTTTTGGCCTCGGTAGCCGCAACATGGACCCTCACGCACAGTACGGCAAAGTTCATAATGCTGAAATGTGACTTATAGTCACATTTAAAGTTCCAGGGTTCTTCTGTCTGCAAAATTGCAACTTGACTGATTCTGTAAATTTGAAGTTCAAAAAAAAAAAAAAATTAAAACTGATAGGAAAAACTGTCATTTAGATATTTAACCTGGATTCATAATTCTTCTTCAAATGTCATTTTTCTTAATAAAAAACTATTTAATGTATGTTTTAGCATAATTAAATAACTGGTTTCAGCACAGAATTGTACTTATTTAAAATAAGAATAAGAAATCCTAGATATGATCATTCACCCTTTATGGTCCAGAGAGATAAAGCCTATTGCCACTTTATTAGGTACACCTTACTCTACCAGGTTGGACCTCTTTTTGTCTTAAGAGCTGCCCTGATTCTTCATGGTATGGATTTAATTAGCTATCACCAACCTCCCTTTCAGTGTTTGTTCCATATTGGCATGACTGTATAACTTATTTGCTGGAGCCACAGGTTGCAGACCTGGCTGGTGTAGCAGCATAGTTTACAACCTGAGTTTAAGCATATAGAAAGGCTGGTGCCCGTTTAGCCGTAGTAATAAGCTTCATAAGAGGTCCTGCTTTTAGCTTCCTTATCCTTCTTTTGCTTCAAAGAAGCTGAAGTAATAAGTCGGTTTTTAGTTTTGATCTAAAACTCTGAAAAGATTGTGTTTTTGTAGAAATTTCTGTACATGATATATGCTTCCTTGTTATTCTTCTTAATTAAAGTGTCAGCTTCATGCTGGTTTCTCAAATTTTGCTCTAGCGTGTTTGTGGACATATGTTAAGGTGTGTGTCTGTTCCCTGTTGTTTTCCTGCTTGCTGCTGGATATATTAGACACACCAGGGCAATCTCATATATCGTACCCCATCCTGTAGTGTAATTTAGTTCACTTTTGTATTGAGGTGTTGTGCAATCTATGTCCTCTCTTTCCTCTGGGAGAATAGGCTGTATGACCGACAGTAACCCCTGATTCTCTCTCACCTTCTGTTCCCGTCTTCACATCCCGTTTCCCCCTGCTGCCATTTAAAAGCTGATATTGTACTCCTACCCCAAAAGACCTCCTGGTCCTTCTTTTGTCATTCTTTTCCTTCACCTTTATTTGAACTCTTGCAGTTTTCCTTTTACAAATCAACATCTTTTGCCCTGTCTTGTCATTCATTTTTCACAAGCACTGTTCTCCCTTCTTTCCTATCTGTTTTTTTTGTCCCACTTTTATCCTCCTTACTTCTGCTTCAGTGAACCCTCACTTAATTCCTTTTCCTCTCAACACGACTTTTCCACTTTGTGTTTGTCCGCTGCTCTGGCTTGAGAATAATTCCCAGAACATTCGATGGTCTACGCTTTTTAATCCTGCTGGGCCTTTTTTCTTTTAACAGGAAAAACAATCAGACTGATAGTGCATTAGGGAACTGGAACATGAGACTGAATATATTTCTTAAGAACTTCAGAAAAGAGAAAGGTTACTTAGAGTCAATGGCATGTGGCTGTAGACTTTTTCATTTCCCTTTTAGGTTTGCATTTTCCCTTTAGCTCTTAGGCTAAGCAGCAAGACACGTGCATGTCTAGTATGAATTATATGCAAACCAAACATGACCTATGCACTTTTAACCCAACCCATGCTACTTTTAAAAAATTTTTTTGGCAAAATATTTTTGAATTTCTCTACGTCACACTCAAAAAAAGTGTTTTAGCCACTCCTGTTATAATTAAATGCTAAATCTCCTTCCAGGTGAAGAGCGAAGGTCCCAAACTGGTGCCGTTCTTCAAGGCAACCTGTGTTTACTTCGTCCTGTGGCTGCCCACCTCGAGCCCTTCCTGGTTCAGTGCCCTCATCAAATGTCTGCCCATCTTCTGCCTGTGGGTGTTTCTGCTGGCTCATGGATTCAGCTTCCTCGGTGCTCACTCCAGCGCCCGCAAGATTCTGGCTGGTCTCATCTTTTCAGCTCTGGGTGATGCCTTTCTCATCTGGCAGGAGCAGGGATACTTCGTCCATGGTGAGAAGAATAGCTGTAATATATTTTTAACAGAGATCAAACATGATTCCTTGCCCAACAGCTAGCTACTGCTCTGTAAAACGTTTGAAAACATTTTTGTAAAAAAACTTTAAAGACCACTTTTAGAAAACCTCCTTAAAATGTGAGATCCTTTGGTGAGCAAGTCTATATGTCTACATAATCCCTCTTAAACAAGCCAGTTGTTTAAGAGGGATCTCAGATAAGCAAAAAGTTAGCCCATCATCACAAACATTAAGATGTTTAGACTTGGCTAAACTCTACTGGAACCTTTACTGGAAATTTGTGCTTTGACCAGTTGAGATACAGATCGCAATCATCACACCTAAGTCCAGTAGAAAACCAGCTAAACGAGATAAAGAGTGCATATAAGAAGACCCAGACACGTGACACCAAAAATGAAGGTTGTCTGCAATATTAACATGAGAGATACCAACAACTGTATTTGTGACTGGTTTTACTGGTTTGCCATGTTTTCATCTTGATTAAAATCTCAGTTTGAGAGTACAAGTCAAGAACCCTGCTTTAAGGATTGCTACAAGGAAAAATAACCCCCATGTGAGCAGCAAAATATTTCTACCAAGGTTTAACAGTGTTGGGTGCTAAGTGGTGGTGGTCCACTTTATCTCCAGCCCACAAATAAACAACTCAACATTAATGGAAAAGTGAAAAAATTAAAGCATCCTTACATTTCAGAGGCTGCAGACAGGCGTAGTTAAAATTTTCTTTTTGATTACCAACTATTGGTTGCTTTTCAAAAACTCACTACATCTGGGTTTATTTACTACATTTTCCTGTGTACCCAGTAAAGTGAGTCATTCAATTGCATAATTTAAAGATACAATCCAGCTGTGATTTTTTATTTTTATTTTTTGTAGCAAACATACCCTGGCAATAAAGTCAAAACTGGGTGATCACATATGGATTTCAACAACAAAACTTTATGAAATATAGTGTTTGTAAAAAGCACACAACCTCCCACCCCCAGCCATTTCTGCTCAGTGTTTCTGAGTCAATCAAAAAAGGCAATTTTCTATTCTGTTGAAAGTGCTGATTCTTCTGCTTCTTCTATGCCTTGCAGGTCTTCTCATGTTCGCCATCACCCACATCCTTTATTCATCCGCCTTTGGGATGAAGCCAATAAACGTGCGCGCTGGCCTGGTGATCACTGCGGTGTCAGCCCTGTGCTACCTCCTGCTGTACCCCTACCTGTCCGGACCCTTCACCTACCTGGTGGCCGTCTACATCGCTCTGATTGGCTTCATGGGTTGGAGAGCCATCGCGGGCCTGCAGCTGACCAACGACCTCTGGACCTGGACCAAGCTGTCGGCCTGCCTGGGCGCCGTGCTCTTCATAGTCTCTGATCTCACCATCGCCGTCAACAAGTTCTGCTTCCCCGTGCCCCACTCCCGAGCCATCATCATGGCCACCTACTACGCCGCCCAGATGCTAATAGCTCTGTCCGTCGTCGAGTGCCAGGATGCGGAGGTTTCCCGGAAGAGAACATGAGGTGACGCGGTCTCCAGGAAACACCAGGCTGGGGAGATGGCTCCATCTCCGGCCTTGAGTGATCATGGACGCACCTCACTGCCAGATCTCGAACCCCCAGCCTTCATCTTGGTGTGGCGCGCCCACAAAATTGTTATCATGGCAACCGATCCACTACACGATGGTCTCCCTGTGATCCCACTAGTATGGTAGTCTCATATGTATATCTTCGAAAAGAAGATACTGTAGTATTACTCTTGCTTCTCTCGAGTGCAATCAAACCTTAAAAAATGCTGTGTCTCAACCAAGTTATTAAGAAGGCAAGTGTAGAATTAATATCCTTCTATAGAACGCATTAATTTACTTGCAACTAGGTTGATTTAAGGGGAGCAATTTCCGGGCCACCTTCAAGTAGTGTGTATGAGAGAGTGGTTTTCTGTGAGTGTGTATTTGCAGTTTTGTGATTGATTTACACTGTTACCTCACTGTCCATACAGTGCTTTGACGCACAGTCTCCATACAGATATAATGCTACACATTTGTACTTTGAGTGGTCCATTAAGATAATTTACCGATGCATTTCTTGTTTTTGCTTTAGTCATGTAAATTCTTCCAAAAGGGATATTTTTTATACAAACCATTGCCCTTATCTGTGGCTCTAGGTACCCCTTCACTAAGGGTGCTTATCTTGGAGCTAAGGGCATGTACATACCTATTTAATTAATTACCTGCAGTCCCTTTCATTTCATTGGTAACAACCTCTCTTCTTTTGGTTAAATATGCTCTTTACACTCCGACTGAGTCTGCTTAAATGAATAGAATATTTTTTTTCTTCCTTTAAGAACCCATTGAATAACTAGATGAAAATAAGATGAGTAGTACATGTTGGTTTTAGGATCTAATTGGCGCTGCTGGTAAGGTCCTGCAGGTGCAACATGTTTCATTGTACATGCATCACCTCTAGAAGTTACACCTTCAACATCACCACACCTGACACTTAACACATCATGCTGGTTTAGTTATTAGGGAGGTTCCTTGGGGGTCTTGTTGTCTGACTCAGTCAGCTGACCCGTGCTGTTGATAGGCCGTGTTATGAAAACATAAAAAGAAAGGGCTTTGTCGCCGGCTGGACTCATTTTGTTGATAAACTCTGCCGGCAGAATCTGCAACTATGAAGGCATTCACTCATTCGGAACGACACGCACACAGATTTACGCAACGCGTGAATTAAAAAAAAGCGGGTCGGCTTGGCAGAAACAGGGAGATAAGAGAAAGCGTCTTGTCGTGCAGGGGAACAGTTATCCCATTATTCCAGATTCTTCCCTCGCACGGGAAATCTCTGAAAAATCCACTACAGCTTATCCCCGACAAGACTAGTTTTTTCCCCTTCATTCCCACTGTTGTTTCTTTCATTTTGAAGTGTCTTACTGAACTAACTCTACCTTTTTGCACGCCTTTTAGAGTGTGAGTGTCTTCGTCTTAACTGTTGAGTGGAAGTCAGACCCAGCTCAAATACTGCAACCCGACAGATGAAACGGACACACTGGGTATGTTCAAGTATTCGTATAAAGACTCTCAACTCTCTCTTTTTACTCACTCCTCTTTCTAACTGTAGCTGTGTTATATAAGTAAAAGAAACTTTCAGTTTTGATTAGTTTTGGCTGAACAGATCCGAACTCTGGACTTTACTGTTTCTGTTTCTGGGCGTACTTTGCTTTACAATGCAGCGCCTTGGTATTACTATCTTGAAATTTTCCATATTTGCAACGACGAATCTTGGATATATTTTATGTGACAGACTAACACAAAGAAGGACATATCTATGTCATAAAACTCTTCTAGCGTGTTTCTCTACCAGCTTTCTCTCCCATGTTGGGAACGTCCATTTTCTTACAACCGATCCAAGAGGTTTTCTTTCAGAATTATCTTGAATTTAACTCCATCCATCGCCCCGTCCATCAGCAATTTAATTTAAGTTAATTTCCCTGAGAAACAAACAAAGCATTTTTGATTTAACTGAATTTCATTGTTTGGAAGCTCAACCAATAGTTGCCCTGTCAGCAGATTCTCCCACCTGAGCGGTCAGCATTTCAGAAGTCCTGAAAAAACTTTCGACAGAACTACTGAGGGATCACATTTTGTCCTGTAAGAATATGCTTTAGGAGCCGAGAGGATTACAAAGGCGGACATGGAATAACCTGTGTGAAGAATGTTTACTCTATAAACAGGCATGGAAAATGATTGCTCCTCACTCTGGGTCAGTGACCCACACAAGCTGCCAGTATCATCAAAAACACACACCCACATCAAAATATGTTTGCATCACATGAGCCACCGTAACGAGATCTGCAGACAGATGCCTGACCAAGGAAAACACCAGTTTCCAGCAGCCATTTTTTATCACTGCTTTATCAGACAGTTCCTCAATCTCCTTTCGCCGTGTTAGTGCGTTCGTCAGCACTATCGTTCTGCTTTGTCTGCCGATCTCTTTCACTGCTCTGCACATATGAGCACTAGTCTTGTGTTCCATGTTTTAATTAATCCTCCCGGCATTGCAGAGTTCTTGCACAGAGTTTTCCACTCTGATAAAAATAAACCTTTGCGCTTAGAAGCTTGCAGAGGTCTAGTAGAAGACACGCGCTAGTCTGCCTCCGTCCTAATAAGACAGAGCAAGTGGAGTGAATAAAGAAGTGAAGTAGAGAAGATGGATAACACGGATGATTCTAGCATACAGTCTCGAGTTGAACAAAGAGGGGGCTGGTAATATTAAGCCAGGCAGTCCTATTTATCCTCAGTGTGTGGGCAATTTATGTAAGCACTGCTTCTTTGTACGGAGCCAGAAAAAGCCGTCTGACTTTTGTTCCTTCTTCTGGAATGGTCCCACGCTAGAAGCACGATTCACGGAAGTATTCCTAAAATATTCTTGAGGAAGCATATGTCTTTTGAAACAAGTATTTTTAGAGAGCGTTGCATGGTCATGTTTAAGTTGTCCTTTTTAAATCTTTTTTTCATTGGGTCATCAAATGCGTTGCAAAAGTATTAAAACCTCTTGAACCTTTTGACACTTGTCATAACAGCCACAAATCTCAGTGTGTTTTGATGGGATTTTTGACATCTTTGACAAAGATTCTTTGTGATTTAGTTGAAAAAGGAAGTGATCACAAATAATCATAAAATTGTGCCGTCAACATCTATTCAGCCCCATCGGGTCAATACTTTGCTGCAGGTTATTTGACGTGTGAAGAGAGAATGAACCTCCTGCAGGCCCTCCAATTTGCCTCGGAGATTTCCTTTTTCTCCCCATCATCTTCCTGCCCATTCAGATTCTCTGCAGCAAAGCGTCTTCACAGCATAATGCTGCCACCAACATGTTTCATGATGGGTCCAGAGTGTTAGCATTTTGAACACTGACTTGTGGATCTCTGCAGCTCATCCGGAGGTATCACAGACCTCTTGAATGAAATCACTCTAATTAATGCTTTCCTTGCTCTTGGCTGCCACTTTTGGCAAGTTTAGAGATTTAAATCCTTCTTTAGATTTCTCCACATCTTTATCCCTGACCTGTCCAGTTTGCTCCATGATCGCCAAGATTTTCTCTAATCTTATCTGACAAACCTCCGAGACCTTCAGATACAAGATCGCTTTTCTAATAACCTGACCTTTGAAGTCAGCTAATTGGAATGGATTTTATGTTAGGGTGAAAGGGGCCAAATGCATATGCGTACCACACTTTCCATATTTTTTGTGGGATCAAAATTTAGAAAACCATTTATGATTCACCTTCACAGAATCATAACTTGCTTTGTTTTGGTCTATAACATATAATCTGAATAAAATACTCTGGTTTCTTGTTGCAATATGAAACGTGGACATTTATATCGAGGTAATAAATCTTTTGCAAGGCACTGGATATTTGATTGAGGGAGAAGTAACAAGAAACTGTTCATAGTACTGGATCTCGTGTATCAAACACCCTTTTGTCTCCAGCTCAGCGTTGCATATAGCCGTCCTTTGCCCCAGGGATGTTATTGAGTGGCATTTCGCTTGGAATAAGGTGAGCCGCTGAAATATGACACACAGCGGGAAGATTCTCCCCCCCATCCATCAGGTTAGTTCCCATCCTGTTCCCCCACAGGTGGCAGACCAGCAGGCGCATCACTTTACCCCGCTCTGTCAACAACACTGTTGTTCTGAGCTATTCATGCTCAGACAAATGGAGACCTGGGAGAGTCTGAATGCTTTTGGCCTGAGTTAAGCTGGAACCAATTGCTGTTGCATTATAAAAATATGTGTGTTCTGAAAAATGCAATCCTTTGAGTTTCTATTTCTCTTTCGCCTGTGTTTTTAATCAATTCTCTTGTTATTTTTACTTTGAAACATTTGCTGTTAATGTACTGTGCTCATGACCATCAGCAGGTGACACTGAATATAATGAGCTGGAAAGTTTTTGGTCTTTACTCCTGCATGACAGATTGAATACATTCTCCATGTGATTGAAGCACTAAACACCCAGAGGTCTTATGATGATAGTTCTCCAGCATCAGTACGAGTTTATGAGAAGTATGTAAATTGCCACCTTCTCTTTGTATTCAAGCTGCTGTGTGCTGCACTTTTTTATAACCAGGGAAAGGCCAGTCAGTCTTTAAAACTTGATCTTAAAACAGACATTTTTTTGTGTACCTTATCAATTTAAATCAATTTATTTTCTTTCTTTTGCTGGAAAACAACAAAAAAAAGAAAAGTAATTTTAAAAGAAGATTCCTTTCCTTTGAAGTGTTATCAACCGTGATGTGTACAACTTCCTTTAAAGTATTATCCTTTCAGTTCCAGAAAGTGAGAACCTAAAATATAAATTTTGTCATTAGTTTTTTTTTTGTGTAAAACAATGTTTATTTCCACAAACAAATAAAAATAGTTATTAAACCCAATAAACATGCATCATTTCTTACAGTTTACTTATTGTCCTGGATTTTCACTTTGAGATTGATTTTTTATTTTTTTTTTCCTATGACTGTGGAGACTATATAATTTGTTTGCTGTTGTGAAACTCTGCAATGAATGTGAATATCTGTTGGAGAAATAAATGCAATTGCAATGCAACTACAGCACAATGTCGTTTGAGCTTTGTCCTTTCCTGGAAACAAGAGGTTCTGCGTTGAAAATGTCAGCTGATATTTATAACTGCAGTGTTTTGTGTTTAGTTTGAAGCTGCTGGTCCTCAGCTGCTAAAGTGCCGTGATGGCAGAAAGGGCTGGGGGACAACAGAAAGCTCTGTTCTGGTAACTGCTGCGCTCTGTTGTCCCACTGAGGTGGAAAATTTGCTTTCAGCACCCTTTAACCCTTGAAACCAGGGACTCTCTGACTCTCGCTCTATGTCCTCATTTTCTATTTACAACGATGTGAAAAACTATTTAGCCACTTACATATTTGTTTTGTTTTTCAATATCTGACGCACATAAACTAAAATTGAGACAGAGATTAACTGAATAAACACAAAATCCAGTTTTAGTTAACCACATCTACTAGTCTGTAAAGAAAAACAAATCACTTAAACTGGACTTCATGAAACAGTCTAAAAGATGCCCAAAAACAACATATTGTGCCCAGAGTGAAAGACATTTAAGAACAGAAACATTAACAAAAAAAAACGTGTTGTTACCTGAAGCTGTTTATTTTCAAAACCCCTTTAATGGAGTTTAAATTAAACAATTCTGCAGTGAACAGTGGGCCAAAAATACTTGTAGGAGTCATTGGCACTAATCTTGATCACAGCGGTTCCCACCATGAAAGGTCCACCCAGTTATTAGAACCGGAGGTAATACATTTTTCAGATAGGATCTGGTTCACTTGGCTAACTTTTTGTCTTTATTCAATGAAACCATCATTCAAAAACTAAGTTTTGTATTTATCCAGGTTGTCTTTGTGTGTCTGCACAACCTGTGAAGGTAGCAAATAGGTTATTCCAATATCTAAGCTACTCCTGTCCCGTCCCCTTTGACTCTTTTGAATGTCTGCCTTTCACGTGCAGATTAAGTCATGTAATCAAAGAACTTCACAGATGTTACCTCTTTGTGAAACACACTATCATCATGCGAATTCATTAAAACACATAATAAATGTGTGTTTAATGCAACAATCTCATTCTCAAGTAAACTAAAAAGGTTTGCATCTTAAACTCTGACAACACTCTTTTATGTTTTTCCCCCTGGGCAGCAGTCTCCAGGTTCTGTATTCAAGGTTTCACTTCACTTCCACTTTATTCTTCACCACCGAAGAGCCTGTTGGGGCTTAATTGATTTGAACTGGCAAGCTGACTTGACCAGTCTCTGGTGGGTCCTTAGAATTGGTGCAGTGGGAAACAGGACCGGTGATGTAAGGAGTAACTTTGTTCTCTCAGATTGACAGCTAAATACCAGAACACACTCATTCTTAGGGAGCAAGAAGGCCTCTTTTCAAAGCAATGGCTTTTAAAGACGCTATCCAGCACAACAGAATCCATCAATTTACACGTACACCTAGAACACAGCAGATCAGAAGAACATCAGTCCTGAGGAGTAAACGTGCTGAATTCAACTCACCTGTTTAGTCACTTGCTGACACAAGTCTAGTCTCTATAAAAATAGAGAGGGAAAATCTATTAAGTGCAGTTCTTGTCAAAACCAGAATAAAACGCTTGTAAAAAAGGTCTTTTTGACTTTAATGGCAGAGTGAACAAAGCCTTGTCATACTTAGTGATTGCTGCATTGGTTTTCTATGCAGACTTACATTTTTCTACTTTATCAGTCTTGCATCTAATCTGACAGAGAAAATGCTGTTAGACAAGAACTGCAAAGGCAACAGCCCTCAACATGCAGCATTAATCTGCAACTGAAGACAGAAAATGGAACACTGACATCTAGTGTCCATTTAATTAATTATCAAGTATCAATAAAATAAATTTATAATAATAATTGTAATCATGACAATAATAAAAATAATCACAATAATAATCATAGTTATAATAATACCTTACTCTATCATAAATAAGCTCAAAGAAATACTGGGCCAATGTTGCATTTCAACTAGGTTTAATGGACTTAGGAAAATGTCCAGAACACAAATTGACCACAAAAAATTTCCTGTTATGGAACAAGTACTTGCAAGTACCAGGAACATTTAGAAGAAATGCTGTAGATAGATCACTAAGTGTTTATATTTTTTTTTAAGAAATTTGAAACACTTAGTATTTCAGCATTAAACTTCAGCAATAAATTTAAACATATCAGTTTAGAAGTGCCAACAGTTCATATTTTCTGTTCACTTAACTCTAATAAAACCTAAATCATGAACATCTGTGAGGGACAAAATAAGTAACTCATACATTTAAAGTAATGTTATAAAACTTCAAGTTATGTTTTGAAGCACTAATAAAAATAAACACAATCTCAGTGGATCATTCACAATATTTTATAAACAAAGGTGCTTCAGCATGAATGTGGTTTATGTTCCCTCTGGACACATCACTCATGTTTTATTTATCAAGTACATGAATGTTACTAAATTACTGTAAGCTTACGGCTAGAAACACTGCGGTTCAATCCTGACAAGATTGAAAGCCAGTCTTGTTAGATTTGGAGCAATCTCATGTTGCTCCAATAAATGGGAGAACATTACAAGTCTGCATTTGGTGAAATCCTTTTTAAATTACTTACAATTACACTTTTCTATGGGTTTTGTAATGACTCTATATAAGTTCTAAATTGTTACTGTGACAGAATGACGTATCTTATCTTATCATAATGGGTATATCTTTGCAAGATGAGTCGATCTCCCACATTCCTTTGTACTGCCTTTATCTTTCATCCCTGCCTCTTTCATTCCTTTTTTTCTACCTCCTTCATCACTCATTTTGATGTTTGTCATTTATACCCTTCATTCATCCCTTCTTTCTTCATCAATCATCCCACAACCCTCCCCCATTTATTGCTCAGCTCTGCCTCCTTTATCCCTGAGATATTTTTTCTCATTCTTATCCCCTTTATTCCTTTTACCTTCATCCCAAATCCGTACCTCCTTTACTCCTTATCCTTATTTTTCTCATCCCTCTTCATCTCAAAGTTCCCTAGAAAACTCATCGATCTGTACCAATTCACAAAACAGAGCATTGGAAAACTTTGCAGTTTATTTAGAAGTATTTTTTTCTAATTTCTTCTATGTGTATTAAAATTACATGTACTAAAGAACACTTAGCCCTGGGGGTGATCCTATATGCTATCTTGAGTGAAATAAAACCATTCAGTGATCATGACGCTGAATGAAAATTAAAGCAGGTTTAAAAGAGACATATTGAGGTCAACTTAAAGGTGTGAATAACATTTCACCGTAATCCCTTAAAGAGTTAATGAGACTTTCTTTCAAACTACAAATGCCAACCTTACCGTGGCATTTGAAGAAAGGGCAGAAGAAAGTCGAGGTTATTAGGAGTCGGCTGCTGCACAGCATGGATTTGTTCAACACATATCATGGGAACAAATCAGCCCAACCAAAACCTCTTCACACATTTTTTTGTAAAATGCTGGAGAAACACTTTCAACCACTGAAAGGCGGAATATAAGACATTTTTCTTTCAACACCTAAAGAGGTGTTTGGATGTTTTGATTAACAACCAGTCTATGTGGTTTTGATTTCAAAAAATGTGCCTGGGAATCTTAAAAACAGGAGATATTTACAAAACATGTCTAATTTTATTCAGGGATTCCTGTCAAGTTCACCAGTTCTTTGGAGAATGCCCATATGGAGGCGAGAGAACCTGAAAGGAGCAAAACACCTGTTCAAAATTGTAAAGCAATTACTTGCGAGATCACATGAAACCGTTGTTGTTATGACAGGCAAAAGTTGAATAATTTTTGTGTTTTATGCAATTCAGCAAAATTAGCTCAGGCCCTGTGTGTACTCCGCATATTAGAAGCAAAAATAAATTCAAACAAAAATCTGTTCCTCCAGGGAATATAAGTTCTAAAAAAATTGTATACATCTTTAAAGACAAATTGTTCTCATTTGGGTACTTTCTACATATGAAGAAGATGATGGATTTGAGCTCATGCTTGAAAGAAAGTTTTCTTGAGAACATCTATAATTAACACAATCTGAATTAATATGCCTCCCCTGTTTCTGGAACCCAGAGAGCACATGTCCTTGTGATAATATTTACATGCCTTAAAGTTGCACCTTGGGCAACCAAACATCTTGTTGGACAGAGCTGCAATAAATGAGTTTGTTGTGAAGAGGGATTTGCTGGGATTACTTTCAACTCGGCACCAGGAGGGGAAAATCATCATGCAAATGTAATTTGGGTGAGAGGGACGATGACGGGTAATGTGTTTAATGTTGCTTGGGGGAACAGAGCTTCTTAGTCTCTGGGGAGGAGGCAGCAGTATGAGCCTCACCAAAATAGCCTTTTGAATAAAATGACAACATAAACAAAAATTCCAAAAGTTTTTATAATGGTGAAAAAAAATAAATAAATCTGTTACCCTTTTCCCCCCATACTTTATGTAAAACAGCACAATAATGTGAAGAATAGCAAGCACTCAAATTACGGTAACAAAACTACACCCTATTCTGATTTCAATTTTATACATCAGGACCTGATATGAAAATATAATCTGTTCCTGAAGTAGTCATAAACTTTGATGATGTCAAAATGGAAAAGCTGTTAATAAAAAAAAAATATCTTGTAAACTTTTGTTGCTTCTAAGAGGGAAAGAATCAGTAGTCGCTGACTGATTACAAAAAAATGTGACCACCTCCAAAAAAAAATCAGTTTGCCGATCTTGAGCATGTTGGTGAAGTCAGCCATAATCTTAGCTAAACACTTAGCACTGCTCATTAATCTGGTAAGGATTTAAGTCTGTTTAAAATCCCTTCCTCCAAGTAGTTACCAGCCTTCCCAGGAGTGACTTTCCTAGCAAAAAGGTCAGACTGTGCAAAGTACCGAGCTCCATCTTAGTCTCTACAGGCCACAGTTAAATGTCAAAGTTCATAACCTTACACTTAGAAAATGAATGAATAATATTGGCTGAGAAGAGTTGCTAGGAGAAAAGCTCTTTTCGCTACAAAGAACATTGGAGGACTATCTGGTATCTTTGCAAGGCTGCATTTGAATCAATCGCAAGAGTTCAAGAACAGAAATACACAGCATCACAATTTGCATTTACAAACAGCATATCTACACCTCTCATCACCTGCCAAGTGTGAAGGATTTTCTCTTAGAGCCGTAGGACCTGAGCACCTTACTGTCACTGTGTTGACTTCTTTGTGGGATGACCTGGCCAAAGTCTCTGAAGAAGGGCGTTAGACATATGTTGCCCTGGGTAAAGTGACCTATAATTAATCACAAATTAAAAACTCAGAAGTCGTCTTGGGGCAAATAAACATAAGTGAACTTAAAGCAGCCAAAATTAGTCTCAAGGGAACTCAGCTATGTTGACCTGGTTGACATAGAAATGAAAATGTCATAAAATTCCTCTTAAATTATAATTTTACATGGTAAGGAAATTTACTTTACACAACTAGAAATAAATAAATCTATTATATTCTAACAAATCACCACAGGGAGAAAATCAGACAGTCAGTAAAAGATCAAAAGTTCAGAAAATGCAGGTTTTAAATAGTCTATAAAACAGGGATATTTTCATCTTTACGTAGCCTGATGTCACCTCTGTTACTCTCTTACCATCCTGTTTAACTTTTCCGTCTCGCTCCTTGTTTTTCTTGTCTATTTTGAGCTGTTGTTCTTTATCACATCACAAACTTTCTCTTCACTGTGTGATCCTGTGACATGTAAACAAACCATATGTGGCAGGCCCAGTTTTATTTTAACTTTATTTTTCATCTCTATTAGCTTTTTGACAAGATGTCTGAAGTCAGTGCAGCACAAACTCAGCATGGATCCTCTCATTGTCCTTGTTGACAGCTCCAGCCAGGATCTGTAACATCTCTTTCACCGTAGGGGGTTTATTCTCTTCTTTCTTTTCCAAACTGTTGCAAACAGAGCTCAGTTGTGTGTTTATAGGCGTGCATGTATGACTGAAGGTGCACGTATATAAAGAAGCAGCTTCCGCAGCATCTTCTGTCCCAGTGGGAACATTGGCAAAGGGTGCAGCTCTATGGCTGCTGTCCCATTGATGTTTCTGGATGCATGAAAGAAAACAGGGACATGGACGGGATTACCATGAGTCTCATCACACTTTTGACAGGTTCTGGGAGTCTCATTGCTGGGATGAGCCAACAAACTTGTGTTCCTCTGGTTTTTGTAGCATTTTTTATTGGGTTTGTTTCTAAATTTGGTAACAAGAAGAAACATCTCTTTGATGCACTCGATGAACACAGAACTTGCACTGAGCGAAAAGCTTCTCAATACTTCTCAGTGTTTTGTTGAATTTTAAACAACTGTTGTGCACTATATATGTGATAACAAACTCCTGTTTTCACAAAATATTTTCACAAAGCTAAGCTTCCATAGAAGCCTTTTCTTCCAAAGAAAACATTAAAGTCTGGTTAATAACTCCCACATTGTTTTTAGTGAATGTTATGGTCTGAAACCTTATAGAAAATAACCTCGTGTATGAACCAAAAGAGGCCACACTCAGTGAAACATGGTGGTGGTAGCATCATGCTCTGGGTTTTTGTTGCAGTGGAGGAAATTGTGAACAGTCAATACCAGGAAGTTTTACCTCAAACCTTCAGGCCACAGTCAATGGAGCTTCTGATAAGATTGAATGCCGAAAATGGAACAAAATGTGTTTTCACAGACTTTGAAACCCAATTTGTTTGTGCTTCAGTTAAATTGTTGTACAGGATAGGCTACATTAAATGTGTAAAGCTTATAAAGGATTTATCTTAGTGATTTCTTTCACAAGAAAACCTGGAGATGTGAGCACACTATGAAGATCCAGTGTATCTGTAATACAGATAAATCAAAAGTGGCTTCTTTGCAAAGCAAACATATTTTCCGAAACCTAGTTTAGTTTGATAGGAAGTAGGAAGTGGAAAAATTACACAATGAGTAAAGAAATATAAACTGCTCGCTTACTTTTTCTGTGACGCATTAACTCTGGCTGTCATTACGGTCACCTTATTTTTGAATTTCCTTCAGTAATTCTTAATCCCAGCAGTAGGAGGCAGTGGCGTGCTGAGAACCCCTGTCTACATTAAATACTGAAATTTACCAGTCACCCTTACCAGGAAAAACAGATGGCAAAAGGAGATGCATATTATGTCAACACCCACAAGTTAATTGCTTTATAATAGCTATTTAAGCTTCGCTTAAGTTCCCCTGCTGATGGTGAGAAAATCCACTCCAGGCTGATTATAGATAAAAAAGATAAAATTATGTTTTTATTTCTACTTTTCATAATGATTTATTCGTGCCTCCTCTACAGAACCTTTACAGAAACGCATTTGACACTTTCTCATATCCAAATAAAGCCCTTCTACTGTCACACTCATGTTCACATCTCTTTATCATCGTGCATAGATTAGGTTTTAGCTCTGTTTAAAAACATAAACAGCAGAGTGTAATGTTACATGCGTACTATTTATTTATTTATCATGATCAGACAACGGAACACGGCTCTATCAAGATTCATTGTTGAATTAGATTATGCATCAAGCAAACAAACAAGCTACTTTTCCTGATCAAATCATCCATATCTGGCTCAATATCGCTCATGATTCCTGAAGAACTGGAGTGTCTTTTATTACTCTGAGATAGATCTGGAGCACCGTTTGTAATATGAAAAATATATGAAAACCAATTTTAGAAAGGCATGAAGAGTTATTGCCTTGTTGCGTTTCACAAAAAAGGACCGATGATCAAACCAAGGCAAATGAAATGTTTTTGGTTAAACAGAAAGGTCTTTCAATAAGGCTAACGCAGATACAAATACATAATATCTGTGGGAGGCAACAGATATTAGGTTGCTTCGACCCAAAAACCAAAACATGAATGCTTTATTATTGATAAGATGATTTTGATTCATCAGTTGTTAGGCTGCAATCATCTTAATCTGACATTGACCTGAGAAATCCCTTTCACTGCTTTGAAAATTGTCTTATAAGAGAAGCAACAAATAATTACAATAATCAAGGTTAATTAGCAATCTGGTAGCTATTACATACATTAGAGCATAATTTTAATTTTAACTCAAATAAAGAAAAACACAGATTAATAATGATCCTTCTTTTCTTTTTTTCTGTTTTCCTTTGACAATAAGAAAGAAATGCTAGCACTCTGGCTGCTTGTCAGTTTTGTATGCACTTTGACAGGCTATCTTCTACAGTTTTCTTAATATATAATTCACAGGTAGCAGCAGAGTGAGTCGGGTTCAAAAGCCCACAGTTCAAGCAGAGCAGACACCCGTATTCATTAAAAACAACAAAGTCTTTCTTTGGCGGCAGGAATCTTCTGTTTGAGCACTTTTAGGGTGTTGTGGGGTCTTTTTTACTCCTATTGAGAAAAGTTTTTTTCCTTTGTTTGAACTATGACTGACTTTTTTTTTCCTTCTAGGGAAACAGAAGTCTGAGTTTCTGGGCAAACTACAGAAGAGTATCTAAAATTAGATTAGACAAAGCAATCTGAAGGGTTTACAGTGTTTATAATGTATTATGAATGTAGGATATAAAGGGAAATCTCAGGTTGCGCTTAAAGGAAAAAAATGGTTCTCTCTGTTGGTCAGTACTGGGGGAAGGTGTCCTCAAAAGTGGAGCAAGCTCTCCATCTGAAATCTTCAAGGATTCTGCACCGAGCTGTAGGACTTCACCACAAATGAGGACCAAGAATTGAATTGAGAATGGTCTGATGCACATCCTGGACACCTCCTGTGGTATTTGAAGTTAATAATTGACTTGACCTTCGGAAAGTCAACTGATGCCACGAACCATGTGTCCATCTGCTGCTCCATCCTAATATAAACACTCGACCTCCTGTGTTTATGGACGGGGCTGATCTGCACAGAGCAGATTGAGAACCATGGCTACAGAACGTTTTGAATTTCTTTAAATTGCTGTTAGGGATAATTGAAGAAAAGAACAATTAGAGCACATTATGTTCCTATACTTGAATGTCAGGATTCTATTATTCAGTTTCTGTGAGTTTCTTTAGGAAATAATTGCAAAATCCCTGTTGTCCTGTGCTTTGTCATCCTTCATTGAAGACCTTTGCCTTCTGCTATCTCAGACAAATCCGATTAAAAGAGTAATACACACAACTGCTGTGTGAGGTAGCTTTTACTCACACAGCAGTTGTGCAGATTACTTTGTGAGCTACCTCTTGGTAAGCTATGCCCTCATTATGTGGAGGATCTATATTCATTTCTATCTACATTTTTATTTGTGTACACACCAACATTCTGAATTGTAGGTTATATTGCTCTTGTGAAACACCAAGCTCAGAAATGACCCAATTTTTATGTATTGCACTGATTTAATTAAAAGCCTAGATTTTTAAACATTATGTATATATATATTTTATATATATATTATATTATTTTATTTTTATTTTTTTATTTTTATTTTTTAAATATTAGCTCGAGGTAGATATTAATGTATTAGTTCCAGACTATTTTCTAGTCATTGGGCAGGAGGTGGGTACAGCCTGGACAGGTTGCCAGTTCACTGCACAGAAAGACAGAGCATGGGGACCCCATGCAGAAAGACCCCAGGTAGAAATTTGAACTCACAACCTTCTTGCTGCAAGGTAACAGTTTTACCATATGTGCCAAGGTGCTGCCAATGAATTTAAATACCTCTAAAAAAATTTTTTTTTTAATTGTAGTTGGTTTTCTGGACTCACTTCCATAATGTGATTCTTTCAGTATTTTTAGAAGTTGTCTAAAAACATCAAAAAATTTTTTTACATTGAGCTAGTCGGGAGATATCCTAGACTTTAGATACTTTCAAATTTCAGAATTAATCCTCAGAAATATATACTCACTTTTCCACCCAATATTTACTATGAACTGTGCCTTCACAAGTCAATGTAGAGAAAAATTAACCACAAAACAAGAAGTGTAAATCCACAGTGTTTTATGTGTGTTATGGCTGCTCGAGGAGAATGTTGAGGCAAGGAAGCTAATTAGTTTGGTGAGCTTTGATACCTACCAGGGGAAGTTGTTTTGAGCAGCCACAGAAAAGCCTTTGATGGTATAACTCAGCAGTATGAACGAGTTGAAAGTAACTGGAAGCTACAAAGCACCAAACAGGTTTATACCTCACTGCGAGTGCCACACTACAGCATCCTTTCTCCCTCTGCCTACTTTTCTTTGTAAAGTGATTTTTTTTTTTTTTTAACTTCACTCCTGGTTCTAATATTTCAGAAATAAAAAAAACAACAAGCCATACAGCAAAGCTTTTACTTTCTAACAGATTTAGCTGGTGCCCCAGGTTTTCAGTTCAGCTGCTCCCAGCACACATTTCTCCTCCTCAGATGTTTTCACTCCACTAACTGCTTCCCTCTCAGTAGGGTCCAGCACTGCTTTATTGGTTCCTTTTTGGTCGGATGAGCCAAGATGAAACACTCAGCTTGAGCACCTGCTGAGTTACGTCTCCAGACAAATAACTCTTTGATCTGCACACAGTGTGCTCTGAGCTGAAAAACATACATTGAGGCAATATGTTATACAGGTGAGTTGCTGATATGTCAAACAGTCATGTCCTTCGAGGCAGATTTTCTTCTCTGTGTCATTAAATAGGCGATACAAGTATTTCAAAACACATCAAACATTATTATATCCAATCATTGTCTGTTTTTCAGAGAACAAGAGCGTCAGTGTTTCATTGTTTTGGTTGTTAAACTTGATGAAATTTTATATAATTGATCGATTTTCAGTTTTTCACTGGGGTTTTGTGGTGCGATCATGAGAAATAAATGTCTTACTTACATGAAATTATTTTATTGACAACTTTACTTTGATGAAAGAGATTTGTTTTCAAGGTAGGAATTTGAACTCACAACCTTCTTGCTGCAAGGTAACAGTTTTACCATATGTGCCAAGGTGCTGCCAATGAATTTAAATACCTCTAAAAGTCTTTTTTTTAATTATTTTTTATTATTTTTTATTATAGCTGGTTGTTTTCTGCACTCACCTCCATAATGTTTCTTTCAGTTTTTATAGAAGTTGTAGACAAATTGGCCCCCGGACATAAGTAGAGCTATTGCAGTTAATGTGACTCAAGTTTTAAGTATATCATATGAATGCCTAAAATAATTTATTTGACAACTATTTACATAGAACTCTAAGGGTTTATTAATATACTGGGTTTAAAAAAATGTTTATATGTATAAATGTCTGAGAGATCAGATCATACCTATAGTAGTATCAAATATGCAAACAAGTAAAATTGCATTATTGATATTCATACAATCAATAATGTTTATACAAACAATTATCATGTTCATGTGCTCCATTAAAGAGAGTAAGTGTAACTATGCCTAAAAAACCTAACATTCAATAGAATCTACGGGCAAAATCCTCATCCCAGGTTTGAAAACAATCTCTCAAGGTTCATGCCAGGATATTTTATTACAGTTCTGTTCTGCCACTAATAATATTCTTTTCGAGCTGACACAGGGGAACACTTACATGTTATTGTTTGGTTAAAAAGAAAAAAAAGATTGAAAAAAATAAGGGAGATAGATACAAGGAGCCCTGGCGGCATTACTTCTCTCTAATCCTCTTTGTGCTTCACCTGGTTGGCATATTAATGATAGGGGAATGACCTAGATTTCTTTCGAAGCAGACTTGCGTCTTTACAGTCCAAATCACAACGAATGAGTTGGTTCAGTTTTATTTTAGACTGTTTCTTTCATCCGTGAAGTAGAGAAAGTTTGAGGCCACTAGTCACTTTGGTTTCAAATTTTTTTAGAAGATTTAAAATGAATGCAGTCATGTTTTCAGATATAGACTTGACAAGTCAAACTGATGTTGTCCTTTGATAATTCCTGCTTCCTAAACAAACCCACCGCAATTAGCAAATCTGACGGATTCACATCTTAATGTGTTTCAGGCTAATGTAACACTGTTGGGAGAACTATTTTTGAGCTTTTTGTTTTTGGGAACATGCAATGAAATTCGCAACATTCACACCATCGACAAAATGCGTAAGCTGCGAAATGAATTACAGTAGTAGCAATAAATAAATGTCAAGGCGCTGTAGACAGGGTGTTTTGCACTCTGTCAAATGAGACAGTAACAAACCAGTGTCTGACTCATAAGAAAACTGTGGTGTTAAACTGGTTTTCTGAGGTTATTATTATAGTGCATTTTCTTCATTTTCACATATTAGAACCACAAATTTCAAATGTTCTGTACGAGAATTCTATTTGTTTCAGCTCTTGCTGGTCTAATGCCCTAAATACAACAGAAGCAACCACTTTACTTAATGAGTCACCGAATTGGTAGCAAGAGTTCACATAGATGCTCTTTAGAAATCTAGTTGTTCTGTGAAGGCCTCAGAGGATTGTTAGAGAACATTAGTAAACAAACACCTTTATGAAGATGTAGAAGGAAAATGGGACAGGAAAAAAAGTTGTGGAAGAGTTAGAAGCAGGGTCAGGTTATAAAACAATACTTCAAGCTTTGAATTCAAGAGCCCATTATTCTAGAGAAGCTATGAAGAAGCTCATAGTGACCCTAGAGAAACCTCAGAGATCCATACAGACAGGCCTATGTGTAAAACACTTTGATAGCAGAAAAATAGCTCTGCACATGAATATGAAAAGCATCTCTACTGCATGCTGTTACAGATTTCAGTGCCACCATCACAACATGAGGTTACTTTTTTCTTTAGAAGTTACAGGGAAGATGATTATGGAAAACGATAAGAAGAATTGTGTTAAATAAAGGAAGCTCCCAGAAGAAAGCCTGTGTGAGACTTGGCAATGTTCAGTTTCTATTTGTCACCATAAACGTGACCAATAGGGTCAGAGCTACAAGAAAATGGTTCTGACTGAAGCCTATGTTCATGTCTTAGAAAGCTCTCGTTAACATCCAGGCCTAAATTCAGTTGAGAACCTGCTACAGGACTACAAGAATGCTGTTCACAGGTAGGCTTCATTCAGTCTGACTGAGCTTAGGCAAATATTTAAACTGGGAGAAATATACTTCAAAAGACCTGCTGCAATTGCAGCAACTGGTAGTTTGACAAAGTATTGACTCAGTGGGGCTAAATACACACTTCACATTTCAGAGTTTAATTAATGATACAAGAGTAGAAATTAGACTAGATGGGACAGCTAAACAGCAAGCCAGATTAAACAGACTGGTATGACAAGGACTCGACAAAGACACAGAAACACAGGTGGCATTAAATACAAAGAGGGTAATCATGGAACGAGACACACCAGGGAACAATCAAGGGGTAGACAGGACAACACCAGACTCAAAAGACACAGAAAGCCAAAATAAACACACAGAAAAACTCAAATCAACACAGAGAAAACCAAATCCTTACAATGGGACAAAGTGGAGGAATGCCTACAGCATTCACACCAACGATTATTTTACTCATTTGTTTTAGAAAAATACAGTGAGCTTACTACTTTTTTCTTTTAGTATTTCTTTTCTATTGCTGTTTCACTGACATGCTACCACAGAAAGCAGCTTAATATGACACAACACAGCAGGAGGAAATGTCACTCTGCACTCGTTCAATGGAGGAAGAAACTCAAACGCACAGGGCAGCCAGAGTTGACCCGAAAGGGATGCAGTGGTCAAAACGTCTTAATGCCTCTGACATTTCAGCTCAGACCTCTCATCAAACCGTGTGAGCGGCTGTGCTGCCCAGGAAAACAGTGAGGCGGGGCATTTGTGAGAGAGTGATGAAAAGAAGGTGAAAGCTGAAGGACAGGAAAGCAGACAAAAGCATTCAGGCAGATGTTGGATGCGTGTGATGTGAAGACTTAAAAGAGCTTACAGCAAAACTGAAGCTGAACAGTGTCATCTCTCTCAGAGCTAAACATCTGAATATCACCATACTTTGAGACAGTGCTGCAATCCCCCCATGGCGGTCCTCAGTGGCAGATCATATCACAACTTCAGCTGCACTCTCAGACACCTGTCACAACCAACTGGACAGAGACTCGTGTGTGGGCACAGTCGCTGGAATACACAATGAAACAGCAACTCACCCACCTCCATCAGCCTCCAACCTTGTCTGTATTATTCTGATGCACAACGCTGCTTCTTTCTTCACCCAAGCATACAGATCCTTGAAGGGAGATGGAAAGGTACCAAATGCTTCTTTGATGGGGGAAGGCATGTTTGCCTGCATAAATAGACTATAAAGCCTATTTTTTGTCTTCTATTTCACACCACTAATTGCCAGTAAATTGAGCCACATGTGGTCTTTGAAGTTTTAATGGGTCCATTGTTAATGCAAGTTAAAAGTCTGCACCTCCCCTGCTGTGTTTAAGTTGAAATAAACTCAAAAACAAAAGAAAGACATTTAATAAGTTTCTCTTTCCAGTCGGGTGAAAATAAGTTATGCAATCAAATATGATTGTATAACTAATGGTGTGCTTCAGCCAGGTGATGGAGGGGGAAGCATTTTAAATGTTTTTTTTTATTATTTTTATCAAAACCTGTGAATGTGATCAACAGCTACAGATTTCACACAACAGGACATGACTTTAAAGCAGGGGTCTCAAACTTCAGTCCTCGAGGGCCGCAGTCCTGCAACTTTTAGATGTGCCTCTGCTGTACCACACCTGAATAGAATAATTAATTGATCTACACAAGGAGGAGGTAATTAAGCCATTTCATTCCAGCGTTTTGTACCTGTGGCACATCTAAAAACTGCAGGACTGCGGCCCTCGAGGCCTGGAGTTTGAGACCCCTGCTTTAAAGCCTATGATAAAGTTAGTTTCACTTCAAATGTGAGGTCACACTGTAAACCGAAGTAGGTCAAAGGTAAAAAGCGAAGAATTCTTTTGCTCAAAAGATGATATTATTAGAGTTTTTATTATACATACCGTATATATATGTGTGTAGAAGCCTGGGCGTGTGTGTGCATACAGACTCTCATCAATGCAGGAAAGCAGAAAGAGCTGAAAGTTTACCACAGTGTTGCATCACCTTACCTTGCAACATTCAATGCCTTTGAGAACTGACAGTTTCGAAACTGACATGTTTTCTTCTCTCCTTTGGCTGAGATTTGTTTGTTTCTGAGCTTCGGTATTTCACAGACGACATCATTGTTTTTGATTAGTTTTTTCATGAAAAAAATATGATATTGTTGTGAAATCTGAGGTCAAATAACATAATGTAGAATATATAAGATGAGAGATAACATGATTGTGAAGGCAATTAAAGAAAGTGTCATAGTTTGTAGTAAAATGCTGGACCCAAATGCAGAAACTAACTGTGGTGGAAATGAGCCGAGTCTTTAATAACCAGAATACATCTTATGAAGAAAGCAAGACTCCAAAACCAAATTAGAATAACTGAAGAAACCAACAAAATGCTCCCAATATACAAAAACAGAACGTGAATAAATAATGCTTTACAGCAGGATAGTGAAATGAATAAAAAATTGGTATACATAGACAATGGATGAGGCTGTTTTAAAAAAGGATGGAAAAAGAGACTTCATTCTATTTTCGTGAGATGCTTAAATTTGCAGATGTCAGAATCTCCAACAGTATTTCAAATCCTAATTAACAAGACATGTTTTATTCCCACTGTGCTTAAAATGCAGAATAGATTGAGGATAATAGTCCATCTTATAGTCAGGATGTCAAGGGCTGAAATTATGAAGATATATAAATATAACAGTAAGTCAGACTTGAAACCCTGGACTTCAGCTTTTCAGTTTTCTTTAAATTTTTAAGTAACTGTTCCCTAATAGGACTAATTTTACATGACAGTATTGTTTGTTTTAGTTATTGGAAAATTTTATGTCAATGTCATATTTTTAAGTTGGACTGGAAATATGATATTTTTCTCAACCATATTAAATGTTGTTATATTAGTAATAGCATGATGCAACAAAGAACCAACTTACTTCTTTATTTATGATCTTTAGCAAATTCTTACAATGTGACATGACTCCAAACTGGAAAGCTAACAACTGATAGACCTGATAACGTAACATAAAGAGTGAGATCAACATTTACATGGTGATCAAATTCAGACCTGGTTCCCACACATTTTCTCTGGGAAAATGAAACTTAAATGAAAATAAATCAATACACTCTATGAAAAAAAACAAACTCCCCACAAAGACATAATGTAGGAGATTAAACAAACTTTTAATTTATATAAAATTTTCCAATAATTTCAAACACCTTACATCAGCAGTGCAGTTACTGCAGACTGTTGCCCTACTTAAAACAGGCAAGCATGGCTTGTCTTTAATTTGCATTCTACCACCAGACGGCAGTCTTGCGTTCACATAGAATGGTCTGTCACACAAACATGAGTAGCAACTAATTGTTAGATGTGTGGAAAAGATTACCTCTAGACCTCTTTTTTAGATTGCTTTATTCTCATTTTGTTTACAATATCAAGTTTTTAGGGAATTAAATCAAATTATTTGTCTTTTATTAAATCTTATTTTTCTATTATTCTTTACTCTCCTCCTTATATTTGGTGTGCACTGTCCAGTTGCCTGAATCAGATTCGGATTCGCTGTGCCATTGAGTCAATTAAGTTACTCCATCCAGTCAGCAACATCTCACTTTCCAATTTTTGCTGAAAAAATCTGATCTGATGCTGAGAAACAACCAAACCCACCATCCCTATTCATTTTCGTCAGGCTTGCTGGTATGGTGTGCCTGGACTCAGATTTTTGTACAGGGCTCAAAGAGGAATGATCTAGAGTCAGTGCACAGCTTCAGTTGTTACTCGTAGAAACCAAGGATCAGGCCCAAAATATGGGTGTAGTTATAGACTCAGACTTGAACCTTCATAAGATGATTACAAAGTCAGCCTTCTATCACCTGAAGAACATTTTCAGGACCGAAAATCTAATGTGTGTTCATCTTAAATCACGCTGATTACTGAAACAGACATATGCAGTTGATCCAGAACACTGCTGCTCACCTTCTCGCTAAAACCAGGAGGATAGAGATCATCACCCAAGTTTTAAAATCCTTACACTGGCTCCCTGTAATTCAAAGACACTTTAAAATACTTTAAAATAATATCATAATAAGCATAGTTTATGAATCACTGGATGGCTTAGCGCTGAAATTCATTAACTGTTCCATCAACCCTCCAGGCCACTCAGGTCTTCTGGTTCTGTTTTGCTCTGTATTCTCAGAGTCAGAACATGTAAAAGCAGCATTCAGCTTCTGTGCACCACAAGTCTGGAACAAGCTTCCAGAAAACTACAGAACAGCTGAAACAGAGCTTCTTTAAATCAAGGCTAAAAAGCCATCTGCATAAAGTTGCTTTCAACCTATAATTGTCATGAAATGTGAGTTGTTGGGTGAACCAAGATGCAGACTGGAGCTGGGAGCATGCTGAATGTTTAATGAAGAAAATGATAAAAAGCTTACAAAAACCCACCCACAGGGAACACAGGAAGCCAGGGCGAAAAGAAGAAAAAAAAAATCAGCATGGAGACTTGAGGAGAACGCAGGATAGAGGGAGGAAACAGCAAGAACGAGTTGTATAAGTACTAGGGAGGTTGATTACTGAACAAGAAACAGATTAGAAACTGGTTGCAGGTGTGAGGGGAGAGTAGAAAACAGGATGAAGAGAGATAGAGAAAGTAAGAGGCACAGAGGGTGAGGGAGAGTACAGAGGGGGCTAGTAAATAAATATACCAATAAAGAAATTATAATAAAACTACAGTAACTAGACAGAAGAAATAAATATAACTAGAAGCACTAAGTATAACTGAACTAAAATAAAACAAAAACAACACTGATCTTATCAAAGAATAAGAACACAGAATACTCAAGGTAGAATAAATAAATCACACCTCTAAAACGCTTAAACAATCAGGGATCAAGATGAATCACTGCAGCATTGACCAACATATTTGATGTGTATTGATGATTTTGATGATAGCACTTCACAAACAACAAACATTTATTGTTTGTTGCTGTATTATGTTTGTATTATGTGTTGGCCTTTCAACTGCCTTGTTGCTGAAATGTGCTATAAATAAACAAGATTGATTGGCCCACTTGACAATCAATCCATTTCAGTAAAACTAGAAGGGCATCCACCCTAAGACGGGCTCAGCACCGTCTCAAATGGACAGTTTAAAAATCTGCTTGAATTGCATCCTCACCACATCCTATTCCCAGAGTGGTTGTGTGTCAACTTTAAATAGTCAATCAATAGACACTCCATATAATTCAGGTGTGTTGGAGAAAGGGTGCATCTAAATATCATGACTGCTATTCAGTTCATTGCCTTTACTTGCAGATACTGATTGTTGAATATTATATGTGTGTGGGCGTGCGCATGCGTGTGGCAAGACTCCACCTGGTCCGTCTCTGTCATTGTGTCCTTGGGTGAGACTCTTCACCCGCCACACCTACTGGTGGTAGACGGAGGGCCTGATGGTGCTAACATGGAAAACACACGTTTCTTACATGAAAGGGTCAAAATTCAGATAAACCCTTCAAGAATGTTGAAACATAAGAACTAAACATAAAAACATTGTTAGCTCTAAAGCAACTAAAGAGTGAATCGAACATGAATGGCAAGTGTTCTAGATTGACAACAATCTGTGATGTCGATGCACAAATTGTTTCTATTGAAACACAAGTAAATGTCTATATATGTTTTATAACATATGTTATATATATAAAATATTAGCTGGAGATAGCACTCCTCCTGACCCCACTTGGGACAAGGGTGTTAGAAAATGGATGGATGGATAATAATGCGAGAAAACATTGCTGCAGTTAAGATAAACTCTCAATTCCAACGAATATTTAACACTGAAACTGGAAGACATTTTAAGTATCCAAAATAAATAAAAATTCATAAGAGGAATTATGTAGTCTGTGTATTGTCCTTCAAAAAAGACGAAGCACCAGACTGAAGACGTCATCCATTTTTAGGTAGAAAGAGTGAGAAAAAAACAGAAAAACGACAAATCATGCAAACGGAAATAATTGAGCTTATTTCAATTTATCATGCCATTAGTTGCTTATTGAGACAGACCTTACTGTCTTTTTTCAGTTCAGTTTACCATAAACAAAAGATCAACACTATACATCTGTTTCCTGTGGAAGAGCTGGATATGTTTAAGGTTATGAATTTATTCATTGAATGATGGATCATACTAGCACGCTACCCCCCCAAAAAAAAAAAAAAAAAAAAAAGAAGAACCGGTCAGGTTGAACGTCGTGATCCCGCCTCCCCTAACCCCGTTTGCAGACTTGCAATTGGTCGGCTGGCTTGCCACTCCCCGTCCACCCAGGTTAGGTTGCTCCGTACCGTTGTGATGCTGCTCAATTGATGGGCGTATAGAAGAAGGATACCCTTACGTTTTCCCATTGTACAGCACAACAAAAACCATCTTCGTTTCTGTCTGCGTTTGCGTTCTCTGCGGCAAAAGCCTCCCGGAGATCCGCTGTTTTTACTCCCCCCGCACTGCTTGCCAAGCGGCTCTCGCTCTGTTGTTGCGGCCGTTGTAAAGGGGGAGTGAAAGAAAGCTCATGACAGGAACAACAACACAGGGCAGCGCATCGCGGCTAGCAGCAGCAGCACACCAGCGTGCATCACTTTAATTCAGGTGAGCTTGTTTGATTGGGGTCTTTCTACGTACGCATGGCGTACTCGGACACTTTGGGGGAATTGCACCTGTCGTGAGAAGGAACGGAACCGAAGCACATGGACGGATCTCCTCCTGGACCTCACGTCAGACTGTCAGACCTGAGTAACCTGCGCCCTTGTCACGCCGCCATGGAGTGTTAACAGTTTTAATTGTTTTTTTGTTTTTGTTTTTTTACTCATCTCGGGGGTTACGCGAACCCATCCGAGTGCGAGGATGACAGCTGATCGCCCCTCCTCTCCCTCGACCGGGATAAAAAGGCGCTCCAACTGAGTGAGCCGCCTTCTTCTCAGCTGTGTGTGACAATAGATGGAGCGCACGGGGCTGTGGCGTTTGGCTTCCTCCTCGTCGGGTTCTTCACTCCTCACGTTCTGTCAAAGATTTCACACAAACGCCATCAGACTGCATCACTGATTCGTTTCTCATTTACAAAGATCAGACCCTCCGTTAACGGGCTCACCTCTCCACATGGAAGGAAACTTAAATTCCCTCCCCTTGCTCCTCTTTGATGCTTTGCGCTAAACCCATGACCGGCGGGGATGATCCTTGAGTGGCCGATGAAATAATCAGCGTCGTGGTGTCAGCAAAGGGCTTGAGCTCCAGGGGATTTGGATAGATTATCGCTAGAGTGCTATTTTGCTCACCCGGTCACACTCTCAACAGAATTTAGCGGCTTTGGAGCTGCAGCCTTTTCACTGCTTTCGCCCAAGTGCGTGTAAACTCTAAAGCTAAAGAAAGGGAGCAGAGACGAAGAGAGAGAGAGAGAGAGAGAAACTGGGGTGAATGTGCAAGCAATGCCTTGCACAGACGTGTTTGGATCCAGATCAGAGGACACCACCAGCGTGCCGTCACCCCGCGGATGTGGGGGGATGAGACGCGCCTCGGGGTTGTAGTCAGCAGTCCGTGCCGCGGGATGCCTTCGCCGTGACTTCAGGAGAGAGTGGTCCGCCAAGCAGAGAGAGCCCAGCGAAGAGTCAAACAGCAGCGCCTTCAAGGACCACTTTCCCCGGACCCGTTTTGTCTCCTATCCACCGGAGGATGTTTCAGCGAGGATGCTGCGCTTCCCCGTGAAGAAGATCCGGAAGCAGTTCAAGCTCCTGCTGCTGCTGGTGCTGCTCACCTCGGCCGTGTGGTTCACCTACCTGCACATCAACCAGAGCAAAACCATCAAGCTGCACTTCAACTACGGAAAAGGTAGAATCCATTCACAAAAAAAAAAATCTGGAGCTTTAAGTGGTGACTTGAGCTCATTTTGCTTAAAGTCACTAGTCAGACCTTTCTGTGAAATCAATCAAATTAAGTAATTCTTATTCATCTAAAAGGTAACTTAATTCATTATTTCTATCTTAAAAGTTATTTAGATTTGTTACACCCTGCATTTGTTTTATTCTTTTATTTTATTTTATGCTATTCATAAAACTCCAGAATTACATGTAATGGGACAGACTTGACAGTTGACCAGTCAGTCATTGACAATCTCCAAGCCAAAACGGTCTCTGTCAAAGAAGCTGGTTGTTAGAGAATGCTCTATGTCCATGCATATAATGGAAAGTTGAGTGGAAGGAAAAAGCGTAGCAGAACAAAAAACGTGCACAACAGTTGGAATAACCACAACCTCGAGAGGATTGTGAAACAAAATACGGCCAAGAATTTGAGTAAAAGCCAACAGGAAAGTCAATGAACTCAGTGGTCCAAAAATCATCTACCAGATTAAAGATAAGAAGAAAGATGCAAATGTTTTTTTGTCTTTTCCCAGTTTAGATTTATGGTCTTAGAGTCTGGCAGAAGAATTGAGAAACAGAATCCATGTTATCTGAAGGACTGTGTGAAGTTTTTTGCTTTTTATTCATAGGTTTCTTTAAGTCCACAGTGCACCTTTTAATCAGGAAACTTTCAAGCACTTTAGACTGATGGCCTCCATTCCTGACCAGAGTGAAATAATCAGTCAACCCAAACTGAACCCCCACCAAGCATTAACTGCATAAACTGCAGAAAGTATGGGGACATGTTTCTGTATTTTACTTTATGTTATTTTATTTTTTGTTGGATTTAAGTAATGTTCTGCTTGTCTAAGAAAGTATGTGTTTGGGCATCATTAGCTATAAGCAGTAAAAATAAAAACAAACAGAAATAAAGACTCGGACTGTATCACTCTGTGTGCAGTAAACCTCAATAAAATAAGTTTTACTTTATCAAATTACTAAAATAAATAATCTCTTCCATGATATTCTGATTTACAGAAATGCATCTTGAGTCATTGCTTGTTTTGGTATCCGCTGCTACTCTAATGCTGTCCTCCCAGGGATAAGAGGCAAATATATTCAATCATTTTAGGAGCGGTCAGCAAACATGGGTACCAGACACATAGAAAATACAAATAGACATGTAAACAGACTTGTGTCAGTTAATGTTCTGAAGATAATCATTAGCCTCCTCAACCTTTGTTCGAGCTTCGTTATTGAACATTACATTTACAATAAAAAATGTCTGATTAACATATTTTTAATACCCTACATAAGTTGTTTTTTTTATGGTGGGGTGGTGTAATAAAATGACAAACCATTCCAGAAGGAAGGATAAAACCCCGCTAAAGCTGCCACAGTCAGCAGAGCAGCAGCTATGGTAAATAGCTGCAGCTGTGGATCAGGGAGGAAACAATCGCAAGTCATCAGACATCACACAAGTTGTGATGAGGTCAGTGTTGTCTTTACGGAAATATAAATATCTATTAGTTTCATAGGCCCAGTAAAAATCCTGTCAAGAAACTCTAGCCCTGCAGGTGCAGATGACCCTATAGTGCATGAAGAAGTAACAAAGAGAAGGGTGCAGGTCTGATAAATTAACAATAGCTTCCTCCCAGAGGCTAAGTAAAGAGCAACGCCGTCCGGGGCCAGGTCCAGAGCTGGGCCGTCGCTTTCCACGTTAATAATCGAAGGGCTTTTTATGACCTCAGAGGTCTGAGGCTGCTTGGAGGTATATATCACATCGTGGGCAGATGTTTTATTTTCATTTATTTACCCGCTTCATATTACCAGAGCTTAATTGCGGTGGTTGTTGTAAGATGACGCAGGAAATGACAGCAAATGCCTGATCTGAAGTGATGAACCTGATTGGAAGCATGGCTCCCTGCATTCCTGACGCTGATGGGCTTCTCGTATCTGCCGCAGCTGCCGATGTAAGGTGATACCTAATGATTGTGATGTCCTTGAAGAGTGTTCGCGGCACTCTCATACACACAGCTGACTGACACACAGCGATCATTTTAATGTCTGGGGTTTTCCTGGGTATAGTTTTCTGATGACTGGTCCCCTGAATCATGCTGAGGGCAGCTTGGAGGCTGCATCAGGATTTATGAGTAATTACTATAATTGCATGTGGCAAACTTTTCTTAATGAACATTATCGGTTTTCTGTAGCAGAGTCATCCTTTTGCAAAACACCAAGTTGTTTTTAAGTGCCGATATAAAAAAAAACAGCTTATTTCCAATTTTAGAAAATGCATTTTTTAGCCCCTCAATAAATCTTGTATCCATGATTTTACAACACTTCACCTCTCCCAGTTTTGATGTTAATATATGATCATGGTATCATTTGAGGACGGGCCACCAGTAATTAAAAGAAAATAGGGATTATGAAGGACAGGATAAAAGCATATTTATATGAATAAATGTTTTTCTCTCAAAAGCATCCCTTTGCATGATTCACGGTTGGTATGGAGTTCTGTCTGTCAACAACTTCATTTTGGCCCTAATGTTCTTCTTGTCATTTTGGCCAAACAGTCAAAGTTATGTTTGATCTTAAATAATCTGTCCAGACAAAGATAAATGTCTGTACCTGGGTTACTCCTGGGTTGTTTCAGGTCATTCTAGCTGGTTGCCTTTCATCTGATGGTGACAATTTGGGTCTCAAAGTATCAGGACACAATACAGTGCTCTGAAGGGAGTATGATCACAAATGCACACGAGGAAACTGATTTTATAGCGAATAAATCAGACTAACACTAAATTTCTAGAATGGCCTTGACCTCAGTCCATCTGAAAATTTATGGCCAATATGTAAAAGCCAGCTCTTTGTCAGGAGTCCAACTACTTAATAAACTCTACCATTTCTGATGAGTGGAGTGGTCGAAAACGCAGCCAAGGTTATGTCAGAAGCTTGATGATGTGGTTTTTCTGCAGCTTGGTCATCAGCATTTATCCAAATATCATTTGAGTTTATGTGCATAATTGTGGATTTGTGAGGATGAAAGCAAATAGAGAGTTAGATCCACAAGTTTGTGGATCTAATTCGAGTTCCAAAAGTTAATAAATCTTCTTCATAATTGTTTTCCTGGTTTAGAGGTGCGTTTAACTACAACTTCAGAATTGGTAAAATAACATTCTTGTGCATGAAAATTGTTTGCAAACATCACACCATCAGTTTGTTGTAATTTTGCCATCATTGCTAGAAAACTCCTGCTAACGTGCACAACAGTGTGACACTGCCTTTACATTTCCTGAAAGCAGAGACACAAACGCACAATGATGATTTTTGACAGCACCGCTTTCCACATTTTAGGGCTTCCGCTAATAGCCAGTCTTTGTGACTCATCTGCTGTGGCCGTCAGCCGAGGAAAGGGAGTTGTTATGTTGGGCCTCACTGGCTTGTTTTCTTGTCTTGTTTTTTTTTTTTTTTTTTTTTTTTTCTCCTTTCTTAATTGACTGTCTTCCATTTAGCAGGCATCTGAGCAGGTCAAATCACTTAACCTCTCATGAATAACCCTGTCGTCTCTTGGAAGAAGGGGTTTCTAAGTGAGATGTAGCCACTGCTGAAAGTGGGCGCCTGCGTCAAGTGTGTTAATATTCTCATCAGGCTAGAAGGATTTTTTTTTTTTTATCTTTGCTACCAAACAAGTATATAACAGTGCCAACATGAGAATGGCTAGAGTAACCTAATTTGTCTTTTGGTGGATTATTTGAATGATTGTCCAATTTGCTTTTGATTTGTACCCGTTTGGGAGACGATTTTCTGATCCTTGACCTTCATCCACGTAGAAAAATAAAGACATGTTGGCATAAACCGCTCTTGGGCTTTGTCTGTCTAACAGCAAATAATCTATGAAATCTATGAAATGTTTGTCATCATCATCAGTCATTACACTGTCATATAAAATTTAATGTGGAGAAACGGATTATCTGAATTCAGCCAGTGAAAAGCTTGCAGAGCTTTCATACCACTTTAACTTTTTCACTTTAATCACATTACAGCTATAAACTTTTGTGTTTTATGGTGATTTAGTTTGACAGAGCAATACAATGTAGTCCATAACTATGAAGTGGAAGAATAATGGCACATGGTTGACAAAGTTCTTTTTCAAACAAAGGTCGAAAAAATGTGGGATTCAATCGTAGAACCAACTCTGCACATTTTGAAAGTGAAATCTTTTCCTGTTCTTCTTTGGAAAACAGCTTAAGCCAAGTAAAATTGGATCTGTGAACATTAATTGAGTCTAGATATTCCTTATAGGAATTATGTTTGCTATAAAACACGGTTATGCTTTCTAAAACATTCTCTTATGTCTATCGTGTTAGGTTTGTGATCTTAATCCTACTGGAAGCTGAACCTCCACCTATGTCTCATTATAAATTTAAAGCTTGGGATCTGGTTTTATGACCAAACTCTGCTTTTAACTTCTTCACAACTTTGATCCTGACCTATTGGATGTGTTCTTTAGTCTTCTTGATGCTTTTTGTTCAATAAAATTCTCCAAAAACATGATGCCTTCACCGAAATGCTGAATTTGTACTTGGATCAAATTACATTATTAAATGCCATGCTTGTCAGAGTTTTATTTTGGGGAAAAAAAAAGCGTTTTCTATTCTTGTGAAACCATATCTATGAATTATCTGTGTTGATCTGCTACATAATGTCCCACATAAAGCACAACAGTTTATAGTTGCAACATTTCAAAAAGTGTTTCTTTTTCTTTCTTGTTTAGCCGTGCTTCAAAACGAAATGAGGTTAGCTTTTATTGTGATCGACCTTTTACTGATTGTTAACCTTACTCAAGGTTAAACAGCTATGAGTGTTAATATTTTATGCCATGCTTTAAATGCAAAGAAACTGGTCGCAAGTAATTCACATCGGGGCGTTTTGGTTGAGATTTGTCATCGTTTGGTGGCTTAAGCTGGCCTCATCTGTGTTGTAAAGAGCCATCATTTTCTGCAGGTAAATAATTTAGTACACGATGGAGCTCTGTGATAAAACGGTGACAGAATAGCGATAGGCAGTACAAACACGTAGCTGGAGAGTTGTGGGGAATTTTTCTTTTTAAATGGTAACACAAGAACAGTAAATTTAGGAAGGAAAAATGTAATTTTTTTTGCGGCACAGAGAGGGACTTATTGATTTATACTTTTACTAAAGTATACTTTGTAACAAAAAAGGCTCTACAACTTTAAATATTTGTAAAACCTCTTTAGATTACATAATTTAAGAGACTTCCATTAAACATATAAGTGAGCATATATAGACCATAGATGATTTATTTATATGCCCAGTTGCTGTTGCACCTAAGACGGGAAGAAGAGCCAGGAAGGTGCAATTAAACAGTTTTCCGAGTGCTGGTCGGCCAGCCTGGCCTTATTTAATCAGAATTTCAATGAGGAAGCGTGTTGGCAGGCGGTGTTCTGCTGCATTTTAGATGAGTGCCACATTTCTGTGGCCACCCAGTTGTACAGCGGTCCCCCTGTTTTTCAGCATCAACAGGTCCTCTGAGGAGGAAAAAGGCTGGCCTCCACACACAGGCCTCTATTGATTAAGTATGATTACGCACACGAAGGGGGGGCACACATGTCGGCGCATACAAACACAAATCTGTTGCCTTTTATTATACATATACATATACATATATATATATATATATATATATATATATATATATATATATATATATATATATATATATATATAAAGCAACCTCATATCGTCAGCACTTTAAAGTAGGAGGAGGAGATCTGTGAAGGAAGGGATGTCTCAGGGGCCTCGACAGATTGGTGCCTCGGTTGCCCATGGAGACAACATATGGGAGAGGAGCTTGTAGTGTGTGTAGTTTATTTCATCTTCACTGGAACATTAGTAGGTTCTAATGAAGCATGCATTTTAATACTAGTCAAAAGTCAAGCAAAACTTGTGGAGGATGATTGTTTTTAAATCCTTTTTTCTTACTTTGATTTCTACTCCAAGAAGAGTCACACCAGTCAGATAGAAATCCCTTTGCGTTTGTACGTTGTTTGCTTGTAGGTTGGATTTGGGTTCTTGATAAGCTTTCAGCTGGAACACCCTTCAGAGGGTTTTCTGTACCTACAACTTTTCAGATTTGCAAGTACAAATTCTCATGATTTCTCCATGTTACTTAAAATTAGGGTTGTAGTGAGACATAAACCCACCCACAGGAGAATATTCACCACCTTTTGAATATTATTTAATCATGCATCAGTGAAGATGATCAATTAACTTGTCATATTTGTAACTGGCCTGTTACTTTTATCCCAAGGTTTTAACCTCTTCACTTCTTACTCCATCATATATCACATACATCATGTCGGAGCGAGTTATAGGGGAGCTCAACAGTGGACTTGTAGTCCACATTAACAAAGAGATTTTGGGACATTAATGCAGGGATTCTGTGTGAACCCAGTAGAGTGGTGTTTATTTTTAAACATTACCTCCCCACGGGTTTTTCTGCATGCAGAATTTTTTTTTTATCCAAGTAGAAGGAAGTTGGATATCAGATGATGGTGAAATTTATTATTACCTTGTTACCAGAAACTTTGAAATGCAAACTTTTTGTGTAATGCCCTTTATATATTTTTAGTGCCGTACTGAAGAACATTGATGGTCGTGATCTAAAATGGATTCTCTAATTTAGCAGATTGCTGCAGAAATCGGGAAACTCCCACTTTTTTTGAATGATATTATTTGAATATATATGACATTGTGTATCATTTAAAGGACTATATTGATGTGTCCAGCAGTGTGTTGCTGTTAGCTTGGATCTTTAGGTCGGCTTTGGGCTCCATCACAGCCTTGGCCATCATTTTAGCCCTGCAGCTTATCTGACCGACACAGTAAATCTCTCTGGTAATTCCATGGCGAGGATGAACAATGTCCCCACGGCAACTCTCGCAGCATCCCGAGTGCGCTCAGGATGTAGCCTAGAGCACATGGCGGAGGTGCAGACAACAGATGGATTAAGACTCGAAAATGATACCTCCCTCTATTCTTATGTGCATGTTGTCAGGTTTTATTGAGTGAGTCAAGTCCTTCCTCTGATTGTGCTGAGTTTTGTGCCTTCTGGTAAGAAAACTTCTGTTCGTTGGTGCATGAAAAATTTGAGCTTTTAACCATTCCACACTCAGTTTATTTCAGCACTTGTAGGTGCAGTATGTATTAAGGATGGAGAGGTAGAGAGAATCTGGGATGAGGGGTCGGTTAAAAAAACAGGAACCTGCTTGCTCCAGAGTGCTAACCTCTGGGTTAATGAAATTTGCACTTTCCTGCCTAACAAGCCAGCATCAAGGTACCAACTCTTGCCCATTCAGATGAACACTCTGGCCTGGCGCCACATCCTCTGCCGCAGGAGATTTGTTTGTGTACGTGTGAGGGTGTGCCGGTGAAATGGAGAGATTTTGTGTGAAAGAGGGCCCATGTAGTTTTGTGGTTTTGTTATTGCACACCTTCCCACTCTCGCTGCTGCCTTCACTTTAGGCCCAGTGCTTAGCCAAGCGGAAGAGGAAGCAGCTGAATGATGGCACTGTCTGCCCGCTGGCACCATCGCACTGAACATTGTTGGTGGATGGAGGCGGGGGGTGGATGCTGTTTAGGCCGAAGAAGGAAGGAGTCCTTCCTCACGCAACAGGTGGGACACGCAGCAGGAGAAGATGTAACCATGATTTGTGATAACTTCAGGCCTCCAATGGGTGTGGTGCGCAGTCGGCGTCATCTGTTCGCTTAGCTCATGGGCCGTGCACACATTACGTTGGAGATATTGCCTTGCGAAAGCATTTAAAAGTCCCGATTTTTTTTCTTCTTCGCATTTTCTTTTGTATGTTGTGTCGCATACGTTAGTGAACAAGTATCATCAGGAAAACCAGCTGACCCACCACACAGGTGAGGCATAAAGCTGTGGAGAATTAGAAAAACTAATTGTCATGCATTTCATAAATTTGGTCTTTATGAAGTTTGGCCAAATTTATTTCTGCTTCCTTTCTGCTTTCTATTTTTTGGTGGTGTGGCTTACATGTATTCAAACTTTTTTTTTTTCTTCTGGTAAATAAATCAAGTCTTTGATTTTTTTGCTTTCAGTCTATGATGTGGGGACAGTAGTTTCACCTTCCAGCAGTAAAACGGCTCCAAACTGAGAGCGACAGTGGCTGAAATAGAGCTAAGTCCATTGGAGAAGTTGTGGCAATAGGAAATCGTTATCATGTAGTCTGACTGAACGTGAGCTATTTTGAAAGCAATGGAGAGAAACTGCCAGTTTGTTTATTGTACATGTTTAAAGCTTTTATGTTGTATGAAAGTCAAAGCTGTGCAAAATATTCTAAACACGTATCTGTGCTACACCTTTCAGATCTTTTGCTGTTAAAAAAAGATATATACATAAATATGAATAGCTGATTTATGTTGGTCTGTAACTTAAAATTTCAATAACTTTGACTGAAGCCTAAAGTTGCTTCAGGACAAAATCTGGAGAAGTTCAAGGGATTTGAATGTGTTTCTATAGATACTGTAACTGTGTAGATCTGTTTAGGTGTAGCTTCAGCAGACTGCCTTAGAATGCAGGACTTACTTTTGTTAAACAATGCCATTAAAACTTAATTAAGGTCAATTTTCTCAGCAGAGACCCATAAAAAGCCTCTCAGTTTGGACAATTTATTAGGACACAGCTGGGAGACACAGAGAAGGGGAGCGCCAGTCAGAAAGCAGAGGGAATGAGCTGGCAGTTTTATGAGCTGGAAAACAGAGACAGGAGACGGGCGGGAACATCAACTGAAGGCGATCGTGATCCATGTCATGATGGGATTTGTCAGTTTCCCCAAACTCTACCTTGGTTCTGCTCTCTACTCCCCACCTCTGCAGAGGGATTTTCTTTCATGGGGTTTCTTTGCAGCACTGCCCTGTATCGGCTCTGGTATTGCCTTACAGTAAGTGATCCGGACCTTGTGGGATTTCAATCAATCATCAAAGAGTGAGTGTCTGTGCGCTCCCTGCTGCCCAGAATGAGCTATCCTGTAGAGGTAGTAAATGGGAAAAGGTCACCTCTCTCTGAGGCTATAGTGGCTTGAAACAAAGAAAGGGAAGATCAGAGGATAGCGAACGGCTTAACCACAGAGACGGAAAAGACTGACTTTTTGGCAGACAGAGGTGTTGGCTGCATTGAAATCAGCTTTGTGTGTTTTTTTTTTTTTTTTTTTTTTTCCTGCCTTGCTGAAAAACTACTAAGATGAAACACTTGATATAAGATTGTAAATGTGACCAGAACCTGCCCCTCCCTGTGTGCTTCTGTCTTTGTTGTGTTTCCTGTAAGCTTATTATGAAATCACTTTAATTTTCATTCTGACTCTTCATTATACACTTATGAATATTTACACATTTGTCAAGCTGTGAAAAAAAGCTATTATTTACATACACTGCAACCTCCCGCCCCCCAACATTTTCTCTTTATTCTCTCTGACATTATATCAAACTTTCTGGATGGTTAGGAATTATTTAGGCGATCCTGTTTAGTAAATGAAAGAACAATAAAGATTTGTAATTCATTTGTATTAGTTTTTAATTTTATTTAAAAAGATTATGTTCTGAGAAACGCTGCGAGAAGAAAAAGGTTTAGATTCATTTCCTGTTTCTTTAAAACTGACTTTAAAACTACAAATAATCTGAGGTATTGTTCTGTCCTAACTAACCTAATTTCAGTCTGATTTAATGCTGGTGAGGGAAAAAAGTCTTTTTAAACGGCATATAAAACTATATAAATAGTTTTATATACATTTCCTAATGGGAAAGGTTTTTATGGTTTTTTTTCTCTCTAAAACTGACATTTAAGGGCTTTTTGCTGGCATGTTTGGCTGCCATTTAGATTGACATAAAGTCTCCTTTGAATTTGTTGTAATAATAAAGCTTGAATGAAGAAAAACCAAAGAACTGATGCTTGTGATGATAAGGCTCCCCGCTGCTTCAAAGCTGGTTGGATACAAATGTAAAAATCTCACTTTTTTCTAACAGAGCTGAATAATAAAAACCTTATATTCTCAACTTGACTTCTTTTTAACTCAACGCGTGTTTATCAAATCCCACGTGTTTGGTTGTTTTTTTTTCTTGCTTTCTGACTGTCTCCATATTTATCTAGTTTTCTAAGAAGCATTGGGGAATTTGTTGGAAACAAAAGCCTTTGAAAGTGAAAGGGGGAAAAAGGACAAGGGCAGCACTTTGTGATTCTCTTGTGTCTACAAGGCTCACCCGTTGGCTTGATTATTATGTGAGCAGCTTTGTGAGGAGTGCGACTTTCCACTCTGAGAGGCTATCAAACACTGCTCCCGTTCTCGCTCACGAGGAACGGTATTCAAGATCCAAGGAAAGTTCAGTTTATTCTGGAGCACGGTTTTTCATGGTTTAACTGCGCATGCTGGCTTTGGGAGACGTAATTGCCATGATAGCTGGTTTAATTTTTGCATATATTCACTCATTTAAAAAGAACTTGTTCCGAGGAAAGCTGGAAGATGAAAACAAAGCAATTGGTTTCCGCTTAAAAATGGTAGCAGCTGAAGTCCAAATGTAAATTTGTTCATAAATGAAATTGTGAAATTGTTCTTGATGGTTTTTTTTTATGGCAGTCTTTTCTAGTCTTAATTGACCGTTAATATGTTTTTCCTTAAGAGTTCATACCCTCAGTCAAGTTTTTATGGTTGTATATTCAGATTTTCTAGTGCATTCATTAGAAGACTAAACGGCTCACAGCAGCATGAACTGAAAGCAAACACTCCAGACGTTTGTTCTCTATTGCTAGTCATCAAATGGAAAACTGAGCTCAAGGTTAATCAATCAGTTCTTATGCACATTAAACAACCTATTTCTAAACTACTGAAGCTCCTTTCAGACATGCACTTTCCATTAAATGAACTTGATTATTTTTGTTTCTGTCCAAATTTATTCAGAGGGATTTATAAACCCCACTGATTTAAAAATCCTATTGACTCCGCAGTCCGCAGTAGTACTGTGTCAAATTACCTTTTGATAGTATGGTGAGAGCAAGCCCATTGATGTAAAAAAGGAACAAATAAACTACGCTTGTATCAAAATCTTAAGACAGAAGATAAATAAAAAAGGATGAATATTTCATGGCATGCGATAATAACCAAGTTGGGAGTTGAGCTTAAAAATGCAAAGTGATCAAATGGGATCATGAGGCCACTTTCAAAAACTACTTCTTGTGCCAAAACGTTTGATCAGTGAATAGCCTGTTTGAGTTCAACAGCAGTTTTTAGTAATTGCCATGATCTCTTTTCTTCCTGCTTTTCGCAGTTCTACTTAGAACCTGGTTTTGATCTATTTGCACAAAATGCAAACTAGGGAAGAACTGTCTCTTCCCTGGTCTTAGGACTTAAATCATGACTTATACCTCTTTACTTCTCAATGATTTGCCCACATATAAGTAGGGATGAGCAATGTTAATATTATTGCAATAATTTTTGCAATGGCGAGAAAAGTATTACAATTGCCTTGGCTATATTTTTAATTCTAAATCCATCATTGGATACAGCCTAAAGCAAATAGCTGCTGCTCTATAATATAGTAGAACTGTACTTGCAGCAGTCTTGACTTTCATTTAGCATTTGCAAATTCACGTCTTGTTTTCTGTTGCTTCGTTTTGCACAGTGGCACATCGAGAACATTTTTTTAAAAGGTTTATCTTTATAGAGGAGTACTATACACTTAACATCACATAGATTCCCTCCTTTTTCCTTCATTGTCCTCTTGTCACTTCTGTTCTTGCTGTTTTTTCTGTTTTATTTCTATTCCTTTTTTCTACAATAAAATACTGTTTCACATCATCTCCACTCTCTAGTTGTAGTTCACATTTTACATCTACAAATGCAACAAGGGGCAAACACAAGCTGTTCTCTTGGAGTTTCTTTTCCCTCACAGCGATTCAACTCTATTACCTTTCTGTCAAATTCTGAATGCTGCCACTACCTGCGCTGCTGGTGGAAATGAGGTGCGTTTTTTTCACTTTGCTAGAGAGGATAGGAGGACTAGCCATCAGCTGCAGGCTATAATACCCGGGTCTACCTCTTTCTGTGGACATGTAATCACACTGTTTGGCTGCGAGAGAAAACAACTAAGGCCAAGTGTGTACTTACCAGAATGCAGGATTCAAGCTGTGTGCATTGAATGGCTGTACCAATCTGTTCTCATACTTTTGTGCAACATGCTTTCACATGTGAATTATTGAAAAATAAAATAAAATAAAAAAAACAAAAACAAATGGAAATACATTAATTGGTCTCATAATTCAAATAAAATCCGTGTTCCTACACAAGGGTTTTATTTCATTTGGAATTTGGAATAATATTCCAAATTATTGAATGGGTCTGTAAATACATACGTCCCACAGACTTTCCTGCTGCTATGATTTGACAGCTTCAAACTTTTAGACACTAGAAACCAGGGCGCGTATTCTCAAAGAATCCTAAGACTAAAAGTAGCATCTACTGACGTAATTTTAGGAAAAATCTCAATGTCTTGAATTCTAAGGGTTTTCTTAGAATTTCACAAAGCACCTTAGGCATTAGAGCTCCTGAAGCGACAGGATGTTAGGAGCAGCGTGGAGGAGTTTTAGTCAGTGTCTTAAGCAGGGAAGATGGTGAAAAGACCAACAGAAGGAGAGGAAACTCAATGATGACCATTATAATAATAACCATTGCTACAATTCGAGGGGGAAAGGAGAAAGGTTGTCAGCTTGATAATCTCATCTACACTATGAAGTACATAGGTGGCGACTTTATGTTGTGGCTTTGTTTTGCTGCCAAAGGGCTTGGGCATTTCACAGACCGGTGGTATGTCTCAGCATCGGTATCATCATCAGAAATATTATGCTAGAAATACTGAATCAGATTCTCACAGCATCAACCAGCAGGTTAAAGCTTAGGCACAAGTGGGTCTTCCGAGTAGAGAGTGACAATAAGCATACACCAAATTAGTGACAATCACAAAGCCTGATCTCCATCCATCAGGACTTCTATCAAATGTGGAGGATCTTTAGTCTGTCCATAAAAGCTTGAAAAAGAACAGTTATTCTTCTTATTTTTTTATTTGAAACAGATTTAACTATAGTTTTATAATGTTTATTACACTGACTGTGCACCGAACAGAAGAAATAATTTCCATAAGTCTGCATACTTGTTTTTTGTTTCCTTTTTAAAGTGTTTGTGCACTTAGAAGCAAAGCATGACTAATTCATTTATTCTTCACGCCACATTGTGGAATGCAGCTTTCTGTGTTAGCTGACATTCCTGTTTTGTAACGAGTCACGTTGGTGCTGAAGGTTCTTCAACCGGTCTCGACTTCAAAACATCGCTGCTTCATTCACTTAGTCAGCGCTAATTAGAGAGAAAACAAATTGGGCTCCTGCACATATTCTACTATTTCATCTCCCACTTAATTAGGCATTTCACATTATAACTCTAGCAAGTGGATGTTCAAGGTTGTAGCGTCTTGTCAAAACTACACAAAAGCCTTCATCTGATTGTTTATCAGTTTAAGCTTCCTGCTCACTGCGTTCTGTGGCTAAAGGCTTCCATAACAGCAGCAGCGAAGATGCTTAAAAACAGATTTCTATTCACACTGTGGCAATACTTATTAAGCTTAAAAGTTTGCAGTACCAAAACTCCAATGACATTTTATGTGTGTGTGTGCGTGTACTCGCTTAGTTATTGTATTGAGGACCTTCTCTGGCTTATTCACTAGCCTTCTGCAGACCGATGGTTCCTTTTACGGGCAAAAGAACCGTGGAGCCTATTTTTACAGTTAGAGGGTAAGCTTAGAGATGATGTCACTTAAGTTTTGGTTAGAGATATGCTGGTATTGGTTAGGGTAAAGGTAAGTGTTTGTGTTATGCACAAATGCAGCTTCTAAAATGAATGGAAGTCAATGCAGACTCCTATTTTTGTGTGCGCTTAAGGCTTGACAAATAAAGTCTTTCCCCCCCGTTCATTTAAAAACACCATTCCTGTGATGAAGCAATGAATAGTGTAACTTGGCTTCTCTATAAAAGTAGATATTGCGGTATAATAACAAAGGGTGGACCTGGTGTTCTCTGATTTTTAGCTTTTTTTTTTTTACACACTTTGTTTTTTCTTTTTTACCCAGCTTTAAAGGAATCCTGATTAGAGTGCTTCTTTTATACAAATCTCCTTTCAACCCACACATCTGCAGGATGAAATACACACTCTTCATGCACATGCAAAAAGTAGATTCATCAATTTAGTTTTTATGAGTGCCCTTAACACTTTGCTGCTGCTCCATATGAAAGAATCATTCAATCATCAAAGCGTGTTTGCTGGTAAATCTAAGTCTTTGCCTTACAAATGAAGTCATCACAGACTGAAGTGGATTCTGCTCATCACTTTGATCATGCTGAAACATCCAGTCTGCTCGTATTAGTTCTGTTCAGCTCACTTAGGGCATTTTTTTTTTTTATTGATCAAACATGTATTAATCTGACAGTACTGGCAATCATTTTAAATGTTGAATCTGCTCTTTTCATGTCTTGTGTATATTTTCCAATATTGATTAACCTGGATTTTTTTTCATTATGTAAAAAAAAAAAAAAAATCAACCTTTAGTAAAGATAATACAGAAAAGTAAATGTAGGAGTCGATACTGATCACTCTGGCGCTGAAACAATTCTGTAACATATTAATGACTCTATACAATCAATGATCCACTGTCTCTATATGTTCTTTTAGGAGTGATAAAAAGTCAGCGACTTGATGAAATTGCCTGGATTTACTGATATAAAAAACTCTTAGTCAATTTGAGAAATCCTGAACTTCACTTCATTGTTTAATAACTAGGACTGAATTGGAATGTATGTGAAATGACTTTGCATCCGTCTATAATTAGACTGAATTGACTATGTATATTGGTGTGCAAAGAAAACGTTTTTTTTTTCTAACGCCTTATGATGACATTCGTTAAGAACTGACACTACTGTATATAAATGTCAATTATTTATAGACGAAAATATTTGGGTATGTTTAGACCTGCTAGATGAAAGAAGCTGAAAACGTGGATACAGAGTAAAAAGGTGATATCTTTGCTAGTTGTTGATATAAAAAACTAGACCTCAACAACCAGTACGGGATCCTGATTTGCCTAAATGATAGTGCTGTGGTCAGATGGGGTAGCTTGTAACTTGGCAAGAGTGATTCTCTAAGTTCTGGACTTTTCCCCTTAAGAAATCATGTAAATATGAGAGGCATTCCTTAGGATTATCTTGTAAATAATTTGTAATTAATGTAAGCAAAGCAGCCAAACAAAATAAAAACATAGATGCAAAATTTTGCATTATTGAAATTTATACAGTATAAATATACATTTCCATTTGTGTCAATAGAAATAAATGCCATAAATCCTGCTGTGCACTGCTGGTAAGCCACCTAAAACAAGGCTGCTACACTTCTGAAAACTTAGTGAGCCCCATTCATCCCTCTACTTAAGGCAGTGCTTATTCAAATCTACAGCTGGCAAGCTAAGAACTCAATATCTGTGATACTAGTGACCAGACTCAGCTAATATACACTAGTTTGTTTTTCAGCCACAGTTTAAAGCAGTGTCTGATTTTTCATTGATTAATTTCCAGTATATTTTTATTTATTATGAAACCTCACATCTGTCATGAGAACGCCAGTGTCCTCATGGACATGGTCAAAACAAGTGAACAAAAAACACTAATGCACCATGTCCTCCTGGTGAATTTTATTGTTTAGCCTTTTATTTGGCTCTGGCAACCATCTGGAGCATCTGAAACCTTACTAGTCTGCACTTCATTAGACTATACCATAATAGAACAGGTCAAGCCAAATAAACAAACAAAAAAAAAACAACTAAACAAAGAAACAGGAATAAGATTTTAATCTAATTTACAAACTTATCCAAACAGTCCACAGAATAAAATATTTAATACAGGGCAACTCAAGAGGTTACTTTAAAGAAAAAGAAAAAAGTAAAAAAGTTATATATATATATATATATATATATATATATATATGAAAATCCTCCAGTTAGTAGAATCCAGTGATGCAATGTTGGGCCGGCCCCTCCCATACACCTGCTCAGGCTGTAGCATCTAAAACAGGGGTGTCAAACGCCAGTCCTCAAGGTCCGCTGTCCTGCAACTTTTAGATGTGCCTCTGCTGCACCACACCTGAATAGAATAATCAGGTCATTAGCAAGACGCTGGACAACTGATCTACACAAGGAGGAGGTAATTAAGCCATTTCATCCAGTGTTTTTTACCTGTGGCACATCTAAAAGCTGCAGGACAGCGGCCCTTGAGGACTGGAGTTTGAGACCCCTGATCTAAAAGGAACAAACAATGGTGAGTAAACAGAAGAAAAAAACTATTTAAGAAATGTAGCTTGAAACAAAAGAAACATTCATATTCATCCGTTGGTCTAAAGGTGTCAGCTTTAACTAAAAAAATACATAAATGTAAACTGCAACGTCTGCGACAGACTGGCGACCTGTTCAGGGTGTACCCCGCCTCTCGCCCAGGACGCAGCTGGAGATAGGCACCAGCGACCCTCCCGACCCCATTAGGGAAGAAGGGTGTAAGAAAATGGATGGATGGATGGATAAACTGCAACGTAACGCTACCACAAACAAACCTGGGCTAGTCAAAGCAATGTTTAAATTAAAGCATTATGAGCAACTATAGAAATTTGAAATTAATCCGAAAATATATTTAAAGGACAAGTGGTAAAAATGAACTAAATCACTTTGTCAAACAGTAGCCATTGTGGTATTTTTGTTCATTAACAGAAAAATACCCACAATCTTGTCTGTGTGTTGCTTGTTTTACCTGTGGAAAGTATAGAGGAGCAAAACTACAAGAACAAAGGAGCCAAAATACACTTGAGGCTAACAATTTTTTTACTTTTTTTCCCCTGCCAGGGGGTCTTTTGTGGGCTCTAGTGTCCCTTATATGACAATAGGCTGACAAGAAAGGGGGAAGTAGAGGGGGAAAGACATGCGGCAAACGTCGGCCGGGTCCGGGAATCAAATCTGCAACCGCCGCGTCGAGGACTGAAGGCCTCCAAATGTGGGTCACCTATCCCCTACGTCACCACAGCACACCCTTGAGACTAACAATTTTACCCAAATTTTATTCCATATGTTTCTTTAATGCAATATTTAAGTTCCAAAGCATGGCCAAATGTTCTAAGACTATTACAGCCGTAACAATGACTGTCATATTTTAGCAATATTAGGAATGAATGATGTTTAAATAATTACACCGAGGTTCAGTTCTATATTATACTGAGCCTTACCTTGTGTAACAGTTGTTGTCACTACAGCAAACATTTTAGACTTGCTTCATTAGATGATTAATCAAGCATTCCATCTTAATGGACATTTGGATATAATTCTGGTTCTTTTCAGCTTCTTCTTATTATTTTGTGTTTTTCTTCTTCTTCATGGAATTGGATTTTGGTTTCCTTTTATTGCCTGTGTTGACCGTCCGATATTCCAATGGGCTTCGACAGGCAGCTCACCATCTGACACTCTCACCCCCTCACGCTTCACTTTCTCTGTCTGTGCTATATATATAAAAAAAAAAATCAGCCCGTATGTGAGGCTGTTTCGGCCGCGATTCTGCTACAGGCTGCTGTTCCGCTGCTTTGGATAATATCTGTGCTGGTGCTGCAGCACTTTGGTCCACTGCTCTATTCATTTCTCTCATTTAAGCGCGCACGGCTCATTCATATGCAACTCAGGATTTTTATTTTGCTGCCTTGGTTCTTTTCCTTCCGGGGTTTTGGGGGAGTCTGCACCTGTGGGGAACAACACACACACACACATCACACACGCACACACGCGCACACGCACGCCTACATTCATTGGCTGAATATACTTGCGTACCCTTCTATTTTGGCAGCGGGGAACCAAACTCTTGAGGCATTCACATTTGCCCTCTCAGTTCCAGCTGCGAGGAAAATAGGTGCAGGAGCTGTGGAGGCACCATGACAAATTGGGGAAAGACAGTATTATCAGGCTCCATTTGCCAAGCGAGACTTGCTTTTATTGAAGTTTGAAGTAGACTGCATATTTTAAAAACCCACCGGTCTACTGGGCATTGAGGCTTTATTGGATTTCAAAGAGACTACAATTGTTTTCCCTACATAAACAAAAACAACTTTGGTTTATTTTATTATATGCAAAATGTTGGAATAGAAAACCCTAAAAACCTGCTGAACAGCTGTAGAACTCAGATAGTGGTCTCAGAAATCAAGTGTTATGGGGCCACATAGCAGTTCTCTGTGTGCATGTAGTTCATAAGTGTCTCTGCTGCAGGGCTTATATAAATGGCAGCGAAAGCACCTGAAGGGTATATCGGCTCTCAGCTGCTACATTTTCCTGTCAGGAGGTTGACTCACACAGGTGCATGAGTCAGTCGAGTTTGACGCCCGTGAACGGAGAAAATCACAAACACAGTGGCTCATAGGAAACACAATAGAGTCAGAAGAACAGCAACAGTCAGGAGAGGAAGAGAGTTGACATTAGATTAAAAGTCAAGCTGAATGTGACCTCGCTTCCTCCTCACCGTTCATCACACACGATGTGCTTGTTTGTACTTGATTGAGAATCTCAGACGTCTTGGCTTGTGACCTTTATCCTGTCCGTTTGGTCGAGTCTCCGTCTTTTCAGTGCTTTACGTTGTTCAGAGCAGAGAACAAATGTTTCCTACTGCCATTTTTAGCTGACCTTGTAGGACAGCCGAATAATAATAAGAGTCCTCATTGGGACACTCCTTCAACTGAGCAATATAAGATCAAGCATTTGCTCAAACTAATTTCAAATTTGATACTGCAGTTAAGTTAACTGAATCAATGTCATGCTCATGTGTCAAAAATGAATCCAGTCCAAATCCATTACCGACCTTTGATAAAAATATATTTCTACATGGCAAAAAACTTTGTATAGGTGTGGCAGAGAAATACAAGAAGCCCTGGACATTTATCCAATAGAAAACTTCAAACATTCTGTTTCAGAGCCAAAACCCAGAAATGGAGAGAAATGGAAGATTTTAGTTCTGGGCTGGCACACCTCTTCAAAGGAAAGGAATACGTTTGCTAGGCACTGTGGCTTTTTTACTTTTTTACCACAAATGTTGTATAATCCAGGTAATGGAGGACTGAATTGATGTAACTGCTTAGTCCGGAGAAGCAAAGATTTTTTTTTTGTTGTTGCCATAAAACCTGGACTTGGACCTGTGTTTGATCGATTACCATTAGAGCCGTAGGTTATCCTCACTGAATTCTGAGCAACCCTTGAGAAACCAGAGCAGTCTTTTCCTTTTGCTCTTCACAGGCAACAAAAGCTTTGGAGTGACAGTGAGTATTCAGGTTTGATGTACAATTTCACCTCCAGAGGGTGGGAAGCATAAATCTGGACGTAAACCTTAGATGCCTGTCAAAGCATCCCGTTCTCTGGAAAGGTTTTACTTATCTTGTTTGTGCTCTCCTTCCTGTGGAGGCTCTACCTTCCTAGCAAAGCTACAGTATTATATGCTTTCAGGTTTTTCTTCCATCAGGTGTTACTGTCAGAACACCTAATCAGATATTTTTGGTCACATTGATTTTGAATAACAAAGGCAGCTGTGGTGACACTGGATGAAATCCATGTCCTGCCGGATAGTTCCTTCTCTTATATTTGTTTTATGCTATTTTTTTAGACACTGACCTCTATAGAATAACAGTTAAAATGTTTTATTACATCATTCTAAGGTATAAAACTGTGCATTTATATTCAAGATATGAGCAAAAATTTAAATTTGAGTCTAGAAAATGTGTCAAAACTCTCATAAGCACACAAAACAAAATAGGTAAGCATGTGGGCGTTTCTATCCCTAGTTGTCTGACTTGCATTGACTAACAAGTGTGATTAGAATCTAAAAATTTTCAGCAGGATGGATTTTCTTTGCATACTTAGGTACACGGGTTATTTAATGCAGTGAGATTTTGTGTAAGAAGTGTGCAGCTTTTGATATGTTGGTAAATGCATCCACTATCCCCCATGCAAATTTCCTCTCAGATGCGGCTTTGAATATCTTTCTCTCTCTGCTCTTCTGGTGCTTTCCATTTATAATTTCTTGCCTTTACTATTTTTTGCCTTCCAATGTTCCTTCCAGTGTTTTTCTTTTATCTCCTTTATTTGTTAAGTAAAATTTCATCTGATTGGGATGTCAGAAGGGCTGCAGGCGTTGGGCTCTTCTGGCCCTCAGCGATGTGCAGATGCTGCACACATTCCCGCTTGGAGTTGTCTCTAAACTGGCATTTATTTTTTTTGACTTCAGTACATGTTACTCACATAAAGCCTTCTAATAACCATTCAAGTGTCCACATGTTTTTTTTTTTTTGTTTTTTTTTTTGCTCTCCAGTGTGCCGTTAGAGAAGCTCTGTCCTTTTTTCTGAATACATTTTCCTTTTTCACTATTCTCCGGAGTATCTGACAGACAATATGGGGCTCAGTGAATTCCCGAACTCATAATCCAATTTCACAATACACTATTCCCCCTCTCTTATTCGCTTGCCAGGCTGGAAGCAGCAGGAGCACTTGGGGATATTCACGCATGTGTGTGGACTGAGAGTTACCAGAAGGACCGGAGGGTTTTGTGCAGCCGGCTGCTCTGAATGCAGAAGAAAATTTTTTTTAAAAATTATCTTCTTGAGAAGTTCTGGCAGTAACAAGTTCTTTATCTACCCACGGAGTTCTGAAGTGACTGGCTCAAGGTCTTCAGGCTTTTAAATGTAAACCAGGCTTTTTTCTGTACTGTCAGCGGCAAAGATGGGCCTTTTAATTCTCTGTGCACCTGCCACATTCAGGGTTGTGTTTACTTTCTTTGTGCCGTTTCAATTATTTCTAAATGTTAACCTTACTGACTCTCTCCCGCAGTAAGAGTTTTTCCCCTCTACTTTAAATTTCTTCCTATATTTCTTTCTCAGCTTTGTATTTGCTGTATACTTATGAACATCTGCACGCCAACCTTCCAAGACTCTCCCCATTAGGCTGGTTCTGTGTTAGGGCCATGCATGGCAGCGGCTAGTTCCTTGGCTCTAACCTCAAATGTCTTGGCATCCATTCATGGGTACACAAGCGTGATATTGAATCACACAAAAGGAGAGAAAGAGCTTTGATTTCACTGCTGGGTTTTGCCCTCTCTGGCCCCTTGCTGCCACCCCTCCCCTCTGTGGCACAGAGATTCAATGTGCGCCAAAGGAAGGAAACTGATGATATAACTGGGAGCCACGGGAAACACAATGAGACAATGACGGGTACCTTACACAACCCCTGGCAAAAAATAAATAAATATGAAAGCTCTACACTTGGATAATGTTCAGTCAGTTGTTTTACTTTGTAAAAAGATCCCACCACACAGATATGACGGCGTGTTTTATTTCACAACTGCACATTCTGGCTTTGTAAACTCACAAATATTAGATCACAGGAACTAATGCTTCATGTTTTTCAGATGAAGGAAAAATAATCGTCTTAGTTCAAAAATGTTATTTTCTTTCTGAGAAAAGAAGTTATGGAGGGGTCAACCAATAACTGAACCAGCTTTCCTCATGGATTTCACTAACGAAAAACAAAATTCTCATTATTAAAAATGAGAATTTTGTTATTAAAAATTATTATAGACTAACTACAGATAGGTTGTAATTAGTCTATATTTTATACCCAAGAGACTGGAAACCTCTATACTCCATCTCACTGTGTCCTCCTTGACAGATTTCTAAACCTTTTCAAGCTCTCTTGATGGGGCCATGTTTCCTGTCAATCAGTCAGGAGCCACAATCTGCAAACACACTATTGTTTTAAAATGCAGACTCATTCACTATGGAGACTGGTGTAGGTATTAGTCTTGACAATGCAATTTGAAGGAGGATTCCTTGTTTGTCTTTAATATTAAGCAATTCTATAACTTTAATTTAATACTTTAATTTACAAAGAATGGATACTGTAAAAAAAATGACGAGCATTCTTTTTTTTTTTTTTTTTACATATATTTACAAAATTAAGCGAGTGACTAATCTTCCAACAGTTTTCATTTACGTTTTTCTACTAATTTGTCTCTTCATGCTTTCATGTCATGCTTAGACTTTTGATCTTTTTTTTTAACTTGCCAGTGTTTAATCAATTATTTGCAATAGACGTTGAAAAGTATACCATTACAAAATACATTGTGTAAAATCAATTCCAATTCTAATTCCAGTTGGACATTGAAACCTTAAAAAAAATCTATATATTTAGATATCTCACAATAGTACAGATTAAAACAAAGGTTTGGACACAACTGTGTCCAAACCTTTGTTCTGTACTGTATATCGCCTTAGTATTTTTTTTCATTAGCTTGCACATTGACATAAATATAATTTCTTTTAGAATTTGAAACTGACTCAGGATTGCTTTGATAACTGTATGTTTCTGTTGCCAAACAAAATGTGCTTGTTATAATCTCAGCTTAATTCTATCGAACCAACCTTTCAGTAGACCTACTTTAACATAGTTATTTAGAAACTAGGTTTGCATTGTTAGTATTTTAACAAGAAACTCTTAAAATCTTCACTTCTGCTGCTTCTCTTTTGAGATGTCAGATAAAAATGTGTGGGGAAATTAAGATTTTCCTTGATGTATGATTTGGTTCATCTATGTATCATGTGGAAACAAAATATTTGTTTTCCAGCACCAGAAAGTAAAACTCTATATGTGGATTAGAACTCGGATTATGAATATAAAATTTAATTCAGCAGCTGCGACATGTATGACCATCCCCCATTTATTAGATTCTGTTATACATTTTTTATTTATTTTTTTCAAAGTCCAGCTTTTTGTGTTGCCACAGCTGTGCTGGTGCCCTTCAGGATCACTCCTAAAAATTAGATCTTAATCTGCTTTTACCACAGCCAGATAAAAGAAGAGGAAAAGCCTGCAGAGTTCCAATGACAGAGCCGTGTCAGTGTTCTGCGAGGACTCACCATGTGTGCAGCTTGTAGCTTGCAGCTTGCCTACTTGATTAGTAGCCCTCAGAATGACTGGTTGAAGCTCACTGACCCTCTGTCGGATCAGACCGGATTCTTTCACACCAACCGGGGATCAATGTAAACTTAGTTTTGGTTGAGACACTTATTCATTCTCTTTTTTTTTTTTTTTTTTTTTGTGGAGGCAATGTGGAAATCATTGTTTTTTCACTCAGAAGAACAGCAATTCAGGAGGGAGTAAAAGCATTTAATTAAATGCTTCCTGACTTGAGCTGTTTGTCTGAAGCACAGAAATGTGCAATGCAATCATACAGTGCTTGCAACATTTAGTGGCACTTCTGGTAAAGACGCTTAAGTAGCCTCAATATAATTTAGGCTTTTATTGCAGTAATATTAAGCAGAATTTACTGAAATATAGGTTGGATTCTTCTACATTTTTCATTCAGTGAAGAAAAAATTACCTTAAGATCTTTTTGCAAAATCTCTGATGGATTCATTGTTATTCTTGCTACCTATTCCTTTACAATAAATACAAGTAACAAGTAAAAATAATTACAAATAACCTGTAATTCCTCTTTGCCTGATGTAATAGTGGCATCTTCGAGTTACCAAGTATCCACGACAACCACTAACTGTTTTCTGGATGAAAAATTGTGGCCTTTCCTGACCTACATTCCCAAACAGAAATGCGTAGAGTTTTTATAAACCTATGTGAAACTCTGTCCTTTGGTTTGAAGAGGCTGGATGACGAGGGATTTTATCACTTTTCAGCAACAAACACTCTAGGTGGGTTTGGAGTGAAACAAAGAACAACTCTTTTCCACTGTTTGGCTCTCAACATCCATTGTACTTGTTTTTCTGGGTATAGGAACCTGTAAATTACTCTCTTGAAGTTATTGAAGTACCAGGAAACATGTGTATGGTGAGCACTCCCAGAAAACTGAGAGGAAAATTTGTGATGGTGGGTCTTTATAGGTCAGGATTCTATATCAATCCTAATTCTGTATCCTATGTCATTATCGTTCATCACAATAATGGCAAACATGGCCAAATCAACAAAGAACTGATTTTTTTTTCAAATTACTAAAGCAAACGTTAGTCCAAAGGATAGACAGCAGACGTACTAATAATTATGTTACTATTGACAATACATATTTTTGTTAATGAAGATATATGTCCCCAAATTAAAATTTGGACATTTCTAAATTATTCTAAATCTAAATTATTTGAATCTTTTGACCATAGATGGCAATGACTGTGGCTAGCACTGTGTACATGTCCTCTCTCCCCCAGTGATCCTATAAGTACATTAGTTTCACACATGCTTAGTGGCAGAGATTTGTTGTGGTATTAGAGTATGTCTAAGTGTTTTCTGTTGAGTATTGCCCTACGGGTCTTTATAGGTGAGCACTTTTTGCCAAGCTAATTACTTAACTTTGACCCAATGAGGCAGAGACAAGGTGGGTTGGGAATTAGTGGCAGTCTGTAATATTTTTCTTTTTCCTGAGAGTTGTTAATGCTCTGATACAAGATTTGGAGATAAACTTGGCTCCATGCTGGGTTTAATAAAAAGAGGAAGCGTCAGTCAAGAAACTAAGGAACAGCCTGTTATCATGTAGTTCTAACACGTCAATCCCTCCCAGTACAATCTGATGAAATCTAGCATATCATCTGCTTTTCCAAAGCCCTGTTTGATGTAAATATTTTCATCTATGCCACCTTTTAATATTTATCCTTGAGTCTCTTACATTTAAATATTTTTTAGTTTTTAACAAAGTTTCTATTTTCTGTGCCTGATAAGGAACAGTTTGGTTTAAGGTTTTAAAAACGTATTACTGTAAAGGTATTGAACTTTGCAACTTTTCCACGATTTTTTTATTTATTTTTTCTTATCCCAGCTGCAACCATCAAAGACTTTTACTGGTTTGTCTGTGGTAGATTCACACAAAGTGGCGTATTTATGTGAAATGTAGGGAAACCGAGCCAAAGGTTTCAAATTATTTTACAGATGTGTCAGAATGGTGTGAGGCATCCAGGTGTATTTGGCCTCATGAATGCTTCATCACACGTCACCCCGTTCTTTTGAAAGAAAAAAATGTGATTGAGACAAAATTTAGGAAATAACAAACATTTTCAATATAAAATGCAAAACATAGCAGTTTTGCAATTTAAGAGATTAAAAACATTATTCAATTCACAAAACATACATTAGAGAAAGTTATCCTATTTATAAAAAACCTTGGCAAAATCATATATTTTCTCAATTACTTCAACTCAACTAAACATTTGAATTAGTCCTGAAATTCACTGGTTGTCTGTTTAAAAAAAAAAGTTATTGTTTGCTGTTGGAGTTATTATTTTAGAACCTTTTTACAGAAACACGTTTCTGTGTCTGCAAACCAATACACTGGAATGTTGTAAAACAAACTTGAACTGGATTAAACTATATAAGTAAGTTAAAAGAGCCACAGCCAACGGTATTCTTGGATCTCACTTATACACAGCTAATCCTTGTACATTTCCACACCAGTTTATGTAAGATTTGTTCATCCATGCCTGAACAAAAGCTTTGCCATTTGGAGAGTTACAGCAGGATTAGACCAAATCTCTAAGGGCCCTTGCCAGAGCCGAAGTACCTTTTTGAGCATTTTAAATGGCTTCCTGAGGTTGTGTGTTTTCCTGTCAGCCATCTGAATTTAAGAAAATCAGAGATATGACAGCAAGATGCCCGAGTTGGATCCTATAGTTTTCTAATTTTCCTGATGACCAGAAGTGTCCCAGAAAGTTACCCAGGAGATTTTTCTACTTCTCACTTCCTCTTTACTTTTTGGAGCTAAGCAAAGGAGCTGATCTTTTTTTCTCCCCCATACCTTCCTCATCTTCTTCCTTTTTGCCTTTTTAATCAACTCTTCAAGTACCCCAGGAGCTTCTGACCGGTTGTTTTCTTCACAGCTGTCTGAGGAATTACAGAGCAAAACAGCAAGTCTCGACAATTGTGGCTTCAATGTAATTGGCTGGCACAGGCTGTAATCACATCCTAAAGCCATGTGATGATAACAATGGTGGATCTCCTTTGTCTGATTGTCTCAAGGCACCTCGGTAAGATGTCATCTTTTCTTCAGTCTTATTTTAACCGTGGAAAAAAATGTGTAGCTGGGTGGGGGCTTCACCGGAGGCTCCCCTGTGCACGAACAGAAAATTACCAGGAGAAATCCCTTTCTCCCCACATTTGATTTCAGATTTAGCACTTTGTTTGCGCTACACATCTCAGGCAGGAATCGAGTTATAAATGATTCACCAAGTAAACTGCATGTGTGTGTTTGCGTGTGCAGTTACATGAATGTCATTTTGTTTTCATGTGTTGCCGTGTGTGTGTGTATGTGTGTGTGTGTGATCAGAGGGCCTCTTCATCTTCTGAGAAGTTGACCTGGTTTCTAAAGTCAAGCACCTGCGTGGTCAGAGATGGTGAGTGTGTGCGCTATTCATCCTCAGAGGTGGGGGTTTGACAGTATCGAACCACCATTAGGCCCTGAGATGGATGCTTTATACACGGCGAGCAGATGGGCGAGGGCCGCTGGATGGAAATGGAGTTCTTTTCAGCAGGAATTCATCCATAGCATATGATTTCATAACAGCATGGATTTTCCACTGCCATTTGTTTCTGCATTACCCACCGTTATGTTTTGTGAACATTGCTGAATAGACTTTCAAACTGTAAAAATGCATGAGCCAGTTGCAGTTGAAACCAGAAGTTGCATATGATGAATGAAATACTTTTTTACTAATATCTAATAATACTAATGTTTTGCCCTTTTACTATAATTTGGATTTTTGATTTTCTTGAAAATTATCATCAGCGAAATGCCAGAGAAAAGGAGTGAGAATTTTGTCTTTTATCAATAACTGGAATGATTGGCCATTCCTTTTCATGGAACTGATGTAATTAATTCAGATTAAATGTCGGCCGCCTTGCTCAATCACACCTTTTCAAACCTACCCACCAACTATTTGATGCAGTGATAGCAGCGTTTTGTCATGACAACCCCAAATCTTTCTTGTTCTTAAGCCACTTTGTTTTTGTTTGATACCTAAGTTCAATTATTCATTCAATTCAGTATCTTAACCTAATGTTATTTACTCGCTGTGTATTTTGTAAAGTTCACAGCTTGTCATACATCAAAACATCTTCACATCATTCTACCTTTCCATGTACTTCATAGTTGGAAAGGCTTTTAGGCTTACAAGTTTTCTACTTTTTTCTTCAAATCTTCTATTAGTTATAGGTAAACATTTTAAGCTTAGTCTCAACGCACCAATTAAAATCAGGCAAAAAAAAAGGAGCTCTTTGTCATCAAGGGAATAATTAAACTACAATTGATTTTATGTTGGTTTTGGAGGAATGCCTTCCTCCTAAAGTGGGTAATGAAACCTTCTTCCCAGCATCAGCCACCATGTTCACAAACTCTTTTGCATTTACTGTGTGGCTGATAAATACGTTTGGCATCAAGACATGATTGTCTCTGGAACACAGCGCCCACCTCTTCCCTGTCAGCCACTCATTCAAACGATAAAAATAATTGCGTGTAATTGAATGAAACTTCCAGACGTTTGAAGGTGCAATGTTTATCTAATTAAACAAAAAGGAAGCAGACTTGTTGAGGTTCAAATTTTTAAAATGAGATTTTTTCCCATGTCGCACAAGAAAGCAGTGTGTTTTGAAGTGTAAAAAAAAAAATCTTTCTTGTTCTGGCATTTGGCAAGTGTAAGTAATTTTAGTCATCCTAACTGAGACAAAGCAGAACAAGTTTAGTGATGTGAGTGAATGACGGTGAGAAAAAAAAGGTATGCATAAAAATTTTAACTGTGTTCTCTGGACTAAGAAAAAGGCTTTGCTTCTGCTTGTGTTGGCACTCTTGTTAAATTCTGTCCTTATATATCATGATGCGTATTTTAGTGCCCACAGCAAGGACCCTGAAGACTGCGTGTATGCGTGTATCTTTCTTGCTTGTTTGGCCTTGTTTATAGATATGAATACAAACCGAGTTCCTTATGGCTAGATATTCTGTAGTGAGTAATTTCTGTGATCTTCTAAGTCAGACATTGGTCTGCTCCCGGCAGGATTTTGGCATTACTCATTTCCCCTGACGGAGCCAATAGTGATTTTATTTCGTGTTAAAAGTAATATTGTCACACCACTCTCCTGTGTTTTCTTGTGACCCCCAATGCAGGCAGAAGTGTAACTGCTGCAGGCGTGTTGTCCCAAGCAATGATCATCATGAACATTTTTGCTGCTCTGTTTGCCTCCGTCCTACTTGTTTTTGTTGCCTTTGACCCCTCAGTTCGGCCTTAAGTTGTTTTAGCAGAGCTGGTGTCGCATCCCTGTCAGTTGGTACGTGCTGCTTCCCTTCCCGTACTACCCTTACTGGTTTGTCTAAAGAATAAGGACGCTTAGACTTGATTGTAAATTGATTTATGTTGAATCAGTGAAAATTGTTTGATTTGAATTTGCATTAGATTTTATCTCAGAGAATTAAAAAAATTTATCTTACTTTAGCTTTATTCTCTTAAAAAGATATTAGAAGTTGTAGAATTAACAGTATCGGAGATGTATCCAGTTTTGAATGTTCATTTTCTTTATTTTCATTTGTAGTCCTCCTGTTTTAAAACTAACACAATCTGATCCTTGCATGCATATACCGGTATGTGTTTTTTTTTTTTTTAATTCCTATATATTTGCCAGAGCTTCATTGTGGAGTTTTTCTTTCATGTTTTAAACATTTTCCATAACATTCCAAAATGAAAAACATGGAACCTCGCTCTCCTCTGCTTATATTCCCTTTCTCAGATGGGCACTTTTCCAGAAGTGAACCAGTCTTATCTGTCTTCTTGCAAACATTCATTCGCCATTGCTGTCCTCCGCTGCTCCTCTCGGTGCTTTTACCGTCCCTCTCACCTCTGTGCGCTCCACTCCTTTCTCCTCTTCTTTCCAATTTCCTCTCCCAAAATGAGATGTTGTGTACGAAAGAGAAGTGTGTACATTCCTTATCGCCAGCTCCTGTCTGGGTATTAGTTGGTGGAAATGGGCTTGTAATGAAACGAAGACCACGGCTGTGCAAACACACATGCACACTCAATAGATTTAAAGGATTTTTTTTTGTGTACGTGTGTAAGTGTGTGTATACACATACGTGTACACGCAGGCAAGTGGCTGATTAAGGTCACCCTCTTTCTCATCTCATTATTTTTTTGTGCCATTGTCCTCTCATGTCTTTTGCAGCCTTTTTGTGATGCCTCTTCCTGGTTGGTCTGTTTTATAGTGTTTGCTTTGCTCCTTTATTTTGTCAGTGTTTGTCTTGTTCTTTCCCTTCACCCTCTAAAAACACCTTTATATTTGTTTAATCAAGACTCCACTGTTCTTCCACTGCCAATGGTGGAGAGCAAATATATGCAACATGAGCACAGTGTGCATGTGTAGTTTCAATCGCTGTCATTTCAGTGACCCTGCAGCGTGGGCCTGTGCCGACCTTCCCCCTCTGTTCCTCATGCATAGAAATGTGTTTAGCAACAATAGCAGCGTGTCAATCTGGGTAACCTCTTGTTTCCTACGCTGCTGTGTTGTTGGGCATTTGAATGCCCTCTTCCTTTGCATAACCTTTTTCAAAGAGCACTTTCTCAGAGAGTCTACACTGAGCAAAGTGGGTTTTTGTCTCCAGCAATGACGTTCTTTCTCTAACAGTACTCCACAATCAAATTAGCGTCTTAAACTTTTCTGCTTCCTTGGCAAACCTGATGTCAGTTTTGAGAGCCTTCGTAAGATGAGGCAAAGAGCTTAGCGTTATGGCTGTTAAACCAGACCAGACAATTGAATTATTGTAGTCTTTACAGATTGTGCCCCCATTTGACTCTATGCCCACACTTTAAAGTGGGCATAAAGTCCCACTTTATGCTCAGCAAAATCTGTCAAAAGGTCATCCAGTTTTTTTTAAATTTTTGTTACTTATATTTCGATCGCAACAAAGGATAAGAATCTTTGTTACCAAATAAGGATACTCAGGGTTCCTCCGCCTTCTGAATAAGTCTGAAATTTGATCAAAGCATTTTCCATGTCTGGATAATTATGGAAAATACAAAAAGAGACTGGAAAAAATATTTGTCTTCCCATTTATTCCTTATTCCAATGTCTACAAGGTGTAAGTCCCACCTGTCCATGTGTCACAGTTTTGTATACGTATTTTGAAAATGTGCTTAAAACGTACTACGACTTCTGGGGAATTATGAATTATGTCTGGAATAGTTTAGACTTTTGACATGCAACGTTTGTACAAAATCTAAAAAGAACAAGTTGTTTTCTGTGTACACAGAAAAAGAAAACAGGATGGTGCGGTTAGTGTTGCTAAGAGTAACACATCAAAATATGCTTCTCTGCCTCCAGCTTATGCTCGGGTCAGTGTGTTTGCTCAAGGCTATGGGTTTTAGCATTAAATCCTCCTACAGGGTGCATTACTGGTTGCCCAGGGAGATGAGTGCAATGGTCTACACAGATTGTGCTGCACCACAAGGAAATGCAGGGTGCCTGATGTTTTTGTCAAGTATAAGCTGTCGGTTTCCATTTGTTCATATTTTTTCTGTATAATAAAGATCATTAGAAAGGTTCTTTAGTGCAGTGCTGTATAGTTTCTGTGTTTACAGAGGTCTAATCTAAATATCTATCACATGGACCTGTGTGGTGGCAAGAGTTCAAATGCAAGTCAGAACAAATTGTATATTGATCACAGATGAATAAACAGTTGCAGCTCTTCTTTGCATCACCATAATGTGAAGGTTTATTTTATATTTAAGAAACTGAACAATGTGCGCAGCAATGTTGTTTTTTATTCCGTTAAACCACCTGTTGCACAAAATATAAAATTGGAATTGGATCAGTATCCTACTTTGAGCACGTTTTAATCAATGTCAGCCTTTAAAATACATGCATCATTCTATTGTTGAGCCACGCAGAGTGACGCAGGAGCCTGAGGTAATCTCACACCACGCATGAACACATTGTGGTTTTTCACATCAGTGGAAAAATGCATTGATTAGAGCCCTGTCTTTGTTCCTGCACTGAATGAGTTGAACATCTGTTCAATTAAGGACACAGAAATGATTGTGTTACACTGTCCACTCTTCCTAGAAGAGAAGAGAGTGAGTGACCAAAGGTGTGTACTGATATCAGAGGCAACTTTATTCTTTGCTGATATGTTATCCACAAGCAGTAATTATCAGTATAACGCCATTCACCAGTGAGCATCACACACCATTCTTGATGTATTTTAAGGAAAACTGAGGTTTCCACATGCCTCCTCAGACAGACTTTTCCTTTTTATCTCATCCCTTCTACTTCCACTTGATGGAGCACATCATCAACACAAAACTCCCACACATCACAGTCTCTGTGAACAATAACTGAGGAAGAAAATATAGAATAAAATGTTCTCACTTTGTCTTGAAAATCTATGCTTCTAATATGTGAAGACAGTCTAGGTTTGTACATTAGTCTTTTTAGTAAACAAACAGATGGTGGAAGTACATAATTTAAGCACATTAAACAAAGGTGAAAGCTGCAAAAATAAATGAATCTTGAGGTTTCATACAGCTAATATGTGGTGTTCTTTGCATTCATTGCAGTAAAACCAGTGTTACTGGTGTAAATATAAATAACATAACATCATCACTGAAGCTGGATTGAAGTTCCTTGCCTTTGGATTTGCAGTGAAACCAGACTTTGCTGTCACTGGAAGATCCAAAAATGAACACCCATGAATAATTTACACATTGCTAGAATATGTGAATGGGTAAACAGACAGAAGAAACAAAGCACGAAAAATTGCAGCAGCTTGCATGAATTAATTGGTTGGCGGAGCGTCCGGCTTATTAGAGCACTCTGTCCTTGGTGACCGACTCAGGGTAAAAGAGAGAAATTTGTTTTGTGCTTGGAGAGTAAATACACTTTGCTTAAGTGGGAATAAGAATAGAATTTCATGCAGGAGTTGATTCAGGTTTTTATATAATTTACTAAGGGTTATTTCTCATTTAAGTCGTATATAAAACATCCTCAGTTTGCACCCATCTATGGGATCAGATTAGATTTGAACAATTTCCCCTGGAATCTGATTTGTTGTTTTACATCTGTGATCATTAAGCATCAAACTTGCCATCATATTCATCCTATAAATGCAGCAGCTAACAGCCTGTACTCTGAGATATTTTCCAGAGTTATTCAAAAATTAGGTAAAAGTGATGGACACTTTGTAAATTTTGTTTTCAATTTACCAACCCAGATTTACCTATGGTCGTGAGTTACAGGTAAGAACGAAAACCAAGGGATGCTGGATACAATTGGATAAAAATCCCTAGCACTGGATTCAGTCTTACAGAGTAAACTAGCTCATCCAGTGGGACTCGAAAGTACAGCTGCTGCTCCTCTGCATCAGAAGGAATCAGTGGTTGTAGTTCTGGCATCTGACCATGTTGGCTCCTGAACAAATCCTTTTGGTAGTTTTCTGGCCATGCCCAGTGGTTAAAAAAAAAAAAAAAACAGGACGTGTCCAGAAAACACTGAAGGGAATACGTATCCCTTCTGACCTGAAATGCGTTGGAGTGTGTCGCTACGGAGACAGGGATGTTTGGGGTTGTTACTCTGTTACTCTTGCAATCCGAGAAGACAGGCAAGATGAAAACAATCATTAAGTTGATGATTAAAGATAATGCATTAATGCAAAAACGGGCCAGTCCTGTAATTTTCTCAACCTCTACTGGACTAAAAACTACAACCTCTTCAAGGAAACTAATATATCTTTTTCTCTGTCCTCCCGTTATAGTGTTAAGGAAAAACAGAATTGGAAGATCAGACATGGAGAAAACCTGAAATCGGTAACCAGCAGGGAAAGCCTTAAACCAATCCTGTTTAGTTTTTCAATTTGAGCCAGTCTGTTGCATCTGCCTCTTTGACGTCCCGGAGCTGAAAATTGTCCAGAGCAGAGTCATTCACTAATAACGAGGGGAGGATCACCTGAATGTCTGTCACTGTTGAGGGCAGTGTTAGAGCTGGCAGAGTGCAGCCGAGTAGCCTCATTTAAGGTTGTCACCAGGGCCAAAGTGTGACACCACCAAAGCGAGATGAATCGAGGCCCAGCTGGTTTCCATGAGCTGCCTGCTCGTAAATAGCCAGGACTGCGGCGCAGGGTGGAAGTGGTTTGTCATCTGGCGCGGTCCCAGCTTGGGCCTGGACTCCCTGACGAGAGGGGAAATTTATCACTGTACGGTGATAAGACAAGGCTATTATTGTTTCTGTCCTCCTCCTTCTTCATCCCCATCCCCCTCCATCCCCTCTTCTTCTTGTATGTAACACATCACCTTCTCCTTTTCTCTTGAGTTTTCTCGTCTGTCTTCTTTCATCCTTGCTCTACCCACTTTCACCTTCTCCTGCCTTCCTCCATCTTTTCCTCTCTTGTCAGAACCCTTCTCCTGCTGTAACACCTTCATTTTTCTAGTCACCTGTTAAGTCTGCTATATCTGTCCTCTTTCCTTCACCAGCCCTCTCTCTCTCTATACCTCTCTTCCACGCTGGACAAAGGTGATATTATCAGGAAAGTAATGACTCTTTCCAACAATGATAATATGGTACTCAGTGGAGGATAATGACCACATTGGAGTTCTACATTGAAACCACATTCAAGTAATAATTGCTGCCAACTTATCAGATGTTTGAAGAAAGTGATTGAGAAGGTAGAATAGTTGTAACATAAGGAAGGGGGATGAACTACTCCTCTTTTCCCCCCGCTCTCCTTGTCTGACGCTGTTGAATCGTCCTTTTCTGCTGCTCCCATAAGAACCGCATCCCTTTTGAAATTTATTTCTGACTCGCATTGCTTGGTGCCACAAGAGATGAAGCTTTGGCCTCGAGTGTCAGGTTTATCTTTTGTACGTTTCTCTTTTGGATGCAGACTGGGTGCAGACACCCCGGGCTCCTCACTCACTGTCTCGTAATGTAGCAGTTCAGCTGTCAGGGGCGCAGAAGATGGATGAAGGATCATAGAAAGGTCTCCTACAAACTTCTCACCTCATTTAGTTGCTCTGTCTGGTTGTGACTCTCGCTAACAATGCAACACTGCGTAGGCCAATGCTGAGGCCCTATAGGTGCCATGTCTTCTTTGTTTACAAATGCTTGCTAATGGGTGATGCATGCAACCTTTGTCTGTTTCTTCTAATTCAGTTCCCTAGTGATGTGCACGGCATGACATCTGCACAGGATTTGAATGCCTCGGTCTTACCTTCACTTTGATTGAAGATGTTATGCTGTGTGTCTCTGGCAACTCTAAGGATTAAAGGCTGTTGAGTCTTTTTTCAAACATTTGTTCACCTCAAAACTAGAAACTGATTCTATTCCATCGATGTTCTCCATTATACGGTTCCTTTAATTTATAATCCTCATATTAAAATGCTGGCCACAGCGGTTCTTTTAATCTGACTTTATTTCCACTTGAAAACATCTTTAAAAATATTTGAGAATCTATCCGAGAGGTTGTTATAACTTTCTTTAACCTTCGTATCCATCAAAACTCAGTTTTTGTATTTTCTTTGTCAAAAAATCATGAAGGTAATTTTTCCAATTTTTCTATCCTATCACCATGGTAATCCATCAAAAGGGGCAAAGCTGACCTTCAAGGCCTCCAGTGAGCCAGTGGAGTTCACAAAGGCCCTGGGCATTAAGCAGCAGGAGGAGCTGGGCGGAAGCAGAAAGCCATTTAGAAACGAACTGTGAGTGTTTTCTGGCAGTTTGTGGAGGAATCAGACTGATTTGGTACACAGCTTGTGGCCAAACTCCAACCACATGGGAGCTTGATAGAATTACATGCTTTCCTTTTTTACTGTTTGCTCATTGTGACCTAAGTTGCCAGCTTTCTGATTCCGTCCCAGTAAAGACGGATTCAGTAAAGAATAAAAAGGAAGACAGATCAATAATGGAGATAGAAAGCATGTAGTATGAGGGAACATCAGAGCATTTATAATACACCACATGTATAGTATTTTTGGCACCGCTTACTCACTTGTAGACCAACAAAAATCAATTGAAAATACATAGAACTGGAAAACCGCAAGAGAAACGTGTGTTTCCTCAACGAAAACATTCGTTTTCTAGGGAATAAATCAGTACAGCTTTCATTGCACTAAGAGGAATGTTTATCAATTATTGTAAAATAAATCATGAAATAACTTTTTTTTTCTTAACTTCATAATGAAAATACATCACATACGGAGGTCAGGACTTTGACTAGTTTGTAGAAATGTTGCCATTTTATGAATTCCTTTGAAGGTTTCTGTGTTTCTAAGGGGGGCAAAATAAGAAAATTCAGATAAAATAACAAATGTGACAGTTATTAAATTGTATTTAATCATAACAATTTTGTGGCATAAAAATATTCCTATTTTGAAGATTCATTAATGGCACTGCATAGATCTGCAGATTGTTGTGACATTTCCCAGGAGGAAAGTTAGAGGTTAAAAATCTTTCTACACCAGGACCTATTAATATTGCAGATTTAGAAATTGTGCTAACTGGATGTAAATAACATCCTTTCATGATCTCACTCTGAATGCCACTGTTAGAAATTTTCCTTAAAATAAGGATGCAAAATTAATCCTATTGTGTTTTTACTCACAGTATATTATTTTATTTTTACTGAAGGTGTGTTTGCATCTGACTTGTGTGTGTGTTATTTGTCCTCATCTGCCACAAGATCATACCATTTTCTTTCAGGCTGTCTATTAAATGTGTGTGCCGCCAGCGTTTGTTCCCATCCAGGCATTTTGTTTTATGTTATTTAAATGATCCTAAATCCCTTTAGCAGCACTTTAGTGAAGTCTATAGCAATCTAGGAGTGAAGAGAAGAGATTGTGGGACTTCATTGCCCCTGACCCATATAACAGCACATTATGCATTTTTATGCAATGTTGCTTCTTTTTTCTCCAACATACCCAAAGGCCTTCAACTTTCCCTCTTCACTCTGCATGTTCTCTTTCAAGTTTTTCATCTCTCCTTTTGCCATTTCCTGCTCCTCATGATCACAGCCTCTTTGTCTCTATTTATCTCATCTTCTCTCGTGTCTGAAGCCTTGTTACGCCTCTCGTCTTAATGTGCTCTCTCTTTTCTCAGAAGGCCTTGTTGTTAGAGCTAAGCTAAAGGCCAGAGAGTGCAGCACTCAAAGCCGGGCCTATTCATCAGTGTCACAGCAGCCCTCCACTCAGCTTCGTTACTGACTGGCTAATGGCACAGATCAGTGCAGTTTATTTGCTATAATTAGCTGGCTCCATTTGCCCAGTACAGCCCAAGCAAACTCTGCAACACTTATGCTGCCCCCTGCCATGCCACCCTGCCTGTGTGCATGCATGGATGCCTGGTCGTTCTGTGTTAAGCGAGTCAATTAGAAGCTTTAAATCCTCCACTGCCTTTTCTCAACCATGTCTCATATTGTCATGCGTGATTGCAGAGTAAAACACCTTGTAAAACTGTGTAAACTCTCCACCAGTTAAAAGCATATACTCAAACTCAAATTCTGATTTTAAAAAAATGTGCCATTGAATAAAGTCTTTGAATAGCCAGTCAAGTAATGGATGTGAGCATGTGGGGCCACTGTGAACACTACTGCATTAAAAAAAATCAAGTTTGAGTTATTCATGTTAGCTGTTAACTGTTATATGTATGTTAGCATGAGCAACATCCAACTGTGTCATGTTTCTATTGTTCTTTTCGGTCACAATTATCATGTCTTTAAAAATGTTTAATAAAATACAGATGGTGATGTAATAGCTTTGTAGGCCTCAGACAGGATAATTCACAATGTTAGAATTAAATTAAGCAATAATCACCTGTGGATGTATTCTCAAGCACGCCTCAAATCAAACTGCTTTGTTGTGTGGCATCATAAAAAAAAATTCAGAGAAATCAGGGATGATATATAGAAGAGAACTGTGGCGCTCCAGAAGTCTGGTTCATCCTAGGATACCAAGCCTGAGGGTTTACATTTGTCTGTTCAAACAGTTATATACAAATACAAAACACAGTGTCCTGCCATCATACTGTTCCGGAAGGATGCTGGTTATGTGCCCCAGAGTGTTTTGATGCAGAAATGTGCACATCACATCCAGAGCAAAGAAAAAAAGACCTTGTGAAGATTTCCCCTGAAGCTGGTAAAAAAAAAAAAAAAAATGTTATAGTTGGAGCAAAATGAGTCTGACACAGAAATTGTCTGAAAGGCCACTCAGAGAGGAAGAGGAGGTTACTCCAAAAGGAACATAGAGAAACAAATTACTGCTTGCAAATACACTCAGACTCAAATACTGCACTTTGTGGAAATACGCAATGAAAATAAAATTTAGGTGTTTGACCATCGTGTGCATTCTCACATTTGGATAAAATAGAGTGAAACTTGGAAACTAGAGAACACCATCCAAAGTGATGAACAGGGTTGGCGCCGTATTGTGGGAGTGTTTTGCTGCTGGAGGGACTGGCGTAAACCTTTGAGACAAACGTTTGGAAGGATGCCTTGAAATCCCAATATATGCCATTAGAGTAAGGGTAACGATACCAAATCTAAAGGGAATACTTATGAGATTCTTGTGTCATATAATTCTGACATTTAGCAATTGTCAATATTTTGAGTTATCTTAACTAAACTGAAATTTTGAAAATTAGGAAATGTTTAGGCAGTTTTAAGACACTGAGGGGCAAAAATGATTATTGGCTTTCTGTACAATGTGCCAATATCTTGTTTCAGCTATATGCAGAACTGCTGGTTTTGGTTTTCAGTTCTTCAAAAAGGGGTTAAAGTTAGAGGTTTTTCATGTATTTCAAAGAGTGAAGTAATATGAAGAATTGCTTACTTACCATGTGATATTTGAACGTAATGTTATGTTCATTATCTTTAGTCTGATCTTGAAATGATCAGATTAAACAATAATAACAAAAACTCTATAATGTGTAATAAGACTTTTATTAAAATACTAAAGCAATATCTGGTTGTTGTTTTGTTAAAATTACACTTTGTGAACATACTTAGAACAAACTAGGTAATATTTCTTGACACAATATTTGGTAAAAAAAAACAAAAACAAAAAAAACCTAAAAGCAAACAAAAAACACTTCTGTTTTTTGTTCTAACAGCATAAACTGCCCATTTGTGTTAAATAATTCACTCTGCAGTTTTTTTGGCGTATAAATTCAAGTTTCTTTTCCAGCCTTTTTCAGAGTTATAATCTCCCCCTTGATTTCATTTCATCTCATCCCTAATACCCACGTGTTTCCTCCATTTACAACCATCCTTTTCCCACTTAACCTTTTTTTTTTATTTCCACTATTGCAGCTCTAAAAGCTGCATCCTCTTGTTTTGTCTTCTTATGCAATTTTAATCTCCTACCAAATAGAGGATGGGGAGCAGAGGGATCTGTAGAGTTCCCACATTAGGATGCTCCAAACACAAAGGGAGAACAGTCTGCGTCACAAAGATGAAGTCATACAGTATTCACTGAGCAGACAAGACCAACCCGTCTATTATTTACAGAGTGTGTTGTTGTGTGGTGCACACATCTGCAGTCTTCTCTTTCTATAAACCTTTTGTTTGTTCTTTTTTTTCTGCCTTTCTTATTTCTATATTTACATTTTTCTTCAATTTCCTTCTAATGTCCTTCACTAAACAATTAAATCCGCAATTGCCAAGCTCATTTGTGGAAAAGCCTTCCCAAAAAAGACATCAATTATTTATTTATATCTGGACAATATTACTGTAAGAAGAGCCAAGAGGGTCTTTGGTAAGCACATTTCTCAAGAGTAAAGGCAAAACACATAGGCATGCTAACGATGAGTGAAATACGGTGGTTTCACATACAGATGTTGTTGTGTCAGCAACTGAGAAACAGTAGGTCTCTAGAGATTTTAGTGCAATAAAAAAAAAAGCAAAACATGCTGTCAGCTGCAGTTAAGCACGCAAACCCACCTTGGCAATAAGGAAGGTCAGGGGCTTATGGAGGAACTTGCTCAAGTTTACAGACAGGTCGGTACGCCTGTGAGCAGCTGAGTACAACAGTAATTTGCAGAAGGAAATTCACCTTACTAAGCTTTGAGTTAGCAACATCAGACGTCCATGTTTGTGTCATGGTGAAAGTTTGCATACTTTATCCTTTCTCATTTGACTTTCAGACCTGGCTCTGAAAATGCAAGAGTAAATTAAGGTGAACTCTGTACCATTCTGCTCAAGGTTAGGAGAAGAGAGGTTGTGGTAACCACGAGTAATATTGCACAAACTTAACCACCTTGGAAACACATTTAGTGTTTTATTTGTCACTAGCTGGTGAAATATTGCTACTGTCCATCTTTTTAGCTACCAAAATATTATCACATACATACAGGACCAATGTTTATGTGGGGCTATGCTGAATCTCCGGTGTGCCGGCAAAAAAATAAAACCTTGCTTGCATAGAGGTTCATGAGACATTTCTCTGAATCCAACAGAGGCATAGCATTCACGCCCAACCACATGAGACAAGCTTACTAGCCAACCGAAAACAGGACAGGTCTTTCTGAATCAAAACTTTGATTCAGATCCAGCAGTACTTCATTCCTTCTGCCACCGCCATTCAGGGTCGGTGCTTTCCATTCTGGGAATTGGCACTGAGCATGTACCACAAGCATATTTAGCCAGGGGAAGATATTAATAAAGACACAATGAACAAATGGCGCTGGACTTAGACAGAAGACCTGGGTACTGATGCTAAACCCCTTGAGAGTTTGTGACTGAAGCTCAGACAACTTTGTGCATGATTTTACACTTTGTACTCAGGAAGGCAAGCAAGAGAAAAGTTTTGTCATAAAGCAATTGTCTCAGTCATTCAGCACACCTCACGTTTGCTGAGGACAACAGCAAACCTTCACTGACTGATTGTGTAACTGATTTACAAACTTGTTTGCTGATTCATTGATGACCTCGATCTGATATTTACAGTTGCTCCTCTGTTTATGCTAGAAGATTTTTGTCTTCCTAGAAACAAAATAAAGGTTTTGTAAAACCTTTATTTTTTTACAAAACCTTGTGTGTGTTAAATAATTTCTTTTCAGTGTCATGGGGTCGGCTCAGGTTTGACCAGTTTAAGTATCAGCGATGGAGACGATCACATATGATCCCGACCCAAAATTGTGGTTAAACGCCAATAGGAAGCTATTAAGCGTATGCTAACTTTAGCATTGTTTGTGGTTGCCCACTGCCAGTAATTGAACAGATAATTTGGTAACTAATCTAAGATATTTTCTTTCGGGATGTGCAGAAATGAATGGTAACATATGTACATTTTTAACTAGGGTTAATTTTCTACTAATATTCAAAGACACAATCACTCTTTTATTGAATGGATTTACTAATAAAAAAACACTTGAAATTTAAATATCAAATCATGTTTCTGTTGCTACAAAATATATTATTTCTATTCTATTTTACTTCAAAAACACACACAGCCATGCACATTCATTTCTACAATAAAAATCAAAATCACTGGTGTGAAAAAAGACATTCTCATAATGTCTTTTTCCACACATTCTCAACCCATTTGAAATGTGTTCCTCCATGTGGAATGGAGGAACACAGATGGCTGGCAGCATTAAATATTTGTTTCAAATAGATTTTTGAAAGCCTTTTTAGACAACTAACAATAACATACTTTAATGTGTGCTTCTTCTGTTCTCTGTTTCATAATTTGACCACATAAGAGACCCTCTTGAGACAACACTTGTAAATCAATTGCAGGAAGAGGAACTGGCATTGCGCTCTAAATGTTGTGAGCTAGTATGATTGATTTTTTATTTTTTATTTTGCTGTTCTATCACTCTTACTGGGATTATTCCAAAGAACAAATCCTGATGGCTTCCGGACAACCGCTTGTTATTATCAATTTTTTATTGACTTGGGTTCATCACATGTGTTCAAACTAAACCCATTGATGCTCATTTATGTATCTCCGCATGAATCAATTGCAGTGCGCTCAGAGACACCGCGTTTGAATTTTTTTATATGCAGAAGGTGCAGTAAACCTACCTTTTATTGTCAATTTGCATGGGGACAAATGTTAAGTATAAACAAATACTAAACATTATAACATTTATGGCCTTGGCTAGTTACAATGCATGTCCCCAGATGGTCCTTTAACAGCATTTAACACCTCTTATTCCATGCCAGAATCTCCAAACTCTCAACAATTATCCCAGAAAAAGTGGTTTTTCTGAATGCCTATTAGTTTTGCTTGCACAAAAATGTCTGTATGGCTACCTGCCATGAACCATTCCTTTTTGTATTGCAAGATTACACTTCTAAACTCAGATTGATTTGTGTAGCACAGTTTAGCAACTAGGCAGTTTAAAGCTCTTTACACCATAAAAAGACAATGCAGTAAGCAATAAACATTTCACTTCGTCAAATGCCATCATCAAAGTCATATATACAAATACACATCAAATATAATGACCAATGTTCCAGTTATTATTAATTAAAGGCAACTGTATACCAGTTGGTTTTTAGCATTGGTTTTAAGGAACTCCAGTGTTCTCACTGTTTTGCAGTTTTCTGGAAGTTCCTGATTAGTGGAGCATAAAGACCAAATGCTGTCGTGTTTGATATATACAGCACTTTTACAAGAACTACACATAATGTAGTCACTTGATTGTGCTATAAGATGTTACTTTTTCCCCTTTAAATATGAAATGTGTAGCTATGCTTCACAACCTCCTGCCTGCCATTCTTCTCTTTCTTTGCCATAGTTTTAGCTTCTGCTGCAGCATCTTCTCTGATTCTGTGATTAGCATACTGCTGTATCACCTTGCTGCTCATCACTTAGCAAACAGAGAAAAACCACCTCACAGTAAACTCTGTGTTCTTGTCATTCTTGCAGACACACGTACACAAGCATTTCCATATGCCGTGCGCATATGCACACAAGCACGTTGATCTACACACATATATACATATAACCTGACACCTCCTCAACTCTAATGTGAGCTCTGACAGCTGCGGTCGGGTGAACTCTTTAAAGTTTAGAATACCAGTAGTTTTAAAGGCATGCCAGGAAAGGCAAGCTCATTACTCGCTTCTTAAAAACAGCTGAACCTGAGAGAAAGTTTTTCCTAAATGTTTGTGTGCCAAGATGCCTCCTCCACGTAAACTTTTTATATAAAACTCCCCTGAGTTGTGGCCTCTGTGATGCAATGTACAAAAAGCTTAAAACGGTGAGCTCGCCTGTGTCCTCTCAAAGTTGAAGAAGTTGCACTCAGTCACTTCATCTGCACATTAAATATTTCTGCTGGTTTAGAACTGGAGGCCATGAACTGATTAAGCAGAACATAAGACAGGTGACTCTTTAATCATTAGTATGCTGCGTGATTTCCCGCTGGTGGCAGAGCTTGTAGTCAATTGGCTTCCATTAACCTGCCAGTCCACTCTTCATTACTTCATTAAAGGTAGTACAAAGACTTGAGGAAGTCACAGAGCAGGCACTGACTTTGAGCTTGCTGCAGAGAGCATGTGAGATGTCTTTGCATGCGTCCTTTTCTTTGAAACTTGGTTTCAATAAACTACGAATGGAAGTCATGCATTGCAGCTTCAATGAAGGCAAACGTACTAAACAAGGAATATAAGAAATATGTGGCTGCAGCAACAAAGACGTCTGAAAAGCTACACAAGAGCAAATCCAAACTTAATTCCCATTTTCATATGTGTGAACAGATAAACACATAAACAAATCGAGAGTCTTGATGCATGTTCCAGTATGCTCACATTAACATACACAAATACATAAACAACAAAATTGGCAAGCTTTTTCAGATTTTTTTGGGACTGTTGAAAAACTTGAGTGAACAAATCAGAGAACATTTTCTGTTACGGTGAATTAAGTTTAGTTTTCTACAACCCTGGATAAGTGCACAGACTAAAGATCGTGTTCGACAAAATATTCTAACACAATGGGAGAATTCATAAATATTTGCTCCATATTTGAAGAATATGTCATGTCTGAATGATCAATTGAATGCATCCTGCTTTTATTGATCCTTCACTCTTTGACACCTGGCTGCTGTTCAGGTAGTGATTTTTAGAGATGTTAAGAGCTAAAAGCTGTATCTTATTCTCAAGTGTGCTTGAAATTAAGTTTTGGGGTTTTGTTTAATGTAGTCCTCACCTAAAAGGAGGTGATGCCCTCACTGGCCACTTCATTAGGTACATTTTATGTACCTAATGAAGATGGCAGGTTCTTGTCAACATAAATAGTTAACAAATAGTGAATCACCAATCAAATAGTAGCCAGCCAATGTATTAAAGCAGTGAGGGTTGATGAAGAGTACTGCACACCATAATGGGGAAGAAAAGAAATTGAAATGACTTTGAATAGGAGATAGTTTTTTTTGTACCTGATGGGCTGAGTCTTAAAGTACTGACTCCCCAGGTTTGCAGAGGACACTTAGACATGAGAAAACAGCCAGTTTACAACAGTTATGTGGATAAAATTTGTGAAAGAAGTTCCAGATGATCAAAAGGCTGGTGTGGGAGTCCAATAAGGAGAATATTTGCTAGGTATAATATAAACTGAGCATCACTAAGGTCATACAATTTTTTTTTTGTTTTTTTTTTTTGCTGACTATGTCCGTCCTAGTTTATGCTAACTGACTTCTTCTCTTAGGATAATGCAACCTTTGTATCCCTCTGCCTAACCCACCTCACCAAGTGCCTAAAAAAATTCAGTTGTCTTCTTAAATGTGACTTTACTTGGAGATTCTCACCTTGAGGTGAACAGATAAATTCACCCTGCATAGGAGGTTTAGTGTCAGGATAAAATATAGTGTAAATGTTAGGCTCAGAAATCTTTAATACCATCTTGAAATGTTACAAACCAATACAACAACTCAAGCTGCACGGGAGTTAGCAGTGCATCCATTTCCACCTTGAGACCATGGCCTTTTTAATTGAATCTGCTACTGTAATTCTCCTCACAAATTCTTTAAACTTACTTGAAAACTGCCTTGATGTCCGCACTTTAAAGTTATCAGTACCACATCATTTGCATAAAGCAATGATGTGAAAGCTGGAAACTCTTCACACATCAGCTTGGCCTAAAAATAATTTGGGCAAAGAGTATTTAAATATAAAGTTAAAACTCATGACCTCCTTCAGTTCCTCATAAGTCAATGCTTTCATGAGCCAAAGTTAATTAGGGCAGCTTTCAGAGTGCCAACTCTTATAGTAAACATGTTTGTAATCTAAACTTGCTCAGTGTTTTTATTTATTTATTTTGCTAATTTCTATTTGATAGTATCGCATGTCTTTTCGAGAGAAAGAGATGGGGAAAAAAATGGATAGGTAATTTATTGTGAGCTGTAAATGTTCTTCCTCAGATCAAAGCATATCTGATTACAGCTGTCTGGAAACAGAGCAGGACAGGCAAGATGATCTCCAAGCAAATGTGGAAAGGAAATCATTAGCGCAGATTGCATTTGCTGGAAATTTTCAAATAGTAGCTTGAAGTAATCAACAAACTATTATTTTTTGCAACTTTGGTTAGACCGTCTCTGCTGTGCTTCATTGTTTTTGTGTCTGAGTGAGGAAGAAAAATCAACAACACTGTGGTTGTCCTTCAATATTCGACAGTCTCCCCACAGCTCCACCCCTTCTTCAATCATTGCATCCAATCCAACCCACTCAGACTTGTTGTTAAGGGAACATATTGGAAAACTATTAGTGCTCATTATGCTTTATAGCTAACCATTCTCTCCATTTTCTCTTTTAATCACATTCGCTTCCCTTGTGTGCGTATTTGTGTGGTGTGTGTGTGTGATCCTGCTAAGCCACTCTTCTTTAAAGCGTGCGTGGGCGTGTGTTTGTGTGTGTAAACTACAGCCACCACCGTCAGGCAGACAGTAATGAACCAATTGTGCTGTAATGCATTCAGCTTTAGGAGAGCACAAAGTCACCCTCACCCCTCACACATTCAGTCACCATCACTTTTATGAGGGAGTCAAGAGCACAGGCGCCATCTTTTATTGCATCCCTTCCTTGCAGCGACAGTGTTGTGCATTCCTGAGCCATGTCAGCCAAATGGGATCAAATGAAGTCAAATAGGGGAATAGACTCTCCCTCTTTTATATGCGCTGCAAATGTTTACAGCAAGTCTTATGGGGACATGTTTGGTTCTTGTTGCTCAGTAAAACCAGACCCTCATAAGTTGCTGCAAATCCTGTATCGATTTGACCAACCATAACTGTGTGTCTGTGTTTGCTGGCAGAACAGAGAGATCATTTGCTTTTTTTTTTTTTTTTTTTTACCGATGCTCTGACAACAAAAAAAAAACACACTTTCAAGAGCATGCATAGAATAAGTATTCTACGGAATAAGTATTGTTTGTTTACTTCCAGCCAAGGCAATTGTCACCATTATGCATCAAAACCATCATATTCCATCTGTGACAGAACAACACTCTAGTTTCATTGCATGGGACGTTATTTGTTGAAAACTTCCTTTTTATATTACCCTTCCTCCTCCTCACATTTTGTCTCTAGACTATTATTTTTACTTTCCTCTGTTGCTTTGTTCTCTAATTGCAATCACACAAACCAATCCACCTTATTATTATTTTGTTTGAAAATATCAATTTCTGTCTGATAACTGGGAAGAAATTGATTTTTGACCATGGTATAGATGGAAACAGTGATGTTTGTAATTTTAAATGTACTGATGTCAATAAACGTGACTGAGATTAGGAGGGAAATGTCCCCAATTAATGCCAGTGATTAAAATGAAGATGTTGATTTTAATCATGAGGATAACAAAGGCAATAAAATTTGTCAAGATAATGATGATCGCTGGCTGACTGAACAGTTTAATGTTTGCTTTTTCCTGTCCAGATGGAGAGAGACAGACGGACGGGACGGACGCCAGCCGAAAGAGGGACACTCGCTCCTCAGCCGGACACCACAAGAGCGAGGACACCAGTGACAGTAGGGAGGACGAGGCGGCAGTGAGTCTCTCTCTTGCAAAATTTTGTTTTGTTCCCTCACGCTGAAACTATCAGAGAGATGTCCCTGTCTTAATGCATATTCACCACACCACCCACATCTCTCTGACTAACCGGCAGCAGCAAGGTTTTTTCCATCTGTGTGTAGAGAAGCACCTCATGGCAGAAGGAATCATATTTGTGCTCTTTAATAATCACCCTCCGAGAAGACCTCTGATCCTGTTCGTTCAGCAACTTTTGCATTACCTTAACAGTGTCTCAAATTACACCTTCTTTCAATTGGATTTAAAGCTATTATATCATGGCACATGAAAATAAAAGATAAAACATTTGCGAGATTGTTTTATTTTAGGCATTTTCTTTTTTTTTTGACCTGAAGCAAATCTTACAGTTTAGCCTCTTGTTCTCACCAACTGCTGTGAATTTTAATGATATTTCCTGCACGGGGAGGCCACAGCGTAAATTACATTTTGAGCGCGCTGTGCAGTCAAACCTCCGAGCTTTCACTCCTGTTATAGTTTTAAATCAAGAGTTTGAAATTTTGATTTTTAGATTGGTGCAACACTGTTGGCGTGAACACAATCAGGCATTTAAAACACGGGGTATAGACACATTGCATGTCATTAGAGACGCATAAATTAATTGGCAAATTTTTCCTTATTCTCCTGTCAACCACTGATTTGTAGTCAGTGATTGACAGGGGAAGAACCAGATTTTGTATTTCAGTTCACTAACTGAATCAAATCTGAGAACTTTTTCCATGTTTTGTATGAGTGCATCACCTAAGAGCATGCACTGGAAAAGATCGTGTGTTCCCCGCATTGCTTTGAGATTTAAAACTTCTACCTCTTTATGAGAACCAGCAGCATAATTGTTTTCTTATGCATTACAACGCTTTGGGGACAAAAAAACTTTGGTTATGCAGAGCCAACATCTAAGACAATGGGAATAAGTACTGGGCTTGAAAAGCCTGATTGGTTCACCTTTGATAACAATTTTGAGACTTGACTCCCTGCTGAACAACTTTAATGCTACAAACCTGCTTTTACAATATTATGATTCACATCTTATTATTCAAGGACATACAATTGTCTATACAACCGTATAAAAAGGAATGTCATCATCAAGGTCGTTGCATGCGATTCTGGTGCTGCTATGTGACGGCTTGAAGTTACAGACTTTGCATGTGATTCTGGTTCAGACCAAAGGACTTGTGGTGCACATATGCTAATCAGAGGAAGGTATTCAATTTTAAAAAGGAAATCTCACCATGTAGCATTCCCAGTATTGCTATAGTAAGCTGTTCCCCCCGTTGTTGATCTAAAATATGTTTTACAAGATAAGCAGACTAGTGCTAACCAATAAGAAATTAAAAAATATATTTTTTTGCGAATGACCCATTTGCTTGTTATGAAGGAGAGGTAAAGGCTAAAGGTGCCATGGTTGTGGCAGTTATGACTGGGAGAGACAATTATTTCCCATCATTGATTTTTTTTTTCCAATTGGAAAAATTAATTCAAATTCTAATTATGATTTTTATTTTATTTAAAGAAGAAATACAATGTGTGCTATCCTACTGCTATTAAAGATATTTAGCTGTTAAAACTGTAGAGGTATATACTACTGAAAGTAACAGCACAGAGGTTCCTTTGCTCTCTGTACTGTTACTTTCATTAGATGTTAAGATGCTCTTGCAAAAGCCAATATTCATCTTAACTTGGCAATAAATGCAATACTTATTTCTCTCCCCTGACGCCAATAGAAGTATGTGTCTTTCAAAGTAGATTTAGACATGCTTGTATTCAAAACAGACAAACATGTTTTGGTTCATCTTAAATCTTTTGTTCCGGAGTTTAACTTTTCTTTATAGTAAAGGAAAAAAAAATAATTTTACACTCATTCATCATCACAGGCTCGGAAGGGCAATTTATTATTGATTTCTTATCAAAGATGATATCAGATCTCTTGCCACTCATGTTGACAGGCAGTCTACCTGAATGTTTCCTCTTCCCTCTGGTGTCATCAAAACACCTTGAGGTATGAAAGAATTAGGATGTGAAGGAAGATGGTTTGTAGTTATTAAACATTCACTCTATATTTTTGTCTTTAATGTCTGTATTAGTTACGTAGGTGTGAAGGTAGTAAAAATGACTCAAATTGTAGTAAACGGGTCACAATGTATCACTGTTGTCATATCAAAACGTACAGAATCACAAATTCAAAAGACTGAATATAGTCGGCTGTAGCTGATATAAAGTTAAGTGACTGAGATGCGAAATCTCACTGAGGCTGTTGGGCTCATTGCAAACAAAGAAAAGAAAAAGAATGCCATAAGAAAAACATATTAATCAAAGTGAGTCACATTTGATTCAGTTTTAACAAAATAAACAGAACAACAACGCTACTTTACCAGGCTGATTTCCTTTGGTTCCTTTTATGGAGCATTTTCCACGGTTGTGCAAGCGTCTGCATGGACACGGTTGGCTGCCTGCCGCAGAGTCTCTGCACTGATTTGATCGGCAGACAAAAATGAGCACATGCAACTAAATGAAGCATGAAGAAATGGCCTTGGCGATAATATACTCAATACTCTCCTTGATAATTTTACACAAGAAAGGTGGTCAGTATAGCTGTTATAGCCTGTCTGCATTTTAAATTAGCTGATTTTAGTTTAGAATTGTTTGTGTATTTTAGCACATTTATTCTCTGTGTATTTTAACCAGATCAGAAAAGAAAATCGGGTGATTCCAAAGGTTATTTTACATTAACTTACCACTGTCGCTCCTGGACCCGACATTGTAAAAAAAAAAAAAAAAAAAGATCAGTTATAACTCCTAGAACATACAGGCAGTAGCTGCAGGATTTAAAGATCGCAAGAAGGTTCAACATCAATTCCAAATAGTTACGATTTTGCGACGCAGCTGTTGACTTGCAGTGGAGACCAACTGAGAGAGGAAGCGGCGATATATCTTATTTCATAAAATGCAGTCGTCTTCAGAATTGATTTAAGCAAGAGCTTTAGGAAATGTGCTTGGCAAGATAAGAGTCGTGAAGGAAAGCTGGCAGTTTTTTTTTTTTTTTTTTCTTTTCAATAACCTGCCTCCAAACTTTAAACCTGCTTGATGGTGTTAAAGCTTCTCTGTAGAACTCAAATGAAATCTGCGCTGTAAATGAATCAGGCTTGTGCCCTGAGGCTCAAATATTCGGCTGCTCTGTAAGCACTTTGCTAAAGTCGCTAAAATGTGTCAGAAAGTTTGTAGCGGAATCTTTAGGAAATTGATTTGCATTTTATTTTGTCATGTGTTCGCTAAATTGCAAGTGATAGATTTCGCCAGCTTAGAATGATGACAGCTCAAATGTTTTGTAGTCATCGTTCTGCAGTAAACACACACTAAGTCATCATCATAATTTTACTGGAATCAGAAGAAGCGATGCATTGCAGAAGGTGCTTATTTCAATTTACGGTCTATGCAGAATTCTCTTGGACACTATGAATATGGATAAGAGTGTTTCATTTGGAAGCGTTTTGTGCAAACATTGTACTTTCATTTGATGAGTGCATGTGTCTGTGTGTGCGTGCATGTTAACAAGGCATACCCTTAAGATTTTTGTGTTCAGCTCTATAAAAGCATCTCTCTTCATCTATAATTAATGTGCCCATTTAGAGGCTCTTTGTTCCTGCAGTTCTTGACCTCTTAGTCACTCTGTTCATGCATCTGTTTGTGTTTGCCCAAGTTGTTTTTTTTTGTTTTTTTTTTATCTTTTCTCCACATCATTGCTTCTCATTTGATGCTAAAGATGATGTTTCATTCTGTCTTGAAGCTGCTTCTGTGGCAATGTAATTATGTAATTATATTATATTTTTTTCAAAGGTCAAAGAACTTAAGCTCATGTTTTTTTTTGTCTGATAGATGGAAAAGCATGTAACACTAGATGTAATAAAGATGAATACCAGTTAAAGTTAACATTAGAGTTGTAACTCTGAATCAAAGTTCCTCAACAAAATACAGAAATTATAATAGAGTGATTGATCACTCAAGTGATTGTGAATCAATTAAACATCAATACCTGATTAGCTTAATATTAATTATGACCTAATTTAGAAAAAATAGGTCATGAACTAATTTAGAAATTTGACAAACCTCATAGTCCCCTGTCACTCTCAGACAACGTTTGAGCAAGATTGTACACCTGTACTTGCATCAAATATATATTTGCAGTATGAACTTTATCATTTCGGTATGCTTTTGTCACTCTCACCTTCAACATCTCTTTTGAAAAATATTCTGAATGTTTTTGAAGATCTTTGACAAATCTTCCGATATTTGAAGTTATGTGTCTTCAGTGTAAATGTATGTCGCAGAAAAAGCCAGAAGGGTTTGTACGCTTTATGATGGACTGTGGTGCATGGAATCTCCTTTCTCTTGTTTACTCCTTTTGTTAAACAAATCTATTGTGCTCCGCCAAAAAACGTACGCTATCTCCCGTTTTTAGAAATCCGTGACAATGAAAGTAAAACGCCTTAGAGAAAAACAAACAGAAAATCCCTCAAGGTGGTTCTCAGTGAAGATAATAGTCCGGGAAAAACTGAAACGACCTCATTGCAATCACACAGCATGGGGCAGTCAGGCTCAGACAGCGGGGACACTCAGTACAAAGGCCCTCTCGTGCTTGGGAGAAAGATATTGCTGTACCCAGCTCTGTTAAAAATTAATTAAACACACACGGGAAGACCTGCAACACCTCAGTGTGAGCAAGGCTGCGAATTTCAGATAAAAGTGTTGGAACGCGCATGCTGCACTTCTTTTGTTTGTTTGTTGTTGGAGGTACAGAAAAAGGTTGTGGCTCTATGGAAGAGACACTGATAATGTTTAGCAAGAAGTAAATAAAGATTGGTGAGAGTGCATGGACAAGGCAAACAAAAGGAAGGACATGATTCGGTAGAAGGAACAAGAAAAAATCTGAGTTAATGACAGGTAAGAAGCTGAAGAGTTCGTCCTTTTTCCAGAGGAGGTAATTGTGCTCCGCTCTGCTTCAGTGAAAAGATGGCAAATGTTTGTTCTGCACCTTTTCTTTCTTTATCTGCAGATTGCTAAAATTGCAGCTTAAGTAGTTGACAGTGTGTGTGTCATGCTTGGCAATTACAGAAGCTGCTTTGAGTGAATGTGTGTGTGTGTGTGTGCTGTGGTTGTTTGTGTGTGTACCACCCCCATCAGACCCTCCAGGTGGTTTCCAGTTATTTTCTGACAGGCTGACAGTTTGGCATTTAGGCCATTTAATGCAAGGTGTGCATTTTGTCCTTACGCCATTTGGTGCATACATATTCATATGTTTATGGTGATACGAGAGAGTATGTTTGTGTGTGTGGATCTGTTGTTAATTATGGATTAGATTTATTCTTTGCTCTGCATTCTGCTCTTCACCTGACAGCTGCATGTTGCTCAGGTTGCTTCTATAGGTCTAACCCTGATGACAGGAAAAAACAATGGAGGCGGAAGAGAAAAGCTGTGGATGAAAAAGGCTTTAAAAAAAAACTCAAGCGGGAAGAAGCACACCTAAAAACAACTCGGACTCAATATGTTGCATTAAAGAAAAAGAAATATTGACATTTAACTTGTGGAACTTTTTTTTTTTTTTACTTTTCACTGAGTAATGCCAAAAAGGAAATCCAATTATGCAGAATTTTATGATGGCTGTATATTTTTAGATATGCATCCATGCAGTCTAAATGTGATTGCAACTTAAGTCCAATTTGGAGTCTCAAATTATAAAAGGGTAACTGTCACTTCGACCGACGAAGGCACTGCATCGAAAGGAGGTGAGGCAAGGCAAGAAAATATAGTTGGAGTAGATTTATTTGGTGCTGCAGGTCACCATTACACCGACACCCATTTTGAACGGCGAAACAAAGAAGCCGGCTTTATCCTTTGGCCAATTCCACCCACACCAGGTGAAGGAGTGACAAACAAACAAGAAATAATTTACACAGACCCAACACAAAATAAATGGTACAAATAAATATTTACATGCATGCAAATTAGAAACAAACTAATCTTAAGGTCAATCAAGAAATTAAATTAAACTTAATATAACTTTCGGAGCTTTGCCCCTCTTAGTTGACATGGTATGCTCCAGGAGCTTTTTAACTGCTCCTGGTGCACTGGTCTCCTTTTCTGCTCCACCCTTCTGAAGAGAGACACCAGATAGACCCAATTAACCCAGCAACAAACAAACTGAAATAAATAAATGAAACAAAAAGTATTTCTTCTGTAAATAAATATCAATAATCAATAGGGATGGAGCAATAGTAACAGTAGTTACATTATATTAAAAAAAAAAACAACTAATACTGACCTAATTAGGCTTAGGACAATTTGTGTTGGTATTAGTAATTTTATTGTTTTCCGTATTCTGTCTCTTTATTTAAGGGTTTTGATAATTTAAGAATTTCTTTTAAATATTTTAAATGCAGGTTTGCTCCGGTGTGCACTACTGCCACATTACCCAAAATAGTAATAAAGATCTTTCAGCAAAAACAAAAATTCCCAAGAAAAGACAAAAAAAATCTGAAATAAAATGTGACAGGTATTTGCTTCCCCTTTAAAATTATTGCATTGAGGATTTACAATCACTTCCATAGCCACACCTGTGCAAAATCAAGTACCGAGGCATGCGTACTGCCTCTGCACACATTTTGTAATTCCCACCCACAGAAAGAGAGGACGCAATATATCCCTAAACGTATTTTCGTCATTTAAGCTATGCACCTACCAGGACCAGAAAGACCATTTTGAAAACGGGTCCCAGAGTGGATACATTTCAAAACGACGGCTTCATGTTTCAGTGTTTACTTGCAATCTGTCTTTTTCTGAAAACTGTGTAACCTGCATGCGCCTCACTCTCACAAATTACAAACATAGCAGAGTTCAGTGTTTGGTGTGTTTTGCATCATTCGCTGTGTTAATGTGACATCAATTGGCCCGGCATGCCTACTAATACAGCATTTTTTGTGGTGCTACATCCTGTCATGTGGGTGCACATTTTTTCTTAATTGTTATCAAAAACGTACAGAGTCCATGTCCATGTGGACAGGGTCTATTCCATCTGGTTGGATGCCACTTGTGCAATAAGTCCACTTCTAAAACTTTTGTCCGGAATGTCAAAGGGGCAGAAAAAAAAAGACACCTTTTCAAATAAGGCCACTGACATAACAGGGTGAGAGGGCGAGGATGAGAGTGTGAAGATAGCATCCCAAGAGAAAGGGCTGCCGATTGTCTTTCACCTGACAGAGAATTTTAATCATAGTGGCAATTTTACAACACCCTATAAACTGCAGCAGCCAGGCCTCATTGTTAACCTCCAATTTCTTTCAGGGCTGTAAATATGGCCGCCTCGCATCGCTGTGGCCTTGCTGATAGTTTATGGGAGGATGCACTAAATGTGTTGATGGCAGTGGGAGACTTCCCCTGGAAATAATGAGGAGCATGGAGCATGAAGTGACTAGTAAACAGACATATGTTTGCTCGTCAAGCACACTAAATGGCAATGCATACGCTGATTGAGAGCTTTCTATCCTATCAAACTATTAAACGTCCTCACTTAATCTGTAAATGGAGCCACTGATGTATTAGTGTCACAGCATAATTCACATTCACATTTCTGAGCTGTGACATATCACAAATGTATCACATTACATTTTGCCTTTCAGATGTTTTCAGCAGCTGAAATGACACTTGATGGTTAGTTAATGGTGACTCAGTGGCTTTAACTCTGACATTTGATCAAGTTTTGTCCTGCAAGCTGATTGGATCTGCAGCTAGTCAGGTGGAAATGGATATCCTACAAAGTAAGAGATACAAAGGATTGAGTGTCCGTCGCCTGAATTTTGGTGCACTTCCAAGGGATGTGTCAACTCCTCTTCCAAAAAAAATAAAAAATAAAAAACTAGCAAAGAGCCTTGTTATTGGCTATTAGCTAACATGCCTTCTATGACTGGACAAAGAGAGACGACTATCTGGCTAAAGTAAAGGCGTACATTTTTTAAATCTGCAGGTACGAACATTTCTATCCACAAGAGTACTAAGAGTAACTTCTCAAAATGCATCCTGCCATCCTTTATACATAACCTGCTTAATAAAAGGAGATTCAAGGAGTTTCTTTTTTTTTTGAAGGAGACTTGACAAAAGCATGTGAGTGAAGAAAAACCCAAATTGATTTACTAAAAGCATGATGAGACAAGGTACTCAAGGTTCTGCTGATGTGAAGGTGACAAGTTTACATTGAAAAATAAACTTCTTGATTATGCTTTTTTACCTACTGCTTCAGAATGTCTCTCTGAATCCAGTTGTAGGCAGTAGTGGGCTGGCAATCAATCTTCTGTCCAGATATCAGAATGTAGTGTCATTGGTTCACTACAAAACTGAAATTGTGATGCTGTGATGAATATTTGATTTAAGTCCTAATGCAGGGTTGATCCATTTAACCCAGCTATCCCCTTTCCTTTGATAATGGATATATTCCCCAAAATTTAGATCACTTTGAATAAATTTTTTCAGCCCAAAGTAGTTTGTAAGTAGCTACAGCTCGACCCGTGGTGAATCCTTGCCTGTTGTTTTATAAACTCGTGGGTGTTGACAGCTCGGTTATAATGGGCTATTTAAGGATTCAGTCCAGAATTATATTTCCTCAGGGTGTCACAGGGCTTTCTCTCTTTGTCACCATCACCTCTCAGGCATGTTTTTCAGCTTTGTGTTGGTCCTTCCAGGCAGCGGAGCAAAGCCACGAGCCACCAAATAAACTCTAAGGCAGGCTTCCAGGGTTCCAGCTGCTGTGTACTGTGCTGTTCACAATGAGATACCAACAAAGTGGAAGGCTGTTACTTAAGATCAACAACATGTTGTGCCTGTGCTGTAAGAACACACAGTTGCTTAGCTCAACTGGTTTACCACAGACTGAAACCCTTCATCCCGGATTTGAGTCTCGGCCAATTTCTGAGTTTATGAAGATGGTTAATTTGAAAGATCCATTTTAAAGGTCTGTTTCTTGACTCCTAGTTTAAGTATAATTGAACTAAAATTGTCTGTGATTTATTAAAATAAATTGAAAATGAAATTCAGTTGAAATTTGTCAAGTTTGCCAAAATTGTCTCTGCATCTATTGTCAGGTTGGTAGCAGGGTCATCTTCCTGTATCCTGGCAACTGTGTTAATTTTCTCCCCATCTGTTTCTTCAGATCTCCTTACAAATCCTCCTGCTATTCTGAATTGCTACCATATAGTCTTCCTCTCTTTCTTAATTATGGATGTTCTAAACACCACGGAGTCATGAGATTGTTAGTCTAAATGTGTTAGGTGCTGTGTGAATGAACTTTAAGAAGAAACTCCTTTTTTTTTTTTTTAGCTGTTTGATTTTCAGAGTATGTTTAGAGGACAACTTTTTTGGACAAAAATGTAGTGAGAGTCAGCATGATAGAGGTGTGTAATCCAACAATACGTGTGTGTTTGCCAGATGAAGCGAGCAATGTCGCGCCTATTTCTGTTTGACAATGGGAAATGAAAATCATGCACGCCTCCTTTTTTCTCCTGCTCCATTTATACACAATGGCCTGATTAACAACAGAGGAGAGGAGGGGATGCTGGAAATCACTTCACAGAAATACCGAAGCCTCCTCTGGCTCTCCTCGTTTTTCATGCCAAATCTCCTTTTGCTTAGGAACCTTGGTTGACGTGCGACAGATAAGGAAGCAGCACCTTGAATGGATAGATGGATAGATGGATTGATGAGAGTAAGTGAAATAAAAAAATCACAATGTGGGTATGTTGTTTCCATGGGTCTCGGGGAGAGTTGGATGCGCTTCGTCTGCGTTCCTGCGGGAACATTTCTTGCTTTCATCACTGCGCCGTTTGCCAGAGTTTGTGCAAGTGCCATATCTCTGAAGAATTGGAGTCGTCTTTGTGTGTTTCTTAATTTTTCAGTGTTTCCTTACAGTTTGTCCTGGGTGCCAGCTTTTAAGTATTACTCCATTTTAGTTTAATGAGAATGGCCTCAAAAATTAAGACGTGTAAAGGGAGTTCACATACTCACTTCATTCACGATGAGACACAAAGATACAGAAAACAAAGAACATTTTGTTTTATTAATATTGCTGACTTATACTCATAGAGTATGTGTTACATTGTCTTGTCTGTTCCTGTAAAGCGGCCTGTGGATCTTGGTTCTCATCGATTCTTGTTGCTCTCACATTTATGAGACAGAAGCCAAGCACTTGGCGCCAGTTGATTGATTTCTTGGGATATTTGATTGATTCAGCAACACTAGTCATCTTGGTGATCTCTTCACAGCAATGATACTAAATCCACCATCAGCACTGCTTTGTCATATCCTTTTCTAACAATCAGGGGTTGCACATTTGGGTTATCACTCGTGTGCTAAACCCGCAACCAAATCAGAGCTGAGTTAGGTCTATCCTAAGTCAGATGTTTAAAAGTGAAAGTCATTTGAACAATCATAATAGCTTCTTGAAATAAGTGCCGTAAAGTGATGTGGCTGATGCAGAAATTGTATGGAATTCACAGCATGATTATGCTTAATGAAGAGCTGAGCAAGCCATACTTTGATTTATCTACAGTCATGACTGATAGGTAAAATATAGATTAATTTAAACAGGTTCTTGAACATTTTGTGTTAAACATGATGATATGAAAGTGAATTCTACAGGGTTTCTACCCTGTCTGGTGGAATGTGAAATTAGAAAGTTTGAATATAAAATTGAAAATTAAGTAGAATTTTTTTCCCCTGTTTTCAGATCTTTTTACATCATTCTAAAACTAATCTAAACTATATATATGTATATATATATATATATATTTTTTTTTTACGTGACTACCAAATATTTTACGTGACTACCAAATAAATACATATTCCTTCAAAATGTTCAAAAAGTTATTTTTCCTGCATTTATGGCTCTAGACCAAACTGGACTTATTCTTCTTGAACTATTTTCAGTTCAGCATTGCAATTGAAAGTTTTTGGGAATTTGATGACTAAAAGTATAATGGATCATAAACTGTGAGTTTTATATGTAAAATTGTTGTATGTAAAAAAAAAAAAATCATCCAGAGACAATATAACTGATTCCTGGCCAGAACACATGACCATGCAGGGAGCCACAGTCTCCTCATCAGGCTTGTTTCCAAATGTCCACTCTCTATATCCGCTTCCTCCTGTTTAGCAATGCTGAGCATTTGGGACCAATCCCAACTGACGTTTGCCAGGAAGCCCTCTGTAAAAAGGTCCTCATTTTGTCACACAGCTACAACAATAGAAGGAAAAGCATGTTCACATTTAAACTTCTAGCCAATTTAGGATTATTATCCACTTAACACTGCATATTCTACACCCTATTTTCCAAGTTAGAGGTTATAAAAAAATGGTTCTAGTTATTCTTAAAAGAAATTCTTGTTTCAATCATAAAAAAATGGAAATAAAACTATTGAAAAAAGATTTTGCAGCTGACCTTTTTGGAAATACTACAGCTAAAAAGCTAATTAGCCCTCAGTAGCCCCAGAAGGTAAAAGTCTACATGTTTATGTGACTCTGCAAATCTTTTATTTTACTTTATGTTGAATAAAAAAGTAGCATGTACGCAGCTGTTTGATCTGGGTTACATTAAACTGCTGAATCTCTATTTTTGTCCCTGCAAAAGTTTTATTTTCCAACTATGCTTTTATCTGCATAATCTCTTTGTAAGCTGGAAGGTTTTGAATTTGTCATTATATTGACCTGTCATCATTTTTAAAATCCTATAAATTAAATGCTAAGACCTTAATCTCTTTCTGATTAAAACCAGTTAAGTTACAGATCACATAGCTCAGATTACACAAAATCTCAGTCTGAGCTTGACCTTTACAAGTTATTACAAGATACTTAATGATTACAACTCATTTAAGAGCTTTTTTAGGCATGTCTCACACTGGATGATATATTGCACCTTTTGTGCTGCAATGATAAGCTACATTGCCATTAAATAAGGACTGTGAAGAAGCTGAGATAAAGAAAAGCAGGTAATTATTCTTCTCGTCTTGGGTTAATGGCCTAAATTGGCCAACCAAGCAGTCTATAAATCTGCTGACTCTGGTGGACAGTTTTGCTCTGTTATTGTCAGGATATCAGCTCCTCCGAATGTCCCTCTGGATTTATTCTGTCATTAAACAACCAGCGGCTTGGATTTTTCTCACTTAGGCAAGTAGAAGTTTACAGGTGTATTGACAAGCGAGTCGATGCTTCTGGCTGGGAGGCCTGGTTGCGGCCAAAAGGGCTATTTTAAACTTCTGTGAGATGGCACCGGGCAGCAGAAAACCAATTCTCATTGGCTTTTTAAATTTGCTCCTACTCGAAGAGCAACAACACAGTGTTAAATGCAACTACTAAATCAATTGTCTTGCTTTAGTAGGTTCCAACCCTGTCTCCATATTTCACTTGTTGATTCTGAAAAAGCTGATTCATTTTTCAGGTATTACAGAAGAGGAAAAGTTTTGTATCTGAAACTGAACTGTGTTCTCTGAGAACTGTACTTCTCTGAAATTCAGTTCAGAATTTCTCAGAGAAATTCTGAATTAATCCATTTTAATAACCCTGATTTTTACTCAAATTCAGGTAATTTTGACACAAGTACAAAAGATAAAAAAAAATACTGTGTAAAAGTGAAATATTTCTTTTTAGTCATCTCAGAAAGTGAAACTCGTAGGTTATGTAGACTCATCATACATAGACTGATATATTTCAAGCTTTTATTTCTTACAACTTTGATGATGAAAACCCAGAATTCAGTGTCTCAGAAAATTACTGTGAAAAAGGTCATCAATGAAAACTCATGGTCTGACACACTACTCTCCTAATTAACTCAAAACACCTGCAAATATTTCCTGAGTGTTTAAACGCTCTCTCACTCCGGGTTGGTAGGCTACACAATCATGGGGAAGACTGCTGACCTGACAGATGTCTAGGAGACGGTCATCAACACCGTTTACGAGAAGGGTAAGTGATAAAACATTGTTGCTGAAGAAGCTGGTTGTACATCGAGCTCTGCAGCCAAGCATATTAACAGAAAACTGAGTGGCAGGAATAAATGTCCCGCCACACTAAGAACAATGTGAACCACAGCCTTAAGAGGATTGTTGAGCAAAATTAATGTCTGAAGAGCCACCACACACAGATAAATACTAGATATGGGCCGCATGAACCCCATAGAGAGTCAATAGGCTCTTGTCAAGAGGAAGATGAGAGACATCAGACCCAACAAGGCAGACGACCTGAAGCAATCTGGGCTTCCATTACACCTATGCAGAGCCATATATTGATGTATTCTGGTGCATTGATGCCGTAATTCATGCAAGAGATCTTCGGAGTCACTGAATGTTTGGGTTCCTTTACCTGTAAGATATAATCATTAAATTTCAAAAAATAATCTTGAAATCTTGAAAGATATCACTTTGTGTAATGAATTTCTATTAATTGACTGTTTCACTTTGAGATGACAGGCAAGACATATTCTATGCAATGTTCACATATTTTCTGTACCATTAGCAAATCAGCTAACCATTTGACAGCAATACATTTAAGCGATACAGAAGAGTTCAAAACATTCTCTAAATATTCAGTTACATAGGAGTTGTATTACCATAAGTGAAGGCTTTGCAGCAATAATCTGACAATTACACTGATTAATTTTATGCTACTCTAGGCAAGGTCTCTGTCTGTGCTGACGAAGATTATCTCACCTCAGACTACCAACTACTGATATGGTAGTGGCCAGAACAAACAAAATAAAGTTAATATGCATGACAAAAGTAATTAACTCTGTTCACAAGCAGTAGCGAATTATTTATGTAAAGATACATTAAATAACCTCATAAGCATATTTTATACATGAGAAGACTTTTCCACAAGCTGTCACAATTCAAACTGAGTTGCAGAATTTGCCCTGAAGGCATAACACAACATAAACCTCAAACTGGTATGACTCAACCATTAGCCTTCAGTTTCTTTTTAACAAGTTTAAAGTGAAGATGTGCATCTTATAAATAATGGTTCCCCCAGAAGATATTTATCCACCTGTATGTAAAATCTAACACCAAAGCCCGCTACGAAGGAGGGAAGTGTTTCCTTTTACTTTTTTATTAATGTGGTAAACAATATTTTATGGTGAAGTCTTCAGTCAATATTTTTTTTGAACATATAATTAACATGTCAACCTGTGTCACTTCACAATGCAAAGAAGCACTCTTAGAGGAATGTGTAAATATGAAAAAAATCAAGCGGTAAAAATCATGTTTGCTAGTCACTGTGCATATTAAAAACACATATATTGCTACGACACCAAGAATCTAACTCCAGCTTGAGAGAGAACTTGATTGACACAAAAAAATATGAAAAAGATTACCTTGATGGGCGTGAGATTAGACAGAAGGTTGATGTGATAGACACTCGGAGAAAGATTAAAAGAGTTGACTCAGAGCAATCACTCTGCCATAGCCAATTATTGTCCTTCTCAGAAACGGACAAGTCTGCAATAAATCAATAAAAATTTGAGATGCAATAATTTCATTACTAATTCAACCAAAAAAACGAAAGAAAACATCTTGAACACAGGAAATATTAAATGAAATATGAAAAAAAATCTCTTAAATGTGTTTGTATTTGATACAGTATTGGAATAATTTTTCCAATTACTATGACATGAGGACTGACTGCTCCTTATGGGGCCCATAGGCCAGGCCCTATAATGGAGAGGTGCTGTTTTTGGGTTAGAGGTTAGGTTTTGGTCTAGGATAATAATTCAGTTTAGGTTGGGCGTCAGTGTCAGGCCATAGAAATGAATGAAAAATGAATTGAAGTCGATGCAAAGTCCCTGTGAAGATAGAAAAACATATTCTGTATGTGTGTGTGTGTTTGTGTGTGTGTTTGTGTGGTAAGATATGTAAGAGCAAAATCCTTCAGTGTTTGGGTTTCTCTGCACAGTATAATAAGCTGTTGAATTCTGTTGGCAAAAAACCCCCCAAAATCTACATTCATGATCTGACAACATGCTTGCAGGTCGATGAAATTACAACCCACACACCTGGTTCGCATTGATGGCAGCTCCAGAGCAACGTGGGCGCGCTGTAACAACAAAAAGAGGCAGATGCAGTGTCCTGGAATGAGCTGTAAATTACCTTCTCGCCTCCCTGCAGGTGTCCATGATTTGGTCAGTTGGTCAGCGTGCGGATGGCTAGATAAATGGATGTAAGGCATAAAGGAGAATGGAGAAAGCGCCAAGCAAGCATGACATTTGAGACGTGAAAACAAAAGCCTGAAGACAAATGAGCAGCTTGGGACCGTGGGTGTGTATGGTGAGAGAGAAGCAGTGGCGGCCAATGATTAAGATTCATTGCTCTTCTCTTGCTGCTATCCATCTCTACTAAAATGTGCAGACATCACTGAATACCTGTGCCACCAAGTTGGTTATGAGTTGTTTTTTTGTGTGTGGGTGCAGATGTCAAGGAAGATCAATGATGGAAAGCCAAACTGAAGCAGGAAAAAAATAGAAAACTGGTAATCCAAGAAAACATTTGTGATAATTGCCTCTGTAGCATTTTAGACGTAGGTGGAAAATGCCCGGTTCACACAGTGCATGGTGTCTGTGAAAGCAAACGAATATCACAGCAGCTGGATCATTTGTATCAGGGCTATCTGTACAAACGCTTGACTTTGGTTGATCCAAATCCCGGAAGCTAATGGAGAGAGTTTTTCAGCCTGAACTTTGCAAAGCCAAATAATAAACTTTTGTAATTTGGATACATTTCTACTTAAACTTTTTAAATTAAAGTGGCTTCATTTGCAGCTGTTGACAGAGTGACTCAATGTGAAAGTGCTGTGGGGCCAAGCAGTGGCACCCGATTGCTGTGAAGTGACAGTGGGGCTACCGTGAGATTAAACAATTTTAATTACCTTTTTTTTTTTTTTCATTTTTGCCATCTTGCTGACAGTGTGGCATGGGGGATATTTGAGGATGAATGCACGAGAAAAGAAACCAGAGTCTCTGCTCTCTGCTTGTTTTTGTTTTCATCTGAAACATTGAAACCAAATCAACAGATGGATCTAAGATCTCCAAACTTGCATGTTCAAGATTATAATGCTAAAAGGTAACTGTTAAAGATAACTGTCCTCCGAACCAACACAAGCCTAGGAGATAATCAAACAATATGTTAAACGGATGTGGTGCAGCCAAAATGGGTCCAGCTTTTCTGAAAGTGAAGCAATCAGTCTGAATATTTCTCTTGCTTGGAGCTGCAGAGCAGAGTTACTGTGGGTTATGCAGACAGATTTATGCTTTGGCGCATTAAAAAATTGAATACTGTGTGACTCCTTTATTTGTCAGCATCTCCTGTTTCATCGTCCCCACTGGCAAATTGAAATTACTCAAATAAAGTAGTGGCAAAACATTTCCAAATTTTCTTAATCTTTGCCCATGAAAGCGCTGCATTGTTTTAATCTTTTCTTCAGTGACACTGAAAAGTGTGCCAGGTATTTGCATTACTAGTAGCTGTGAGTTAATACTTATTTACATGGACATGTTTAATTCAGGCTGCCACACAGTCCAACAGTCACTTGAACTTTTTCTTTCTTGTAATTTTAAGAATAAACTGCTTTTCATTATGTTTAAAGTAACTGAAGAATGTTAGAAAACCAGTTAGCTATGACTGATACAAACAAGTTTTCGCTTGTTACCATGAAGAACAACAATATCAGTGGCACAGCTGATTATTGAACAAACTTTTGACTGGTTTAAACAGATAGATCTACTATATTTTGAGAGGTTTTGAACTAAAGATTCAACAGTTGCTGTTTTTTTTTTTATTTTTGTGGAATATGACTGAGGATGATGTCATGTACTGAAAATGTAGCATTACCAATAATTAAGCTGGGTAGCTTTAGCATACCCAGTCCATCTTTACACAGGTGTGAAAGATGGACTGTTGTAGAGAAAAGAAATATCTGCTTATTAAAAGCAATGTATTGATGTGGGGTTTATTTTCACCCCATTCACAATAACTAAAGTTAAGATAAAGGTACTTCATGGTCTCCAGGATCTTGAAGAATTTACAAACATTGATGGATTGCAACAAATTTGGAAATTTCAATGTGGTACCATGCCTCACTCAACTAATAGGTTTTAATTCCTGCTTCAAAGGCCATCCTGCCATGGGTACCTATGAGATGTGAATTAGAATGTTTTCGCCCAATCCCTGGATTCTACCTTCATACCTGGAGCTTTTTGATCTACAGCTTCAGTTTTAGCTTTCTTGTGAAACCTTTAGCATAGGGGTGCCCAAAGTCAGTCCTTGAGGGCCGGCATCCTGCACGTTTTAGTTCTTTCCCTGGTGGTAGTAACAACCTTTTCAGTATGTTAATGTTCTTCTTAGGCCTTCTAATGAGCCATCATTGGATCCAGGTGTGTTAAACCAGGGAGAGAACTAAAACATGCAGGATGCCGGCCCTCGAGGATTGCCTTTGGGGACCCCTGCAGCTGGTCTCATAGATACTAAGTACACAACCACACACACACAGCCTTTTTTGCATATCTTCACATTTCTTGAGTTCCAAAGAGAACACTATGCTCAGTTGTGAGCAGTGCAACTAAGTCGATTTTCTATTGAGATCTTGAAGTAACTGTGCTGTTTTTCTTTTGATGCAGTTTTATTCTGGTTCATGTGCCAATGAAACATCTGTTTTCCCCCAAACGTTTATAAGAGCGCAGCAATTTCCACGTCACAAAGTTACCTCTTTACTGTTTGATATATGTCAAAATATGTTTCATTAGTTATGGGGTAAGGTGCTCATGAATACCTATTAATTTTTAATTGTTCCTGAGATCATGAAGGGTATCATCCAGATCAGCGATTACTCGTCTGCCTTTAATCTTCTCATGGCTTCTATTTTTCATAATTCATTAAAGCATTTTGATGTGCTTCATTTGAACTAGCTGGCTGTCCTGGATTGAGCTCTGTGTTTAGTATGGATGGAGATTTACCACTTGTTACGTCCTGGGTTTTAGGTCAGGAGAACGGCTCAGTGTGAAGTGGGATTAGAGAGTATTTTAGCATCTTTATTCTTTGATGTCCTGCTAGCACGAGGCGGAAAAAAATTCTTGAATTCTCAGCATGCACAGACATGGGGAGAGAAAGCAAAGGAAATGGGAATGTGAGCATGAGTTTAGTCAATGTATTTTTGGATTCTAGGCTATACAGGAAGTTGCCCTGTTTAACGGCTGTCAGAGCAGCTCTATGCCAATCGCCCCCTTGCTCCTCGTAATGAAAGCATGTCACTATGGACCTTACCTTGTCATGGGGAGGCATCCTTGAATTTGTGGACATGCAATCAGTATATTGCTCCAGATAATGTACATGTGCAAAAGAAAATGGCTAATTAGATCAAAATAATTTATCGTCATGACTTGTAGAGATTAAAAACCGATTTTATTATTTCCCTTGAACATTTATTTTTCTAATTCTATTTGTAGCTTTCTGAATTCCATGTTTTATTAATGTTCATTCTACCTCATGCGTGTCTACTCATATTGCCTACATAGATAATTTGTTGGGTTTTGTTTCAATGCCGATATCGACATGGACGATCACTCTCAGAAAAAAGTTTTAAAAGCTTTATTACAATGAATGTAATAATGACAATGAATGTAATAATGACTGGAATCTGGGTTCCTGGCAGTATTGAATGGTGCTGGGGAAGAGAGAGGGATGTGGACGGAAATATTGGTGGTGAAGATTTGTAGGTAGAAATAAGGAGTCTTACTGAGTAGAGCGGAGGGTGATCGCCGGGGGGAAGCGAGAAGGAGTTTGGAGATGAGGCCTGGTGGAGAAGACACACCAATCTCACACAGCGCAGACTGAAAACTGTTGGAAGATTAACACTCTGTACTTAGCTCGCTATAAAGGATCTGAACCAGCTGGAAGTCCAAGAAGAAAGAATTTAGAATTCTTGTTTTCCAGGAAGTTACACAAAGTTTGCCCAACGAGCACTGCACACACAAGACACTAAAACACCAAAGATCTTTACTTTGAAATCAGCCCATGACATAAAAGAAAGCATTCACAATGGATTAGCAGAATTACTTTGAGTACAAATCATTCTAAGAACTGAAACGCAGAAGACAACGTTAAATTGGATTCAACAGATCCTACTTTTTGTGTGCCTGGTTTGTTTTTATGCATTTTGTTATGTTGTTTAGAGCAGTACAAAAGTATTAAATAACATTAATTGAATAGTTCTTTCTTGACATGTCTGGAGCAGGAAAATCTAATGATCACAATGAAGCTTTCTTCCTTTGGCTTTCCTTTTCCTTGGTTTTATTCTTTTTTTAACAAACGAATGATGGCACATTTACTCACTCTGATAAATGTCTTTAAAATTTTGTCTTCAGGCTTTATTAGATGCAAATGCAATAAAGACATAATTATACTTTTTTGCTGCCTTTTACTATAATTTAGTTGAGGCTTTCATTGCAAATATAGGATTTAGACCATAAATGTCACTGTTTTCTGTCCACCTGCAGGCTAACCATAATCATAACTTGGCAGCTGAATTCCTTTATGGATTTTTCTATACTTGTGCCCACTTTTATACTGTGCTGCTCAGACAATTGACTTATTAATTGACTCCTTACATTTTTCACCAATACTCACAAGAAGTTTGCCTTATATTCACCTGAAACACGAGTCCATGTTTTCTATTTTGTCAATGTTATTCCTGAATCTACCCAATGTATTAAACCATTATTGCTTGCTGCATTATTTTGTGTGAAACTACAGCTTTTTAAAGCCTGTGGAAGTACTCTTACTAAAAATGTAAGGAGCAATATAAGGAACAGTTCATCAGTTTGAGGAAAAGTGCTTATTTTCAACAAATGCACTGTGAGCGTTGATATGTCCTTTGTGTCTGGAGGTGTCTAACTCTGTGTCCATGCCTGGCTGACACTGCCTTGTTTTCTCTGCAGCTGTCTCCGTGGATGATTAGGTCAGACTGAGCACCACCAGGTCAGGGATGATTGGCACTTCACTGTTTGCCTCTTCCATTTGCCAGCTGCCCCATGTCACACCTAATCAGTTGTAATCAGCCTAGGTGGAAAAGTCAGGCCTATTGTGAATTTATTTCTTCACCAAACTTTTCACATTACAACGTATGTGTGTAGAAACCAGCACATAAATTAAGAAGCTGCATCTGTTCAGTTCCAAATATTTCTTTCTTTTACACTTTGACATTGGTGTGTCAGTGACCAGTAAAATGTCACTGAACACCTAGCATTTGCATGAAAGAAGACACCAGACATGTCACATGTAAAATTTTAGAAGTTTAAAACAGATTTAAAGGGGCAGTACTACAAAAAAAATCAACTTTTTTGAGCTTTAAATCATGTTATAATATTATTTCCTCCTCAAGAACATAGTTGGAGTGTTGCCATGATTCTTTCCTGCATGTTTGAGAAATCCTGTAATCTCCCATGGCAACCATTTAGCTGTGCAAAACGCCTGGGTGGACCTAGCCCCGCCTGCCATGAGCTAAATGTATAAAGCATTAGCAGGCCTTTGCAGAACCACACAGGCAGAAAAGGTCATGCAGACATTTGAATTAGATTTTTTGGAACAAGGACGAACAAGGACACAACTAAGATCTGCAGCAGATCCACCCTCGATGACTGGAGCCGTTCCAACGCCTGCGGTGCCTTAGTTTGTTAAAGCACTAGACAATGTTTAGCCTCTTTTATTAGGGAAATGTAATTTAAAAAATATGACCTCTGATAATATTAACTGAGAAATGAGAACAGCGAAGATCCATGCTGTCCTATTTTCTTCAGTACTAGAATACAGCATTCACACATGCACAAACATGTTCATCACTACCGCTTTTTAGACCAGCAGTCTATAAATGTCCCTTTTGGATAAAAAAAAAATACCTCAGGAAAAGTTGCAGGCAGTTTTTCTTCTCCTCGTCTGTCCATCTCTTCCTCCCTTTTCTCCTTTGTCCCTTATTGTCTCTTTGCTGTAGTCATTTCTGCACCATTAATCTTCCAACCAATGAATTGAAGCTCCTGTCTCTATCACTCCTATTATCGACTGCAGCCGTCTCTTATTTATGTTCCATTTTGCTCCCTCTTCCTCACTCAGCCTTTTCCCTGTTATTTTATTGACCCGCATGTTATTTCTTACCTGAATAATGCAAACGGGGAAACAAAAATAGTTCCACACTGTAAAATGTAAAAGTAAAGTGTACTCAAAAAGAAAAGTGACCTGAACTCATTCCAGCTTACTCTGTTGACTATACTAACTTAAACTTAGCAAAGACAACTTTCTACTGAGGCAAGTAATCAAACTCATCAGCAGCAAGTAACCCGAACTTGGAGTTATGAGTGAGCAAAACGCATATACAAAACCAGCAAAAAACTCGGCATCATTCGGCAGCTCTCGTTGAACGCACATGCGCATTGGACACTGACGAGTGACGACGTGTTTGAAAGAAACGCCAAACTGTCAACAATACGGCGGTTGCTGCAGCTAAGTTTTGTCACGGTAAGTCCCACTGTTTTTTAGCAAACTTATATTCGTTATCTCGGCCGTGTAATTCATCCGTAAGTCCAGGTTTTGAGGTTAACTTTAAGTGTAATGATTTAGCGATGCCTGGGACTAACGTTAGTCGAAAATATCATGTTTATTTAGTGGCAACAAGATGGAGCGGCAGAGCAAAAAAAGCTGTCCGGGGCGCAAAACAAAAAAAGGAAAAGGGATAAGGATAAAGATGTTGGCGGGTTAAAAAAGCCGCTGTACTGTTATAGAAGGCTTATGATGAGTAGACTGCCATAGGTAGGACAGCTGTAAACTGTAGGAGAAGCAGCCGTGATGAAGAAGTGTAGGGTCACCAGATTTGGGTTTCTGAAAAGGAGGACACCTTTTTTTGTTGGCGGGGGGGTAAAATCGGCGGACACACATGTGCCAACTGGGGGTGGAGATGGGGGGGGAGGGGGGGGGGGGGGGTAGAACCAGCGGTAGCACAAGAAATCGGTAGCACATGTGTGTACATGTGCTACCGATTTCTTTGCCATACAAAGAAACCTGGAATGGAGTAGTGGAACGGAGTGGCAATGTAATCACAATGCACTGTAAGCTATGTAATGTGTTTTGAGGCAGTTGACCAAAATCCCGGACGATTTTTAAATTCCCCCCGGACATTTTTTTAGGTCTGAAAAGTAGGACATGTCCGGGAAAAAGAGGACGTCTGGTCACCCTAAAGAAGTGTTACGTTGATATGTAATTGTGGTGTTTATTGTTGTTAGGACTGCGAAGACCCAGAGTGTCTCACACCCCCATTGGGATCCTGACCATCATTCCTGAGGACAGGCAGGCCTCCACTGACTCACTGCACCTCCAGTCTTCAAGTACTGCCATCATTTTGGAAGGAAGTCTTGTCATGAATGATCTTGGGAATCTTCCACATGCCATGTGCTTGCTCTTTGGACTTATTTATTCTCTGAATTTGGAGTACCCTCAACAACTGAAGTACACCTTTGACTTCATCCAAAGGGTGCTTCTCTCACTTGGACATAAATCCCTAAAACCAAAAATACAATCACTCAAAAATCTTCTGATGCAATGAGTGAATGTGATGTGACATTATGGATCAACGTTGATACCTTAAATGGTTTTATGTTAATGAGGAGAAACATTACTTTACTTCACTATTTACTTTATCAATGTTATGATAAATGTTGGGCTCTAGTATTGAGAATTGAGTTTTTGTTTCACACCAGTCAACAAAGACATTTAAGCAGGGATTCTCAAAGTTTTAAAGACTGAGGGCCATTTGAAGGATTCAATATTAGATTGAAGGCTACCCTAGAAAAAAAGTCGTGTCATTCTTTTTCCCTAAAGTCTATGAAAAACTTTGTTTCCAGGTTAGTGTGTATGTAACCACACTTGAGAACCTTGTATTTAAGGTAAACTTGTTTAATTATTTAAAAAAAATTTCCATTCAAACTGTTGTCTGTTGGCTCTTCGTTCCAATAACTTAACACTTTTGGTTCATCTTACTTGAACATATCAAGGCAATTGGTTTCCTGATATTTTGCAAGTAATGTGAACTCTTAAATGTGTAAGTATAACTTATTTTTATGAGTACTGCTTAATTGACATAACTCACAATTTGAAGTAGTCATAATTGCCATTTTATAGTCAACTTTACTAATGATTTTGAGTTAACGGCACTCAAGTTTACTGCCATTGCATGAGTTGTCTGAATGAATATTTTACAGTTAACCCAATTAATGATTTTGAGTTAACGGCACTCAAGTTTACTGCCTTTATTTGAGTGGTCTAAACATAGTTATTTTTAGCAATAACACCTTAAAATGAATTAGCTACTTTACTTGAAGATTTTGAGGCAATCGGTTTCCTAACTTTTTTTAAGTAAAGTGAACTTATTACATTTTACAGTGCACCCCCTTCTTTCTCCTTCCTGAGATTTGGTCTGTGGTAACTCAACTGAATGCATTGGTGGTGCCTTCTATTTAGTGGGCCCGATTATCTAGTTAAAGGGAATAAGAATTTGGTCATGCTTACTGAAACAGGGCAGAGCAGCTGATAGTGAGATCAGGGTGCCAGTTCATTGAGCCTCTCGGTGTTCAGGTTCAGGATCTCAAAGGTGGTTCCCAGGACAATCCATTTCATTAGCTAACAAATATTAGTGACCATTCTTTTTAATGAGTCTTTGAAAGGGACAGATCTACAAGATCCAGCTCTCTTCAAATAGGCCTGAATCCCGTTTCACCACCAGACCGTCGAGCTAATTGTTTATCAGAGTCCGGTTCACTTTTTCCACTTGCTAGCCTGAAAATGGCTGTAGCTAATATAGAATAGACCAAATAGAACCCGGAAGCTCAGGCGACGGATGCAGATTTAATTTAATCTTTTTGGGTGACATTTTTACAGCCAAATAAAATCTTGAAAAATATTAGCTGCAACATAAATAATTACTTGTTCATTAACCAGGTTTCTGCTTTCATCCTAGTTGTGTGGTGAGTAGATCTACAAAAATTCAGCAACTTCCACTCAGAAGGTTTGGACAGCACTCCTTCGGATGGTTCAGAGTCCTGGGTCACATTTCATGCCCTCTTGTCTTAATCTGATTCCAAATATCTGCTGTGAGATTTAAGTGTAAAATCTGAGGTGGCAATCAGAGCAGAGGGATTTAGTATCAGTCCCGTGTTTTGGCTCATTACCCTCTAAAATGACTTAACGACAACCCGTTTTCCAGGAGTATTTTGCTTGCAGACCAAACTGATGGTTGATTGAAAGAACTTAATATATGAACCTTTTAACAACAAAAAGGAACTTAAAACCCCAGAAAATGAACTTTTTGAATTAATCGTTTGAGTATTAACACCAAAAATAAATGTACTTGTTTTGCTTTTGTATAAAAAGGTAGTCAAGCCCAGTTCTAGACATTTTGCTCTATGTAATAATGGTGCATTTAACACTTAGAATGATGAAATCAAGTTTTTTTTGCAACATTAGAGAAGATGATGCAACACTGCAGTGAACATTATCATGGTTAAACCTTTTAGATGTTTCCTGCATAAAATTGAAGCTGCTTCACTTGAAAAGTCTCCCAGGACAGCTGATTTCACCACCAAATCTTTAAGAGATTTTCGGAACTGGTGTCACGTTTCATATGTCTGCCGTCACAAAGAAGGTATTCATCTTGCAGGGGGAGCATGTTTGAAAAACTCCTCTGCTGTTTAAATAAACCACAAGTGCAAAATCAGATTATTCCTTCTAGCAAACAGGCAAAGACCCAAGGCATGTTCTTATTTCCTGAGCTCATTTGTTGCACATCATGTCATTTTATGCAAGCATTTCTTTCTAATTTCCAATTTTTTTGCAGTTTTTTTTTTTACAACCCAACAAACAAAATTGCTTTCAATCAAGTATATGTAACCCTTTAAGTGTGGGATGAGACCTCGCTGTTCCTTAGACTCTGCGTTGTGTTTTTCTTTAATTGTTGTTGTCGGAAGGAGGCAGGAATCGGACACACACGGGTTGCGATCGTGGTTCAGATCGTTTATTCGGCCACCCGACAGCAGCGAAGCCTTCAGAATTCACAGCAAATACTTCAGAATTCACAGCAAATACTGCCGTGTCAACATAAAAAGAAGAAAAAGACAAAACGATACAAAACTAACTATTTGGACATTAAAAGTAACATTTGGCTACATTGAGGAGCTGGCGGTCAGTATTGCTTACCTTCAGAATTCACAGCAAATACTGACCGTTGTACTGCCAGCGCACCGTAACGGACGCCAAGTACGGCGTTCTTTAACGGACATACTTTACCAATTTCCATAACTCAAAGAACAAATCTAACATTTTGGTGACATCCACTGATATATTTAAGCTACTGCCCTACATTCACCCGTTGTTTCTTTGATGGCGCCCCAGTCATCAGGCTAGACACAAAACAACAATGAACATACAAATAAATGAATAAAAAAAAAATAAAAAAAATAAAACTGTGTGATGTGTCAGTGAAATGGCTAGCATGTACTCCATTAAGTGGAATTTTCTAAGTGTTTTACTGCTTTTCTGGCTTTAGCTTTCTCCCACAGCTTCCGTCCTCTTATTATCTTTTGTTCAGTGTCTTCAGTTCCCACTACTTGTGACTCACAGGAAAATCTCTTTGGGGGTTGTCGATTCCTCTGCATGTTCCTTCTAAGAGCACTGGGTCCAGGGGCTGCAGTGATACTCCCATCTGTTACATGTTCCGTCCACCCTTTAAATTTTCTGTCTGGTATATTCACTCCATCCATTTCAGGCTGCTCAACCTGTTTATTTGTTGTCTCTTGACTTCCTCCACAATTTCCTCCAACTTTTCGGGCTCTGAGTGCCCCATCCCCTGCATTCAGAGGCTTGTCTTGTCATAGCCTCTGCGTTCTCCATTATCTCTTCTGCTGTGCCTCTGCCTGCTCTACTGGGAGGAACATACATTGTGTAAGAAGGTTCTGGTGGACCACCCTCTCAGTATTGCTGTTTTCTGGTCGCACCAGATACACAGGTATGTTGGGTTGCTTTTTCATCACAATGTAAGGTTGAGACTCCCACTTGTCCCCTAGTTTTGCCTTCCCTCTACATGGCAGACTTTGACTAAGACTCTGTCCCCTTGGTTGAAAATCTGACCCTTTGCCTTCTGGTCATAATACTTTTCTGTTGACTTTTGGCCTGATGAGAAGTCTGGTTTGCTTGGGCGTATGCCCGTGACAGACAGTCATGGAGTCTCTGAACATATGCACTGTATTCTCCTGGTTCATTAGCAGTCTGGAGCCCAAAGATGAGGTCAACTGGGAGTCTAGGATGTCTGCCGAACATCAGAAAATATGGTGTATACCCAGTGGAGTCATGGAGTGAACAATTATGCGTGTGTCATTGCATCTAAGTACTCGTGCCACGAGGTTTTAGATGTGGCTCTAATGTCGAGCATATTCATGAGTGTCCGGTTGAACCGCTCAGTGATGCCATTGCCTTGTGGGTGGTAGGGGGTTGTGTGGGTTTTAGTGATGCCCATACATTTGCACAGCTCCTTCACTACAGCACTTTCAAAGTTGCGCCCCTGGTCAGTGTGCAACTTAGCAGGAAGTCCAAAACGGCAGAAAAAGTTTCTCCACAGCACCCTGGCCACTGTGTTGGCCTTTTGATCTTTAGTGGGATATGCCTGTGCGTAGCGTGAGAAATGATCCGTGACCACAAGGACATTCTCCATTCCACCCTTTGACTTTTCTAAAGTCAAAAAGTCAATGCATACTAGTTCCATGGGGGCATTACTGTGAATACTGACCAATGGAGCTTTGACTCCTGATGTTGGCGTTTTCCTGAGGCAGCATCTCTCACACTGCTCACACCAGATCTTTATCTCTTGGAACATCTGAGGCCAATGAAATCTCTCTTTTAACATCTGAACTGTTCTCTCAAAACCCAAGTGTCCAGAGTCATTGTGAAGAGCCTTCATAGCTTCCTCGCTTCTCTGGTAGCACTAGCTGTTCCACCACTCCTCTTTGACGATCACGGCTGCGACGGTACATGATACCGTCTCTGATCACTAGCCTCTTCCACTCTTTTAGGAGAAGACAGATCTGTCGGCCACTACTGACCCTCTCACTCCGACTGGGTTTCACATTCCGACTTTTGTAGTGCCAGACAGGGCCAATAACAGGATCCTCCTTCTGTCCCTGGATCTCTTGCTTTGTCATGGCGGGAAGTGACTCCATACCCATGTCTCTGTATGGCTCATTAGACCCTGGTGATTCTGAGTCCAAGTTGGCTGAGGTCGTTGTGTTCTGCTTTGAGGAGTTGTCTGGATCTTGTATGGACTGACTTGCATCCTGTTCAGGCTTTTTGCTGCACACCCGCAGAGGGCATGAGTGCAGAGTCTCTGTGACCTCTTGGTTGGACATACGGGAGAGGGCATCAGCATTCACATTGGATGTACACCCCATGGACCACTGGCCGATGAATACAGTGGAGCTTGAGGCACAGTGGGATATCCAGCATAACCTGTGGGATGCTGACTCACTGGCTGATAAAAGTCTACTGGGTGTGGATGGAGGGCTGGAGCAGCAGGCTGCTGCATAATCTGGCCCCCTGTCATAACCGGAGGTGGTAGGGAGGGGCTTATTGCTGCAGTCATATGCATGCCAGTCCAAGGTGTAGAAGTATATTGATCCACATAAGGTGACAGAATTGGGGTTGCAGGGGTGGGCTGTGTGTTCACTCCTCCATCATGGGGCTGGGGAACTGGGGTGTGGTACTGTAGCTGCTGGCCATTAAGTCCTGTGGGTTGGTTAGTTGGCTCTGGCCTCACTGCTGGTGGTTGGTTGCTGGCATCAGCTGTTGCTCCTCCTCCAGGTAGGTAGGTGTGTGGCACCCCTGGGGAGTCGAATTTGTGGCTCAGTACTGGTTCAGGGGTAAGTAGGTGGCTGGATGCTACTATAGAGGGCATCTGCCTCATTGGGGTAACTGCGTAGTTATTCATTATTTTCAAAGATCTCTCGTTTGTTTTGTTTTTTTAATTAATGTAGGCAGTATGTTTGTATGTGTATGTTCCCTTTTTAGCGTTTAATTGTGAATAAATAAATGAATAAATAAATACATAAATAACTTTGTGGCACAGTTATTTTGAATCACTCCCAAAATTACAGTTAAACTTATATAAATTATCAGAATATAATCACAATATAATAAATATTTCAAACAACATGTAATTAACTTTTTTTTGTTTTTTTTGTTTTTTATAAGTCAAAGATAAATAAATAATTAGATTATATTAACGCACTCACACAAATTCTAATTAGACACAAAAATTTAACATTATTTCGTCAAAATATATGTAATATTTCAAAAAAAATTTTTTTAAAAAACAATTTTTTTTTTTTTTTTTTTTAACAGTGCAATAAAAATGACACTAAAATAATATGTTGCAGCTTCAGCTTCACACACTAACTCAAATTGTATACTCAACTAACTGCCCGAACGAAACCGTTGGGTAACCGGGCTGCTGGCGTTGTTGCCTAGGTGATCTTGAAGCACCACGATCCGGGTCACGGCACCAAAGATGTAACCCTTTAAGTGTGGGATGAGACCTCGCTGTTCCTTAGACTCTGCGTTGTGTTTTTCTTTAATTGTTGTTGTCGGAAGGAGGCAGGAATCGGACACACACGGGTTGCGATCGTGGTTCAGATCGCTTATTCGCCACCGACAGCGCAGCAGCGGCCTTCAGAATTCACAGCAAATACTTCAGAATTCACAGCAAATACTGCCGTGTCAACATAAAAAGAAGAAAAAGACAAAACGATACAAAACTAACTATTTGGACATTAAAAGTAACATTTGGCTACATTGAGGAGCTGGCGGTCAGTATTGCTTACCTTCAGAATTCACAGCAAATACTGACCGTTGTACTGCCAGCGCACCGTAACGGACGCCAAGTACGGCGTTCTTTAACGGACACACTTTACCAATTTCCATAACTCAAAGAACAAATCTAACATTTTGGTGACATCCACTGATATATTTAAGCTACTGCCCTACATATACATATTTTAATCTCTTGATTTCAAACATTTTAAAAATTATTCCATTATGTCAGGTGTCTTGAATAAACATGAGTCAGCTACTTTGAAATGACCTTTTATTATTATTTTATTATTCTTTGAGGCTACAGTTTGCCTAGTGTTAATTAAAGAACACACCATTCTTCTTACATTGTTAGTCTAAAGGCATGCATATATAAAAAGAACTCTAACTTTTGATCTTTATTTAAATATACCAGTTTTGTTTCTCTGCAGTGCAGCTGTCATTCAGAGAAATGGTACATTTCAATGTTTAACAACATATCTTGAAAACTGGAAGTTCATCTTTGTAGGTGATTTCTCGTCCCACCTGGTGGGCTGCAGGGCTGGTAACACTTCAGACAGCTTTGTGGTCTCTGACTTGAAGCAGACTCAGTTGTGTGTGACTGAGAAGTTGTAAAGAGACCGACTCTCCAGTCATTTTACCCAACAGAATTTCTTGCACATTTTTTTTGTGCTGCTATAAAACATCACTGTCACTCTTTATGTTTTACATGACTGCACTGCTGGGCATATTTGTGGTCTTTTAAATTTGTCGCTGCTCATTTGTCTTGCGCTATATATCTTCTGTACTTACTTGTGTGCTCATTTTCTCCTTCCCTTTCCATCTTATCTCATTATCTCACCCGTCTCCCCATGTGGCTGAGTTGCTATATAGATAGATTGTAAATTGTTCTCTAAAACTGTATTATAGCTTGTTCTACAGTATCACATAGCCTAAAGACGTTTAACGTGGTGTAAATGTACTGCTAAATTTAGTATTAAAATTGTCTGATTCAAATTATGACCTGTATGTTTAAGTGTTGCAGTGTGAACATAATATGAGAGCGTAAATGGCTCGGTAAGGATGAGATTTATTGTAAAGCACTGGGTAAAACACTTTACATTAAAGGAATATTATGCATTTTTTGTTATTTTAAACTCATATTTATATGTGGACTGCTTTTTTGCTGAAAAACTCAAGAGTACTGAGGGTCTTTCCTAAAGTAGACATGTCTTGACATAAGTTTAAAGAATTAAGTACAAATTCTGATAAAGTTATGATGGCCAATATAGAGTTATTTTCAGCCTTGTAAAAGAACACAAAACTTCTTAACAGGTTTAAATAAATATTATCTGATTTATTATTTAGTCTTTGTTGAATTTGCATCAGACTCAGGACTGTTTAAATGTTTTCCAAAATAAGTCTTTAATCACACTTCTCACTTCCAAACGAGCAAATTGCAGGTGTCGAATTGTGATGTAGAAACTTAAGTATCGGGTCAAAACGGTACACATTCACCTTGTGCTCTGTGTAACCTTCTGTTTTGGGGAAGGTTCCATTACATTTCCAGCAACAAAATAAAAGTTGAGTAAGTCAGCTGAAAGGACAGCATCTTATTCTCACCTGTCCCCTTTTGGCTGTGTTTCACACTAGACTAGGCTGAGTGAAGAAAGCGCATATTAATTAAACACTGCCTTCTTTCTTACCCTTTTTTTCTCTCTCTGACACTCCCTGCTTGTAAAGTTGGCTGTGTATGCTTAATAGAACAGATTAATTAGACTCATTGGTATTCTAAGACGCAACTTCTAGTTGTTTCTCGGGGCAAGGATCAGCAGTGTCATAAATTTGAACTGTAAACAAGAGGAGTGTGGAAAGTAACTAATGAGCAGCCAGCTCTTGCTACAGTGAGGTGTTTGGCTGCTTGGATTGATGGACTCCCTGTGACACGATGTCACGTAATGGACAGATGATCCATCGCTCAGTTCTTTGCAGCTGAACAACGCTCCCTGTGAGTGCTCAGATCTGAAACAGCTTATTTTAGTTAATTGTTCCAGTCCTTCACTTTTATGGCTGCGATGCACTGCTCACTTAACAAATAAATGTTTACTGTGCAGCAACTAATTTGTCATTCCACTTGAGTAAAAGTCAAAAAGGTAAATGGGACTGTAAACACGTGATAAATGAGCAGTCTTATCAGTATGACTGATATTCCCTCTTTGCCTCGGTGCAGGGTTCCATTTATTATTCAGTCTGACGGGCTCCAGTTAGCATCAACTTTCATTATCAGTGAAACATGATTGCAAAGTTCTAGGCCTCGTGCCAGATAAATTAAGATTTTCTTTGGAAGAAGAGAAGATTGTAACTCCAAACCAATGACTCATTTAAAAAAAATAAATAAATAAGGCTTAACCTATTTGAAGTGTGGAGTGTGCAATGTCAACATGTAGTCGAAGTTTTAAGTCAATGCACATTACACCGGAGAAAGAGATGCAGCTGATAAGGGATGAAGTGCAACCTCGGGTCAATAAGCGAACTGTACCTTTAGAATTGCATCGATAAGCAGACTGGAGTGGGATCAGGCTGAGGCAGCATTTCGAATGTCGGCCCTAATAAACGAGTGGTTGTTCTCTCTGGGTAACCTATTATTTCTAAAAGATTTTCTCCCTAAGCTGAAGTCGGTTTGCATAGACTGAGAAATCTATGTGGATAATGTGTAGCCATCGTTCAAACTGTCTCGAACGTGTTCTGATTGTTAAAGTTGAAAACCGGGCTCTGCAACCCGACTGTTAGTCGCTTCCGGTTTGATCAGTGACTGAAAGCATTGCAGCACCAAAGCTTGTTAATTTTATGAAAGTGAAATCCCACTTGTGTAATTTTTTTCCAATATACTGAGTAATGAACACAGTTTGGCTCAAAATTACAACTCCTTTTAGTGGAAAAAAATAAAAAATAAAATATATATATATATATATATATATATATATATATATATATATATATATATATATATATATATATATATACATATGAACTTAGAAATGCAATTTTTATTTTTTTGTAAATATTGTTCAGAATATAAGGTGAGGTTGTTGTCAGCATATGCGGTGATGCTGTGGCAGAGCTTGGCTGCAGCAGTGGTTGCCTATTCTTGACAGGTGAGCCATGGGCATCAGAGTAGATTGATCATCAGATAATTTGAAGGAGGAGTGACAATAACAAACTGAGTAAGACAAGTTTTGCACCTGCTGTACAATCTTTTCAAGCAAATGAAATTTAAAATGAAAGATCTCCACGAGTGGCATGACCAAGTCCTTTACTCTGGATGGAATAGGGATCCCAGCAGTAAATAATTTCACACATTTCTGAATTGTTTGTATATTCTAGTTTACTTAAGAAAGTTACTTTATTTTTAGGCTGTAGTTCAGATACAGCGGGAGAGAAGGAGGAAAAGTTGCACACAGATAGGTTTATAATACAATTACACTGGTCACACCAAAATTCACAACTTTAGACTTCACAGTCTCGGTGTGATTAACTAGCAGAGGTCAGAAAAAAGGCTGATTTTGTTTTTGGCTCTCTCAGGCAGATTAACATTATTATGCAGGATGGCACGCTCTGTGTTGCACAGCGCTCTGTAAACCCTTTCAAATGCATCCTTTCATTCTGCCATGGGGCTTATATAAATACTGACAGTGTTTGTTTCTGCATAGCAAGGTTTCTCCACCACCAAAACTGGTCGTAGTTGTGCAGAAATTTTTGACATTTATTAGGGAATTTGCCAAATTGAAGAGAAAATTCATTATGGTAGCATTGTGGTAGCATGATTTGGAAAGATGAAACAAAAATGTGGTAAGAGTGTAGAAGCACCAGCCTTAAAACTGGATCTAGGTTTTCCTGTTTCTCCCTCATCCAGCAACATTTTAATGGTCAAATAAAATAATATAAATAATGGAAACCATGAAGCAAGCTACAAAGAAGCAATATTTAAAGTTGGGAATTAAATCTCCTCTTTTACTCAAAAAAATAAACTAGAGCTTAGACATTTTGTAGGTGATTGGCCAATTTGTTCAAGATGATGTAGAGAGAACCCATATATAAGGATGTGAAACCGCAGAAATATTTACTGCAACATCATGTTAGTTTTTCTGCAAATGTGTCAAAAAATAGAATTTTGCTGCAGGTATCGAGAGGCAGTCTCCCGCTGTTCAAACGCCTTGTGATTCGTCTCATCTGTGTTTTTTTTACTGACCACTAAGTCCTGTTTTCTTCAGTCTTTATTCTTTGCCTCTCTTGATGTCATACGAAACACCCACTGATGCAATATAAAGTTCTAGCCTTTATCGAGAGGAGGCGTGTGCGTTCGTGTGCGTGTGTGTTTGTGGTGAAGCTAGACTGTTTGTGTGCCTTTTGGTGCTCACAAACATCAGGCGCTTTGTGCTCCTCTGGTGGCAGACAGGAAGGGAGCCTCTTGTCACATTTTTTCATCATTACCTCCGTTGCCCTCCTTCATCTTTCTCCCTTGGAAGTTAAAAAAGTAACCAAAGGCTCGGAATCCGACAGCTCCTTTGCTTCCTCTCTGTCAAAATTTCCTTTTCCTCTCCTGAATTTATTGCAAACACTGGCACCTTCTGCACAAAAGCCCCTGTTTTTCAGGGGTGCTAAAAAGCTCAGTTGCTGGTCTCGGTGGAGGTGTTCCCTTGCTTCTGTTGACATCTCTGCTAAATGGAGGATGCTCTGCCACTCACTTAACAGTTCTGTGACTTTGTTCCTTCCTCTGCGAGCCAGGCAGCCTTTTATCTTCTTGCAGCTGCCTAAGAACTTGCCCTCCTCCACACTTCGACCCGCCTGTCGCATCAACCCGGCATTAACATGGACATGCTGCTTAGCAGACCACAGAGAAGGGAGCCCAGTAGCTCCCTGGCTGGAGAGTCGGCCCAAATCCCGGATCAGGAGGAGAGTGCAGGCTTCTTGGAGAGCGGGTCTTGGCTGGATGGGTGAAGAATGTTGGACATTAGCGCTTTGGCAAATCAAGTGCCGGATTATGATGAAATGATGGAAAGGAAAAAAAACTGCAGGGTGTTAATAGTTGCCTTCTGGGGATATAATTCCATGTTTTGTTTTGTTTTTTGGCTTGCTTTTTAGTTGCGTGTCTGTCTGTGTATGAGGGTGTGTGTTCACATGCTTCCATCATCATCATCACTTTACTTTGCTTGAATTGACTCAGAAAATGCTTTGGCTATACGTCTTGATGTTATTATCTGTCATGTTTGAGTTATGTAGCGTATGTTGAGGTCGTGGTGGCGGTTAGATAGATTACCCTGCTTGCGTGAATCTGTGTGATTCAGGCAAGCAGGGATGGACTTGGACTGCCCTGAGTTTAATCCGCTCAGAAGGATTCAGTTTGTCCTTAGTCTTTGCAAAATGTTTTAACACAAAGTATAACGTGTCGTATTTTCTCTCCTTGTTTCTATGAAGGACGATGAGCCAATCATTGGAGGGGCTGACAGCAGAGATCAAACCCACATCCGAACGTTTCTCAGTCAGAAGCAAAAGAAGTTACTATGGAAACCAGAGGTAACACCAAACTTAGCTTCTTTTTTTGCTTTTGGTATATTTTGTAATATTCATGGTTAAAAAAATTATATTACTTTTAATGCAAAGTTGTGTTAAAACTTGCAATAAAAGTTGATTAAAATTCTCAACTTTGCATTAAAAGTGTCACTATTTACCAAATGACACTTTATGACAGCAGTCATAAATATTCATGAAGTCTCTTTCATCTTCATGACAAATGTGTTTGGTCGTGACACGTTTGTCATGTCTTAACACGACAAATGTGTGTTAAGTCACACACGTTTGTCATGTCAGTGACAGTCTCATGCACACGCCATCAAATAAAGTGTTACAGATTGATCTAATGTAGTCCATTTGTAGTACTAAATGTGGGAAAGTACACAGAGAGAAAGCAATTTTTTTAAGCAACACCTCATGATACATCAGTCTCATAGATAATAAGCCATTTATAACTACAAACACAAGGACAGTAATCTTTTCTCAATGATTAGTAATCATCAGGCAAGTTTTGGTATTGTTTCAAATTATTATCACGACAATAATTTAGCAATTTTTTTCCTCCTTATAAATCAGTTGATTTATGAGTAGAGACCGCAATCTGAATTGAGATATATTTGTTGTGTTTTTAATTGATAAATGATTGCAAGATAATGATAATATTTAATCTAAACCTTAGACAGGCTATTTTTTAGAAGCAATAACTAAATTTCAAGTCTGATGTGATTGGTGCATATTTTTTTCAGCTCACTTGCTATTGTAGTCTGCACACCTGCTGCAACAAAGGGAACAGGAGACAGGCCAATTAAGCAGCAGATTAGTAAGAAGAGAACCAGATCTTGATTTGTCACATGCTCAGCCAAGGTTAATTAAAGGCGTGAGGCACGTACTGTGTCTCAAAATCAGATCTGTAAAATCTGATTCATGAATCTCTTTGTACCTAATGTGAAGCTCAACAATCTGTGCAAAACACTTCTGTGTGTAGTTCTGGGAAAGCAACAGTCACACTTCATGTAATAATGCTTAACAAATGATTTTCTGTTGCCTGTTCTCTTCTCAGTGTAGTATTATCTTCTAAGACATTGTAATTTTTTTCTGAACCCTACCCACAGCCACCTTTTATTTTTTTTACCCCTTATTTTATTTTATGAAACTTACAGGAATAGGCAGAAACAGCATGAAGTCAATAATTTAACAGTAACTCATTCTCTCAGATGAACTTCTCACTGTTTTCTGAGATTAACCATTATGTCATTTACATTTCATGCAACACGCCGGACACAAAATTGCTGTTCTGCTTCTCATCACTGTAGTACATTCAAAAGCCTTGTTCATCTTGCTTAGATTGCTGCACATTATTTTATTTCCTGTCTTTATTTCCATCTTAATTACAAAAAGCAAATTCACCTTGAAATACAACAGCCAGAGCAGGAGGAAAGTCAAACATCTCTTTAAAGCGTTGAGCATATTGAGTATAAAAACAGAAAATTATACTCGATTTTAACGCTGAATCACAGCTTGCCTCTCTTATTTCCCTTCTCCTTTTTTGTTTTTCCGTTTTGTTTGGGGAAAATCACAGGAGATTCCTGTAGACAAAGAGTTGCACATGCTTTCGCAATATTGACTTATTTATCATGTGCATTGTAAAATCAAAGCAGTCTTCTAAGGGAAATAAATGCTGCAGCATATAAATGATAATAATATCACATTTTATATAATGCAGGGCAGCTTTCTTTGTTGGAGTCGGCAGCAGTGCAGTTTTCTGTATGGTTCCAAGTCTACAGTCATGAAAAAAGTATAATTGCTAGTATATAGTTTTATGTAACAGGAACTCAAATGAACAATTACACATATACTGTACAAAGGTAAAGAACCTCTAAGGTCTATGAACTATATATGCAATAAGTCACACTTTCTGTTAAGCTTTAAAAGAAATCTTGATTAGCAGTTCTTTAGGCGTTATTTTTTTTTTTTTTTTTTTTACTTGGCTGCATTACCTTTATGAAAGTTAAAGGTTAATTATTTTCAGGTTTGCAGTATTGTATTGTGTGTTAACATGGTCAGAAGGATGAACTGAGCCTTTAGTATCAGGATGCAGTCGTTGCTGCCATTCAGTCTGTGATGTTTATTTAGCTTTTGACTGCAGACGAAGACATGTTTACCCCTTCTATTCCTCCTGCCAGCATGAATGTGACATCTGATTTAACAACTAGAGGTCACTTCTCATCTGTTGATCTGTTACCTTTCAATTGTACATTGGCAGGACGTGTAATATTTAGGAAAAATCACATTTAAAAGTGGGCCCTGCAGCTTCAGTCGGGTAAGGGGAATTTGCACTGAGAGAGGCAAAAGAAATCACACAAATGAAAAAAATTAATCAAGATCACTGCCCTTTGAGCATCAGAACCATTTCCATAATTACCTTCCCTCTAGAATTTATATTTCTAATATTTTTTTTATAACTGTAGAATTCACATCTCTCCTGTTGTGGCAAAGGAACAAACATTCATTGGCATCCCAATGTTCTGCAGCTGCAAACAATAACGTTTGACTTTTCTCACAATATCTGTATTCTGAAACTGATTCAAAAATGTTTCCCAATTCTAAGAATATGTGTAAAATTAACAAATGTTCAATCAGTCAGGTTGCACAGGGTGCCTCATTTCTTTGACAAATTTTCTTTCTCTGCTTTTACCAGTAGCTAAAGGCAAAAATCTATGAATGAAAATTTTTCACATATTTCACAGGAACATAAAATATTAAATAAAGCAGAGATTAAATTAAGAAGGGTAAAAAAAAAATAATCCTGAGAAATCGTCTCCAATCGGAAGTGTCTGTCACTTTTCCCCTTCAAAGCTTCACCCCAATTGTTTTGGCTTGATTGAAAAGTGTCAACTCCCAACTAGAGCTGTTTTCTGGAAGAAAATTATTTTTACTGTTGCATATTGTGGAAACAGATGGGGTAGTTACGGATAACACGTGAAAACAATCATGGTTCCCATAAGGCCTAAATCTGTCTTTTTTATTGAGAAAAAGATAGCAGAGTGTAGTTTTCCTTTGTTCCGTTTAAACCAACCACAAGACTTCTAGCAAAGTCCAAATGTTCAACCATAAGGAAGAGGCTTAGTGTTTATGAAAAATTAAGTTCAGCATTTCAGCTTGCCTCAAACGGTCTGGTGTAGAGGAATGATGATCTCAAACTTTCTTCTAGTTCACACTGATACAATGTTAAACCAAGGCCAAGTTAGGGGAAAAAGCACTTTGGGACTTCTTCTGCCTTAACGACCTATCTGTCCTGCGTACCTGTAATCCACATGTTTTGGTGCACAGTTAGGATGGTGGAGGGCTGATGGATCACTAAACTGTCAAAGACAAACACTCAGCCTGGCTGCAGTAGAACAGAGCTGTATACCAGCTGTCAATGCCTAAGAGAGCTTAACAACATTCTCAGTGAAACTTCGTTATTGCAAAAGGAAAATAAAAGTCACAATACTATTTATTTTTAGTTTACTTGAAGCCAGATTGAAATGGTATCTTTTCTTTGTTTGATGACTTCATTAGAATGCTCCTCCACAACCAGTCAGACTCACTCAGAGAGGACAAAGGATTAGTGCTGATACTCTGCTTCGTGTCGTCGATCAACGGCACCAACGTATCACGAGCACTGAGATGAGATGAAGACTAGAGTAAAAGGTGCTGGCTGGCTATTTAAATGGTCAACCAATCTGACAACTAAGGTTTGGGGTTTGGCAAATTCAACCAATTCATTTAGCAAGAAGCAGAGAAAAGGTGATACTAAAAGAAAAAAGTGTGAAGTACATGTTGAATAAAACTGAAGGGAGCACAAGGAGAGGTCAGTAAATACGTTGACATTTCTGTCCGGTAAGATCTACTGAAAAAGAAATAACTTTATTTAATCATTTTTCCTGGTGATGATTTGAACAACCAGTTTTTTCCCGTTAGGAGGGAAGCGAGGAGCATTTTGAAGCTCAACACAGACATATGACTCATATGGAAGCAACAGTCACTCTTGTCTCCTCAATCGTTCAACTTGTGACGAGACTGGAGGTGGAATCTGATGTTTTTGTCTCTGCTTCCCTTCTCATGCTAACTTAATGCAAGGTGTGAGGAGGTCTGATATTTTTATATTTCGACTGTTCTGCCTGTCCAACCAAAAGGCTACATGTCCAACAAATGTAATGATTCATTCACTTTTTTTCTTCTCCAGAAAATATAAGAAGGTGCCTCATGTTTCCCAGTGAGAGGAATCTAGTGCAACCATCATCGCCTCCTTTATGTTACATCCTTGGCATTACAGAATCAAAGTGGTCATGAGACGAATTGTAGATTATATAAATCTTTGTCGCCGTGGTTGATAACGGTGGAATTTATTTTTCTGATCCTGTAAGACTGTGATTAGTCAGTCTATTTTATTCCAAGAAACATTTTAAACTTGTTAAAAAAAGTTTTCCTTTTGTCTGTGAACTTTTAATTTTATTTTCTTATGGAGTGTGAATGCTCTCTATTCAAATGCACAGTTTGGTGCAAACATATTTACCAAGTCTAAATATTTGCTTTTTTTTTTTTTTCCAAAGCAGCCTGGCTCTGTTAAAACATTTTGGTAGGTTATAGTCTTGATGTTTTTTCCTTGGATTTTGGATACTTTCCTGCTCACTCTCGGTGTGATCCAGCCCTCGCTACCATGACAGCAAATGTGCAAAAAGGTAGAAGGTTGACACTGCAAGTCTTCTTTTTTGGAAAATAATAATTTTTCGGATGATTACCAATTGTATCCCAATTACATCAGAAACATTTTCTCTGCTGTTTGCAGGGAACATTGGTTTCTTTAGCTTCATTGTTTGGCTTAATCTGGTTGACATTTGCATCTTTAACAGCTGGCAAGATTTGATTCAGGAGTGACTTGCATGGTTTCAGTCAACTCAACATAAAATCAATAAGTAAACAAAAATTGTTGAATTGGTGAACTGCAAATAAGTGAAAATTCAACCAAAACCTTAAAAGAACATTGTGAAAGCCAGGAGAAAATAATGATCTCACCTCATTCACAAGATTACATGAAATTTGGGTGAAGTATTTTGTCCTTTCAAGATTTTGCATTCCTTCAATTAAGAAATTAGATTTAGTTCATTTTTTAATAATAAAAAGTGTACTAAAATGTAAACATTTTGAGTCAGCTGTACAAATTTTCTTTCTTAAAACAACTAAAGATGTGTCTTACCCTTGTAGCTATTGCCTGGAATGTCATCTTTTATGTTTCCTTTCCTACTGGGACTAACGGTGTCAGCTTGTGTGATAGCTCATCTGTGGATGCACCTTGCCACCATTTGTCTGTACCTCGGTGCCAGCAGGAGTGTGGCAGGCTGCGCCAGATTTTGAGAAAGAGAGACAGACTCCTGGAGGAAAGAGAAGGAGAAAACAAGAAAAATAAATGTTCTGTTTGCGTGCTGGTTAGCAGTGCGACCAGATGGAGAGAGAGAGAGCGGATACTGGAGAGCTGTGGAGACGATGTGCTGAGATGAGCTCACAAATTTGGAAGTGAGAAGGAAGATCATAGACACAAACAGTTTGTGAGGCAGATTTTCTCTTTTTTTTTTTTCAAAGGCCCTGGGGTTTCTTTTGTCTCCTACTTGTCCAATATATTGATTTTTGTAACTGAATGATATTTATTTGACCACAGTCATGTACAAGACAAGAGATACAATTATTGCAAGTATACCTACTTTTAGTTTCTGCATTTTCAAAAGGAAACAGACACAATCTTAAAAGCTACTCAAAAAATTCAATCAAATGTAGACTTACTATTTCTTGTTGCAAGAATATGCTAATACCCCTGTCCCATAAAAGGAATTGGGAGAAGGACTTTATAAAAGCAGATCTGGAATACTGACAGCTGTGCAGAGGAAGACGAAAGGCAGAAGAAACTGGCAGCATTTGGCAGTTTACCAATGGAGAGATTAAATCAGAAAAATAGAAGCCAGGGGAAATACAAGACGGTAGAAGACAAGATTGGGGATAGTGGGACTAAAGGTCTTAAGAGATGCAACACAAAAACAATATAAAATAAACAAAATATCAAATACTATTCTTAGGGTGAAGCAAAGACAATTAAACCGTCAAGGACGATTGTTAAGTTACTCTCACAGTGGTTGAGGAAAGAAATATTTCAGTATAACTCTCACTGATTTAGTTCACAAACAGAGACATCACTCTTACCCTGCTGTTCCTGTAAAAATGAGTCCATTATACACAAGTGCCCCCCAGCAGGAAGCTCAATTTACAGCTAGTAGCTCCAGGACTACACTGATGTATGTTTAAATGAATCTTGGAGACTTTCAAGCTGCCCGACTATTACTGTATGGCAACAGGAGCAGCAAGACGGGGCCAGGGTATAAGAAGGTTTGATTTTAAAATCCACAGGAGGTCTATTAAAACATTTACATAAGCCATGCTTACAGAAGGATTGCAAGCCAAATCTTCACACATGCACATACACGTACAGAAATATATATGTAGCTCTGGAAAAAAAATTAAGAGACCACTGCAAAATGATCAGTTCTCTGATTTTACTTTTTTAGGTTTATTTTTTTGTAAAATGAACATTGTTCTTTTATTCTATGAATTCCAAGCAAAAATGTAGTATATTTTTGCAGAAATGAGAAATGATCAAAAAAACAAAAGAGATGCAGTGATTTCAGACCTCAAATAATGCAAAGAAAACAAGTTCATATTTATTTAGAAACAGTACTAATGTATTAACTCAGGAAGAGTTCATTTATTCACACATTGATCATAGTTTAGTTCTTCAGTTCACAAGTCTGGGTTTTTTGAATTGCTTTTAGAGAAATGGCCTCTTCCTCTTTGAGTGATAAATTGTTTTAAAATGATATATGACCCATTACTACTTGTGTAGATGGAGGGAGGCTCTACACAACTTTTTGTTTTGTTTTGTTTTGCATTTGTTTTGCAGTTGAGACATACATTTCAATCTAGACATGTTTATTTTTGGGCACAGAATCCTCTGAACAATCAGGTGGCTGTTCAGTACCATGTTGTTTGTAATGCCCTATAATAGTTTGAACAGATAAATGTGGTGCCTTTAAGCATTAAGGAGATAAACCATATTATGATGTCTCACATGAAAGCACAGTGTATGTATGTTTATTGTATTGTTCTGGGTTATGTTTTTCCTTCTCCAGACTGATTGATTTGACAGCCTCACACTTGTTGACTCTCTTGCCATCATCACACACAAAAGATTTCTTTCAGCAATTGAAATGGTGACAAACTAGGGAAGCCAGCTTTAGCACTGGCACCTCTCTGTGCCGTTCTATTGTTGTTTCGGTGAGAGCCAGCTTTCTGTTCAAGCTCTGTGTGATGTTCTAAATGTCTGTGGCAGCCTTATAGAGGCAGCCCACTGAGCCTGTTGTCCCACATTAACATCATGCCATATGTGCAGAAGGGTGTTTTGATCGTCAAGTAAAAAAAATAAAAAAAGCCATTTGTTAAATCACATCCGTCACGTCTTACAATGTTACATAAAAGCACACATTGGTTGAACTAAGCATGTTGCTAAAGTGTAAAAAGGTGTAAAAGGTACATTATTTCCAAATCTTTTTGTTTTGAGGATGACCAGACCTTTGTGTGCGGTGGAGGAAACTGTACCCCAAAGCAGACTGTTTTCACCATCTGTCCTTGCCGTGTCTTCTGATTTCCCTCCATAATTCAGACAAATGTCAGACTGCAGGCTGGGGATGACCTTTGACAAACTGCTCCAGACTCCCTCAGATCACATTCCCTCCTGTTGCGCATTATGAGCCCTTTTTGCTATTCAGGACAGCGGTAACACAGGAACTTAAATGTTACATTTTTCAAAGATATATTAATTTCAAGTGGTTGAGTATTCATACACCTTGGATTTTCTTATCTTGTTTTTTCTGGCATTATAGCCACAAACTGCAGTGTGTTTTATCTCATGTTTTATTTGAGAGAGCAGCACAAAAAAGCCCGTAATCGTGAAATTGATGGAAGATTATGAACAGTGTTTTCTTCTACCATCAATTCTAAAAACTGTGGTGTACATTAGCACTTGACTCCAATCAGTCAATGCAGTGCAGAACTGCTTTCTACTGCAGCTGTAGGTGAAATTTCTAACTATTTTTGGTCATTTTTCTCAATACCTCAAACTCTGTCAGATTGGACAGTGTCTTTGAACAACAGTTAACAAATCCTGGCACAGATTCTTTACTGCATGAACATGTTTATGACCGTTACTATGATGTTCTGGCTCTTGGTTTTTTAGTATCGTTGTCTTGCTGAAAGGGGAAACTTTGCCCCTTTTCAAGTTTCTTTCAGTACTTACCAGGTTTTCTTCAAGGATTGCCCTACTTTAACTTTAGCCCTCTTCCTATCAACTCTGATCAATCCTACCTAAATAAAATTACCTCCCAGGATGATGCTGCCACTATCTTTCACTGTGGTGATGTCATAATCAAGATAATGCAGAGTTAATTTTCCTCCACACATTGCATTTTGAGTCTAGGTTATGAAGTTCAGTTTTGGTAATGTATGATCAGAGCACCTTCTTCCACATGCTGTCTGTACAACCTGCAGCTTCTGTGTCACACTACTCCTTGCTCAGCCTCTAATGAGTTACCTGGTATTTATTTATCTACAGTAGCTGAAAGATTTGACTGCCTTAGCTGTAGCTCTACCTGTATTGCTAGAAGCTTCTTGGCTCTTTTGTTGATTAATGGTTTCCTTGCCTGTCAGTTTAGGTAGACGCCGATGTCTTTATTGGTTTGCAGCTCCGCCATACTGAGTCTTTTGGTTATGGTGATACTATTTGTTCACATTGAAATCCTCTGAGGCCTTTTACAGATGAGCTGTTTATCCTGGGAATGAATTTCAAAAATGAACTCAGTTTACTAATTATGTAAATTCTGATGGCTATTTGTTACACTTAATTTAATTTAGCCATTTTACAGTACTTAGTGCTGGTCTACCAACAAAATGTGAGCTAGTTTGAGCTTTCTGGACAATTTTGCAAGGTGCTAAGCGACACTGGGCAAAACCTAACAATCACAAAGCTAATAGACCAAAACAAATCTCTTGTTTTATATGATGCACTGCTGTTGCTGCTGCATGTAGTAATCTGTTTGCTCTTTGTGTGTTTGCAGTATAAGGGCCAGGCCAACCTACATGTGTTTGAGGACTGGTGCGGCTCCTCTATAGCCCAGCTCAGAAAGAACCTGCACTTCCCTCTTTATCCTCATGTAAGTATTAATCTTTGGGCCTGTAAAATCAAAGGATGTGTCCGTTTCAAAAGGAACGGATGTAGCTTACAGCATTACTGTGCCCTAATCACTAGAACTGATCAGGGTTGATCTTAGTTTTTAGAATTTATGTGTATATGCATTACTTGAAAGATAAATTTAGGAATTTCTGAAAAATAGAGGGATTTTTCTTGATTTATTGGATGACTTAAATACCGTAATTTCTGAACTTTTGAGCGCACCTAATTATAAGCCACACTCACTAACTTTGAAAAGAAAAAAGTGTACATATAAAGACAACACTTGTCTATAGGTCACCGGCATCCATATTGTAACATGACCTATTTACACGTAAAGGGTTTTTTTGTTATTATTTACAATGAAATATATACTGAAAACAGAAATATGTGTCATAAATGCTTTTTTGAACAGTGCCTGTAACACGACAACTTATAAAATAGAAAAAAAATATATAGTAGCTTGTCAGAAAAGTCATTGATCACATCTTCCTTCTGTGCACTTATACCACCAAAGTCATCTTCTTCAGTGTCAGAATTGGACACCCTGACACCTCTTCAGTTCCTCTGAAGAAAAAGCTTTAGCAAAAGCCACAACTGTGCATTCAAAGCATGAAAAGAAACAGTAAGAGCTTATAGGCTTCATTGCTTTTTTTCTGCTTTCAAACTGGATTTCTGGTTCTTAGATACTGAATAAGAGTATGGGAAAATACTTTTCTTTCCAGGCTTTAATTCCGTTCCCATTGACTGAATATTGTGTCCTTCTGCTTGTCTTTCCTTTCTTCGTTTTATCTTTCCCTCCTTTCTTATCTCCATTATCCACCCTTCCTTTGTGTTCTTCCTCCGTTCCTCCCTTGTGTCCATTAAAGTTTTTCCTACAGTCCTATATCCCGTCTGTTCTTTCTTTATTTGTTGCATCATTAGTTTTGGTTTCCCTCTAACACAAGCCCTCATCTCCATAGACTCAAAAAGGGAGAAAAAACAAACAAAACAAACAAAAAAAACAAAACGATCAAGTAAAGCATTTTGTATATTCTGTATGTGTTATTTTCTCTTAAGACAACAACAACACTTAGAAGCAAGACAAGAGTTAAAGCTGTCAGATTATTGTTCAGTACACAGTTCTGAATATCTGCATTAATTTTATGAAATGTCTCTTTTTCTTGCAGACAAGAACCACAGTAAAGAAGCTAGCCGTGGCTCCAAAGTGGAAAAACTATGGCTTGAGAATATTTGGTTTCCTTCATCCATACAAAGATGGTAACTAGCTCTTTTTTCTCAATCCCTGATATGAGGCTGACGGCCTTGGAGCTTGTGTCCTTTATCAGAACAGGCAATTTCCTCAGCCTTCTTAATCCAAACGCCTCCAAGCCACTAATGTAGTGGATATTCACATTTTCATCTTGGCTCAGCGCCGAAATCTCACTGTTAAATCTCGTTGAGGTTCCCTCATGGTTCTGCCCTGAAACCCAGTTGCTATGGGAACTGAAAACCCCAAATGTCCAAGTGCCCTTACACAAATTGCCGAACTGAAGCTATTAATTAGATTACCATTCATTTTCGACTCTCGTGCTGCTTTCGCCAGTAGTATGGCTCTATTGAGCGGATGCTGTGAAGGTCATGCTGTTTTCAGCAGCATAGTGTGAGCTCTAACAAAGGCCCCTCGCCTTCGTCATTTACATCTTGCCTTAGACACGTGCAAACTCAGTAGCTTTAAACAGGCAACATTTGCTGTGAACTTTAACCTTGATATATTTTTAGAATTCTCAATGCTTAAATGACACGTATAATGTTGCCATAGAGAATTTTGTGTAAATTCAATTTGTAATATCAACACATTAAACACAAAAATTAATAACCTTGTGTTTACAAAAATATTGATAAGTCTTTTCTGCAAGAACACTGCAGTACTGATATTAAACTGCAAGTCCAGCTTCAATAAAAACTTTATGCATAATTTAATTCGAATGTGACATCTCTGTCGAAGGCAACATGCGGTGAAGCACCACACTTTTGATGTATTCCTACACCTGAAGCTATTTAAAATTGCTGCATTTGTCTGATTCTGTTATGTACTAATCGAGGGCCATCCAGATCTTTTCCCACTGTGAACCTCTTTGATCATGTCATTCGCCCTGCAGGTGATTTCCAGTTCTCCGTCTCGTCTGATGATAACTCAGAGTTCTGGTTGAGCCCCGATGAGTGTCCTCTCAATGCCAGACTGCTGGTTTATGTAGGACAGGTAAGCATACAATTGAGCTGCAGTGTTGTACAATATCTCAACCCACACCCGTCACCCCACCCACACAGCCCTCCCCCTTCCACACCATCTTCTACACAACACACACATTAACCAACAATAAGTGTATCCAGTGTGACTGGGAAAATACTGTTTTCTATTACCTAAACATTTCAGATTCTCAAGTAAAATTGGATTTGAGACAAAGATAGCATGACATGATATATAAAAGAAAATCAGAAATGATAACTTTGTTTATTTAAGGGAAGAAACCTAACCAAGCCAACCTGGTCCTATGTAGAAACACAGTTGTTTAATAACTGGAGTGAATCAACTCATAATAAGAGTTTGTGATCTTGATAAGTGTGATAAGATATGATAAGAGTCATTATCGTCACATCTATTATTCAGGTGGAGACTGACTCATGCCTTTCAATTGTGTGTAATTGATTCTGCTTTATAGAAAATAGCAGCTCAGACTCAGACAAGTGTTTTCAGTGCTTAATCTTGACCAGTCATGAGCCTATATCATTCAGGAACTGATGTATAACGAGAGGCGTGACCTTTTTAGTAATCTTACACTCACTTCAATAAAACTGTGGCTATTTCTTACCACCAACAATGCTGCTCAGAACAAAAGAGGCCTAAATCGTGTTTTCCTTTTCCATCTGTCCTTAAATTGTGCTGTGAGTGCAACTGAATGAATGCCAAACTGTTCTGCCTCTGCTTTCTCTAATTAGGATTTTTATTTATTTATTTATTTTTTAAATTGAATGCCCCAGAAAGATTTAAGACGGCGAGGATGCATGAGGTTGCACAAAGTTCAAACTGCATAACACGCGTGTGTGTTTTAAGAGCAGAGATCCTGCTATATTGCCATCTGTATTCCAACAGGATGTAAGATGTCAGTGAGTTCCATGGGAGCTGAGATTAATTAGCTGGCAGTGAATATTGATGTGACATTTAGCAGCGGAGAAATCATCTATCTGGTGGCAGATGAGCAGTGGTGTGGCCAGGAATCATTCATTTTGCCCGCTGGCTGACTGACAGACGTCAGCGCCGTCACTGTCTTTGGAGACATACTGCATTTCACGGGTGAAAATCTAAATGTCCACTCCTTCCCTCGATATGTGACAGGAATTAATGTTTGAGCTCTTGGAGGAAAAAGGTTTTCTACCAAGGTTGGAGGATATTGTCACAGAATAGACTTTAAATCCTTCTGCTTGTTTATAAATTGCCCAACAGCTTTGCACCAAAATACATTAAAGACTTGTTATTGTTGTATCAACCTTCCAGACCACTCTGGTATTTTGGTTCTAGGCCGTGCTGAATCCCGACGACCTGAACCAAACCTGGAGAAGCATTTCCTTTAAGTTCCTTTTAATCAAGTCTAAACCTCACCTGTTTAGAGTGGCCTTTGATTAGTAGTTACTGATGATTTTGATGATGTAATTTGCCATAATGTAATGGTGACTGTGTGTTTTTATGATATAAAACACTTTGTACTGCCTTTTTCCTGTAATGTGCTACACAAACAAACTTGATGTGACTTGACTTACAGTATATATTATCCTAAAGCCTAATGATAGTAATAAAGACAAACATTAAGAAGCAATGTTTGGTTGAAGCAATAGCTTCATGCGCATTATTAAGCTGTGTCTTTGAACATTAACACACTTGGAAAGAAGAGATTAATTTATTTAAAAGACAAGTTTAGTGTCAACCTAATAAAAAAATGTTTAAATTCTGCTCAGGTATGTAAATGTATTTACATAACTGTGCATTTGTGCATCTATCTATTGACTAATCAATAGATACACACACACACACACACACACACATATATATATATATATATATATATATATATATATATATATATATTTACATATACACATGATTTATTGCAACCGTAGTGTCCTCTATTTCAGTTGTCATAGCAGTGCCATTCTCGATGCTGAACTTGCTATAAATGGAATGTGCTGCTATGAGATATTTATCTGTGACAGGGTGAAAAGATGGGGAGCTTGAAGCGTTTCCGTGACGTTTCCATGGAGACCTCTGTCAGCATTTTGTATTGAGCTTACGTATCGTCTGGCGAAGATGACTGATCTCCCAGTGGGGCCCCTAAACACAGCAGGAAAAGCTGAATTTAACTCATGGTTACAATGGATTTGATTTTAAACACAGAAACAAAAGAGACTGTGCATAGGCACTGAAAGGAATGTTACCGTATTCTTATTTTTTTGGGGGGGGTTTGTTTTTCTTAAGACTGTCTGTAAGCGTACCATGGCCAGATCTTTGGAACAGAGTTCTGCATATTAGGACACTCTGTTACCATTTTCAGATGTTATCTGTTCACGCTCAAATGAGCGGAGATGCAATAACGCTTTACATTAGTCATAATGTTTAGCCAGATCCTACAGAGCTTTACACAGATTAAGATCCAGGCACAAGTGAAATGAAAAGATTTTCACTGCACGTGAAAAGGCTATCACAGTGATTCAGTGGCTGAATAGGCTTTTCTGTGCATGTTCTGCCTGTGTTTGCAATGCAGCGTATGCCTTAGAATTTATTTTCACCTGTATTGTAAGCAAAGGATGAAAGGATGTTTGTTCATCACCTTTCAGTGATGAAACAACTCCACTTCCAGTTGAAAGCAAGACATTTATCACTAAAACCTTCACAATGTTTTATTTGTGCTTAGCAGTTGGCTGCACAAATTATTGAGGGGATAAGTGGAAGTACATTTCTGTTCTTTCTTGAAAGGAAATGGAAATCAATTGTGTCAGTCGAAAGGGACAGTCTGAGCCCAGGCCAAATTTGTGGCAGCTTTATTGTCCAACTTTGTATTTGATAGTCTCACATTGCGGTCTGTCTGTACTGTTGGAAGAGTTTGTGAAATGGTAACACTATCTTGCTCTATCTTCTTTCAGTGCTTCAGGCAAGAGGTTCCAATCTTTAGATCTGTGTGAATGGTTTTGAAAACTGCTTTGTATGACACGGTGTTACTTGCTGTTGTGAAATGTGAAATCTGTTGGATTTGAATCTGACTGGATTTTCTTCATGAGGCCAGTTATGTGATCTGGCTCCTGTCTCTTGGTTTATCAGTGACTAGGCTGTAATTGATTGATTTCCATTTGCCTCTCACCACAGGGACTGCATCACAGTAGTTGGATGGTGTTGAAAAAACATTTTTGTTTATGTGCGTATGCTTATGTGGACCAGTTTCTGTGCATTTAATACAGTGAAATGTTATCTGTCTTGCTAAGTTCTGTCAGAAAACGACACAGTAAACTGGGTCAGTAAGATGTGATCAAAATAGTATAGATGCAAAAGTTTCAGGTGCAACTTCGACTCCCAAGGTGCATTGTTTATTTCTAAATGTGGGATTGGCTCCTTTTAATTTTTTCTGTATTATGCTTTTTTTGTGTGTGTGTGTGTGTTTAAACACAAACTGATGATTTGCATTGACCCTGATAAAGTTGTTTCGCAGTACTTCAAGTGTTGGAGTCGTCACTTAATTAAAACAGAATAAAAGAGCAAATATAAAAAGTTGCTCTCTGAGTGACATTTAAAGCATGATTCAGTTTTAGCTTCGGCTGCATATTAAGGCAACATAAGAAGATACTTTCTCCAAACTGTGTTTGTTTACATTTACAGATTCATAGCACAATGATATGGTTTCATAGGGCAAATTGTTCTTGAAAACAATAGTTTCTCTACTCTTTCACCTCAGATCCACTATTTTAGTTTTGTGCTTGTCGTCATTGCTCAGAGGTTTCTTTCGTGTCTTTGAGGAAATCTGCATTAGAAATGCCGTAGCTCCCACATTGTCTTTTAATCCCTACAGTAAAAAAAAAAAAACATTGTTGGGGAAAACAGTTGATGCTCAAAAGATTAAAACTTTTAACGTCCATAAAATTAACAATCCATCCAGTGAGTTTTTTTTTTTTTTTTTCTATTTCTACTGGTATTCTTCCTGAAATACTGTGGCCACCACATTCCATTTGAACTAGAAAAATGTGACCACCTATTGGTAAAGTAACTTTGACTACAATAAAAACAGACAGGAAGACGGTTGTGATGAATTACCGGCCAGACTGGATGATTTCTTGAAAATCTTAAATAAATGAAAATGTTAGCTTAATGGAGGTGGTCGCAAAATAGTCTATACTTAAGACTTCATGGTCTTGCATAAAAGCAATATAACAAGTAGAGCAAGTTTTGTGTCTTTAGCAGACTTGTAAGGATTTTCGACCACCCACAGCAGGCATGACATTAAAAATGGTAGCAAAGTCTCCAAAGCCTACTGCAGGGGGATTATAAACAAAAAGTAGCACAACAAACGGTGCTTTGGGAAGCCTGCCTATACAATGTCTCTTCTGTCCTGATATCACAAAGATGAATGATGAACTTTAATCCTACTGGGAATTTAATGTAGCTTAATTTAGCTTGAGTTAGATGAAACCAACATTGAGCTTTTATGAATAAATAAGTAAGTAAGACAAATAGGAATATGGGGCAAACATCTAATGTGCACTGCTAAGTTAGCAAGAAATTTGTAAGAACCCTATAGAGTTCCTATTAAGGTTAGTACTTTCTATTATCAGAGCATTTTGATCCCAAAAAATGTGGCCTCTGCCGTTATTGGGTCTCTCAGCAGGGTGACCAAATCAGCAAAGATGCAGTTAATCAGATATTAAATCGGCTGTCAGTTTTGTTCTCTAGACCTAATTCTTCTGGAAAACTTGTATTGTGAGGCAAACAGAGACCACATCACATAACATATGACCCAAAACTATGGATAATTAAAGAGAAATTGTTTTAAGAGGATTTTTCAAAGATTCACTTGTGAAATATTTATGAAAAGAAGTGTTGTCCTAATGGAAAGATTGCCTTTTACAAAGTTGAGTATTGCAGATAAAAGCTAAGCTGTTAATCTTTTATTTAATATGGGAAACTAGTTTATTAAGCCGTCTCTAAAAGTAGTTAAAATTTGACATGCATGCCAAACTTTAGCTTAATATTATTTTTTTCTTTTAACATTTGGTCAAAAAAAAAAACTTATCCAAAGAAGGGCATTAACATTTTTGGAAGTTTTGTCAGCTTCAAAACTGTTTCTGAAAGTACTAAAATTAAACCGCGCCCTTTTGCTTTCATCCCTACAGATGTGAGTGCTGAAGCGATGCTTTCATTAGGCAGTCACCACCACACACTGACTTGACCTTTATGTGGTGTGTGCAAAAAGACAGTTTTGTTCAGAGCTTGCATAACGGGAATGTCATCATGGTTAAACCTTCGAAACCCCAGACTGAGGAAGAATCACAAAATAAAAAAAATTAAAAAAACTTGAACTTAGTATATTCTGCTCACTTGCCCCAAACACGAACTATATTTTTAAAGTATAGTTCTGCAAAGATGGTCAATCTAGAATAACTGTCATGTACAAAATAAAAATATACATATACATTCTTTATTGTCACACACAAATATTCATGTCTTGTGACCTTTAGATCTTGTTGATCTAAAGAGGCTTTTGGCACATGGAAGATGGGCCTTTAGGCTTTTTTAAATTTCATTTTTCTTTGTGCTTACTTGCTCATGAGTGGCCTTTTTTGGGACTCTTCCATTGATGCCAGTTTTGCTCAGTCCCTTTGCTGTTGAATGCAGATCTCACTCACTTTGGTTGTTGTAGTATCAAAACCTTGGGAATTACTTTGTAATTCTTTCCAGATTAACAGATGTCTAACAGTGACGTTTGTTTTCCCATCTGTTCTTGAAATTGTTAGGCTGTGGGATTATGTACTGCTTTTCAAGATATTTTAGCCAAACCATCACAATATCTCTCATTGTTTTCTTCTTCAACCTCCTATGTATAAACAGGTAAAAATAAAAATCAAGAAGATCTATTGCAAGATACTTTTGCAAATCTTACTGGCAATATAAACCTGAAAATGTATTTGAAAAAAAGATTTTTCCATCACTGACACAAACATTATAATTGAACATTTTCTACATTTTATATTTGAAGTGGTCTCATACAGTGACTTTAATGTCCTGCCATTTTTTCTGCCTTTGTGTTCAGACTGGAATATTTTTGACCACTGTTGGTATTGAAATGTGCCAAAGCAGCGGCAGCGGCATGCTGCAGGGTTTTGACTGAAAGCACACTGGTGTATTGTATCTGCCTTCTCTCCAGCCAGCTGCCTCAGAAACAGTCTCAGAGGCTTTAAAAACCGCAAGGGGCCTGGTTAGTTCTGGACAGGCGCTGATGTCTGGTTTTTTGTTTTTTTTTTCCCGTGGTGACTCTATTCTCATGCCGGCAAAACACACTGAAACATGCCGCTGTATTAACACTAGCGAGTTGTAGGTGTGACTCACTGTGTGTGCTTCTCTCTGTTAATTCTCAGTGGAGCGCAGCTCGAGGATAAGCAGCTATTTGCAGTCAGAGAGACTGCTGTGATCTGTCCCCACAATGTCCTTTTAGCCAGTTTTAGACATAGAAGTGTGTCCAGCTCAAACAATTGAAAACATGCCCGCTGTGATCTTAGCTATATTCTTCCATTATGAATCAGCAGTAGCAGGGGCCCTAATTAGTTGTGTTGGCTTGCTGAGGAAATGAATGGGCACTGATTTGACTCCAGAACCATGAAGGGATTCCCAGCTACTCTGATGAGCTCGCTTCTTAAGAGTCAATATTGGCAGGGAATCCCTCTTTCTCATCTTCTCATTCTTTATAGCCATTAATTTTTACATACAAGCTTGTTACAGAACTTTCCTCCTAATGAACTCCTCTTGATATTTTGTATCTTATCATGTTTTCACAGATATTCCTGAGTTTTGCACGATGTCGAAAGTAAAGGAGCAATCTGGCTCTTACAGTTTTGTTTTCAATTCTGTTGTGAACCTAAAAAGGCTTCAACATTGGCATTGCAATTATATCATGTTTTATTTTTTGGGGAGATTTGTCCTTCAGGTTTAAGTTTCTTCTTGCATAGGTTTAGACTCAAATTCCACTTAATCTCCTTGAAGCACATTTTTTTTTTACCAATTCAGCTGGCATGTAGCTCTCACTGGCATTCACCAGACTAAAAAAATCCTATTTTGAAACCGTCACATTGTAATATTTCTGTCCCTACAGATTAGTCAGTGAGTTAGGGTTATTTTTGTTTTTGCTATTTTGTCGACAGTCTGTGCACATGCAATGTAATTTGCAAACTGAAATGTTATCCAGACTGACAAAACATATTATTATACCTTTATTTAACCAGGCAAAAGGAAAAACCCTCCAGTTGACATAGAGAAAAAGGGGGGTCTACATGATGCTGGCAAAAGAGTCAAAATTTCTATGTAGAATTTATGATGTTAAACAGAATGTTAGAATGTAAAAATGAATGAAAAATCAGTTAATTTTCTTCTTGAATCAATTATGCAGCTGCTTAGGACCTGCCAAATGAATAAGAAAAACACAAACACTTCCGACTTTGAACTTTCCAGGTGCAATGAATGGAAAACGTCAAGATCACTTTGGTTAGAAATGAAGACAGGAAGACTCTGAGTTTGGTCAGTGGCTTACCACTCCAATGGAAATCTGGAAGTATTACTTGGTAAAATAACTTCAATCTCTGAGGCTCCTGATAAAATGCCTCACTCTAACCCTGTCACAGCTAGCAACTTTAAACATCGCAATATCTACTCAAAAGAGCACAGTGCTATTTCTTCTAGAGGTTCTTTAACACCTTTGCAAACTGCTCTCTAACATTTTAATGCTGTTTTAAAACCCTGCTTTCTCCCTCCCTCTTTCTTTTTCCCCTCACACTCTGACTTCTGTTCTCTCTCTTGTTTGTTGCAGCTGGGTGCAGAGTGGACTGCTCCAGGCGAGTTCACCAAGTTCAGGTCCCAATCCTCCAAATCTGTGCAGTAAGTACCTGTGACAACTCCCACATGTCCTAATAGCACATTTATTTCTCTCCAGTACAGAAACCAAAAGTGGATATGAATACAGTTCTGCACTAGTGCAGCTTCTAGAAGAGCTTTGTAGAGTCTCTCTAGCACTCTGTACCAAAGATAATCTGTTTTCATTCAGTCTGCTTTTTCTTTTAGACAAGTCAAGTTTGTTGCCTGCAAAGGCTTTTACTGCCCACATACATGAGTAGATGGATGGCTCAAGTGTCCAATAAATGCTTTAAATCAGGCCTCTTCTGTGCACATGCAATCTGATGCACCAGAAGGGGTGTTATTCAGAACCATCCAGAAAGTGATCCTTTAGAAATGTTTAGAACAGCATAAATTTTAAAAATAATACAGCACAGGGTGATTCTAGCTAATTTTAACTTTTTCAAAAATATGAATCCATCAAATACATTCCAGAATTTTATTGCCAATAAATCCAGCTATATCTGACAATCAAGTTCACATACCTTGATCACAGACTGGCATGCAAATCCTGAAATAGAGCCAGCAGAGGTTGTCAAATTGTACCTTCACAGCTGATGCGTCTACTTAGGCTGACAAAGAAAATGGCCCAGTGTGGGCCAGTTTTGATAAAAACACAGAAAGTTCAGGAACAGGCAGAACACCTGAAGTCAGGATAATAAATAGTCTACTGTGTTTATCCTTAAAGAAGACAATTTAAAGAAGGGGGTAAGGAGAGCTCATTAAGGATGTCGGAGTGTTTTGACTCAGGTGAGCTAGCTTGGTGAGCTAGCTTGTTCTCAGATTAAGCATATTGTTCACTCTAACTCATGTGGTTGAGTTTGCACAAAACATACATAATAATCTGACTGCTACTCTTCTGCCATTGTCTGTTATGGAGGACTGATTCTGACATATATGGCATTAAACATAGGAATAAGTAAATGGCTTAGTAAAGTAATTAATATTCCAAATATTGTTCCAAGAAATAATTAAAGGAACTTTACCAACTAAAAAACTATATAGGCACTCTTCTGTCAAAATTTAATCAGGGGATGATTGATGAGTGATTAATGACCCTAATTAATTGCTTTTAATTTCCGGTCACATGATGCCCCCTATTCTATTGTTTTTCAAAATCAATGTGCATAATGGTTTAATACACAGCCTTCTGCTATTTTGAAGAATTGATTTCCTGAAGACTTTATATTTCAGTTGGCCAGTGGGGGGATTGAACCCATGACCTTTGCATTCTGAGTACCCTTCTCTGACCAACTGTGCTAACCAGCCACACATGGGAGTTGAACCCGTGACGTCTGCGTTCAGGACTCAAGGCCTCCAAACACGGGTCCCCTACGCCAGTGGTCTCCAACCTTTTTAGTACAGCGGACCAGGCCAAGCCTTCATAAATTCCTGCGGACCAGGGGGGGGGGGGGGGCTGTTCGTGCGTGCGTTGTGAAGATCGAGCGGAGAAGTGCGGCGTTGTGACCTAGCGCATGACTCAAACCTCGGCATCCGGTGTACGATTTTCAAAATAAAAGCTCCTCCATACTCAATACATAGAACGGACATATTTAATTATTTCTTGCGCGGCCCGGTACCAATTGGTCCACGGACCGGTACCGGTCCGCGGCCCGGTGGTTGGGGACCACTGCCCTACGCCACCGCAGCACGCCCCATAGTCTACTTTTATCATGTTAGTTGAGTCATCCTTGTGGAGCGTGCAGTTTCTTTCTATGTGGCTGTTTTAATAGATGGGAAGGACAGGAGATTCAGTTCGATACACGTTAGTGAGATCTGGTGGCCGTCCACACCACCTGGCTGTCACCACCTGGAGGTAATGACTCACACTATTAGAGTCTGTATCTCTGTGGAGGGGGTAATGGTGCTGTCTCTGCAATGAATCTCAATTTTCGTCATTATACTTGATGTATAGAAGGTACTATAGAAGGTACTTGCACACATTTCTCTAATCAGTCAATCTCCTTTAGGTTATCCTGTTTGCATAAAAGTATATGTCCATTACTTGACTTCTTTATATTAAAGAAATTGAATGTATGTGAAGATTTATGAGAAAACCTTTCCCTGATTTTTGAGAATAATAATAATCTCATAAATATATTAAATTATAGGCAACAATAGGTAGGACAAGTCTTACTTCATTTTCATATTAGTCACAATTCAAATCTGCAGTTAGATCCAATTCACTAAATATTTGACGCGGTTCCTTTATTTTTCTGTCACTGTTCACACATTAGTATGGAGAAAGATATTTCTCTGTTTCCAGGCTCCTCATGGGAGACCCTGCAGGCTTCCCATACCAGAGGGATCCCTGCAGGACGTTCTTGGTTTTTCCTGGTGTCCCATTCCAGCTGGACTTAAAATTCCTCCACAAGGAGATAGGCTGTTATTCTAATCAGATGCTTCAATCACTGCAGCCGACTTCTTCTAACAGCTAAAATTTTTAATTATTCATATTTTTCAAATTATTAATAGATTTTTTAATAGAAAAGTAATTTCATTGGATAATGAATTGTTAATGACACTCATTCTGAAGCTTATAACTCTCCATTCCTTGGCATACAAGTTTTGGAAGAATTATACTGACCTGAAATGAAAAATAATAGTAAAAAAAAAAACATTACAAAGCTGTTTGTTTTTGAAGCCACTAAATTCTCCAGTGATGACTTTTATGAATGCATCACTTTCAAACTGCACCGTTTTGTCACCGCCTGTGCTCATATCTGTGACGTGATAGGTTGGCAGTGCCTGCTAGGTGCTGTCACAACAACCTGATGAGTGACAGTAATGTTGTCAGGTGAGGAACCCAGATAACCCCCATCAGCCGTATCTCCTCTTTCCGAAACAGCTAACAGCGCCTCTGGCTGTGTAGACAACACTGGGAGATTGACATTTGCTTAGGTTCTACAAACTCAAACGCTCCGAACTGCATACTGAGCTGGTCCGGAGCTGCGCTTGATGTGACGTGTCATAGAAGTTCAGGAACAGCTTAAGCTGTGATTTGATTGACAAGAAGTGGAAGATTGCTGTGAAAGTAAAATTGTTTGAACAATGTGAAAACCTAATGAGCAGTACATCCTTCATGACATGCTTCATAACATGTTAACAAGAGTCATGGTTCAAAAATAGTTCAGAGTTAAAAGTTTATTTAGGAGAACAAGTGATTGTGCTCCTAAAAATGTAAATTTGAGGAGTACAAATGCCAACTGATGAGAAATGTACATACACTCACCTTGGACATGCATTGTTAGGATCGGCTGACCTCATTTATATGATATAGTAAACCTTTTAACTTAAAAGATAAACATCAAGGGTGAGCATTAAGGTTTGGGAAAGAGTCTATTTAGATGGCAATTTACTGTATCAAAATACACAGCATAGACTCATATAACATTGTGCCAAATACTGCATCCAAACAGTCTTTTGTGATTGCAATATTGCTACATTGAAATCATGACGTTGACTTCTATTCAACATATTGTGCGGCTATCGCCCAAATCAAGTGACCAGTTTCCACTAAGAGAAGTGGACAACTCCCATCCATACATGTGCATTATTTGCAGATTGCTGAAGGACATTTAAAATGTTTCAAGGCTCTGTGTTTAAATCAGGGCTTGCATAAATAAATGTTGACTTGTGCACCCAATTCAGAAATCAGTTAAATTGTCTTTAAAAGCCCTAAATGAATATATGTACGCACAGGCTGTATGTGAGTAAAGTTTCCATTGGATCTGTATGTCCATTTTAATACACACTCAAACATCACTTTACGTTATCCACCAATTATCAAGAAGATTTATTATATAAGCTACTTAAAATGTCTTTTACCATTTTATCTCAGAGAGTGCAGAGGATGATGTTCACTTCCAATCCTTTACAGGATTTTAAATGTGATGCAAGCTCTTCATTTTATGTGCAGATTTATAGGGAATATGTGGGGTCATTTTTTTTCCTTTTCCTAGTTATTACTGTTGCTCCTTTCCAGGCAACAGTGAGGGAAGCCTAGTGGAGAATGTCCAGTTATTTCACTGTGGGATCTCCGTATCTATAATTGAATCACTTTAACACTCCTGGCCATTATAGGTGGTGAGGAGCAAAAGGAAAGGATAGTGTTTTTCCAGCTGACATCATAGGCATCCATATTTAGCATGGAGACGAGTCGAACGCTGCACCTGCTCTCAGCACCTGCACTATCTGATTGGATCCACTATAGTGTGTGTGTGTGTGTTTGTCTCTGTGTGCATACAGTTCCTTGATTGCATTTGAGTACGAGTACCACTCTGAGTGTTAACTTCTTTCCACACAAGATACTTAGAAGATCTTAGAATAAAGCATTTTTTTTTTTTGCCAGCAAGCTGCAATGACTCCTATGTCCTTTTTTTTCTTCCCTAAGGCTTTCAGTCCACCATCTGTTTGTTCGAGTGATGGGCGCCTGCAAGTATACATATCTTTGACTGTGTGTGGGCGTGCACATCTGTGTTGGAGTGTGACTTATGTCTAATCGGAAAGCCTTTGGGGTTTAAATGCACATCTTTGGAGCTGTGGAAAACCGTGATTTCACAGCAGACATCTGATTGGCAGTAATGCCTGAGTGTAACCAAACTGCAACACAGTGCCGGTTGCAGCCAAACGTGATTAGAGACAGTAATGATGACAGGGGGTCAGGTTAGTCCGACGCAGAGCAGAAATTATGTTGTGAGTGGCTTGGGAATGGATACATAAGCCTTTTTGAAGGGGATCAAGTAAATATCCAGGATATTCTTATTGGTCTGCAGTAAGACAAGATTAACTGCTAGAGACTCTTGCAGACAAATAACGGTTGCTTTAAAAGACCACACATGCACAGCAGTGGATTTCCTTGTGCCAAGCATTTGAATCTCAACTTTTATGTAACATACTTTCTTTGGGAATTTTATCACAGCAACAAGACAAATTGCATTTGTCGGATGCTCTGAGCTGAACCTGCACAGCTTTCTGGCATCAGCAGTGTGGGGGCAAAAATCATGCAAGAATCACAGTCATTGTCTCTGTAAATGTCAAATTGTCACTTTCTAAAAGTGACAGTCTGACATTTACAACTCTGTTACAATCGGACGGGCACGCACAGGTCAGACAGTAATCAGGTTTCTGTCTTCTCCCACACTGTTTCTGTCTGAAACTATTAGTACAGTACTATAAATTATTTCCAGCAGCTTAAACCCATTTGAACCATTCAGTTCTGTGAACGGTCAGTATTATGATGGCAATGTGAGTGGGTTTAAAGAGATGAGAAGCTCTGATAGGGACTAAAAATTAGGACTATCCGTTTGGATTACAACATTTAAGAAAACAATGTTGCTTCTTTTTAAATTGTGACAAAAACAGCTTGTTTAAAAAGGAGAGGGAGAGGTAATCTGTATTTTCCAGGCACATAGTGCTGTTTTGTAGAACAGTCAAGTAACTACGTAACGTTCAGTTGTTATAAAAATGCTGTATATGTTAAATGTAACATGGCAATGTTACGCCTTGAAAATGTCTTCTGTCTCTTTAAGAAGATCCTATCTTTCCAACACTCCATTTTCAGCACATCATCACAACAATGCTCCTCCATGATGCCATTTACATCTATTCTTAGGAGCGCTCGACTGAGAAGTAGATTATATGATATGCTCAGCCAAACATCTAAGAAGTTAAGTAAGAAAATAAAGCAGAGACGCAAGACCAACAGTATGGACACTCTTCTTTTGTAAAATACATAAAGAAATTCGAAAACACAATTATGTTTCTTGCTTATCCCAAAAATGCAACTAAGGTGCCTTTCAAAACACATTAATCCTTCACATTTTGTCACTTTACAATTACAAATTATAATGTATTATAGAACCACTTTCATATAACCGACACTAAAGTATTGCTTAATTGCGCTTCCATCTATCCATCGTCCCATCAGCTTTGACCAGAAAAATCTTTAAAAAGAAAAGTCATCCCCACAACACGATGCTTCCACCACCATGCGGATGACATTGTCAAAACGAAATGCAGTGTTAGTTTTCCACCTCACATAGCCTTTTGGAGAGACTAAAAAGTACAGTTTGGTCACATCTTAACAGAGCATTTTCTAACATGTTGTGTGTTAGAAAACACACAACATGTGTGTGTAGTGTGTTTTCCACAGAATTTTGACACAGATTGGCTTGTGTCCATCTGCAAACCAGACTTTTTATGGCTTTCCACTGGCCTTGGACTGTGTAGACAATAGCTGAATCTCTACAGAGTTATAGTGGGCCATTTGGCTGTTTCTCCTATGTATTCTTTTGTACTTTATTTCTGTTATGCTTGATGTGTTTCTTGGTCTTTATGATGTTCCTTGTTGACTAATCTTTTCTAATAACCCTTTGAGATCTTCTAAAGACAGCTATTCAAGGGAGGTTACATTGTACACCGATGTACTCTTTGTAGTAATTAGGGGATTTCTGAAGACAACTGCTTGAACTGGATTTTATCCAGGGGTGTTAGGGCTGAGGGCTGGGGAGTGGGGGGTGAAACCAAACTGTGTGAAGCTTGACCCCCTGGTGTTTCATTGAGAAAAGCAAGAACTTTTTCAAATCTAGTAATACCAGACAAGCAAAGAAAAGTGAACACAAACTGTTCTCCCCAATTCACTATTTTTGGGCAGAAAATAAGAGTGACGTGGGGAAAAGGATAGAAATAATAGCAAAGAAAAAAAACTGAGCTCAGTAATTCTTAAACATTTTCATGAGATGCTTACATGTAAAGGAATTGGATGGGGTCAAATCAGAAAAGGTAGACTGTGAGAGAAGTGCGGGAAAGAAATGGCCGACTTGACACAGAAGAACAGTGGGAGAGAGCAGGGGATGACAGAGCCGGATGGAGAAAATGGAAGAAAGAGGATTTATTGGGGCTGCAGGGAAGAGCGTTGGGATCACTCTCTGATGGATTAGAGAAATGCATGGGAAATGGAGGAAAAAAGGGAGGGGAGAGTGTGAAGGGGAAAAAAAGCTTTTTGTCCTCCTCCGGGCAGCTCGAGACTCTAGTATCATTAATGTAGTTGAGAGAAACGTTTTTGCTGAGAACAAGCTTTTACTTAAAGGACACCTGTGGGCATTGCAGATAAAGAAATCAGGCAAGAGCAAAAAAGGGACGGAGATGGGGACAGGGTGACACTCGGGATTAAGGACAGACTTCAAAATTGGACTGTGGACTCTTAAAGCCATCAGTGGGCTGAGAGAGTGCAATAGCATAAGAAGATAATAGCAAAGACAGGAAGTTTAAACTCTTTACTTCACTTCCAGGTTTTTAGGATAAAAGAGAGAGGGACAAAAAATGGTTGCTGTGGGTCAATAAGTTTTTGGACAAATGGCCTCGCTTTGCTTCAGTGTTGCTTTGGATTTCTAGATGTTTGTCAAAGAGTGTGTATATCAACAACAGGAAGGTTCCTTCCTCCATTTTTAATACAAAATAAAAATTTAATGCCTTAGCCAAAGCAGACTTCAGGCTGTGATGACATTCTCTGGTATATTGGTCGGCTCCCACAGAGCCTTACGTTATCCATCCTATTCAGATTCCTTTGTCCATCTCTATCTGTTCAGCACACAGTGAGAGGAGATGGGAAACAAAGACTCTAATTAGTCAAGCAATTAGACTCTTGTTTTGTGTCCTTCCTTCATCCTTTGAATCACATACCAATAGCTGCCTTCTTCTCTTTCATGGCTCATTTGCCCTTCATTTGCTCTTTCATCTTTTCCGCCTCTTTTCATGAAGGAAAGACTATAAAAAATAGCTTTTTAAGCTTATTTGCTGTAATCCCATCTTCATTTTCCTAAGAAAGCAGTTCATTTACGATTTACCACTCCTTCATCTTTCTTTTGACCATTCTTTATCTGTCCATCTCTTTCATCCATCTAACCATCCAACACACACTAGCAAACTCATTTAGTCTCACTGAATTATGAAGGATGAAACGCCTACGTCCAATCCCACAATATAACACGTGGCGATTTTGCTTTAATTCTTAAAGTTTTTGGTGTGTCATTTGTAAAAAAAAAAAAAAAAATAAAAAAATTAAATAGAATAAATCCACCAAGCCTGTAACATCAAACTGGTACTGACATTTCTCTACATTTCCTCCATGACAAGCTGTGGCAGCTGTAAATTGTTTCCTTCATAGCACAAGCTAGAAACAAGGATTTATGGAGACTAATAACAAACTGCAGTGATTGATTGCCATATTTAAAAGTTGGTTTAATTTTTTATTTGAGTCTAAGAAATAAAAAGTCACATAGCCTACACATTTTTTTCCCCTCAGCGTCTGAAGTTGAATCAGACAATAGCCCATGATAGGCTATGGGATATCATCTAGCCCATGATAGATTGGGAAGCCCATGATAGGTTTACTACATTTAACATTTAAGCCTTATATTATTATATTTTTCACAAAGTATCTGATCTTGCACATAGACTCCGGGTATTCTGCCAATTCTGGGAGTGACTTAAAGGGAATTATTCCATGTTTTTAAATTTGAGGATGAATGTTGAGAGTTTTGTTTAGATGAAGCATCAGCTGTTTTTATGTCTGTTTTTGGTGGAACTCTGAGACAGTGTGGCGGCAGACAGAAGCCTCTCAACTCTACCATTAGATTATCCCCCTGATCAAGTCAAATTATGGTCAGACATCCAAAGTGTAATGAAGGGTCAGGAAATGTAATGATGTTTCCTAAAAGCATTAATGTGGTCTGGTCAGGGGTGAAAGCTCCACAAAGTCAAACTATAAAACAAACATTACTCAATTTTAGATTATTAGAAAGAAAGACATAATAAATTGACTTGCTTTAAAAAAAGATTTGTTTGTGCTTTGCCTTTTGGAGAATGTATAATGTCTTGTTTATCAGTTTTTTGTTATTTTGCTTTTTTTACTCCTTTAGTGAAGGAGTGAGCTAAAAGTCATGGTTATAGGAATTTCTTTGTTTGTATCATTTTTGGGAAGGGCAAGTGGGGCAACTAGGAACTTCAAGTGGCACTTAGGTTTGCTGGGTGCAATTTCAACAGCTACACAGACATCCCCTATTTATGAAAGAGTGACCTTTATAGCATACTGTCACTGCTCTCCTGCACCTGCAATGATTTATTGGCTATACAGGAAGCTTGTCAGTGGGATGATACAGCAGAGCTTATGCCCGGTGCAGCACATGACTGCACCCCCTTAGGCCTGTGTCCTTCAGTTCCAACTCAGCCAGCAACATCAAAAAGTAGAAAAGAAAACACACACATCAAATGTTGTTTATTATATTGTGCTTTTTTATTTTCATCAAAGCTAGAAGAAGATGGGTAAGTGTACTGCCTTAAATCCGAACGGAAAGACAAATTTTCATTGCTGAAAATTCTTAAGTTACTACACTGAAGCAAACGTAATGTTTGTAGGACATATTTTCTCCTTTATCCAGTTAAAGTGCTGTTCCATTGTTCAGAAGATAGTCTTCGTATAAAAGCCAAACAGTCTACCAAATGTTGTTTGCTGGAGCATTTGATGAGCTCATAGATCTACGCATAGAAGTCAAGCAGTTGGTTATGACTGTGTTTACGTCTGTTTTGGGAGTCAATGTTGTGTGAAGAAATGCTATGTCCTTCATTCCACAACCGAAGTCTGGCCAATTGTATCAAAAATTGTTTTATATGAATAAACCATTGTTTGTTTTATGTGCATATTAAATTGATTTGGGAAAAAGGGGATACATGGGGAACCTTCAAATTATTCTCAGAGAAACAGCTGTGAACTGGATGAGTAAAAAAATGTTATTTATTTGGAACATCGATTTTCTTCATCAGGCTCTAAAGGAGTGGGGGGGTTTTTATTCAGGATTCAATAAAGCTGCTGCTCACAGTCATACTTTAGCATTTTGCCCCTAGCATAGAATTATTTCCTAAGCACATCTTCCTCCATTCCACAGAAGCATAATTTTTGTTGTGGTTTTACGGTTAAATTATTCGGTTAAAGGATTTTAAAGCCTGATAAAACTACTTTGGTGGGGGGGGCTTTCGGAGGCCGAGAGTAAGCAGGTTGTATTATATCAAAATAAACACTCACTGATAACTCACTGGTGTGTCAATAAAAATCATAGCTGAAGAAATCAAAAAAAGCTTATAATTATTCTTAAACAGCAGGTTAAGTTAAAAACAAAATTCAATAAAAGCAGAATATAATGACCATGACCTTTTATAATATTAGAATATTCCTCATGCTTGAGAGAAAAAAAACAATCTAATGAGGTAGCGGGAACAGGGGTCATCGGGATCCCTTAGGAAGTGTCTATTGGTTATAAGTACAGCTACGTTTATGTGCTACTACTTAAAAAAATAATCAAAATAATTTTTTAGTAAATCTAAAATACATTTCTGTAATCGAGGAGGAAATTGCAGAGAACCAATCTTCACTAAACTTGTTCTTGTACTCGTCACATTTACTTACGTTTAAAATGAGATTTTATTTTAGAGTGTATTCTAATATAATCTAACTGTATCGTTTTCTGTTTTCCCTGTAGCCTGATATCATCCAGGCGATACTATTTTGAGATTCTTCACAAGCAAGATGACAAGGGATCAGACCACGTGGAGGTTGGGGTAAGTTATCGCATAATTTCTTCTATATTTTTATTAGTATTATTATTCCTCACAGCTGTTGTTAATCAGAATTCATGGCTTTCTGTTTAGATACACACTTATGTTAATCTACAAGGTCATCTAAAAGTTTCCAGGCGAACAAATAGAAATCAACCCGTTTAGACTGAGCTGATGAGAACTGGCTCATTTTACTCATTAGATCATTTGATCTCAGCTATTCAAATACTCAGCCTTTGGTAGGCTTAGCATTCTTTGCCTATCAAAGAATGCAAAGCACAGCATTTTTAACACACTTCTTCTTTTTCCTTTATTTTTATTGTCAGTCTTCCACAAGACCTTAATATTTTGTCCTGTCTTCTATTTGATCCAATGCACCATTTTCTCCGCAGAGTGGTGTCTCCACCTTAGGCAAGGCTCCAACTGGAACTTAACTTCAAGATGAAGTGTCGAACAAAAGCCCACATCCCTTATATAACCTTTTGTTCTGAGTATGTAGGCAGGTGGCAAGAAGAGATCACTTAGGTGTGAATGTAGGAAATATCTTTTAACTAGATTTGAGTTATTATAATCCTTGTCAGCAGTTGGCATAACACCAACGGTGTCAGTGTGATAGATCTTCTCCTTCTGTAGTTTTTTTCATGTTTTGTCATCCTGAAAATTAGTCATATTTTCCCTACTTACATTTTTATGTATTTTACTGCTTACATTCCTTTTGTGACTTTTTTTCAGCTATATACTCATTTCCGTTTTGTTTGTAAAGTCTAAGATTCAGAAAGTTCTTTTTTTTCTGTGATGTTCTCTGAATTTCTTTTCTCATATTGATTAGGATGATGCAAAGCTCTGTGATGACAGACAGATCATACGGGAAACTGGTTTCTAATAAGATGATACAACAGCCAAAGGAGAACAGAAAGTTGCTTAGTTGTTTGTAAACTCTTTGGGAATTTTGTTTGAGTTCTGTGAAGTATAGTTTAGATTGGGCTTAAAAATCCAACCTGACCCGGACAGATTCCATCCACACTCTGTCTGAACTCAATACAGCCCGACTAATTAACTCTAGTTAGAGCTCAGAACCTGAAGTAAACCCAACACAATATTTTAAGCTGTTAACAATATCAATTCTTCATAATCATGTTACTTAACTAAAAGTAAAAAGTAGATTGAAATAAAACTACTCCCATTTTTTTCCCCCATAAAGTTACTACTCGCCTCTGGTCATTCAAAGTTTCTTCAAATTGTTAATTAAACTGAACAGCATTTGTCTGCTGCCTGCCTTATGACTTGATTGCAGGTCAGGTTATCCAGACAGTTAAACGTAAGAATATTTTTGCAAGTACTTTTTGTCACTCTTTGTCTAAGCCTTCATGATAGAAATATCACCAGAACAGGAAGCTTGTAACAAACTGATGATTTGAGGTCACATTTCGACTCTTAATATCATCTAAAAAGAACAAACTTCCCTCCACCAGTGGCAAGTACATTTACTGTCGACAGGACAGAGAAGTATGTTGTTGTGCACGTCAGTACTGCAAAATAAAAAAGTTGCAGCCTTTGGTAAATGGTAAATGTTCCTCCATACTGCAGCAAGGTGTATCGAATAAGAACAGTCTTTCTGTGGTTTCCCCACAGTGACTAGTACATTCTTCTTTACAAAGGTGTTTCATCACTGGATCTCGCTCTGCTTCATCTACATTTCACCGCATTGTCCCAAGATAAGTTTGACTCACATTGCATCTTTGTGGTGCTGACAGCAAAACAGTCTAACGGACCACATTGAGAACAGCACATGTTGTTTAATGTGGTGAACAAAAGAACAGAGGAATGGTGTATGTAACAAATCAGTTGCATTTTGTAGGTACAATTCAGCAGAGTTTAAGAAATGGGTTGAGAATCACTGATCTAGAGTAGATGTCTGATCCAATTTGAGGGAGATCCTATATTTTGGGGGAGGATGCACCAGAATAATAGTAATTAAAAAAAATAAATTAAAATAATTCATCTCAGCTTGGTCAGCTTAACATTAATGGTTCTGGTCAACTAATACATGGTATGCAAAATATCTGGACTGAATATTGAATTGTATGAAATAGAATTCGCAATTCAGTCCTTACCATCTTTTCAGGTAAGACTGAAAAGATGGTAAGATAATATTTTTCAGCAAAAGTGGATCTATCATTTACAGCTTTTTAAAATGCAAGTTATTCTTGAGGTTATGTCTGAGCAACAGGCACTTCATTGTAGTAATCTTTAAAAGGTTGTGTGTATATGTAGCAACTCCTATTTATTTGGCTAAGAAAAGGTTTAAAAGTGCTTGCTCTAAGCATAAATGTCATTCACTCTGATATCTTAACCAGAATGCTTTATTTGACCTTCTCTTGGCAGACTTTAGTTTAAAGAAACCAGGTGAATACATTTTGTCTGACTGGAATGTAATAACGTTTTGAAGCTGCCCAGTCAGAGTCCTGACTTCGGTCTGATAAAAGAATGATGAAACGACACATTCCAACCCAAAAGACTTGGAGCCCCGTGCCAACAGTAAATCTTCACACTACCAGTGGAAGCATGGGAAGAGCTGATTGGCAATTTTAAGAAAGATTTGATAGCTGGGATGCCAGTAAAGATTTTTCCCAATAATTAAGAGGGCTATACATAATTTTTTTTATGGATTATCAAAATCTAAATACAAATATCGATGGTACAGGGCTTTGTTTAAAAAAACGTATGAAGAATAATTTAAACAAAATATGTTTTCCTAACATTTTAATCGCTTCATATTAAATTAAAAAGAAAATGGAGCAAAGAAAATGTAGCTAACAAAAAAATAAATACTGAGAAGTAATAATTTCCACGTAGAAATGCACAACATTCAGTTTTTTGCTTTTATTTTCTTAAGCGAAACGCTCAGCGTGTTTTCAAAATAGATTGGTCCAAGTAGATAAAGTGTAATGAATATAAAAGTCAGCAAGTTGAAATTATATGCTTGGTTGTGTGTGTGTGTGTGTGTGTGTATGAATGTGCCGTCTGAGTAAGGCTTTCGTATGTGATTTAACAGTGGAATACATTTTATACCTCGACAAAAATAGCAGATTTACTGTGACCAGCCCACAACAGCATAAGCCCAGGGCTCACATAAATCTGCAGATACCCAGGCCTTCATTTGTTAAAGAGCAGATAGTGGGAATTCATTGCTTTTTTCCCCCCTCTATACAACGTGTTCTCCCTAAAGCTGTGATTGTACAGTCAAAGATGGGCTTGTAATCAAGGAATGTATTTGTTAAGCAGCTCGTCCTTTGAACACTTGAAACATGCTGTATTAAAAGAGATTCTGAGAGTTTGGGCCTGAAACTAAGAAGGAAACATTCATGTTATGATAGGCTTCTTTCTGTTTTGGTGCATTTAGTATTTAAGAAGGCTAGCTGCTAAAAGGTGGAACATAAATAATGAATCAAAAAGGGACCATTTTAAAGTGCCCAAGTTACTTGGACTCAAATGCATATTTTGTAGGAGCAGTGGGGATTCTGCCCTTTGGCTGTACCTATCCAGTGCAGTCACCTGCCTCAACCCTTTCCCCAATTAACTTCAAATAAAGTAATATTTTTTGTTAGAGTTATAGGTGGCTGCTTAACATGATAAATCATTCCATGAGCTGCGGTTTCATTAACTTTCTTAATTACCATCTGGATCTTTGTCAGTGAAACACAGGACCTTTTCCACCAGCCTAATGGAAAACATCTACTGATCGCAGCCTGACAGGACGACGGAGTGTTGCCCATTAAACAGAATGATTGAGGGGATGACAGAGGAGAAGAAAGCAACACTTTAATTAGCAATGGCAACTTTATGGACAGGCAGCGGTGTGAGGTTTAGATGCAGGATTTTAATGGCCCTGTTTTAGGACTCCTACTGGGCCAAATCCCAGACTGATGGACCGAATATTACTCTCCTTCCACTGTTGCACTTACACAGGCTCAGCTGCACAGTCATGGCCACAAAGACCTTTCAGTATCTAGTATGAAATTTCCCTCGGTATAAATCAGCAGTACTAAAAGTGATCTGCAACCAGGTGTTTAAATACAATGAGCATCTCGTTCTTTTAACAGGAATTTGCTTTACTTTTTTTATGATTTATCCCAGGCTAATTAGGTCATTAAAAAAAGTAGTTGTTTTTTTTCCTTTGGTTGGATCAAGGTTTTCAGATCTGAAATTTGTTCGAATACAGTTTACATCACCTTTTTATGCAAATTTTTACATTAATACATAACACATTTCAATACTCCACCAAAAGAAATCTTTTGCTTTTTGTTGCTAAATTACTGATCTTTCTATTTAAGCCACCTCATGATAATGAGATGACTTTACATTTATTTACCCTACATATAAATTTCCAGCTGTTATTTGTCGTCAGAACAGTCTACATGTACAATATTGATCCTATGCATTAACAGGTTCTTAAGCTCTAAATATTTGTGAAATTTGATTTTTCAGACATTTTTTCCAGCTCTAGTGAGATGGGGGGGATATTTTAGATATTATTTCCTGCCTTAATATATATCTATATATAAGAAGATCTAGGTGTCCATGAGCAAAGTTTTGGGTTGCTTTGGTTCATTCTTTTTCTCTGTGTGCTATTCTTGCCATCCATCCATTCTATTATTCATCCATCTGTGCGTCCATCCACTGCAGTCATTAAAACTTATTATTGACTATTTTTGAGATGTCAACCACATTAGGCTTCCTATAAACTTTTGCATTTGCTAAATGTGCCAAAAAAAATGAATAGCAGATGATCTGTCACACAAACCATACACTTCCACACTCCACCGAAAGGAGGCAGGTGGTCTGCCACAACAATAGCCATGCACTGCAGGACTCCAATCTTGGCTCATTTATTTCATAGCACCAAGGCGATGTTTCATCAAACAGGTGCAGTGTGCAAGTCCTACATCCCACACATGCTTAACTGTTCTTAGCCAGGGCACTTAACCCCAGGCTTTTTGCCAATTCGCAGCATCTGTTTACTGATTTGGGTGTATTTGTGTGTTGAAATAGGTAAATATGATGCTAAAGCATATTAAGGGGTCAGTAAGAGTAGAAATTAATTTGTAAGTGCCGTCCATTTAACGCTGAAAGGTGTTTATGAGGCTTGATTCCAGTCATACACCCATTTAAATCTAGAATTCACTTTTCTTCACACTAGTATTGGCTCATATAAAGAAATCCTCCCTCAAAACATATCTTTAGCATTACTCAGGTTCCTGTCATGAGCAGACCAAACAGACCTTGTACAGTTTGTTCACTCCTTGGACAGACTTGGATAGAGTTTCAATCTAGTGGTGTTCATTTGTTTCTCTTGATGGTGCCGAATGAACAAAAACCTTTTCCAGAGAAAGACATTTTTGCTCCAGAATTGACCAAAAGACTATTTTCCATCTGTTGTTCCTGGACAACACTCAATTCCTCCTGCTAAAAACAAAGCTATGCAAACAAAGTTAAAATAATTTGACTACACACGCTTTGTCAATAAACAAAACAAATTCAATCAATACAAGCAATAAATACAAGACAAGGAAACTCTAACACAATTATCGTAAAAAATATAAAAGGTAATTAAAGCTATAAAACAAGCTACTCTTTCCACACTAGTGAGAAGGAGTGCACTTTTTTTCTTTTTGGTCTACATATAGATTTTATCTGTCACTGTCTTTTAGCAAGGTGGGGGAAGACAGTCAGATTTCAAGTGGTTATGAACACTTTTCTTGTCCTGTTTGTTCATTACAGTAGTTTTGTTGTTTAATAAAGAGGAAGAAAAATACAAGTAAAAAAAAATCTTCTGACTGGCATAAAAGTTGTTTTACAGTGCTGTTTTCTCCTGATTACTTGACAGTAGTTACAATGAAGCGTCACTCCAAACAACTGAAGTAAGTAAGGAGTGAGATAAATGCTTTGCTATACTAATTGTTCTTTCATTAGCGTGTTAATTGTCACTTTGCTTTCTTTGCACCACAGCTGCAAGATGTAATTCTTGGCTTGTTAGCAGCATGTCATTCCCAGCCAGGAACTGTTATTCAGTTCTTCATCTGAAACATGGTGGACACTCACATGTGGTCCTCTTTCTTCTGCCCAACCACCCATAAGTTACATGAAAACAGATTACTTTTTTTTAAAAAATGATGACTATTAGAGAGAGATATATAGGCACCCTTCTGTCAAATTTTAATCGGAGTTTGATGGATTAAAACCCTAATTAATTCCTTTTAATTTCCAGTGTCAAATTACATCCCCTTCCCTCTCCCATCCTCCCATCCGGTGACAGGATAAACATTCCTTGGACATCTGTTATTTTGATCGATGCAGCACATTGTTGTTGTTTTTTTGGGTAGTTACCTCTGGTTTTTCTCACTAAGTCAATTGTGTTTGTGCATGTGTGTCCGGTTTTAAAACAAAATGCGGGACAGACCTCACCCGTCAGGATGAGCTGAGGTCATTGTGCTCATCGGTTATCAGCTCTCAGGATTTGCGCAGGAGAGGGCAGAAGGCTGGACAGGGGTTGACCCCCCTGACCCCGCAATGTGTGTGTGTGTGTGCGTGTGCGCATGCGCATCCCTGCGTAAGAGTAAACACATACCTCTAAAGAAAACCTAGAGTTTAACTGTTTTACTGCATTATTTATGGTAGCACGATTAGTCAATGCTGACTATGAGTTTGTCATTTCCTTCATCACTTTAATTTGATGATTTTTTTCTATAACACTTGCTAATGTGATACGTTTCAGAAAATGTTACTCATTGGTACAAGTACTTCTTGAGAATATGTAACACTTGCTAGTGTGATACATTTCAGTAAATGTTTCTCATTTGTACATGTAGTTCTTAAGAATACTTTTGAAACTCAGATTTTTTTTTTTTCTGTAATACTTGCTAGTGTGATACATGTCAGTAAAAGTTCCTCGTCTGTAATTTTATTTCTTAGGAATATGTGATGGGGACTAAACAGGCTGAGGTGAGGATACTCTTATTTAACTTTCAGGTTTCCCCAAAGTTGAAAGTTTTTTTACATTGCACAACCACGCTCCAAGAGTTGTATTTAAACCAACATTTACTATTTTGGAGAAAGCATGAAGCAGTGGGAAGATCAGTGTTGATTCAACAGCAGGAAAAAAACTGAATGAAAGTAGCATTTACAATGACGCGAGGACAAATTCTGGAAATGGAGTGATGTTAGAGGTTGTTTTTCACTTTAACTGCGGAAAGATAAAAGTTACATTTGAGGAACCTCACGTAGGCCTGTTTACTACCAGTCACATATTCTTAAGAACTACATGTACAAATGAGAAACATTTACTGAAATGTATCACACTAGCAAGTGTTACATATTCTTAAGAAGTACTTGTACCAATGAGTAACATTTGTATCACACTAGCAAGTGTGATACAATACAGAAATTTGACACCGGAAATTAAAAGGAATTAATTAGGGTCTTTAATCCATCAAACTACGATTAAAATTTGACAGAAGGGTGCCTATATATCTCTCTACTATTGTTTAGCAGTCCTCTATTCTTTTCTTCACACACACATCTTTAAATGTTTTTAAGCTTTAAGATCAAAGATTATCAGATAACTGCATCTCTACCTTTTTAAAAATGTAAAAGGTAGATATTCCATCTGTACTAAGATTAAAAACCTTAGTACAGATGGAATCCAAATGTACTAAGACTGAGGTAGGATGTATCCTTTGTTACAACAAAAATTATAAATCTCTAAAAAATACTTTACAGCTTTCTATCTATCAACCATTTTTGTCAGAGATTAGCCTCTAATGATTTTTATTTTAATGGCCTAGTAAGAATAAGACAGTAGTAAACACAGCAATAGAAACTACTATCCTGGTTAAGTGACTTATCTGCTTTGCTTTTACAACTTCAAAATAAATCTTTGTCATAACATTTTAATAATAGGTTAACTAGATTTATCGGTAGATATAATGTCTTATGTTTATAGTCAAAACTTCTATTATAAATAAAGGTTAAAGAAAATAGATGGATTTCTTTCTGGTTCACTTTTATACTTTCTCTTGGGCCAGTGCCATCAGGTTTGTTGACGTCTTACTCTGCTGACTCCCACAGTTATTTTATTTTATTTCAGTTTTGTGTTTACGCTCTGTTGCTTCAGGCCCAATGCCAACTTTTTGAAAGCAGAGTTTAGGCGATAATTGGTATACCTCATACCTCTCTGCCCTTCATGGAGCATGCAGATATTACCAAGAATTACACAGTTATAATTAAAGTTGTTCTAGACGTTCCTGGCAAACATTTGGTTTTTCAAATCTGTCAGATATCTTTACTTTCTGTTAATTTTGATCTCAAGTGAATATTAGGAAACCAACTTCAGCTCCTCTGGCTTGTTGGAAGTTTAATTAAAGGAACCATATTCTTCAGTGAACTTCAGTCAGTTCTGTCAGAGATTAAAAGTTCTGATTATTAAAATGTAAATAACCCATCTGAGTGTGTCCATAAAAAGAGAAGAAAAGTCAATTATATATATATATATATAGCGTACTTATTTTCCTTTTGGATATTTAAACTATTTTTTAATTTAATTGGATTTGAATAAGACGATGAGAAGGAGGAATTCCCTGGCTTCTTTCACCACTCTGTGATGAGGATCAGCATAAACTCTTTGGCCGACTTTTCTAGTAATAACCAACCTTCATGTCAGTGCAGTGTCTTGGCTAAGTGAGACAACCCCGAGGCTAAATTGTGCCTTTTCTTTCAACATTTTGTGCTCTTTAATATTTCCCCGTTGATAATGGTTCTCTTTTCTCTCTGTTGAACTTTAAGAAGCACTTAGATTTCTTCCTCTTGCTGCTTCCCCTCAAACACGGCTTTACATAAAAATACATCCAGAAACAAGTAACATAAATACATTATATATATATATAAAAAAAACATATTTGTTTCTCGTTGTTTGACATTAAAGCAAATAAGATTTGAATTTGTTTTCACTAGCAAATTCTGGATTCTACATGTATTCTCTTATTATGAAGTGAAAATACATTTGAAGCTGTGTAACTTGGGTCAAACGTTCTGGGTGTTCTTCCACAAGCATTTCAAATTGTTTTCCATTCCCAGTAGTAGTCCAATTCTTACCGACAGAATTGGTTTAAGTGAGTCAGTTTGTAGGTCATTTTTTGCTTGTCCACCCCTTTTCAGCTCTTCCTACAAATTTTCTATGTGAATAGACCCCAAGCTTTTTGATGGCAGTTATTTCAGCTTGCAGTGTGGCAAGATATTTCTGCTGAGGACCAGAGAAAGATTTAAAACATGGACATACTGGTTAGGATAGGTTTTTTTTCCTCTGATAATCTCAATTCTGATTTGAATTTTGTATTTTCATGGATTATCTTTATGTGATAGTTGTTTGACAATCTGAAAAATGAGTACCAAAAAAGCAAAAACAAAAAATCTATAAGGAGGCAAATATGTTTTCACTGCACTGTACACACCTGAGATAACTCTGTAATTGACAAGCTATCCATTACAGAGTGCTGGGCCTCCGCTTACTCAAGCTGATCAGACCATATCAGTATCTGCATTCATTGCTTTGGAGACCATCATTGGCTGATATCACCCCCGCAGTAAAACTCTGCGCTGGAAAGATAAGATTTGTCTTTGGAGTGTAACCTCTGATGGAGGCACACATGCGTGAACTGTTCTTTATCATTCTCTTTGGATAGAGGAAGGACTTTTGAAACCTTCGAAGTGTAACCTGAAGAACTATTAAGAATTCCTGTCTGTGCGTTCAGCTTTTTTAAAGCTCTGAACGGCCTGAGCTGAGAATTGGGCCGAGCTGAGAACGGCCCGAGCTTCTGCTGTCTAGCACACAGCAGAAGCTCGTTGGGAGCAGCCTCAGGACCGAGTCGACTTGTAGTTCCCTTCTTTGTGCGTGCAAATCAGCAAACAAGCCAATGCCTTTCCCCAAAGACTCTTATAGCTGTTTTAGCTATTGAACTTTTTTTGTGGATTGTGGAGATTGTTTCAATCTACCTGAGGTTGATCACCCCAAAATAATACTAATACTAATAATAATAATAATATTCACGTGTCTGGGATTTGACAAATTAAATAAGATGATTTAGTCATCTGTTTTATATTTGCTTAATGCTTCTTATTGAAGACATGCTGTTAAAATGCTTGGTTTAAACTGCCACATGTTCAAACTATTGTACTCAACATAACGTGCATTGAGCAATTAATTGATGTCAGTGTTTCATTTTGTTCATCATAATCCATTAGGGATTTGATCCTTTACTCTTTACTCAGTTTTCTTCCTCTCTCCTCAGTAGTTTGAGGCATGCTGGTAGTTTAAGTGTAGAGTTATTGACAGAATGTTTGGACTGTTAGGTTGAGCTAGTTTGTTAATAAATATTCAGACTTTCTTGGAAAGGAAAGTGTCTGTGATCCATCTGGTGTCTGTGTGAGGAGGGTCTGCTGTCCGTTGAATTCATTTATTTCTGATGATTCCGGGTAATCTGGATGGTACCCCAAATCAATTAAAGAAGCTCTTACTTTATCAATAATTTCATCAATAATAAATTATTAATCATAAATTTTAAAAATGACATAAGTCAAGCATTGTCACAATTCTCGTTTCCCCAACAATACACAGCTATGGGAAACAAAAGACCATAAAAATCAACAAATGATTACAGTACATGCCATACATGTAACATAAAGAGAAGGTGGAAGCTTTTTGGGCTTACCAGAATGGAGATAACAGCAGCTATTAATGTTTTGTCCAGTTTCTCCTTAATGATTGATGACTGGAAATGCAGTAGCTGTTTCTGCCTGTGTGCGACAACCCTCGAGGTTGTATTAAAAACACTACAGCGCTCTGCACTTTTGTTGTGTTGTCGTGACAGTTGGGTAAAAGCAAACCTTTCCAAAAATCATTTGTTGCTTTAACTTCTTTGTCCTCTTTTGACTTTACCGGCTCACTTTTCAAGACAGAAATAATGACAAAATGGTGAAGCCTTTTGAGGCCGGTAGAGCTGCACCCTGCTGCGACTCAGCGTGACGTTGCCGCGGTGCCCTTGTTTGATGTTCCTATGTTTATGTCCTTCTGTGGGCACCGTATGGGTGCCTCAGTGTCACCACATCAACATGGCTGTGAACTACTGATATGAGCTTAAGATGCTGTATGGGAGAACATAACTTGTTGTTTATGAAATGCCCCTTAATCTAAGTGGGAGGTTGTTGTGTACAAACACTATTCTGGGAGTATTTGCATAGGGCCTGAGGTGGGTGTTTATATTTATACTCTCTAAGGAAAGGTTGGAAAATGACCTGTCTCCCATGATTACATCCTTGGTAAATAGAAGTGACGAGGTAATTGTGAAATCTATTTAGGAGAATTGTTGCCTGTCTCTCTTCCTTCCTCTCTCTGGTTCAGGTCATTAGTTGATTCCCGTATATTTTTTCCTCTCCTCTCCACTCTTTGTCATCTTTTTTCATGTTCTTGTTTTGTTCACAGTCTGTTTTCATTTTTCTCGTTTACTCCCTTCCCTAGCTCTTTACAGCGCCAGATTTCATACTCTAGCTGGAAAATGTTTCAGTCTGCTGTCTCTGCTCTCGCAGAATAAGTGAATTTGTAGAAAAAAACTCAGCATCAGCCGAATCCTGTGATTTTTAAATACTCAGTCACAGAGAGAATGTCACTTAGCTGACAAAGCGCCATGAGTGATTCCTGTTCAGTTTCATGCTCTACGTGTTCGGGTTGTGTTCTTACGCAGTTGCCTTTCTTGTGTGTCTCATTCAGTGGCGGCCGTTCCTCCCAGGTCTGAAGTATGAAGTGATAGACTCTGCTTACATCTCCCTCTACACAGGTAAGATCTTTTCATTTCTACTAATACAAAAACCTTTCATTTCAGTTTATTTATGACCAATTTTTAAAAAGCAAAATTAAGATTTGGTTCAGTTTTGTTTGTTTGACTTTTAAACAACAATGGGCTTGCTTACCATTATAATATTTTGAATGTTTTTTGTTATACCTGGTCCTTTTTTTGCTTACATTTAATCTTATCACACATAGAAACAATTAGAAATTTAGGCCTATGTGTTGAAATTTCAACAGAACTAGGTTGGTTTATTGTCTGTCTGTTAAATATTTAAAGACTCAATTTCAGTTTTCTGGCAGCGTTCAGCAGATGATAAAAAAATATATATCTTAAAAGCTATAAATATAGGATTACACTGTGGCTATAAAAACATCTATAGCAGGGTTTTTCACATACAATACATAATCCAGAGGTGTCATTTGATGTGGCCGACACCGCACGTGCTCTACCTGCGTCGTGGTATTTGCTGCAAAGTTAAGAACTCTGCACTCTGAGTAGGTGTTTAACCTAAGCAGCACCAAGAATAGTAATGTGTCATAAGGCATCAGTTACACTGAAAGCGGAAAATGCCTGCTGCTCCAGAAGTGATGCGCAGAGTTGTCAACTTGAGCAAAACCGCAGTGTTGCTTGGCTGTGAGCCAAACCCCGCAGCCTTGTTTATGACGAGCTGTGACAGAGAAGAATGAGGCCTCGTACATCTTAAGAGGTCACACGCTGGATTCAGGCATTACCTTCTCATCATCTTCCAGCAGCCATCCATCCTGTCCTCCTGTGTCACACCCTCTCTCCTCACTTGCTTACGTTATGTACACAGACCAGAAAGTGTCTGAGATTTATTCATGTTTGTGAAATTATGCCACCATGTGTGGGTTCATATGTATGCTTGGCACAATTTAAGAACAAGAGCGGGAAGTTATATCAAACTAATTCTATTAGGTTTTCATTTTGAATAAAATTAAACCTTAAGAAATATCCTTTTTAGGACAGCCTATTAAAGATTCACATTAGGTCTCATGAATGTAAGTCAAATTGGTTTCCTTTCAATATAAAAAAGGATTTTTATCGTTTTATCTTGAAAATTAAACCTAAAAATGCAAAACAGTAGATAGCTTTCCAATGCAATGGAAGCAATGAACTTGAAGAGCACTCTAAATAAGAAAATTCTGTAATTTCCTGCAATTATCTTTTCTGATCTTGCCAGAAATAGTAGAGCTGATTTAAACAGGATGCTTTTGCAGCATGCAGATATTATGCATATTCTCTAAATTGTCATTCAGATTGCCATTTCATGAACTAATGTGTTAGCTAATCCAAACTTTAGATCTGTGTTTGGGATTATTATCTTGTTGTAACATTCAAAAATGTCCAAGTTTTAACCATCTAGTTGTCAATTTGAGGTGAAATTGAAGAATGTCATTGTTTCACCCAGTTTGTGACATCTAAGAGTACCACTGGAAGCCCCCAGCATAATGCTACATCTACATGCCAGTTTACAAAGTTCTTCTCCTCACATTGACTTCTCCAAACCCTAAAAAGTGCCAAATTTGGACCTGGTGTTTTTGTTGTTGTTGTTGTTGTTGTTGTTGTTGTTGCTCCAATGAAGAAAAGAAATCCCCAACAAAATCTGAAGTTTCCTACTTCAAGACATAAGCAGTGAAGTGATTAAAAAGTCTTATTGTCAAACAAAAAGAAGCTTACAAAGGCTTACTTTATACACATGCACACCCACACAGGGTATTGCACAGTTGACCCTTTAGAGCAGTGTTTCCCAACCCTGTTCCTGCTTTAATGTGCCTGATTCAACTGATTGCAGTTCAACAAAAGCCTGTTAATCAGTCATCAATTGAAATCAGCTGGACTGAAGCAAGAAAATACCTAAAACATGCAGGGCAGCGTGCCTTGAGGACCAGGGTTGGGGAACACTCCTTTAGAGGATGAAAATGGTGCTGACCACCCTGTTAATTACAAATCATGTCTTCCATCAGGTCTTGCTCCCATTAATTGCACATTCTCTCTCCTCCTTCCCTGCTATTGATTGCTGTTACTATGACTGCTCTGTTCTGGATTTCTTTTGACCTCCAGATTATGTTTCAATGTTTCTCTTTTTTTTTTTTCGCTACTGTTGTTCTTTATTCATCAGATTACTTTTTTCTTCTCATCTTCCTCCTGCTAGCTTTTTGACCTTAGGCACCCGGTCAATAACTGACATTGACAGGATTTATTGATTAGAAGGAAACTTTGTAACAGACAAAATCACATTGATAACAAAACCAACAGAGTAATGATTTATTTTTCCCAGATGAGTCCAGTCTGAAGATGAACAGTGTGGATCACATCCCTCAGACTTTGGCCAGTCACATCCATCTCCCAGCAGAGTTTCGGCCACAGGGTCTGGAAGGAGACATTATCACACCGCATGGAGCTGATATGCTGAGGCCAGACCCCAGGGATACTTTCTACAGCAGTATGTCTGCCATTCAGAATTTTACCCTGTTTACCTTTTCCATAACGTTTCATCCTGAATTTCTGGCTTCTTATTTCCTCTTCCTGACTAATTAACTGCATGGTTCCCAGCAGACTCCTTACTGTATTCATGATTTCTGTAATTTAATCAAACTGTTGGCATTTCTTTTTATGTTCCCTACTTTTTATATTTTCCACTTTTGACCCTCTTGACTCATAATGACTTTATGTAAATTTCAAGTCACATAATTGTTTTGCAAACTGTAGAGTCATTTCTGTCTCTCTCTTCAGCCCCAATGATTGACCACACTCGGCTGCAAAATGTTCTTCCAGCCTGTCTCTACTCTCCAACCTATGTGGTCAAAGATTTTCCCATCGCCCGATACCAAGGCCTTCAGTTTGTAAGTCAAAAAGAAGTGTTATGTGTTTTTGTCTTAATAGATGAGATTGTGGACTTTATTGCAGATAAATGTGACCAAAGTTAAAGTTTGATTTAATCAGAACCCAAAGCAATTTCTCATGGGATCTGAGGAGATTTTGGACAGGTCTGGATGTTTTATTTGGAAGGAAATGCTTATGGTCAAGTCATATTTGTCACATGCAGTAAGTAGGCAGGGAGACATTTCAGTTTTACTGTCAGGAATTTTAGCAGCTCTCAGTTTCAGTATTGTTTTTCATCTTGATACAGTTGGCTGGGCTTCATTTGATTGATACATTTTACCATCTTCCTTTATGAACTGAATTTGATTGCACATTATATTAAAAAAGACCAAATCAAAAATATAATTGTTTTTAATTTGTCTTAATGGTTGGATTAAATTGATTTAGTTATACATTTCCATATATGAATTAAACCTGTTAGTCTTGTAAAGTGGTCTTCGATTAAATTTGATTAAAATTTAATAAGTATTTTTTTTTTTTTTTTATAATGTCGGTGTTTCATAAACCACTGTTTCAGCATTCTAACTACACCTTTATTTAGGAGTTCTGAAACTGAATCCAAACCAAGGGCACAAAACAGAAAGAAATAGGAGCACATAAATTATGTAGGCGTGAACATAAACACAAAATCAACAAACTCTTTGTGTCAATTTGTAAAAGTGGCAATTATTGCGCTCTACTCCCCTCTGTGGGAGTACAGATGTTACTGCAACAGATGTAAACATGGGAAGTGTTCTATCGAAATACAATTGCAGCTAATAGTATTAATCTTGTTACTGTATTTGCAAGAAAATCAACTGTTTTAATCTCTCTCTTTTTTTTGACAAAGTCACAACTAATTTGAAGTTTGAAGATTTAAAGTGATTTAAAGTGGGCATGTTAGAAAGAGGAAGATATCAACTGTCCCCATCAAATATCTGAGGAGAAAGGTGGCTTAAAGGACTTTTTACATCACAATTGTGTCCTGGCACAAAAAAGTCAGCTCCACTCTGCCCGCTGCTTATTAAACAAGTCAAGGGGCTTTTGCGATTCTGTTCTGGGTACGCATAAATTAAAACAGGAATGTTTCGATTCAGTGGATCAGTGGTTAGCCCACAGGAGGAAGAATGAAGCTTCCCCCAGAAAGAACACCATGCCTACAGAGATGCTTTGCAATGGCTTGGAGAAGCTCTGGGGCTGCTTTGCTTCCATTAGTGCTGAAAACCTACATGGTGGGGATTCAGTCAAGTATCAGGGAATCCTATGAGAAAATTCCATGCCATCTGTGAGGGATACTTATAGGCTTATACCATCAAGTAGGACAGTGATTTCAGTCATATTTCAAATTCCACCAAAGCTTGATTTCAGTAGAAATCCTGAAAGACACAAGAGTATTCATTATAGTTGTGTGACTTGAAACATAGTCAAAATTTCTGGTGAGATGTAAAAAAGATGGTTACAGGATACAAAGTCAATAATATTAATGAATTTAAGGCCTTTGTCTTAAATTCACTCAAATTCTTCATGTATGTTCTGTGGCTGTTCTGCAGCTTTGAATCAGTGTTTGGTTACTTGTAGATTAGATGCGATGCTTAAACGGTTAATAATTAATCACTTAGATTTAAACTTCCTTTTGAATTAAATGTAAAACAGCTAAAATTTCAAAATATCTTCTTGAACAAGCATTTATTCAATAATAAAGTTGTGTATGACAGTCTGGACTGAGATGTGACTCTTTTTCAGGTCTACCTATCTTTTGTCTACCCTAACGACTTCACACGTCTCACCCATATGGAACGGGAAAACAAATGTTTCTACAGAGAGTCTCCTATCTACTTGGAGAAGTAAGCACATTTAGCTTTATCTGTTTGAGAGACAAACAAACATTTGTCTATGTCTTGTATAAACACACAGCTACGCTGCACATGCAGAAAAGTATCCTAGCGACCTTCATGGTACAAGCTTATACAAACTCTCTTACTTAAGGTGTCCACTTATAAATCTATGAGTAACCTTCAAAATTTGCTCGTCAGTTAATGTATGTGGTCATATGTGGGTGCTTCTTCTTCTTCTTTTGTCTGCCAGATTTGGTTTCTATAAATATATGAAGATGGATGAGGAGGAAGATGACAGATCGTTCTTTTTCCCCAACCCAGATGGTAAGTTATAATGAGCAAACACATACTCCTTACAATAATCCCTGCACAAAAATACCTCACACAAACCTACAGCTTGTATTTGAACAAATATTTACACTGTAGCAACTCTGAATCTCCTTCATTTGACAACAGACTTTCTTGAAGAAGAGGAGGTCGTGGACACAGAGGACGAGGCAGAGATTGTTGGCACACATTTGCCCAGAAAACCCTCTCATCCAAGTCAGTCCAGTCATATGCAAAATTCTTCCCGTCAGCATTTAAAAACTGGGGCCACACCAGCAGGCAGAGAGGAAGAGGAAGATAAAGAAGATCCAGAAGAAGAGGAGGAGGTGGGAGAGGTCAACAGTATAATACGCCACAGAAAAAGAAAACAGTCTTTTCACAGACAGAATGAGAGGGTTCTGGACAGAGACTGGGGAAGGGATCATACTCTTGGAAATATGAGACAAAATACAAGGAAAGGCCTTGAGGAAGACCAACCCGTAGCTCTGTTACCAGATGTGGACAGTGTGGTCAAGGGTCGCACTTTGTCCTGGGTTTATACAGGTCCTTCAGACCAAACCCTAAATAAGAAAGCCAAAGCACAAGGTGGGAGAGGTGATCTTGAGGTACCTCCTAAAATTAGCAAGTCTTCACTCCTTTTTCCCCAAAAAACCTCCCTATCTGCACTCACCAGCAGAGCGAAGCAGATCCTCAGCAACTCTGCCCATAGCAACTACCCCCATACTAACAGTAACAAGCCTGTTGGGAGCAAGAAGGAGAAGAGAGAGGAGAGCAAGATCTACATTACCAGGCCTCGTCCTGCAAAGGAGAGAGAAAAAGAAAGGGAACAGCGCCGGGAGAGGAGGGAAGAGAGGGCATCTCGACATCCTAGAGAAGTTTTCCCTGGAGTCTTTTTGTACCAAACTGGGAAGACCACAAGGCTGGTAAACATGGGTCAAAGAAGACATGGTGGAAGGGGTGGGTCAGTGGTTAGGCATCTTATTGGTGCCCCTCAACTTTGGCACAGTCCTCCTACTAAGGACAGTAAGACATCAGCACATAACAAAAGTGTTAACATTCAGAGTGAAACTGGAGAAAGGTCTTTTAACAAAGCAGCAATGACAAAACAGCCAGAGAATATCAAGAGGAAAGGGGAATCCCGAGATTTAAGGACTACTGTCACAGCTGACCTGCCCAGTAAAAGAGATATCCAGATCCCTTTGTCCTACCACCAAGAGCCTCCTCCGACCCCAGCCTCTGAAACAAGGTTAAGCTATACAGAAAACACAGTCCACAGTCAGTTACGGGTCACTTCTTACCTTAGGACCTCAGAGATTACCGAATCTCAGCATCAGCTAAACCCAGACTCCCACCTCACAGACATCGATCAAGATACAAACCACTCTAATCCTGATCCCAACCCTGATCCAGAGCAAGAGCTGGAACCAGAGGAGGGAGAAATGTCAGATTATAGCTACGAGGAGGTCGAAGTCCGACCAGGTTGGGCAGAGGAAAGCATCAATTGGCAGAGGACGTTCTCAGTTAATCCGATGGACTTCGAGCTACTGCGATCAGACTGGAATGACCTGCGCTGCAATGTGTCTGGCAACCTCCAGCTGGCGGAAAGCGAAGTGGTGGATGTGCTGGCACAGTACATGGAAAAACTCAATGAACGCAATGGAGGGTAAGGATAAAGGTCCAGATAATGACTTCCCAACTTTTCTCAAATGCTACTACCATTCATGTCTTAAATGCATCCCTTTTCCAACACACTTGAATGACTGAAAGAATGGTTGACCCAGGCGTCTGCAGTGTTGAATGGCGTATTAATGACATAATTCAACCATTATATTTTAGTGAGTTGGAGCAGGGATGCTTCCAAATGTTTCAAGACAGAAGTCAAGGAATGGAGTTGGGTACTGCTGGCTTAGATAATAAGCCCATGCAATGAGACTGTGGTGTGATGTGTGTATGCTGTAATAAATGACTACAAAGGCAAAGTTATCTTACCTTACTAAAAGGTAAGAAAATCAATTTTCAGATTACACTGATTATAAGTTGCCTTTGCTTTTCCTCTTTATCAGCCATGTTTTAAAACACAACAAAAAATTTGAATCCTCTTGGAGCTTTATCTTATTTCAGAAAATGTACAAGTATAAACAAACCACTTTTGTTCCAGATTCTATTTCAGACAGATTGTATTTGCAGCAACCATTCTCAGTTTTTCTTGAGGGTTTCTTCGTGTGTTCACCAGAATCTACACCCTGCTAAGAATCATCAATGTTGAGAAGCGCCGCGATTCGGCAAGAGGGAACCGATACCTGGTAGAGCTGGAGTTAATGGAGAGAGGACGCAGCGTGGTACGACTTTCAGAGTACATTTACCTGCTGCTGCACCATGGAAGGCAAGGAGAGGAAAGTGTGGAGAACACAGACTCGGCTCCAGCCTCTGCACCGCCCCCTCTTCCCTCTGCGTCTGCAACCAGCTTCACCACCCAGCATCCGTCTCCTTCTACCAGGTCCTCGGTGCGGCCTGGCGCGACACCGTGGAGCACTGCTTATGCTAAGCCTCTTCTCTGCCAGCCTGTCATGCTGCAATGGAGGCGAGATGTCATGGTGCACTTTGTGGTGCCAGGTCAGTCAAAAGCTTTTCTTGCTCAAAAAATGTTAAGTGCATCATGAAAGAGCCTGCTTAAAATAGGCTTTTTACAGCTAAAGGACACATTTTTTTGTATGCATTATTGTCCTGTAGTGAAAAACCAGGCTCGCTGGGTGCAGCAGTTTATTTCTGACATGGAAAATCTTCACCACCAAACAAAGGACGACAACTTCAGCATCATCATTGTCGACTTTGAGAGTGAGGACATGGACGTGGAGCAGGCTCTAAGAGAAAGCAGTGTGCCAAAGTGAGCAATCTTTAGAGCAGTTCCTTAAAAGTTTTAAAAGTTCCGTAATGGTTATAGAGATTTTGAAATGTTAGTATTTTTGTGATTTTTTTTATTTTTATTTTTTAACAATTTAACACTGTATCAACATGTTTTCTGAAGGTTGTGGTAAAGTAATGGGCTGGCTGTTGTAGTTTTCACACTGTTTTTATACAAGGCAGTCATTCGGGTTTTTCAGGCCACGGCTAGTAAAAATCTTTTAAAGAAACCTTATCTTTCAACTTCTAATTTAGAAATTTCAATTTTTAGGAAATTGGAATTATATCACAACCAACCAATGTCAGTAGAAAACTTATTTTTCTTCTTTTTTAGTTTTTTAAGATTAACACACGAAACAAAAAAACTCATATCGGTTTGTTCTGCTTTTTAAAAATATATCAAGGTGGGGATGCTTGGAAAGCATGGTATTTACTGAGGTGGTACTTGTTATAAAATGTTAGAGGACCACTGCCTTAAGGCTCCCTTCAGGAGGGTTTATTTGATGGGTTTTATATGGATTTGTTTTGGCAGATATGAATACCTCAGAAGAGAGGGAAACTTTGAGCGCTCAGCAGGGCTGCAGATCGGCGTGGACACCATTAAGGTTAGAGAAACAAACACACAAAGGGAAGACATGCTCTGTGAGCTGGCAGGGTAAAATCCTTTGCCCAAGGTCAGGCAGTGGCCACTCAACCTTTTATGGCTGATAGGCAGATGGAAGGAACACTCATGCATAATGAATCCATCACTGTGGGGCCGGTCTGTCACGCTTTGCGGATCGCCCACGTCTCTGAGCCTCCTCCTGCTTCCTTTAACCATCTCCCACTGAGCCAAGCTTGGGATAGCAGGGAATTGCTTGGACAGGAAGCGTCATCCCCTCTGTTTTGTGTATGTCAAAGCTGTCACATCCATTTCTTTTTATGGCTTATTTGTGTGCATATGGCCCTGCTGCATTCTCCGTTGGTTTCTCGATCACACATCCGTGCACACCGATCCAGACAGGGCTGAGAGCTGCCCAAAATCTGGATAGACGTTGATCCGCCATTTGGGTGTCAGGTCCGTCAGTATGAGATGACACAGTTGTCACTCAAGTCTAAATGACCTCTGGGATATTTACGTTAAGACAAGCTACTGATGCCTTCTCCCCTGTTTCAATCTTAAGATGCCAAATTAGACACAAGTGACCAATCACTCACATTTATATCCTTCCAGCACTTCCTTAGAGCAGTGGTGTCCCATGGGGAAAAATGTAAATAATTAAACCTAATGATGTTAAGATTGATGGAATATTTTATTTTTCTTCTGCAGGACAGTCACAGTATAGTGTTTCTATGTGATCTGCACATTCACTTCCCTCTGAACATATTGGAAAGCATCAGGAAGCATTGCGTGGAAGGACGCCTCGCGTTTGCTCCCATCGTCATGAGGCTGAGCTGCGGTAGTTCACCTCTGGAGCCTGATGGTAAGACACAACTGCAAAAAATTATTAAAAATCTACGAACATCTAAAAGATTTTTTAAGAATTCTTTATTTGACTTATCTCTTCTTCATATAGCAATCTTGGTTCTTTCACCAATTTGGACTGCTATTCAGTGGGAGCTTTGTTGCTTTTGTCTCACAGGTTATTGGGAGGTTAATGGCTTTGGGCTGTTTGGAATATACAAGTCAGATTTTGACAAGATTGGAGGAATGAACACCGAGGAGTTCAAAGACCGCTGGGGTGGAGAGGACTGGGAACTTCTCGATAGGTATATTCATTAAATGAAATTATACATAAATAATTTCCTTTGAAAAATGATGTCCCTTTCTTGTGACCGTTTTTCTTTATTTCCATGTGTCCTTCATTTTTTCTGCCATGTTTTTGTCATTCCCTGCTCATATTACTTGTGTCTCACTTGCTTTCTTTCATTTCTTTTCCTTTTTATATTCCTAATGGAAAGACTTCAATCTTTACATGTCAATAAAATATTCTGCTTAGTTTCACTGTTAGATTCTCACACATATCATAAATGGTAGTTTCTGAGGTATTAAATGTCATGTAGAGAGGAAGCATTGTTACAAAAGATGAGAAAAGGAGGGTATTCATTGCAGCCGATGTCATAATAAAGTTGCCACTGCATAATTTTTTTTATTGTGCAGTCCTGTCTCTAACCTTTTTTTCTGAAACCCTAAAAAGCACGCCACAGCATCAAACTGATGTGGATCCTCATAATTTCATGTGCATGAACATAACCATGTATAACTCCAAATGTAATAATAATGGTCTTAAAAAATATAATGCATCTACATTTTTCCCATATCATTTCACTGTGACTCTGAACTGGCCAGCCTGGACGTAATAGTAAATGAAGGAATAGTTTGAAAATTGATCAGCCTACACACGATAGCTTGTCCTTTGAACATTTTTTGGCATCATTCCTCCTAAACCTTTTTCTCTCTCTGAGTCAGTGTGAACAGGGTCAGCACAAGGTGGCATGAAGTCTTTAGTAGAATTTCATTTGGGGGCCCACTTCCAGCTAAATGCAAAACACAGCTTTTGATTTGGGAGCTCAAATCCAGAATTCTCAGTGGATTCTGCTATTTGGTGCTAAGTACCACCAGTAATGCAAGCTGATAATACATTTCAAGAGGAATATGTTTAAAAACATAAGATTCACAGAATTATGTGTGTTACTGGTTTAATGTGATACAAACAATGGGAAGTGCAGATAAATAGTTGCAGTCTTTGCTACCTTTTAAGCTCAAGGCTACTTGGTGACATCTGACTTTCCCTGTCATTCTAGCTTTATGTTCTTATTGTTTTACAAACCAGCAGCTCAGAAAAACAACATTGGTGTGTTCTACCATTATAACAGATTCCATAGTTGGATTGTAGATTTAATATTTTGTTCACTAGTAATTGGAAAAAAGACTAACTTTAAATATAGAAGAGGGAGATTTATCTATTTAAAATTGGTGTACGTGTGACCCCAGCATACATTATTGAAACTCTGTAAACAGATTTTTAAATTTTCCCTTTCTATGTGTGCTATATTATACTTTGTAAATCTTAAATATGATTGTTCTTGGACTATTCGGCCAGCGGGGGCCCAAACTAAATGAACCTGTTGGACTCATCACCTTGTTTACAGTCATACAGTGATTTTATGTAGAGTCCATAAAATGTGACTTAGTTTCCCCAAAAAAATCACAAAGCAAATCTATGCATAAATTTACAGTCACCAGTCATAGATAAATGTTATTTTTTATCCCGACTTGTTTGCTTCTTGATATCGCATTTTCCCCTTGTTCCTGTAAAGACTGTATAATGTTGCAATATTTTCTAAGTCATTCTAATTCCATAAAGCACATTCGGAAAAGACAAATAAATGTGCAAAAGCAGTTTTGAAAGCAAACTTGTTTTTACCTTTGGCTAAGGCCAAAGATCACTTTAGTGAAATTTATTAAGCTATTCTTCAGGTGAACAAAGATGACAGGTGCAGAATATATACAAAGGACATCCAAGGAAGGTTAAAATCAGACAAACAACAGTACCTTCATTGTAAGAGTCCATCACCTTCAGTGTGACTTCTCAGGAGTCTAGCCATAGACTGCCTCCCTGTGGCGCGGAGCCCTGCTTTTAAAGCCACAGGTTCCACCCACTGAAAGTAATAATAATAATAATAATAATAATAATAATAATAATAATAATAATAATAATAATAATAAGAGATAGATAAATAAACTTGTAAACAAAAATACAATACTTACTCAATTTAACACTCAGTACATTCTGATGACATCACTACGTCATCATGTGACTCCCTCCTGGCACGCCACAATCCGGAAACAACCCTGCTTGAAAATGTTTGATGCTGAAAATAACAGGTTAGGATGAATGTTAACTGAAGCAGGAACACCGCGTGTGCACCCACGATGAACCGCGTCAGTTTAAGCTGGAACAAAAAGTAAGTTAGCGTTTGTGTATGTGTGTGCGGCCGTGCTCGTATGCTGACACTGACTATAATTAAGTCCCAGCTCGTGACGGCTCCTCCGTCACATCAATATATGCAATTTTTATTTTTTTTTTTAATTGTTATTCTCTTTAGCCTTAGAATACTATAAAAATGTTTAATCAGTCTAATTAAATAAAACCCCAGCAAAAAAAAAATAAAAATCAGCAAAAACAAGCAGAATTTTTTTAGAAGTGTTTCGGTATTTTTTTTAAAAATTAAACACTAAGCCCAATTTAGATCCAATAAAAACTATTTTATATTTTAGTTTGTCAGATTTTTATATAATTCTGGCCTTAACTATGTAAGGCAACTTATTGAATGCAAGTTTATATGCTTTACCTTAATGTTTCCTCATCTCTTCCTCCAGAGTGCTGCAGAACGGTTTGGAAGTTGAAAGACTACGTTTAAGGAACTTCTTTCACTACTACCACTCTAAACGAGGCATGTGGAATTCTCAGAACAAGAAAACTTCAAAAGGATAGCTCTTTATTTTGGCCAGAGCATCCTAAACCCGACCTGCAGACCCACTGTGTGTTACAGAGAGACCAGTAAGAGCTCACTCACTGCCTGAACTCTGCCCGTTTTTTAAGAACTGGCTCCAATGAGAGACTCATCTGTTTCGCCACCGGGTTCTGCTGCAAATTTGTCCGGGTGAGGAAACTGAGTCCAAATGGGAAATTTGGAGACAGGTCTCTCTCCGCAGACAGACCTGAGTCATCACTTCGCCTCACTGACTGACCTACTGTACAGAGAAAAGTTATTTTTGTCTTCTTTCTCTGTCCTAATTGGTGCAATTTTTTTCAAACAGAATGGAAAGCAGCTGTTTAGTGTGCACACATGTGTGCAAGCATGTGTGTGTATGTGGAGCTTTGTATGGGTGTGTGAGTGGGTGACTGACTGAGTGCTGATTATGTGCTATAATTACAGGAAGCACCTTTTTTTTCTAACAAGATGTAAAAAACAACCTAAGACCTTTTTCTAACTCGCTCTTACATTAGAGCTAAATAGAATGTGCATCAAAATGTTATCTCAGTATGATTCACGTACGGTAGCTCGAGTAGAGGAGCTGTGTTTGGTTACGCAGTATTTCTAAATGCATTAACTACTATTTGCTGGGTGACGGAGGTGCTGAAAGTCTTCTTACAATGGTAAACATAACAAAAGGGGGGGAAATATTTTTTCCTTAAAATATTGAGATACATGATCTTTATATCTCTTTCTTATCTAGTGAATCTCTTCATTCTCCATTACTTTCATTCTCTGTCATTTTTTGATGTCAAGGTATTTTTAAATGCTCCTAAACATTGCTTTCTAATGTCAGAATAAGATACAAATGGCTATCAGTGAGAACTCGGTTTAAGTTTACTTGCGTTTATGCTGTTGTTATTTAAATACAAGGTTAATTTATCCTGATTTAGTGATGATGCAGTAACATGCGTGGGTGCTCCTTTTCGGTTTGTTTGAATACACTTGAAGTTGTCATCTTTAACCTCTTCAAACAGGAAACTTTATGCCCTCCCTATCCCTAACCTCTTTCTGATCGGGAGAAAGAAGCAGTAAATGCAGCGTAAAAAAAAAAAATCTATTGCAGTGTTTGAGCTAATGTACTGACAGCTGAGCATCTTTGGCATTACAGTATTTGCTAAATATTTAACGACCCTGATAAAGATGTGAATAAAGCCTTAAAATAAATTTCTTTTATTTTTTTTTATCTAATTTCTTTTTTTATTTCTAAAAAAAATCTCCCTTAATTTGAATACATTTACTCTATAGCAAAAAAAAAAAAAAAAATGTGCAAAAACGAATGTTTTCTTTAAAATTTTAACAACTTTCAAATTAATGAACTTGAAATAGTCTTTAATTTATTTATTATGTGTTTAAGTTGAGCAGAGACTTTAGGATCTTCGACACTACCTGTTGATTGCCAGTGGTATGTGCATATATATTGACCCCTTAGTTATGCTCAGTGTTTTAAAGAGGGCCAAACTCTCAATATGAAATTAGCAGTTAAAGATTTGTTGTTGTTTTTTTTTTAGTTGTATATTTTTCAAAGTGAGCTAATGCAACTGAATTAGGAGATGAATTTATTTTAAAGATTTTATGCATCTTTACACGGCCTACCAAGAATTGTGATTTGGAGAGATTAAAACTACTTTTACGAGAATGTCACAGAAACGGCTACGAAAATCATCAACTGTCTTTTAGTTGAAGAGACCAGCTTATGTGCTTATTATGTGCTGATGCTCGGCTGTTTCACAAATGTGTGCCTTTATCAGGATTTGGCTGCAGGCAGTTTAATTTTTTACTATTACTCTAAACTCCGTAGAAGGCAGGGTCAGACTGAAATACAAAGTTATTTATCAACAAACTGTATTGTCACTGTAAGCTCGGTTACACTGTAAAATGAGGATTTTCTATGTTTTATTTGATGGCTTATTGACATGTCGGTGTATTTTCGTGTGTCATGCTAAATGAAAAAGGGTAGACGTAAACACTGAAAACAACTAAGTAGGAGCAGATGGGTGATTGAGATTGGGGAGAAGCTGCAGTCTAACAGGATCCCATCGGCTCCCAATATTTTGTCTGCAAGCTGTCCTTTTAACGGTGTTATATTAAATGGCATCATCTGGGGAATTTGAGATTGGACATATACAGTATAAGAGCTAACGATCTGATATTGACTTTTTGATTGTCAGAATTTCCTCTAAGAACCTTTTTATCTGCTACAGGAAAAAAAGGCCTATGCTGTACATTATTTAACAGTGACATGTGACTATTTAAAAATAAAAGAAACAAACAAAGTACAAGACAGTATATATAATAAAACTTTAAATATGAAAATACATTCTGAGGTAATTTCTGTGAAATTGTTTTGTAGAGAAGAGGTTTTAAGAATGTATTGTATCTTTATTTTGATTTGTCATTTTTTGCAAATAAAATTTTATGCCTATGTCTGGAAAATATTTTACATTTGTTTGGTCTTTGGGGAGTGGATTGGTTATTTCAGGTGATGTTTGACAATCGGAAATGAAGATAACGTGATATACACGTTGTGCCCCATCTCGCCACATGGTGGTGCTCAAACTACATACACTGGCACACAAGGGAGTTTGGAATGCTTAAACAAGCAAAACGTCCGAGAAAGTTTTTTTTAAAGGGTGGGGTAATATAGTTGTGAGGAAAAAGATGATCAAATTAATTACAATCCACTAACTACAGATGTACATAGGCTACTCCAGAAACTAGTATGAAAAAAAGTACAAAACCCTACATTCACCATACAGCAAATATGTTTTCAGAATATCAGTCAGATGAATATTAAATCAATTTATCACAAGAGCAGTGCAGTGGAAAATAATAAACATTTTGTGTGTTTATTCAGAGTTGACATGATTTTGGACTTCATTTAATGTTTGTGGATTTGCTCACACTCCCTGAGTTTGCAGATTTGTTTTGTGTGGCGTGGAGAAACCATGAGGTAAGACTTATTAGTCATTGTGCATGCAGTCTGGATGAGACAAGAGTTAACCTCTTCTGATCTACTCTCATGAGAGGCCTTAATTAACAGCAAAGTACAGACTGGTGTTATTATGACTGAACAACTTACACCTCCCAGTTCCCCTGACTGAATGACTCAGACCGTAGTACGTAGATATATAACGTGTGTAAATCTTTCCAATTTAAATACAGTGTTCTGGAAACTTTTCATACATTTAAACAAGCTTCCTCCTGGCAGAAAGTGAAGCCGTGCTTCAATCTAAAGTCTTTTTCATCTTCTGAAGGGTTTCCTTTCAGGATTTCTTTATATTAAGATCTAGCCAATTTTTCCATCAACTCTTGGCATTTTTTCGGTCCTTGCTGAAGAAAAGCATCCCCACAGCAAGATGCTGCCAGCAACATGTTACACTGTGGTGGGAAGGCGTTTTCTGATTGATGTGGAGTGTTAGTTACTGAAGTAACCAGTGTTCTGTGAGTTGTTTCAGTCATAGACCAATAAGAAATATTGTTTCATAACCTAGCTTTGCTTTAAACCTCAGAATAACTTGATCCAACGCTTGTTGTGTTCCTTGATCTCCATGATGCAGTTTGTTCACTAACGTTCTCTAATACATCTCCAAGGCCTTCATAGAAAATCTGTTTAAATGGGGAGACTCCTGAAAGAAGTTAGTTGCATTTTATTTAAGGGTGTCAGAGTAAAGGACACCCTCAAAAGTTTAACATGAGGTTAAACATTTCTTTCCACTTCACATTTATGCACTATGTTGTGTTGCTGTTGTGGAATACTTTAATGTATTCCACAACATACATTAAAGTTTATAGTTTTAACATGACAAGATATCAGAAGAAGCAAGAGGTATAAACATTTCTCCATGACACTGTACAGGGATGATATTTCCTAATATGTTTAAACTTGTATATTTATAAGAAATACAACCCCTGATTTAGACATCTCTGACATAAACCCATTATGTAACACAGTTGGACCTTGTCCCGGTTGTGTCACACCCTACTTTGCTGTGTGACTGGGTGCACTGTGGTTAGAAACATTTCATCAGCATGTTTTCTTCATTTCACTTTAAGCATTTCAAACGGTTTAACCAATTCTAGATGAAGAGATTTTAAGAATTTTTGTTGCTTAAAAAAAAAGGTTTAAGGGGTATTACTTCTGACAAGCTGATAAAGAAGTAGTACTATGTCAAGAATCAATGCAGACTTTGTTAGGGGAAACAGAAAGAGAAGTATTTACCTATGTATGTTTAAGCTATTAAAACCCTTTCCCATTGAGTATACGCTTTTAAATGCGCTTTCAGTGAAAATCCTAAGCCTCTATAAATCAGAGTAAACAAATAACCAACTTTTCATATCCCCAGGCTTTACATAGACAGTTTCTACCACAGTGTGGACAGATGTTAGATGTATCAGTTTCAAGTGACTAAACAGCAGAATTTCCCCCAGACACACAATATGGTACAAGTACAAACCACTGAGTTATTGATACCAACTTAAATGTTTAGAGCTCAAACAAATTTATTTATTCAAATGACAAATATCTAAAAAAAATAAAGATTTATTATTATTCTTTAATGACTCTGCAACTCTCCATCATGAGCCTGGCGTCCCTAAGAAAAGTTAAATTTGTAGCAGACAAGTTGATACATACAAGTTGTAAAAATTATGGAAAACATAAATACATTTATTAACATGTGAAATTTATATTAATAAAGGCACAATATTAAGATAATTTAAATAGTTGAGTTGATCTCTGAGGTTGGAAGACATTTTAGACACCATAGCTCTTTTTCTCCATGGCTTTCAAACTTGGTTTGGATTTCTGGTTAATATCTTGAACACATGCTTGACACTTTTGTTATCATTTCTAACAGACAGTGCAATATACTACAGACTGAAATGCAATAGAAAAATGAGTTGTTGTTAGTGAGACTCACAACCAAAAATTAAACTAATAAAACTAACTCATAAGTTATTTTTCCACCTTTGTGCACTTTTTTATACTTCTGCTTCACCATAGTTGTGTGGACAACTAGTTTCCCCAAATTCTTTGAATTTATGTATTACTTAAATGAGAAAACTGCAGGAAATGTAAATAATATTTGACAAATAATTTGAAATAAAACACATAATGCTAGGCTTTTTTAAATTTATCATTGTCTTATTAGGTCTATGTTAGTGACAACATGCAACATTGCAAAAAAAAAAAAAGTATGTACACAATAAGAAAGGGACGTGGTCCTCTATCTTTAAACCTTTCAAACTTCTACTGTGATTGCAGCATTATGGAGGTCACTAATCATGGGAATTAATGCATTTACAGTACAGGTACGTTCAGTCACTACTGTAGTCAAATTTGGAGTTGTTTGATTGGTTGATAGAAATGTTAGCCATGTCCTGATTGGTAGATAATCTCCTACTGTGTTGTCATTCAGCTGCAGCCCCGCCCTCTGGCACATCTGTAGTTAGTTGTTGAGCCTGCTGATGATTGTACGTGAAGCGCCGCTGTGGAAGCAGAGAGGATCAGTTAACCGGCTTTTTAAATGGTCTTTTACAAACATTTTCAGACTGCCGAGCAGCTATACCGGACTGTTTTAAATCTATTAAACCGAGTCTGGCAATATTAACAACGGTAGCACGGTCTGTCGAGTTTCAAAAGACTGTTCTACTTTGGGGAAAGTTTAAAGCCCCCTCCAGACAGAGTTCGGCGGAAAGGTAAGACGGGTTCGCTTCAACCTTTCCCAGCTGGTTGTAATTGTGACTGTTTGACGGAGTTCGTAGTAACACATTTCCTCTTCTGCTCCTAACAGTCAGCATGGCGGGGATGTATTGCGTTGTGTAAACCAGTTTAACCAGCTTTGCGGGAAGTTTCGACGGCCGCTGTGATTAACTTCAGAGGTTTCTTCACTCCTAAGAAGTGACATTCGATTCCCAACAATGGCAGGTCTGAGCAAGGTCCACATGAAAACCCTGGAGGACCTGACGCTAGATTCGGGATATGGGGCGGGGGACTCCTGCAAGTCCCTCAGCCTGTCCTCCTCCAAGTCAAATTCCCAGGCCTTTATGACGACCCCGCACCGGGGGAACTGGTGGTATTACTCTGGCTCTATGAACAGCAGGAACAACAGCTGGGACACTGTAAATACTGTCCTCCCCGAAGACCCGGAGGACATCTTCTCCAAGTGCCACCGCTTACCTGAGCTGGAGGAGTTCCCTTGGACCGAGGAGGAGGTGGCCAGGATACTGCGCAAAGTGGCCGAGAGTGGTGGGGGTGCTAAGTCGGGGTCTGCCTCCGTTTTCTCCCAGGAAGCGGTGCGACGTCTGTGCGCTCTCCTCCGTAGGGCTCTCATCCGCATCTCCAGAGAGGCCCAGCGGCTCAGCGTCATGCACTGTCGGTGTACGCGTTTCGAGGTGCAAAGTGCCATGAGGCTGGTGCTCAGCTGGGCCCTGGCGGATCATTGCGTCTCTGCCACCGTAAAGGCCATCTCCCTGTACTGCATGAGCGCAGGTGAGCTGCTGAGGAAGGGCAAGTCTGCCCGCTGCGGCCTCTCCTTCTCCGTGGGGCGGTTCTTCCGCTGGATGGTGGACACTCGCATCTCCGTCCGCATCCACGAGTACGCGGCAATCAGCCTGACTGCGTGCATGGAGGCTCTGGTGGAGGAGATAGGGCTCCGGGTGCTGATGGCCGAAAGAGGTCATTCGGGCCCGGACTCGGGGTCAGGATGTGCCCCAGTAACTGCAGAGGCCTTGGAGGCGGTTGTGAACAATGATGCCGAGCTGTGGGGAGTCCTGCAACATTATGAGCACCTAATCTGTGGAAAGAACGCCAATGGTAAGCAAATTTTAAACTAGTTTGTGTTTTACACCCAGAGCAGGGCCATTGATGCTCTCTATGGGAAAGGTAAGGCTACAAAAGGTCATGGTAAAGAAACTGACTGGCAAAAGAGGCTGGATGCAAGGTTATAAATGGAATGTTAAGTGGAAGGAAAAAGTTTTGTTCAAAATGTGCACAAGCATCAAGAAGAAGCGTAGGCACAATAACACTGGAAGGAAAAGCACATTATTGAATTTGGGACAGACTCCTGAGGTCTGTGGAGGCAGATGTACAGTAGTCAAAGAGCCACCACACACATGTTTTCAGGGCATGAATGACAACTGTTAAATTTTTGTGTTAAGCTAGTATTGAACTGTAGAAAACTGCAGTTCAGTACTAACTGAGGAGAAAATTATTTGGACTTTAAAGCTTATTAGGTGCCTCAGCTTAATGCACCAGAGAGACCTTGGTTTCATCTAGCGCAGATGTATTGATGCAATTTATTATTTAAAACTTATCAATAGGGTTATAAATTTAGGTCATTTTGATTCTGCTTCTGTCTGAAGTGATGATACATTTTCACAGTTTTTAAGTAAACAATGTTAACTTTTCACCATGTGGTTACGAATAATACTATTTAAGTTTAACACTTTCGTAACACCAAAAAGTCTTATACTTGTAATGGTCTTGTCTGTAATTGAGCCCAAAATGAACTCTGCTTAGTTACTTGTAGAACACTCACTATGTTTACATGTTCCTCTGACTTGTTTTGCTGTGTGTTCATGCATGAGAAAACTTCATCAGAAAGTTTTTGCTCTGCCATAAAGTCTCCCTTCTGTGTGCTGGTTACAGCTTTCCACTCTGGCACAGCCCTTGTATGGAAAAGGTGAAGTGTAACCTCCTGCTGCATACAATAGCTGCTCTTTGTGAATGAACGCTTGATGGATTTGTTCCTAATTTGATTTGTCAGAATAGGAAAACAACAGATCAGGCATATATGAAGAACAAAGAAAGTATTTTCCCTCTAAGCAGCTTCCCACAGAGAAAAGACATCTGTATTCTGCTTTAGGCAGCCAAATTTGCCTCTGATTAATTTCAGAAATGGAGAAGTCACAAGTCATCTAAAACCCAGGCAATATACTGTTTTGTTGCCACAGCCTCGCGTTTACTTCTCTGTCCTTAACTGACAGTGTTCACATCACTGTTTCAAAGTTAAAATTTTCATCCTGTGCACTTTTCCTTCACTTGCTTTAATTGATGTCCACCCTCACAGATCTTATATCTTTCTTGTACCTCTTTATTCCAGCTCCATCTGTGCATCCTGCTTTCTGGTCATCAATTTCCTGCACCCTCCCATCGAAATCCTTTGCTTAAAAATCCAAATTTTCCAATTCAAGAATCCACATAGCACAATTTCCACTGTGTTGGTAGTCCAGTGATGAGTTGATTCATGAGCTAGCGCTGGGACAATGTAACAACCCTTTGTTTGTGGCCTACCACCAGCTCCCTGGAGCAGAGCTCTTTATTGTGGTACAATGGTTTTTTTGTTGTGTGTTCATGCAGCTTAACCCAATACAGAGGGATTGAAAACAAATGCTGGGGAGGCGCATGCCCCAGTGTTCATTATAGACAAATGAGAGGGAGAAACTGAGGGGTACATATAGACGTCAAAAGTCCTGCATTGAGGAAAGTTTTTATTATGAAGTACCATCATTTAATGCAAATATAGTCCACATGTGAAGCAAAGACTTGCATTTACTTCCAGCTAAGCCAGCATTTAACTAGATATACATACTTGCACAGTTCTTCACTGGTTTCTTAAATTTCCGATTCTGTTCAGCTTCCAGTGCCTTTAACTACCCCATCAGCTATTCAGCTGCAATGTACTGGACTTGACGGTTGCCACATGCTCAAGTTGGCGCTACATCATTGAAAAAAAGGTCCATTATTGAAACAGATGTCTTTTGCTTGAGTTTTCTAAGTGAACTATTTTGGTGAGTTCAGGTTTTTGAGGGGGAAAAAGAACATCTGTGTGCATGTGTGAGCAATAACAACACACTATTCTTCTGACCACTCTGGCTATTTATAGAATCAATACTGACCATGAAAGCCACATACCACTCTACCACCTGTAACTCCACACAACTGAAAGTATATACAGTTGGTGACCCCACAACTACCACCACCAAAAAGTAAAGACCCATTCAATGGAGATTAGAAGAAATAGAATACAGCTCCATCTATTAAATCTCCTCAATTTCACTTAATTTCTTTTTGTCTGTCTTTTTTTAAATTTTTTATTTTAATTTTAATGCTGGTTCTACATCTGGAACTGTTTAAGTCAGAAATGACTTCAACGGCTCCAAAAACAAAACTTTCTCCGTTCCTCCCTCCCCTCCCCTTGTCTTGCCCTCTCAGACTAAGTCCCACTTATTTTTCTCACCTCTGGCACCATCCCCCCACTTTTTTTTTTTTTTTCATTTACCATTGAATTTACATTTGCTTCATCTTTATCTGTTTACTTCTTCTGGTCTGCTGAGAGTGCATTAGAAGAACTCTGTTGCGATGTGCCAGGACCTCATTCATTTCTCGTGCGCATACTCATCCGCCCATAAGCTTTCACATGCATATACATACTCCTGAAACCAATTTAGCCTTGTTTTGCATGTGTTCAAATAGCTCCAAAGCACTGGCTGGACCCTCTACACCATACCACTATAAAGAAAATCCCTCATCACTCACTTATTCACACAAGAACAGGATTAAACTCTTCCCTGTACAGTTTGTACTGTGGAATACATTTAAGTGCGGAGTAGAAGCTTTGCTAATGGACAGTGGAAGTAGTTATTCAATCATTCATTCTTTATGAATGGCATGCAGATGTCTTTCAAGCTTTGGTCTGGATGTTACAATAATTTTCCAGTTGTAGTCTTGTTTGAGTACTCGTCAGCTTTTATTAAAATTCACTCAGACCGTTTTCCATCCTTCTTTTGAAACTAGTAAAGTAATTGGAAAGAATTTTGATATGAAAACTACCACATATGAGCCCATTGGCCACCAACAGCTACTTTTAACTTGCATTTATCCAACTTTTGCTCTTTTCTCTCATTTTATTTGTCATGGATGACCATAGTGGTGTGCTTGAGTTCAACATTCCAGAAGAGTGCTCTTCAGCTGAATTTAGCTATGTTCTTAGCTTGTACTTTTTTTGCTATAAATCTTTTTTATGCACATCTGCAGTAGGTTAGAAATTAATACAGCTGTTGTAAGCAACTAGACTTGATGCAATTGAAAATAGAATGTTATTAAAATAATTGTTCTTTAAATGTAATTATGAATCTACATAATTTATGTAGTTGCATAGCTATATGAATTATGTAATTATGCTTGATTCATTTAGATCAAGCTTAAAACATAAGTAAATTTTGTAAGAACTTGAGTTTTTAGCTCCAAAAACTCAACTGAAAATGTAATTTTCAGTTGCTTTTTAAAGGCGGCTTAGAGTGCATTGAAAAGGGAAAAAAAAACCATGTGATTTGCTGCTCTGTATTTCCCTAAATATGTAGTTAGTCCAGAAAGGGGCGTGGGAACCGTGGGCAGAAGTATGCAATGAAAACAGCCCAGAACTGTGGTCACACAAATGGGGAAAGAGGCACTCTGAAAATACACTCCCTGTTTCACAAACCTGGAGGCTGATCAAATTCAGATTGGGGGTAATGCATGTGGACATTACTTTTAATGGAGAAATCTTGAGAATACACACCCTGTAAATTTTCATAGATTTGACCAACTCAGCATTTTGCCTGATTATAATGACACAGAGTAAACCCCCTGTGCGGGGCAGTGTTCAAAGCCAAAAACATGTCTTTAGTGAATAATAAAGGATAATCCTTCACTAGACAGTACAATTTGTTTGTGGTTGAATGTGTGTCAGCTTTATGCTAGGGTGCATGGTTCACCCCGGGCTATTCCTATTCACAGAGATGGTCCATGTCACTGTTTTCACTGGGTTCTTGTCTGGTACCAGCTGTAAAAACACTGCCCTATTAGGTCAGTGGTGTGCACATGTGTCTGAATGCACTCGTCTTGTGAGCTTAGCTTTGTTTTTGTGGGCACCAGCCGTTCTTGTAAAACCATGAGTAATGGTTTCACAGATATGAAACCACAAAGTATTTGTCTGGTTTTTACCCACTAACACAGGTTGCAAAGTCTGTTATGCTTAAATATACCAAACCCATATTCATTTTTAACAGATTTTTAACTTTCCTATCTGTAGCTGTTTTAATATTTGATTCAGTTTTGATATATAGTTTAACTTTCAGCAAAGCCATTTGTATCATCACACCACCATGAGTCATGCTGCTTAAGAATAATCCACTGATGTGGAGGAACAAAGCTGAGAATAACAGATGTTCAAAAAAACATATTGAACAGAGATCAGGACATGAAGTAAACCATACACATGTACATTTAAAGTCACTGTCCAGTGGATACAAAGTCTGTGCCTACAGAGAACTGAAGAAGCTTGATTGACTTCAAACGTCCCTGCTTGTTTTCCCTGGAAAATGTTTCTTAGGTGTGGCACATTGATTGCCACACCTAAGAAATGATTGTTGTTTGTTTAAGGAAATCTGATTGACATGGTGGGTTGCGGCCTAATTAGCTAATGTGGGAAGCAAAAGGCCTGACTGAAGGATGGCTGGAATCTTGCAATGGCCGAGTGCATTGCTTTAATGATTGCAGTAATTTAAAGGGTTCACAGTAAATCCCACTATCCCAGGATGCAATCTGGTTTACAGACCAAACTGTCTATTATTATCAGATGTCATATTGACACTCTAGCTATCAGACTAACTTACTACTCTTTATAGAAAGAGTTATATTAATTTGTAATGTATAGAATTAGCATTTCTATACAATATCATATGCAATATTTCTTGTTGCATATGATAAGTATTATTCACTTACTTGTACACATAATTGAGATGACCATCATGGAAGTATTTTTGGAAAGTTCCAATTTAAAATGGAAAAGGTGAAATCAGAATAGTTGTTGACATTAGAGATGGAAAATGTCTAAACTAGATAACCTGGGTATATTTTCTTCAAAGCTGTAGATCATAAGTTGTAAAAGAAGTACCATTAGTGGTTAACATTTTAGTATTCATTATAAAAAGAAGCAAATTTGAATAAATTAACTGGAGAGCTGGTAAGCATGAACAGTGCAAGAATTGGTCATCTATGCACATGCATTTTTCTTTTTATTGGGAAGTTATCAAAAGATTAAAAAGAATGCCTGTTTCTTATTTGAGATTCATACATAATTTTTCCAACTTGAAACATGGATATTTAAACTTAATAACCACAAAAAATTGATAATTTGCACAAACAAGTATGTGCAAATGGATAAGTCAAATGGAAATCAGGTTTTAGCATTTTTGCAGAAGTTGCTCTTGTTAAACAAAATTTGAAAACCCCCATTGGATGAATAAAGGCAACCCTGAGTATCTATGAGTCGAAGCATAGTCATTATATTCTGAGAGTCTTAAATGTGTCATTCAGAAAATCTCTGCACCTAAACTAATGAAGTATTGTTTACTTACATTCTCCAAGATCTTTTAGATATCCAAACATAACCCTACAAATGTGGTAATTCTGACAAGGATGTCTTTTTTTTTCACCAAGTAGGCCTTTATCTCATTAACTCTATTTTTTTCTGATTAGTTAATTGTTATTTTAATTTATTTCTACTTTCTGTCAAGAGACCCCATGTTCTTAGTTGCAGTTTTAAATCTGCAGTGTAATGGCTGTAACAGACTACAGCTAATTGCTGTCCTATTTCAATGCCTGAAACATCATGAGCTGTAAAACAAAGATGTTATCCTGAGGAAGTTGTGAAAACATTTATGATGGCACAATAAACTGAAATAATGTAACTACTGATCTGCAGAGCCAAAGCTGAGAAAACATTTTTACTTTAGAATGAGCCAAACACACATTTATTAACGTCTTGGTGCTTTTCACTATGTCTTTGGTTGCTACTATTTGCACACCTTAGTTTGCATGTTAATATTTAAATAAAATATAAAGGAAAAATAGGGGAGCATCATGGCTAGCTATGACCTGGTTTTATATTTAACAAGCAAAACTTTGTCTTTTAGAACCTAGAAATGCTTAACAGGTGTTTATTAAAAGGTTATTGAGCCTCACTTTTTTTCTTTCCCGTAGTTTAACAAAGACCCTGGTTATACATTTGGACTGTGCATTCATCACTTTTAACATCTACCCCCTAATTACCATATTGGGGGCAGCATGTGCTACAGAAAACAATAAATGTTCTCAACATGCCCTACAATGGCTGCAGTTTTTGTAAGAAAACATCTGGCAACAGCCTCGACCCTCTCAAAGTTTATTTAGAGATGGTTAGATAAAGTTGCTTGATTTGACAAAAAGGAGAAACAAACAATGCTTAGTCTTTTTTTTTTTTCCTAAAGAGCTCACTGATCTCATGAATGGTTAACTGAGGTCTTTGTAATGTGGTCTTCATAACCCACCAAAATAAATTTGTTTCCTGGTTCCAAGGATAAAATGTACCAATCATCACTGTTTGGGATATTTAAAAGAATTATACATCTACTTACACTGCTTTCACTGTGTTTTGTGCTAGCTAACTCAAGAAATCTGTTTTTGCTAGTTTTGAAGCATTTTCTTGGAGATTTCAAGGTAAAATTGAATCACTGATAATTTCAGTCAACGAGGATGTTTGTGATGAGGAGAGAAAGCTCATATGAGTGTCAGGGACTGTGTGGAACCAGATTTGCGTAACTATGGTTTGGACATAATAACCCCTTGCTGTGCTCTTTGGAGAAATTTGTTTGAGTCTGACTCAGGTCAGTCTGAGCCAAATCTTTGCTGCTGAAGAGGAGCCTCTCGATGGCGAATTGCTGGAGTAAATGCACATATACATGCACACTAAAGCTTCAATTGCTTTAGTATGCATCAGAAGAAAAAACAAATGTACCTTCTGAATGTTTTACTCTAACTAGAAAAGTATATCTACTCCCTCTTTTTTTTTTAAAAAAGGCAGAAATGTTATAAGCTCACACATTTAAGGTACACAACTAACTGAGCTTTGTTAAGTTGATATGGAATATTTAGTCAAGCTAACAAGTTTGAATTTTCTGTGACTTTCTGTTAGTCTCACTCACTGAAAGACAAACTGTTTTGACTGTTATATGCTTTTTATTTTACTGTGCTCAGGAATTGAAAATTTGCTGGTTTTTAGCTCATTAAACAACATTACATAATTAAATGCAAAGCACCAAGTTTATTCAGTTTCTTTTTGTTTTGTTTACACATTCTAAATTGCAAATCTGCTGGTACCTTGTGGACACACGCGCATCTCTTCAGACCATATTTATCTTATCTGAATGACGGTGTTCTAATTTGAGATGGTTTTCACAGAAGCTTGATAAGATGCTATAATACTCTGGATTATGTATTATTAGAGGAAATTAATGAATAAATATAAAGAAAATAGTGTTTTTCTTGTCAAATATCAGTTAAAAATTGTATTTTTTTGTTTGAAAGAAGAATCTATGCTGTATAAATCTGCAGATCTCTTTTCACTGCATTTCTTAAAAACAAGCTTTTTTTGTTGTTTCTTTTTTTGCTTGTACAAAGAGCTTTTAGTTTATCTTTTGTTTTCTATATCTGCTGTGTGTTTACCAGTGAAAGGGTGGCAGCAATGTTTTGCTGAAGGCAAGCACAGTCTGAGTAGTCTCAATAATCTGAGATTTTAATGTGCACACAGAGTCCCAGTGAACCCTAATGCGCAGGTACAAATGGCGTTAACGTCACACAGCCTTGTGGTCAGGTAAACAGCTGAGCTGACTGGGACTTATGAATTAGCGCTTAAAGTGATACTGCGACTAACTGCTGTATCTTTTAATATTGTTGGCAGGTATGATAAAATGGCCTAAAAAACACAGTTCACTTCATGTGTTGAGCAGTAATTTATATCTCACCTTACTTTTCAAGGAGAGTTTTAAAAAAAACACTAACAGTCATTTTATTCTTCAGATGGAGGAATGGTCGAGAGGTAAATTTGTTACAAAGTAAAATGTGCAAGAAAGCTCATAAAAAATTGTTGCTAGAATTAAACATGCGTGTCACTGTCCATTGGCCACTGTGCCAAGTTCTGTCAGTGGCTAGCCCATAATGAATGGGTTTGGCTAAATTATGCTCCTGTCATAAGTAGGTCACTGCTGTCTTTGATATTTTTCCTCCAAAGTTTTTGCTTTGATTTCCATTCTGTAATCTTATTGTGATGGTGTCTGCACTTCATAAGGGGACTGCTTTGTGTTTGCATGTGTTGCTTTAGGGTTTTTGAATGCTGACTAACATAGGCATACAGTCTGTGTGACAATTAGCGACTGGTTATGTTAGAAGCTGTTTGACTCAAGCCAAGAACATGCAGATCATTGTGAAAGAAAGTCCCAAATTGAAAGAGATTAGCTTTTCTTTTCTTTGAAAATTCCATTGATAATTACATTAATACAGTGTTAATTCCTCTCTACTTTTATTTTGTTCTTTGCACCACCCACTGCTTTTTCTGCAATCCTGTATCTTTTCACTGTGGAATGTGTTTTTTGGGTGACCAAGCTTTGAGCTTCATCAGCAACAACACATGTGTAAACAGAACTTGCTTGAACCACTTTCTGTCCACATCACAGTGCATTCCCCTCCCTCCCAAACTTATGCTATAACTCCACCAGTGTGGTTTTGAACTAATTTAAATTGTGATCTCAGAACGGTTTTCTGTCTGTGTGCTGTCATACAATGTCTGATCTTTATTAAGACCTCACCCAACATCTGATTTTTGGATTTTTAAAATCATTGTTATACTCAATTCATATTGATTGCAATCCGTTTTTCCCCAATCTTTTTATTCTGTCTGTTACTTTTGCGTTGCACTTCTCATCTTTTTGTAGTTCCTTCTTAGGAGTACACAATATGCTAAAGCCATTTTATGCTAAAGACATGGACCCCTGTTCATAGTGTCATCTAAAATACATCAAGGTCATCTTGGAGAGCATACAGTACGATTGACAGAGCCACAGTGGTGCACACACACACTGCATATTTGGAGCAAACTTCAGAATAAGGCTTCCTGGAATTCTCTTGTGGTTGGTGAAGGGAAGGAGCACATTTAGCGGGCCATTTGGAGAACACATGTGGGCACAGGAAAAGCAGACGCCATCAAGTAGGACACACTCTTCTACAGTGTTCAGCTGCCTTTCTTTCAACGGGATATCTGCATCTTGTGTCCACCATGTGTGGACCTCCTTTCAGGAAGTAAAATAAACAGTTCAGTTCCCAAAGGGAACTAAAAGAAAACGTCTGCTTTTCAGTGCAGTCAGTTACAAAACATGTCACAATTTGCTGAGGAGTGAAATATAAATCTTTTGGTGGAACTGTTTATTTATTTTTATTGTAGACCTAAAACACATTTTTTCTATATATACATGATCATCATAATCATAATAACCTGATTTGGGTTTTAAGTGACAGGCAGTCACTTAAAACTGCCTTCTTTTTGCAATGACACTCCAACAAGATACTTTTACCTTTGCATTTTAGGGTGATGGTGGTCCTTATATGATAGATCTCTTGGGATGTCATCCAACTAATTAGGGAACATCTGTAATGAGTGGCTCTTGTCAGAGTTGGTTTGTGTTTGGATGGGTTGCGTGAATTAATGGCCTCTGTCTATTCAGTGACATCTGTTCTGTCACTTTTTGTTGGCCAGGCTGTTACTGTGCAGTGTTTGCCATCTGTGTGTCACCTCAGGTCACAGACAGTGCTGGACAAACCACACCCCAGGAGTGGTGGCCAAGTTTACCTCAGTGGCCGTATGATCAGCTTATAGAGGATGTAAATGGGTGGAGGTGGAAGATCGGTCGTGTGATGTAAGCTGGAATTTCTCACCAAAAGGATACCTTCTTATGATCCCTATATGTTCCCTTCTTCCTCAATGTCATACTTTGTGATATGTGATTTGGGTTTTGTGACGAAGCAGGTTGGCTGGATTCTTCAAATCTTGAATTTGAATCCATTTGTTTTCTTTTGCACCAGTTTCTCCAAAGCACATTCCACCCAAGCGACCATTTCCAGAGTACCGTTGCTGTGTCACGATTTGGCACAGGTTTTTTTTTTGTTTTTTTTTCCCCCATTTTTTTTTTCAGACTCTGCACATGGAGGCTGCAGAGGAAGTCAGTCAGACAGAAACTTAACAGACCACAACTTTGGTCTGAGAGCATTTCTGCTTTTTAGGTGCTTTAGAATTGAGGTGGTGGGTCTGACATGGTCTAACAACTTCCAGTAAAAACGTGCTGATGGTAACTTATTTAAGTAACCTTTGTTTTAAAACTACCGTACTCTCAATATGTGATTTTTCTGTTTTGTTTGCAGTCAAACATATTTCTAAGCTAAACTTGTCTGTCTTGCAAGCAAGAAATAACCAGCTTTCAGGGTTAAAGCTGCATTGTTCTTTACACCTGGAATACACGTTGTGTATTTTATTAATTTCGACTAGATGCTACTGTAAAAAATTGCACGCATCAGCTCCATCTAACTGATCTATAGTCACAAGCATACATTTCTGTGTTGTTTATTTTTATCTTTTTTTTCTGGTTACGTTTTAAGTAACAATACATATGTATGCTGTATGCATACATCAACACTGCACGTTTCTTTATACAGCTGTTAAATAGTGTAATAAAAGTATTGTAAAGGCACACTGACAGCAATTATAATGTAGTGTGCCATAAATTCACTAACAGGGGTCAAGAGGAAGTTGTTAACAGGGATAAGTGGAGCAGTGTTCTATTAGGCAACTCCACCAATAATTGGATGCTTTGTTCAATAATTGTCTCCTCCCTTTCGAAGCTTTCTGTTCCCTAAATAAGGACCCCTTTTGGAAAGTTCAGTCTTGCACGAATGAAGGGATTGTATAGCTTGACAATGGAGGTGTAGGAGGCAGATGTGTTAGTGGTTTAGAGTTTCAATGGGGAGGTATTAAGCCTTAGGAGCAGTGCGTCATAAAACAAGCAACACACACCCAGTTGGTCAGCTGTTTCCCAGAGAGGTCCAGTTTGAGCAGCCCAGACTAATCCAAGTTCTGTCATGCTAACATTTAAACAAATTCGTTCTATTTTCCTATGTTTAAAGGTTTCTGTTTTCACATGAGAAGCACAGAGTAATTCCCAACTACAGGCAATGATCTGACTTTAAGAAAATGATGGATTTAAAACTCAGGACTTCTGACTGGAAGGCAAACACATATGTGTGTACTTAAAGTGGGAGGAAATGTCTTGGAGATTCTTTGTCACTCTGATAACATTGTGGGTCTGTCCTGCTGCCTGAATAGACATAGATAACAAAATGAATACAACTGCATACTGACTCAGCTAAACTTAAATAATTTGGATGGAGACACAAACAGATGGGGAAAGTGTTTTATTTTTTTGTTTTTTGTTTTTATATGGAATTTGTGGACTTTATTTGATATCTGTGATATCTAGTTTATTTTTAGGAAATAGCAGGTGGGGCTAAGGGTCAGCTCTTTTTGGTGTCATCTTTGCTTTCCAACATTAATCTCAAATGTAAAGAACTGCATGGCACAACATACCGTGCAGTTCTCCACTGCACTCACTGTGTTTTGTTTTTTAGAAATGAATCAGTAAAGTACTCCCAAATTTCTTAAACACAAACTTAGAAAAAACATTTTAATATAAATGGATTCACTTTTTCATGTGTTTTTTTTTTCTTACTATTACTTACACGTTTGAAAGGATTACTGTGGCCATTAGCTCCATGCAGGGAAAGAAAAACCTTGGCTGAGCTCTGCTTTGACACAGTGGAAGGCTGGAAGTTTCCCCCAAGCTCCTCATCTCTCAGTTTTTCTACTCCTTTGACCTTCCTCTGTTGGTTTTTGCTCCACATGCAGCTGCTGATCCATGTGTTCTGCAGTGGAGTCTTGAAATGCAATTATTCTATTTTGTAAAAGGGAAGTAATAGAAACTAGTAGCAGGCAGTGCATTCAGTGAGGCTTTGATTTTAATGCACCTTTAAGTGAAAAGCATTATGAACTTTTACAAAGGTGCACAAGTAGAAAAGTGTCAAATGTGGGATTTTGGGAATGGTTCACAATGGCAATTCAAGTATAGAAATGCATTAAAGTAGTGATTCTCCATTGTTTTATTATTTTTCAAAGTACTACTATACAGACAGATTTTATAAATAGGACTTGTGCTTTGACAGTTTGTTGTGTAATGTCATAAAACCAGAAAAGAAAAACTACTGTATTTATTGGTACCATGTGATTTAAAAATGCCATTTAACAATGTATAACATTTTTACTCAGATGTTGACATTTCCAGATTTCAAATAGAGACAATTAGCTGACACATCCCAGTGTTGTCAGAACTTCAATTGGAAAAATGTAGTTTCCCTACAAGCCTGACTTCAAAATCTAGGTTAGTAGCTTATCTTGTATCCACCCATCAATCCATTATCTTCCGCTTATCCGGGGTCCGGTGGCAGAGGCAGAAGCAGAGAGCCTTAGACTTTTGGGCCAGCTCCACTGGGGAAATCGGCTGAGTAACTTTTTGGTCCAGCTTGTCCAGGATGCAAAAAATTGGTCATTTCTGCAATCCTTAGGTTTTCCATTCTCATCAAGTCTCTCAAAAAGGTTTATCTATCATCCTGTGGTGAGCATGTTGGAACAATGTTTGAAACACATTAGCTTTTGTTGTTAATACCAGTTGGTGTGGTCACTGAGTGTATCTGTTAGGTATCCCCACTGGTTTTTGACTTGTCTCTTCCCCATTTCCTCCCCTGAACTTCTTTTTTAGACATTTGAGGATGGGAAAAATCAGGTTTGAACTCTCAGATCTTTTTTGCCATGAGTGCTTTCATAGCTGTATATCACAGTTAAAATGTATTTACTTTGCAATTGCTTATGCCAAACATTCAGAGTACCACCAAAGGTCACTCTAAGTTTGTAGTTAAGCACAGAGGAGCTGCAGTCAAGCTACAAGGGAGATTTTTTTGCTTCTATTCACTTCTATATCAGTCTATGGACCAGAATTTTATGTGAAACAAAATGTTTAGGTATTGGTAGCGAAATGAGGTTTACTGCTAACTGAAAGCACAGGATGGTCAAATATGTGTTTTGCATTTTAATTCGATACTCTTGAAAATGTTCTCTCTTTTCTTTGTGGCCTTTGCTTACCATTATCTGAGAAATGAATCGGAGAAATATTCAAGCTTCTTTGGCCACTTATTTTGTAACTTTTTTACTCCTTGTTCTGGTTTTCCTATTTCTTGGCTCTCAGCCACAGTCTGTTTTTGCCAGGTCCCTCCTGGCTGAAGGTGAGCCAGTGATTTCCTTTACAGACCTTCTGTTGCCTTTAGACTCCTGGGAGCCTGCTTCAGATAGGACTCTTTTAGAAAGCCGTTCTACATTTAGAACACCTAGTCTTAAATGTTTTTATTCATTTTATTACAAAGTGGTTTTTTTTTGTTTTTTATCAGCTAAGCGTGACCTCACTTTAGGCAGAAGATATATATTTTTTCCTGTATTTCTATTTCAAACACCATTACGAATATCTTATCATATCCCCAGCTTGTTCTTATCATGTTGTGGTGTCTCTAGTGGCAAAAGGTAAAATGTAAGTAATTATCACCCTTCTGTTTCTGAAAGCCCATTTGAGACATCAGGGACTGAAATTGGAGAATGGGAGTTGTCAAGTGTGGGGAAACCAATGCTTGCATTTTTCCTGCTTATTGCTTTGCGTCGTCCAAACCCCAACCCTGAACGGTTGGCGAGCAGCTGGACGAAATGTGCCAACAGCCTCCTCCCCTGTCTGTCTGCCTATTTGTGGTTATTGGCTTAGAACAGGGCAGGAAGTTCAAAGATGTAACGGTGGCTTTAAAAAATGGATAAGGTAACACATAATGCGGAAGTTAAAGATGCAGCTTATTTTAGCTAATCTGACGGATAACATTCATATACAAAATTAAGACATGAGGGTCTTGTGGGGATTTTCAGCTGTTATCATGGCTTTCAAAAAGACTGTGGGGGGAAAATGGAAGGAAAACAGGCTTGACGCTTTTTGTTTGTGTAAGAACTTTGTCAGTGTGTGCACAAGAATAGCTCTCATCTCCCAGTAGGTTACACACAAACATTACCCCTAAAATGTTCACACACACGCCACCTCCTTTAAAATGTCTTTAGCTGCTGGGCAATGTGCTCTGTCTGGGAAGAATAGAGGGGTTTGTGTGTTTTTAGTGTGTGTGGTCAGGATGTGGCTTGCACCTCTCACTCGTCATGATTTACTAACAATACCATGGTGGTTAGACTCAGATACTCAGCACATATCACAACTCAGAGTTGGTTTACTGTGGTTTACTGTGAAAGGTACTTGGAAACTATTCACTTTTTTTTGTTCACATTATAATCAAGATTTAATCAGTCTACATTTCATTCATACTGATTTATCTTTTTCTTTGAGGGTTTTACCAAAACAAAACCAAACTTGGTTTTGCCAACATCCAAGTTTCAGTGCTAATGGGTTTATTAGAATTCAGTAAAAATCTGTCGGCCATTACTAAATCTGTTTGATTTGCACCACAGAAATGTAAGTTGAATCTTCTTTTTCTACTTGGGAAGAATTGTATTGGCCCACATATTCTCATGTACACACCGACTCTTGTGTGAATTACCCAGCTTCCTAAACTCACAAAAGGCAAATTGACCCTGGCTTTTATATTGTTTGTTCTGTCTTAAAACATTATGTGTGCTCTGGTTTTGTGGTATAAATAAATGTGACAAGTTAAGAATTACACAAGGATTTGAAAAAAGGTTATCTTTCTTTGACAATATCTGTATTTTCTCTTTTTTTATATACTTTCTTCTCCTGTTTCCTTAGTCTGAGCTTTAATGGGTGGCCCATGGAGAACAATGGAACAGAATCTTCTTACATCTTTAGTACATCTACATACACACAGCGATACATTTATGAAGACAGTTTCATTAAAACAGTTTACTGGGATTAGGGATTTTAAGTGGTGCTTAGATGTCTGTTTAAAAGATATAAATGAGACAAAGTCAGGCTTGTCTCTGAGACCTGAAATAGTAACAGCTGGGAATGCATCATAATACAACCTCATCTACATATGTGCACACATTCTCGCCTCCTGTAGCTTTGTTTGCGTTGCTGCCAAGCCTGTGGCTTAGAAATGTGTGAGCGAGTGATCATTGTAGCAACTAAACAGCAAATTTTCTTCAGACTGAGGATCACACTTGATTGCAGAAAGAGTACCTTGAGCAACTCAGGTTTATTATATCTGAGTCTGAAATGGCTTTTGTTTAACAGTTTTTGGGGTGGGGACCTGCATACTTTGGACTTGGTGTCATAGATAACGTTGAAGCATTTGAAATTCTCAAACACTGAGACTTGGATTGTTATCTGAAATACTGTTTAATGCATTCTTGGTTTGATGGATTAATATGAGTGATAGGTGTTGAATAAACACTCTAAATTTAGATTATATATTTTTCATGTTTTTCTCCTTGACTCCAGGAGTTCGAATAATTTAATCAGGTTGGCTGTTCTGGTATCCAGCCTGCAGTCAGCATTGTAACAGACATGATAACGTGTAGCTATCCAACTTTAGTTTTAAGTGTTTTTAAGAAGAGTAACGAGTTACCTACTGCATTTACGGGGGGAATTGCAGTATTTTTATTTGTTTTTTTCTATCTTGAGCAAGGGGAAAATGTAGGAGCCTTCTTTGTGTTAGCTAACTGGAATTGCCCAGCAATAGGTGGGGGAGGACTATGAACTTCTTCTGACAACCCATAAAGACCTAAAACTATAAGGACTGTGTGATGGGGCTATTGTAGCTAACTTGTTAAATATGTGATATAGATACCAATATCTTCCTATTATCAAAAATGATAAGTTGCAGCATCTCATAATTTCCTACAAATAGGCTAAAATAAACACATAACTGAAGGAGAAAAAGACTAATCAAATTATTAAATTTACACATTTCAATTATTTTATTTGTAATCCAATTTGTCAAACCACACTTTAAGAAAAATTTGGACCATAAATAACAGTAATTTTGTATCGACAAAGTGACCACAACAAACCTTTGTCTAGCATTTCAGGGTCTTCTATAGAGCGGGCCACCACATGGACACTTGTAGGCTCATTGACACCCTAAAGAGGATGCCCTGAATGTGTCTTTGTGTGTTGAAGTCTGACTTTGGGGTCAAGAGATGCCATAACTACATAACAGGAAGGTCATTTTTAGCAGGATCTGTTGAGATAAAGGCACTCCCTCTGTGTTCAGTGTGAGTGTGGGGGTGGACTATAAGAGTCAGGGGTTAGCTGTAAACCTACTTGGGTGTCAGATGGATCCTAAAGCCTCTTGAATAAGCTGACTGGTGTAGTGAAAGGTATTTTACGACCTCCTGCTAAAGAGGTGACCCTTGCGGTTTCTGACACACCCAGGTCATCATCGTCCTGATGTGCTCTTCTGCAGTCATCTGTGAGTCTGACACATGGCCCAATGATTTTTGCTTTGGATGATATCTGAACACTTGACATGTCACATTATTAAAGGTTGTTCTACTGTGTGTTTGTGTGTGTCCAAACTTACCACACATAACTTATCAGAAAACCTTTGTTGATCAGAAGTTGGGTGGTCCATTGATTTAGTATTTATTATACTGCTTTAAAACAAGTTCCATCCATGGCATTGATTTCCTGACTAATTACACAAGGTGATCTTCCCACTCCCAACATTATCCTTTATGACCATAATGCATCTCCTCCCAGTATTGAACTCTTTTAGTCTTCTGCTTAGAGGGTGATTCTTGTCAACAATGCCTCCTAGCTTTAGAGTCGGGCAGATGTGAGTCAAGCAATCCTTCTCATTACTGCTCTTAGAGTGCTGCAGGCCTTCAGTACCAAGCCCTGCTCACTTCACTTTACTGAAGCAAAATGATGTTGACTTGCAGCAATGTCCTATCATATTTATCTTATTATCTTACCCCCATCAAGTTTTAATGGGATGGAATGAATGTTCAGGGTATTCTCTCTTAATGCAACTTTGATTGGAATTTTATAGTAGTAGAAAGGTTAATGCAGCACTCCTGTACAATTAGGTTTCTATCTTTAAAAAGACAGAATGGGCTCCAGTGTGTAGGGAGCTGACTTTGCAGATTTGGATTACCTAAGAATCTAGGTGGGATGAAAAGTGAATTTATTTATGGTGTCTGCTTTACGTGAACAATAAATTTAGTTAATTTTCAGACCTCTATGTCAATTAAGTTTGCATTATTTCACTAGAAACATTTTAAACAGCTGTTTGTCATTATAGAGCTTTTATATAAAAATTTAATGAATTGATCTGTCAGTGTAAAAATATGGAGTTCATTATTCACTCTTGCTTTTGGACATTTAAATGTGCACTAAATCACATGTTGCCTAATGGCACCTTTGTTTATTTTTTATGTGAAACTGAATTGAAATATTTAGATTAGCTGACTTTAAAAAAAAAAGAGGGTGGATACACATCAGGATAAAAGGAATTAAGTACAAATGCTTCACTAATCCTGATAATCATCCCTTTGCCACCACCCTTATTTTTTTCCTTACAGTTTGACTCGCAGCATAAGTGTACTCATTTCCCAGCCCAACCCAGAATGTTAGTCAGCAGAAAGCAGCTTTAGATTTACAAGGGGGGATTTTGGATCCAGTTCTTTGAAACGTCAGACATTTTGGGACAACTAGTTTATTGAAAGAAAAAAAGGCATCTAGATTTTATGTAAAGGTATTTTACTCGATTTATATGAACTGACCCTTAAACACTATTCAGTGAATTACTTGTGTTTGTGTGTATTTCTTACAAAGTGAGTCAGTCTTGGGTTCAGCTTCAGACCTTTTGCTCAATGGGCATGTTGTCTGCCATCTAAACTGACTGGTTCCCTGTTTTCACTCCCAGGATCCTGCTGAGAGCAAACTGGCTGGTCACACGTGTACAGAAAGAGAGCAGTTAATGTGAATACACACTCTTCTAAATGCACGTGCACACTTTTTTGCTCTGGTCCAAATGATGTAGTAGTAGTATTAGCTAAGAGCTAAATAGGCGTTTGCTTGTTCTTTATAGGGGTTAACTGTTCCTTTTTGAAATGAGCAAATAAAACATCCAGCCTTGATCTGTTATATTCATTTAAACATAATCATATGTACCTCATAGATCTGTGACAGAGTTTTTCATTTTGCTCTTGTCAAGCTCTTCTCCTCCTGAGACTGGTTCTTGATGGTGACTTCATCGTTGTAAAAGTTGATTGCATTAGGAGTAAGCGTGTTTGAGGTTAGATGTTTATGTGAATCTGTTATTCCTGTAGTAACAGTCATTCTGTGTCATTAGAGAGACGGACCCAACCTCAATTTACCATATAGCATATTTCCAATCCCATACAGTTTGGGGAACCATGAACCAATAAAAACTAATCATTCAGTAATATTGTCCCTTTGCTGAACAGTATGTGATGTGGTGGCACATATGGAAATTGAGATTCTTGAATGTGACTGGATTGCCACAGGCACCACTTTCACAGCCTGGAATGTAAAATGTAAAACAAGACTGGAAGATCAGGGAGTAAAGGAGGGAGAGGATAAGAAGGAAAAAAACTGAAGTCATGTTGAGGACTACGGTTAGTTTTGTAGATTTTGTGGGGATCTAAAACTCATCGTTCTGAATCCTACGTCTCCTAATTTGTGCGATTTGTTTGAGGGTGTTTGCTTGGTATGTTGCTGCATATCACATTTACAACCTCAAAATCATGTCTTTGCAAGGTTGGTTCTTAATTGGGTTATTGCAGTCATTGCAGTCAGTGTCATAAGAAATGACTATAACTACTAAAGAACTACAGAGATAATAATTTAAGCTACTATCCTATATGAACAACTAATTTATAGTAAGTTGACTTTAATTGCAAACACCCGTATCTTACTTTCTCTGGAGAATGCAGAATTTTTCTAAAACCATGCATAGATTATAAGCTGAAATCTCATTTGTTGAGAAAGCTTAAAGCTCATAAAGTAGAAATAGAAACTTTATTGTAAGACATCCAACCTTCCTAGTACCTGTTGAAGTTTTGGTTTCTTTAAATATTAGCTTGAATAAACTCCAAAAATCCCTCCATAGGAAACACAAGGTTTAAGAATCTTATTTTGTTTTTAAAAGACCTTACTTATTCTAGAATAACAGTGTTTTTCACACTGTAAAAACTTCCAAACCAAATACATGTTACTGCAGCATTAGATATGGTGTGCTAACTGATGAGGAGGAAATTATTGGACTTGAGCCTTAAACTTTACTATTTCATGGTCAGTCCTAATTAAGTTAATCAGAAGGTATTACTGGTTTGTTTGTTTTTTTGTTTCTCTCTTCTAGTTATCTGTCTAGCAGCAGGTTTTCTCTCAAATGTTTCCACTTGGTTTAGTCTAAATGTTCCATTTTGGTGATTAATGATGTTTGTGGTTATTCAGACACTGACTTGAAGTCCTCTTCCATACACCTGATAAGGTTACTTCCACTCTAGGCCCCAGCTGTGCTCCATCTCTGACTCCTTGAAGCCAGGGTCGACAGAGGTGTCAGGAGGATGCCGACCAGACCCCATTTTGCTTGTCTGTCACTACCTGTGATTTATCAAACTCTGACACAAAAGTGTCACTGTGTATTTAGTAGATCACACCCACTTCTTTAGCATTTAAATCAGTACCATATCTATTTGAGCTCAGGTATTTCAGTGAATGGGCTCTTCAGTCAAATCTGAGATTAAACATGAGCCGTTTTGGGTTATGAATATGTCTGTCATCTATTCATGTAGTTTCTGTTTCTAAAGACACACTTGTAGGTCAACATGTCAGATGATGATTTTTTTTTTACCCAAACAGTAGTACACCACACTATGTTTCTAAATGCCCCTCTGTCTTGCTAAGAGTTTGTTTAAATAAGTATCAGAAGGAGGGTTAGCAGAACAGGCAAGCACATTTTTAACCTCACATCCTCAAACACTGCAGTTAGTGTAACTGAATAAAGACGGTCCTTCTCAGACTTTCGGAGACATACATGTGCCTTTTATAATATTAGTCTTCAGTCAGCATTTTTTGCTAGGAACCTCATGCTCATTGCTTCTGACAAAAGAGTTATGTATTGCACATAATGTAAAAGCAGGGAGAAGGAATGTGGTGATGTGTGAAAAACAGGTGTTTTGGAGCATTTACATGTGGAAAACAAGAGGTTGGTCCTTTGAGTGAGGAATCACATCTGGCGTATGGATTCCACAGAGGAAAAATGAAGCACAACTGTTTCTTTTCTTGTGTGGAAAAAGACACGCTCACTGAAAGATGGGGGATCAGAAGGTGGTGGGAGGGACACACACACCCCATTACACCCTTGTCAAACACTGTACTGTTGTGTGCAGTGGAAGAAGCTTACAACTCCCTGGACCAGAATCAGAACTTCTTTTTTCAGCAGGGGAAGTGACTTTGAAGCCCTCTCTTCCTGAATGCTTTGATCTGTCCACTCTGTAATGAATGAGGTGGCTGTTAAAGAAGAAGTGGCATGTGTTGATGCATTTTTTTGTTTTTATGTTGTCCTCTGTCTCAATTTAAATTAAGTGACAGTTTTCCTTGAGTTTACTGAGCAAGCTAGCATGACTGTATCATTATGTCCTAGACACACTCACTCGTTGGTAGACATAACAAAGTAAGTATGGCTTGTGGGTGGGAAAAGAATTTGGCAACAAAAACGACAAACATAAAACTTGAGACATGTTGGTGAAAAGTAGCAACAGGGTACCTACACAGTCTAGAAAAATATACCATTTGCTCTTTACTTACTTCTACTGTTTCACATTTTTCACCTCAAGTATTCCCAGCATTCTCTCAGAGCTTTTTAAATCTTAATTACGACTATATACTTAAGGTGTGAGTAAAGGGTACTTTATTGACAAGCAGTGTTACTGAATGGCTCTTAGGATACAATAGCCTACCAAATACTTTATCCTAGCAGCATGTCCCACACTGCTAAGATGAGGATTATGATTTAGTTTGTGCTATTCTAGCACACATTAAAGAAAACTTTGTGTATCGATTAATGTCCTTTTCAAAATGAGACAAGTGCGTGGTTCTCTGGAAAAAATAAATGGTGATAACAACCTAAATAACTGATACGAGAAGCGTGAACATTCCCAAAAGACTAGCTATTTTATCTAACAATACTCCCACGCATGAGTCTGGTTAGACAAAAGGTGACTTGAGAGATATTAAGATAATTCATTAGAAACAAAGTGATGCAGCATAGTGATGTGGTGGAAAAGCAGTGGAACATCGCCTCATGAAGAATTTACTTTTTTAAAATGTTTTGTGTTTCTGTTTTTTACAAAAAGAGATAAAGAAAGTTGCATTTTTAGGACAAATTTGTAAGCTACAATTCTAGTTTTAGTAAGAAACTTGATCTGTTTAACAATTTTACAAAAAAATGCTTTCCTCTGCTCATGTCCAGTAACTCAAATGAAGAAGTAATCCTTTCCCATTTATGTTGTTGCTAGATATGCATTTGTTGCATGGAAAAATTGTGTGAAAACAAATACATTGTAAATGTATACTAACCTTGGTAATAACCATGTTGGGCTAAGTTGAGATAAAATGGCTGGAGGGAGAAAAGTTTGAATGGGTGTGTAAAACTGCCACAGGCTTTGTGGTAAGTTTCAGCTGTGATTTGCAGCTGAGATTCCCACATGACATGTGCAGGGTCAACCTCAGAAATGGAATCATAAGAGCCTCAGAAGAATGAATCCCTCGTGTCACTTGTCTCCAACCTCTGCCTTACACAACTCAGTCCAATATTTTTCTCCAAGTATTCCCTTAGTTGGATGACTCATTCCACTTCCTAAATGCTGTACATGGTCACCACCTCCCTTCTCTCCCTTGTATGCTCAGAAGTGCCAAAAAATGATGTGCAGATTGGAGGAGCTGCTGGTATTAGTGGTGGTGGGGACAGGCCCTGGTTGGCTTGCAGACCAAAATAAGGTCCAAATGACGCAGACTGGGGTTCAGTGGTAAAGCAACTAGAGGATTGGTACTGTGGGAAAAACTGACATTTACTCATAGGTTTTAAAAGAATCCATTGGAGTTTTATTTACATTAGCACAGGTTTTGCTTTGGTACCGCATCAATGATGATTTATATTAAGTATGTTCCTCAAATTTCTTAGTACGTTTGTTCTGAATGCCAGTAGAGGATATGTGTGCGTTCACTGCTGACTGCATGTCGGCATTCCCAGCTACTTCACTTGAAGTGACCTTAAACATGCAGCCAAAGCAACAATGGAATGTTGTAGAATCAAAATAAATTGAATATGGCCCTGAATATGGCCCAGTCAAAGGCTAAATGCAATTGAGGATTGGTGGAAAAGCTTAAAAAAATGCAGTTAAATTCTATCAAACTAATCTGAATGAGCTTTAGCCAATTTTAGATTTCTACTTTATTTTTAAAGACTGTGTATCTATTGTGTGTTCAAAAAGGTGCACATTGTATAAATTAGACGGTTGCAATGAAAATACAAGTATGCAAAAATAGATGCAGTGTTACTTTGAATGAGACTGAACAGTCTTTGACAGCAGACCAATGCTGCAGAGAATATTGTAATTGAGTTTCTTTGATTTTCATTTTTGAAGTTTCTCATCTAACCCACTACTCTTGTCTTTATAAAAATATACTGTACATTGTTTTCTTGTTTCCTTTCTGATCAGCGTTTTGAAACAATGTCTCCTTTATGGGGAGTAACATCATATCATGGACCAGAAACGCATGAGAATATAATTTTAGGGACAATATCCAGGGGTGGAAGTTAAAAATGATGCAGCTCTTTTTTGTGCATCATAAATATATCAGAAATCTTTTTTCTTCTTCTCTTTATTATGCCCAAAACTAAACAAACCCACATTTCAAATAATTTCCACATTACTGAAGTAAATGGGCCAAAGCTGCTGGTTCTATTCCGAACCAGCAGCTTTACCTCACTGCAGCTCTACCTCACTGCATGGCATAAAGTATATGCCTCTTTCTGGAGCCAAGAAAAAAAAAAGTTGTCCTTCAGGCAGCTCACAAGCACATTAAACGGTTTGATCTACATCAGATTACAACACAGCCTGGTTTATACACGCGCTGTGCAGAAAAGCTAACAAGAAGGAGGCAGAGGAATACAGAGGCAAAGAAAAAAAATTGAAGTTTGTCTTCTTGTCATTGGCTGCTACTTTTATCTTGTATCAAGAAGACAATTACAGCAGTGAAAGAACAAGATGGCATCTTCAAGTTATGTAGAGGATCTGATCTCTTTGCCTGAGTGTAGACTCACAGTAGGCGGTCACGTAGGGCAAACTGATCTGACTGATTGCAACAGATTCCTTTTAAGAAAGAGTTATTTTAAATATAGTTCTGCTGTTTACTGTAGAAATGTTTACTTAAAAAAGTAAGTTGGAAGATGGGTTGGGCTCCTGAGCCCTCAGGGGTTCAATTCAAATAGGAAATAGGAAATGCCACAACTGACCAGGATAAAGCTTATTATGCTTTCTTGGTTTATTTAACCTGCTGAACATGCTTGTTTGGGAACACATCCATTTTGTCTTGAAAGTACAAGAGTAGGTTAAAAAAAACATGCAGTGTAAAGTGTTATCTCTACAATGTGAAATATTGTAGCGATGGTAGAATTGGATTCTTTTCAGAGAACTATTTGTTTCATTCTGTGCTCAATGCTACTATGCATATTTTCTGTTTGCCCCATGAACATGAAAGAAAGCACGTCCTTAGTTTCACTAAGTTTTTATTTTTTTTATTTTTTTTTTTATCTTGTCTTTGGAATGTGAATCACATGTTAGCAAGATTACAAATTCAGCACTTTGTCATGTTAATGACATTAAAGGTGGACACTATTTATCTATATATTTTATTTAGTGCGACTTTTAAGGAACATTTAGTTGTACCAAAGTAAAATTGTTTAAATATGAATTTCAGAATTCTGTTTAAATTTTGAAAATGTTTTTCTTTACTCTTGGAAATAATCTGCTTCTTTGTGAGATCTATCACATGAAATTACATGAAAGTTTTTTGTCTTTGCATCTGTAGGTGTTTTGTCACTCCCAGCCCATTTCAGTCCGTACACAGAGAACCAGCAGACTGTGGACAGTAGAGAGGATGCTTACGCCCAGCTGGAGCTGAGAACACTGGAACAATCTCTTCTGGCCACTTGTGTGGGCAGCATCTCAGAGCTCAGTGAGTAAAAATAATCACTTTTACACCTGTCAGACTTTCTACTTATGTTTTTTTGTTTGCAGTTAGCATTTAAGTGTAAAAGAAAATTCTGGAAGTTGTTTAGGTAATGTCACACAAAACAAATTTCCTTTAATAAAAACATACATTCCTAAAACCCTTTACAAATTCTCAACCTTCAATTATTGTACTACGGTGTTCCTAATTGACTTTCAGAATGCACTGATCTAAGCAAATCAAAAGTTAAAAAAACAAAAAAACCAAAAACAGAACATTATAAATACTGTTGCTATGGCATAATGTATTGTATAAATATTTTAAATCCAGCTCAAGTTTCTCCTCTGAGACTAACTTGCCAAATAAACTGTCCCCGTATTTGGTCCTTCTTGGGTCATGGTTTATTTTGGACACCATTATAGAGATTTTATAAACCCGATTTAAACACTTTTACACAAAAAGAACAATACAGTGAGATACTTGTGTCTCAGAGAAATATGACTCATTAATAATTGAGAGAAAATTATAATGTTTGGGAGTGTAGCTTGAGGCAGCAAACTAGATTTATAGGAGTTTAGTTATATGGAGGGTAAAGGTTCTACGGGAAAATGATTGAAAGGTAGAAAGGTGAAAACTGATGTTGTTAAGGGAGGAAAAGAGATGGAGGATAGTTTTGGTCAGGGATAAATTTCCTACTCCAA